>NW_028318430.1:6799166-7412500 GCF_062004578.1 Staurois parvus | reverse complement strand
TGTCTAATCTGTAATTTGATGCCTTTTGGAGATTTTTCCATCTTTCCTTGGCTTCTTTATGCACATTAATACAAATTTTTAGCTGGGGTGCCCAAACTTTCGATCCCCACTGTATCTACCCAAAGTTTCCACATGCATTAACAAAAGGCTGCTAGAACCTCTGGCTTTCATAGGGTTTGGGTAGGTGCATAAGAAAACTCTTATTGGCCCTTCTAAGCTACTTGACCACAGTTCAAATGCCAAGAAGTTCATTATTGGTAGGTGGTTGCCTTACAGTGAATAGGTGCATAATTCAACATTTTCCTGAATTGTGGTTTGGGTTGGACTCATGTTCAGCCTCAACCTGAAGCTCATTCCTAGTTATAATGTTTTTTTAAAAGGGTAGACACACAGCTACTACACTGAAAATGTACGCTTCAGTTGAAGTTAGCCTTTAATCCAAAAACATGTACTGTAGCTTTTGGTGTAACATACGAGCTAATGATTATATACTGAATGATAATATGCTAAATCTGTTTGTGAAGACACACTGCATACATTATACAGCTTACATAATATTGTTGTCAATGTATTGGGAATATGTGTATTCTCATGTATAGATGCTGTATTCAAAATCAAAAAGTAGTATCTATACAGCGAATATAAATGTTTCAACATTATTTAAAATATGCACATACATTGTCAAGCACAAAGAAAAAGTGGTTTCTAATATGTTGATAGTATAGTGATTGACTCTCCTGTAATGAAAGTGTCAATTTTTGGAACAGGATGCATATGTTCAATAAATGCAAAATATAGCTCCCATTTATCAGTATGGAAAAGAATGTCACATATGCAAGAAAGCCAGAAGCTGAAGAGTTACAGTATGCCAGACTGGGAAAATAAGTAAGTCAAAATAAGACAATATATTTATTTGAGATGTGATGACAGTATTTCTTTGTGTGTGTTTAATGTTGTAGTTAAATAGGTAGTTGCCCTAAGGGGTGATTTTTTTTCTATTTTTTTTTTCATTTTGAAGGTTAAGCCAATATTAGCAAGAAAAAATTAAATTAATCAAATGGCCCAGAGCATGCAAGACACAGCTGATTCCAAGAATGGATACAGAATGAGCAAGTTACTAATTGTGTAAATGCTGTTAATTAGCTGTGTAAAGCCCCTAACCAGACTCTTCCTTGTAACTAATAAGAAATCAATTAGCTAATGAAGTGGCCATTAAATGCAATGCTAATCTTAGTCTGGGCATTTTTTAATGTTTTTTCATTTTCTTTTTTTTTCTTTATGATCCTTCCTAATTGCCACTGCCATACGGAGCTCACAGCTTTCAGCATGCTTAATGAAACATCATTATATCATAACTGGCATTCTTGGAAGAGTTAGTGGCAAACCTGCTTCCCAATTATTTTTAATTGCCAGACATACTCATAACTGGGCCTTTTACCAAGTAGTTCAGAGAATTCCACTGTCATGTAATATAACCAATGATTTTATTTTGTTTTCTCAACGTATGAACTTTGGCTTCAGTGTAAGTCACTCTGACGATCCAGCCCTAAACAGAAATGAATGTAATTGAATTTTTGATTATGGCCCACAGAGAGCTATCTTGATGTGTGTCCACACAGTTCCTGGTTTCTTCATCAATGATTTTTTAATTAATATCTTTAGTGTACACTTACAGGATACAATAACAAACTATTGTGCAGCTACAAAGGGAAATACAGTATATAATGGTATACTGTAGAACTATCTCGTTTCCTAAAATTACACAACAGTCACGCATGGAAATACATGCTTTCACAAATCAGTGGAACAAGACCACAAAGCATACACCAAAACAACACTAGTGAACACTTTTGTACCTTGTTTCCCCTGCTTTCAGGTATGATGCATTACACAGTAATTCTTTTACATTGGATGTATTGGCGTAATATCTGCACTGATTGCAAAATACCTGAACCATTGTGGTCTTTCAGTTTAAAACCTATGGTGATATGAATAAATCATCTGCCATTACAAAGTACACCATGATACTCGACTTACAAAAAATCTATATTATTCTAAAGCAACTTTGAGGAAAATGCTTGACCCTATATCCTTTCCTCAGCTTGCTATGGAGAGCAGCAATCAAGGGAAGTTGATTAATACCTGTTCATATGCTTACTGTATAGAGTTCCTAGCTGGTTTGTGAGGGAAACTTGCCAAGTGATAAAGTTTGTTTTCAATATCATGATGGTTAGTTAAAATGTAGAAAGGCAAAATTAAAGAGCACATGTGGTACATTTTAATACATTGCCCAAATGTGTTATAGGTGCAAATGGGGTCAACGTTGTAATGACTCTTTAGAGCTTCATAGTTCCCTCCCTTATTTGTGCATGTTGGTAAATACAGTATATGTTTTCAATTGCAGGGTTCTCAATATTGTTGATAGCTTAGGGTGGTGCTGGTAGGTTGGATAGAAGGATTTAAGAGATTCCATATATAAGGCCCACAGGGCAAAATCATTAAGTATCTGTTAGTTGTCAGACTCAAGGTACTGGATGAGCAAATGCCTAATTCAACTCTCTCCAATGTTAAGCAACTTAGGTGTCCGTTTATGTCACAGAGAATAGCTGCGATTCAGAAGATTACAGCTATTCTCTGGTCATTCACAGTTTATGACACTCAGGAGATCAGCAGAGAACATGTTCAGCCCTTCACTGGAGATCTATGTTCTCCCTCCAGATTCTCCAGCCCACAGCTGGAGAATCGGAGGAACCGCAAACTAAGCAGCGATAATTTACCTCTGCTTAGTAAACTGATCTTTTACTGTAATCTCGCGAGATTATAGTAAAATCTGCCATTTTTCAGCGTTTGTAGACCATTCTCCAGCGTTTGTAGACCGTTCTCCCTTCGTTCGGAGAACTGATGTACACCGCTTCTTAAAAGGCATTCACAGGAGAACTGTGTTCTCTGAGAATGCTGGAGAACTGAGCAGCGATCATTTACCGCTGGTTCATAAACGGACACCTTAGAGGAGATGTGCAGTATGTGAAGAGCAGCCACAAAAAGAATAAGAATCTCTGAATATTTAAACAGAAAGTGAAAGGATGCTGAGAGTAAAAGACAGGCAGAAATGAAAAATACTATAAAAGTAAAGGATTGTAATAAAATAAAAAAGAATAAGTGAGTGAAATAATTGGAGTGAAATATACAGGCTTCCATTAATACTAATATTTCTGGTGTGCCATTAGGTGAACTGGGTGACTTGGGGAGCATTTATTTGTTTGATATGAGTATGTGGGAATAAGGCCAGAGTTGCAGTCTGGAAAGGTGGGTTCATATACGATTTCTTAAGTCCACTTCAAAAGAGATGGCAGTATAGTTCAAAGCTGAGTACATTTTAACCACTTCAATACCAGGTACTTTTACCCCCTTCTTGCCCAGGCCAATTTTCAGCTTTTTGAGCTGTCACACTTTGAATGAAAATTGCGCGGTCATGCAACACTGTACCTTTAATTTTTTTTCTTTTTTTTTTCACACAAATAGAGCTGCCTTTTGGTGGTATTTAATCACCTCTGAGTGTTTTTATTGTTTGCTAAATAAACACAAAAAAGCTAAACTTTTGAAAAAAAAAAAACATGTTTTTCTTTGTTTCTGTTATAAAATTTTGCAAATAAATAACCTTTCTTTTTAAATTTAGATCGAAATGTATTCTGCTACATTTCTTTGGTGAAAATAACCCAAATTGATGTATATTATTTAGTCTTTATGAAAGTTATACAGTCCACAAATTATGGTATATACTGTATATCTGCAGGGCTGGTGCTAGACTACTTTGCACCCTAGGCAAGACCAGCTACTTGCCCCCCCCCCCCCCAAAAAAAATATTTCTTTCTTTTAAAACAATAGAAAATATTAAATCAACAAAACATGAAACAGCTAAATTTAATTTGCAAAAATAAGTGCCATAAGATGTCACTAGCTCCAGTATTAAAGACAAAATCAGTGTCACAGATGGACTGTATCTGTGGCAGGGTCACAGTGGCAGTGAGTGGAGAATGATGGATCCACACTCTGACAGATCCCAGGCTGGAATTCCACAGGCAATGGAGGGAGATAAAATGCTGTGACGGCATGCAATTGAACTGAGTGATCCCACACAGTGACAGATCTGAGAGAACACACCACCACCAACACTGACACAGATCTGAAGGCACTAGAAGAGCAGGCTGTGGGATCATGGTGATGTCATCACTCACTGACACTTTGCACATGTGATGGATATCTGGCTGGCTAGGTCACACTCACACAGACATGAGACATCAGAGTCACACATTACCTTCCTCCACAGGTGCAGCTCTGCCTCCACTGATGAATGGGAAGAGAAGGGCTAGAACTCCATAGTGATCATCAGCCACCAGCCACCAGCCGGCTTGCAGTAAGGAACTGAGTCTGAGAGAAACACTGGAAGGAGCAGCAGCTCAACTGCTACACTGGCCCCAGACACACAGCATCTTCCTTTGTCTTTTCTCCTCCCCTCTGTCGCCCCTCCCCTCAGCTGAAGGAGCATCCATTAAGTGGCAGCGTCCCACAGAGAGAGAGTGCCGGTCTGTGCTGTGTCCAGGTGCCCCTAGGGGGTAGTGCACCCTAGGCAGCAGCCTAGTTTGTCTAATGGAAGCTCCGCCCTGTATATCTGAAAATTGATCAGTCCTGATGTACTGATGGACAATCTCATTTCTTGAGGCCCAAAAATTGAAGGATAGTGCAAATACCCCCAAATGACCAGTTCTTGGAAAATGTACAGTCCAAGGTATTTAGTAAGAGGCTTGGTGACTTATTTGAAGCTGTAAATTTTGTCACAATTTTTTGGAAAATTAAAAAAATTAAAAAAAAAATGTACAAACATATTGTTACAAGTCCTGTACAGCGTTATCATATAACTGGTGTGAAGGTGATCATGGACACTGACTGGTGACAGTAAGTAATAAAAAAAACATTTCAATTTCTTTAATTTTTTTTAATTAAATGTTTTTCTTTTTTTTTACTAATTTTTTTCAACCTACTATGACCAGAGCAATACAATGTTACCATAATAACATTGTATTACTCTGGGAAAGTGATCAGGTTTTGTGGTTTTTTTTACACATTATGATTGCTTATACCAATGTATTTCATTGATATTAGCAGCCATTTTTACTGAATGAAACTGATTCAGTGTATATTGTTGTGATTAGCTGTGATAAGGGATGGGCTCCATGTTCGAGTCGAAAGTAAGTTCGACGCGAACATTGGGTGTTCGTGTGTTTGCTGAACACTCAAATGTATGGGGCATTCAGAGGGAAGTTTGTGCCCCATAATGCAATGCGCTATGTCTCATTGTGATTGGCCAAAGCATTGCACCTGACCACAGGTCAGGTGCAATGCTTTGGCCAATCACAGCTTGAGTTCACAGGAAGAGCCATGATTGGCCAAAGTCTTGGTGACTTTGGCCAATCATGGCTCAGGGGCTAAGTCCACGCCCCACATATATAAGACTGCTTATACAGCAGCGTTGTGTAGTGTGTGTGATAGGAGCAGCCTTGTACAGTGTGTGATAGGAGCAGCATTGTGCAGTGTGTTATAGGAGAAGCTTTGCGCAGTGTTATAGGGGCAGTCTTGCTCAGTGTTATCCCCTAAAAAATCCCCATCATGTCCGAAAGGCCAGAAAGGAGAGGCAGCTGCTGACAGGCATCTAAGAGAGGTCAAGCAGCCTCTGTGTCCACGGTGAAAAGTGGTGGTCATGGACATGATGTATCCTCTGCAGGCAGGGCACTCTTGTCCTTTTTTTCTGGTGCTAGCCATATTATAGAGCAACAACATGCAGAAGAGGTGGTGGAGTGGATAACTCAGCCATCCTCATCCTCCTCATCCTCTGTCACCAAGGCTCATACTATTTTGCCTTTCACTGCAGCTGCCAAAACGGCCTATTCCACAGGCTTCTTGTCCACTACAGATGCGCCACCATCATGCACGGAAGAGTCACCAGAATTATTTGATCATAGTGTCAGTTAAATGCTGCTGGAGGATGAGCAGAAATGTGAATACTCCAATGGTGGTTCCCAGGTTCATGAAAGGAGTGATGTGAGTGGGGTGCCAGTGAGGGCAGTCATGTTCCCCCAGCCGTTGGCTCCAGTGACGAGGAGGAAAGGGATGATGAGGTCACTGACCGCACTTGGGTGCCAGAGAGAACAGAGGAGGATAGTGAGGATGAGGCACAACCCCAACAAGGCAGGATGTCCTCCAGGGGCAGGCGTAAGGGCAGCCAACCGATGGCATCACACAACAGAGCTCCACAGATGTAGGCTGCTGCTGACTCCCGGCAGACTCACAAAAGTTCTCTGGTGTGGGCTTTTTTCAACACATGTGCAGCAGACTGCAGCATTGCTATATGCAGTCTCTGTCTGAAGCAGATCAAGTGTAGCCAAAACACCAGCCACTTGGGCATCACATGCTTGACAAGACATATGACGAGCTGCCATGCAGCCCATTGGCAACAGCACACGAAAGACCCACATCTGAAAAATGTTCAGACTTCTTCTTGTTCCTCATCTGGGATCTCTACCTCTACTCTAAAACATCAGGTCTTCTCAACAGTCTCCACTGATAGGATTGATGGTACAGCAGAGGGTACCACAAGTCCTGGCACCCCATCCAATAGCAGTACACCACTTGTTAATTTCAGCAGGCAAATTTTGCTACCCCAGCTGCTGAACCATAATAAAAACACTGTCCCACCCATCTAAATGCTAGCCTGGTCAAATTGCTAGCATTACAACTGCTGCCTTTCCATCTGGTGAACTCTGCCTCCTTCCATGAATTTGCAAAATGTGCTGTACCACAGTGGCAGATTCTGAAAAGACAATTATTTTTACGTAAGGCCATTCCAGCTCTATACCATCATATAGAAGGCAATGTTTTGGCCTCGGTGGACAAGGCGGTCAGTGGCAAGGTCCACATTACTGCTGAGACGTGGTCCAGCAGGCATGGGCAGGAACGTTACATAACCTTTACGGTGCACTGGGTAACTCTGCTAGCAGCTGGGAAGGATGCAGGACAGGGTTCAGTGCTGGAGCTTGTTCCGCTACCACATTTTGATAAAGCTAATGGTGATTCTGCCACATCTGTCTGCTCCACCCCCTTCTCTTCCTCTGCCTCTATGGCCTCTTCTGCTGAATAGTCGCCTGAACCAGCAGTGCTTCATAAGCGTTCAAGGGGCTACGCAAGCAGTCAGGCTAAAAGATGCTATGCGGGGCTTTAGCTGGTCTATCTAGGGGACAGGAGCCACACTGGGTCAGAGATTCTGTCAGCTCTGCAGAGGCAGTCTCAGAGGTGGTTGATGCCAGGGCAGCTTAAGCCTGGAATGGTTGTATGTGAAAATGGCACCAACCTTCTCTCCACCCTCTGACAGGGACACTTGATACATGTTCCATGCTTGGCACACATCCTGAATTTGGGGGTGCAGCATTACTTGAACAGGGACCCAGGCTTACAAGATCTTCTGAGGCAGGCCAGAAAAGTCTGTGGCCATTTCCAGTTGTCATACACGGCCAGTGTTTGGCTGGCTGACATTCAACAGGAATTCAACCTGCCCATCAACCGCCTCATTTGTGACATGCCCACCAGGTGGAAGTCAACATTGGCAATGCTGCAGTGGCTGCACATGCAGCAGAGGGCCATCAGTGAGTACCTATGTGAGTATGGCATGAGGACAGGCTGAGAAGAGCTTGGCTTCTTTTTGCCATGCCAGTGGCTGCTGACAAAGGATGGCTGCACTGTCCTGTCACCTTGTGAGGAGGCCAAAAGGATGGAGAGCCACGACACTTCATGCATCAGTGACACTATCCTTCTAGTCTTCCTGTTGGAACACACGCTGCGTGGAATCATGGACAGGGCACTTGAGGGAGAACAGCGGGTGGAAGAGAAGGATTTCCTGTCTTCTCAAGGCCCGTTTATGCAGAAACCATTCCAGCAGGGCCACAAAACACACAGCAGGAGGAGGAAGAGGAAGAGGATTGCAGCAGCATGGAAGTAGAGGATCACATACAGCAGTCTTCATGGGGCAGTTTTCAATCCCCAGAAACCCAGCCGGGAGTACTACGTGGCTGGGAGGAGGTAGTTCCTGACAATGTCATCCTCAGTGACCCAGAGGACTCAGAATCTCCTACTTCTTCCAACTTACACTGCATGAACTCCCTTATTCTGCAAAGTCTGTGTAAGGACCCGAGGATTCATGTTATCAAGGAGAGGGATCAATACTGGTTGGTAACCCTTCTTGATCCACTTTACAAGGGTATAGTTGCAGAGCTCATCCAGTCTTCACATACTTTGTGTAACACCTTTCCAGACAATGAGAGGTTACTATATTGGTACTATGATGCAGCGCGATAGATACAATTAATGCAATCGCCTATTATTAATACATGATGATATAACATATGAATAATAATAATAGATGTCACAAAATCATACAATATATATGGTGTAAGATCTGATAGTATCTGATTCAGTGAACCACAAGTGCTAATTAGTGCAAAAAAGATGAGAGGTTCAATGGAACCTAAACTGGTCGTGTTGATTTGATTCCCATCAAGGGATTTGATTAAACCACGGTGCTTCCCTATATAGGGATAAATATTCCCATATAAGTGACATGTGTATTAGTCATAATGAAACAGATCAACTTAAATCATTAATGTCCATAAATAAACTTCCTATTGTTGTAAGGTTGCATCAACCATGAGTTTTCAGGCGTGCTCATGCGTTTGGTGATAAAGTGAAGTGAAAATCCAAACCAGCAGGCATGCGCGCTCACCTTCCCACTGTGAAGACACTACCAACTGTTCGCCCGCCAAACACCCCACAATACACTGTGCTCTCACAGTGCACAGTATCCACCCCACACTATATAAGACAGAGGGGAGAATACTCTCCCTGAAAAAAATAAAACAATTAAATAAATAATATAGGCAAAAAAATACATTAAAATACAAATCTGGTATAGATTGATGGGGGGGAACCCCACGCTGTTTTTTTAATAAACATATCATTTAAAAAAAAATGTCAGTCCTGCTGCAGCATGTTCTATACATTGCACAGATGTGCGGGTAGTTTAAGGGGACCCCCCAGACATGATATTTAAAGGGATTTTTTAATTTTTTCTTTTACTTTCAGCAAAGAAAAATGACTGTCCCTTTAAAAATGGTACTTTTTGAATTTTTTTTTTTCACTGATACATGTCCCTCAGGGCAGTACCCGAGTCCCCTTACAACTTATATGGCCAATACCTTGCATATAAGCCTTCAAAATGGGCACTTTTAAATTTGCAAGTTTAAGTCCCATAGACATGTATTAGGTTCGATGTTCACAGCGAACTTATGGCCCATTTGCATGTTCTACCGCAAACCAAACGGTGGTGGTGGTGGGGGGTGTTCAGCTCATCACTAGCTATGGTGATTAGTCAAAGCTCATCACATGGTACAGATGGGCTGTGATCCATGTCTGTACCATGTGACTGCTGTATCCAATCACAGCTAGCAACACAATTGTATACAGTGGATGGTATGAAAGGAAGCCAACCATTGTATACAATTGTCATGTGATCTGCTTTGATTGGTAACAGTGATCACATGACACGCCGCAGTGCCTTCTGACAGGATGTTATATGAGGGTGTAAAAGAAGATAGGATCTTGTAAGTAGTGCCCTGCGTACTAAGGCAACAGCAAACTGATTAAGTTGTCTTTCTCTTGCTGTTGCTTTATTATTTATGAGCAGAAGTGCATTCAGTACACCTCGTTGGCCGCTAGTGGTGCCGCTTCTCCCAAGTAAAGTTCTTCTGTACAGAAGATTACATGAGGCTCGTGGGCAATTACACAAGTAGCATGTAAAACACATTTATTGATATTTTAATTAATACATTTCTGCATTAACCTGGTGTTTTAGACCTGCACAGAGTTCACATGTATAAGGTTTCCCTTAAAAATATGTTTTGCAGCACTTTACAATAACGATGTCTGCATTTAAAGTGTTGCTAAACCCAGGACCCTGCATTCATTATACCTGGTCTCCCACAGTACACAGAACATGTGTGACGGGAGTCACTTTGCATGGGGGGCCCATGGAACCCAGTTTACTTTGGAGAGGTGGGGAGACCCCTGTCTCAGCTCCCCATATCCCTCTTATGTGTAAATCACCCTGTGCCTGTTAGGGGTACAGGGTGATTATTATTCTTATTATTATACAGTATTTATATAGCGCTAAAAGGTTTGCTCAGCACTGTACATTATAGTGGGGGACAGAACATGAGACAATACAGTAACAAAACAGAACACGAGGGATTCAAGGGCCCTGCTCTTTCGAGCTTACAATCTGTCTTAATATTGGGGTGGGGGGTTGTTGATTGTTTGATGTTATATGGTTGCATCCCATTGTTCTATTGTGTGTCTGACTTGGGAGCAAACTATTATGGGATGTATGTGTTTGTGTGTATTGGCTTGGTGGGGGGTGTCTCCAGCAATCCTCCCTCCTGATGGGACGGTTGATTGGTGTGTATCTTGTTACTAAATGTAGATTGCCCCGCCCTGTGTCATTATGCAGGGAGAGGAGATTGTCCCCTTGAGTGTACATATCTTGTATCTGTGTTAAAATAAACTAGTCTACCTCCTGGTTTACTTCAAATCTGGTGTCGCCTGGATCTTGGGGTAACAATAGCCAGATTCACTGATCTCGTGTTCCAGAGCCTGAGAAGTAGCTTCTTGATGGTGATACCTAGTCGTGGGTGTCTGGGGTCCGTTACAGCATGGAAGTGCAATTATTTTAGTAAATATAAACTGCTAAATACTTTTCTCATCAACAGTTACAGCAGTCTTGTGACTTCAGCTGAGCACTGGTTAAAGCTTGTAGGAGGAGTTTTCTTTCTGCTCTAGGAGGATGCAAAACCCCTGACCTCTGTCTGGACAGTTCTGATTGGCCCTGTGCAGATCACATGCACTCCTATCTACATGCAAACCTATCTAGCAATACACACTAAACTGAGCCTTTGCAGAAGGGCTACGGGTTCAGTCTGTCCTATCAGCATGGACATTTGAACACGAGGAGGGGCAGAGAAGTCAGGATCAAACAGCTTTTTTACACATTGCAGAGAATTAACCCCTTAGGTTCCACAGCGAGTATAACAAGCATGCTATGTTGCATATACAGACTAATTTTACTGTTGTGGGTTTAGTATCACTTTAAAGTTTTCCCCTTAGGCTTGGTTCATAACAATGCGTTTTTAGTGCTTTTTGCAGAAAAGCAATACAGTCCATTTAACATGGTTTCCTATGGGACATGTTCACATCTATGCTTTTTTGAGCTGCTGCGTTCTTGGAAAGGGTAAGGGACTTTTTTAAACATAGTATTTTTGCTAAATAGAGTTCAATGGAGATGCTGCTCAAACATGTTTTTGTCACTTTTTATATTTTTTTTCTGCCTAGCAACAACATAATTTCCACTTTAACAAAAAAAGCTGAGAAAATGCAAAACGTGGTAAAACGCAGCAAAAATGTGAGTGTATAAAAAGCAAAGCACAATGCAAAAAGCAATATAAAATGGATCAAAAGCAAACTGCTTAGGTGTTAACCAAGCCTTAGTCCCCCTTCAATGCCCCACAAATACCTCTTGATCCTGCCAGTAAAAAGCACACAGTGCAGCTTCTTGTGATGGTATGGTAATGATGCCTCACTGCTGCTAAATTTAGTGCTGCCAGTCTCATGGAGGCTGTGCCTGCGTGCACTACACCAGGATGAGAAGGTGTTGCAAGGGTGCAGCTATCAACATTGTCACTGCTATTTGATTGGACTATCATGGAGAGAGATGTGTATGACTGCTGGAGATCAGAATTGCTCCATTTTGGGTGATAGCAGTATTTTGGTTATCCAGCATGCTGTTGGCACAGGACAGTTTAGTATATTTAAACAGACAGTAGTAAGTAATTGTAGTAGTAGTAAACAAAATAATGCTGCCATATTCTTTACTTGTTATGCCTGTCACAGCATAGCAGTCCTTTTCATCATGCTTGTTCTGAGTCATTGAGAGCTATAACCAGAACGCAGAAAGCAAATAGGAACAGTCAGCAATGGCATCCTCAGTGTTTCTCAAAAAAAGGTTTCTTTAATATTGGGATAGGCTTATTTCATATACCTATTTACATCAAAGACTGGAGTTCTGCCACCTTTATACCCCCTATGAACCATATTAATTTTCACATTTCTGGGGCCTGTTTATTTGTCCATAACATTGTCATTATTTAAATTAAATGATGCATTTGTAGTTTTTTCAGGACAAACAATGCTTTCTTTTAGTGACTCTATCTTGCAAAAAATATTTTTTTTTAATCAACCCATGAACAAAGTATGTTACAAAACCAAAAAAAAGGCTTTTTTTCTTCTTTGATCAGTGTTACAAATGGGCCAGTGGCAATGCAGTTTATTAATATAGTTTGTGGGTTTCTTTTCAAAGTACCACATTACATTTTCTTAAACGTTTAATAAAATGAGCCCCTAAAATGTGATAGGTAGTCAGGAAATAAGATGTGTAATTTATGTTCTTTGAAAACCTGAAACTACTCCTTGTTTGGGCCTTTCTATGTAGCTAGGCTCTGACAAAATCTCACATATATTGTATCCCAATACTAAGGAGGAATAGATGCATTTGTTTTAAAGTGTAATTCTAAATATGCCCATACTGTATGATAGAAATCTCTAATGAGTTTACAACTTTGTGTAAATTGTGTCAGAATAATTAAATCTTTAAAAGACTCACCATGTCTCTTAGAAACCTTGGTGTGTTTACTCTCCAAAATGTGGTGATTTTGTGGATGTTTCTACTGTCCTTTCACTCCAGGGCCTCCAGACGTAATAGTTTTCAGGATTTTAGCCTAATATATGCCCCCTGAAAGCCTAAAGGTGCTCCTTGAATCTTAGAACCCTTTATGCTCCTAGGCTGCAAAAAAAGCATCACATATTTGAAATCCCCATACTAGCCAGAAATAGCAGAGAGTGTTTTCAGGTCTATTCCAATGTTGTGTGAGAAACATCTTATTAACTGACAGCAGTGTGTAAAAAATAAATTTTAATTTCTTTCTTCATTTTCCAAAAAATGTGATCTTCAAAAGAATCACCATGATTCTAATCAAATTAGATTTGCAAATGTGGTCATTTTGTGGGTGTTTCTCCTGCCTTGGCATTTCAGGGCCTCAAGAAGTGTGATATGTGGTCAGGAAATTAGATGCATTATTAACGCCCCTTGAAATCCAGAAGGTGGGCCTTGGATTTTGTGCTCATCCATGCATCTATGTAGTGAAAACACCTCACGTACAGTACATAGATGTGGTATTCCTATATTTGAGAGGAACAGAAGAATGTGTTTTGGGGTGTAATTGTAAGTATGTTGTGTGTTAGAAGTAACTTGTAAAAATGTCAACTTTGTAAAATAAAATCATATTTTATTTACTTATCAATTTTCCAAAAAATTACAGCTTAAAAAACTTATTAAGACATTTATTAAAGACATTAGATTGTCTACTTTTCAAAAATTGGTCAATTGGGGATGTGTTTACTGTCCTTATATTTTAGGGCCTCAATAAATGAGAACATCAGAGTTGATACATTTCATATATATACAGTACGCTATACTATAGTTTGTAGACTTTATAACTTTCACACATCTAAACAATGTATACTTGTTTGTTTTGTAGCAGAATATATTTTGGAAAAAAACGTTTGAAGAAAGATTATTTATTTGCAAAATAGATAACAGGGTTATTTAAATGATTTTTTCCCCCTTATATAGTAAAAAATAGAACAATACAGCAGTAATTAAATTCCGCCACTACAATAAAATATCTGTTTTTAAAAAAATGAATACAACATTCATTGTGTACAGTGTTATAACAGAGCTGAACAATGAAAAATGGCCTGGACAGGAATGGGTTTTAACATTCTGATTTTCAAGTGGTTAAACATTTTCATCCAAAATCTAACTGATATGGCTTAGGTCCACCAGATATCATAACATCTCCAGTGCCATTAGGTGTGCCAATTTAGAAATTGGTAACATTTACTGTCAAATTAAGAACTTAATTTTTTATGCTGTGGAAATTATATATTTATAGATCAAAAACAAATGTGACCCAACCATAAAACTTGAAGCTGCCATTCAAAATGCCACTGCAGGACTTTCCAGTGTCTCATATGACATGTGGGCATCGGCTTGAAAAGAGCTCATCCTGGCGTGGGCTCAAGCTGCATCTCACTTTTTGTGTTTTATGGGTGTTTTATGTGGTGGGCAACATCTTGTTTGTTTTGTTTTGTGTATTTCAAGAACAAATTTGTTGCCAATTCTTCGTGGATTAGGTAACTCCAAGGTCATCCTTATACTTGGAAACATAATTATGAGCTGTATGCGTGTGAAAGAGATTGAGTTTGGAGTATATGTTTGTATTCTGCTTAAGAGAAATACGTGTGGTAGCCAATATGCTCAAAACAGATAATTGACTTGTAATGTCCCTATTTGATGTCAGTGAGGACAGCTAGTGCTTAATTTGCATTTATAATAACATTTATGAATGAGGAGCTTGATGTTTTCCCTGAGTTCTGTCCAGCTGTAGAGTGAATTACCATTAATAAAAGAGCATAAATATTGAAATGTGTTAGAGTTCCCCCAACTGAATTCACCAGGGGACTCCAAGCAAGGTGAGAATAGTTGAGAATAGTTGAGAATCTAAGAACTGTATGAAGGGTAATTGCAGTGAGATGTGTTTGCTAAAATATTTTGTGGAATCCCAAATAGCAAAAGTATGATGCATCAGGAGACTCATGGTCTGATGTCTGATGAGATGGAATCCATGGGACTGCCCGAACCTTGACAGGAGACCAGCAGTAAGATTCTAGGTCCACCCACAAGGTATTTGTGCAATATTTGAGGTGTTTTAAAATATTTTTTAGAAATTAGAAACTCTGAGCCCTGTTTGGTATTTGAGTATATACCGCACATCATGTGCTTAGCAATTTTATATTTTTTGTTTGACTAGATAGAATTCATGACATGGTTGTGGAGTGAGGTAAGGTTAGGAGAGAGATAGGGAAAGTACAAAATAGGTAAAGGAGTTTTGGGAGGATAGTCATCTTTAGAGTGTTGATTTTCCCTTCCCATGAGAAACTGTGTTTTGACCAAGAGGATATTAACTTTCTGAGGACCCGAAATGTTGGTAGATTATTTGTAAAGTACAAATATTGAATTAGGCATATCCACAAATATTCTATGTAGGATTTGAACCATTAAAAATTTAAGTTTTGTATACTTCCAGGAGTAGATCTGTTTAAACTAGTAATGAGTCAAAAACCCCTGGGTTCAGTTCAAACAGGGTTCAACAAACACAACCAAGGGTATGAAGATGAATTTGAATCCTATTGCAGTCAATAGGACCTAAATGTAAAAAAAAAAAAGTTATGGACACTTTCTAGGGTAATAAGCAAAGGATTGCCAAGCAAATGGGATGGGGGGGCTTGGCATTACTATGAAGAACATGCACAAAAGCATAAAAAAATGTTTTACATTTCTTTTGGCTGAGAGCAGCCAAGTGAAACATAAAACATGCAAAACTCTGTTAAATAATATGCCTGGATCATACCATGGCCTTGCCTTTGATGTGGTGCACTGTGAGATGTATACAACCTACTACAGCAAAGATGACAGTGTCTCTATTCTGTTTGCAAAAAAAAGCAGCCAGCCATTCCCTTCATCTACACCAGATCTTTATCCCAGATAAGGGTCTGGTATAAATGTTAATTGAGAACCTCAACATACAAAAATGGAATGGGGTTCCTCCTCTAATTTATATTAGGCCATTCAGGTCTGGTATGTATTTTAAAAAATGGTGTGAGTTTCTGATCAAAAAACACCACACCAAACCTCTATCCAAGCATGCAGGCCAGGAAAGGGGGGGCTAGTGTTATTGGAAACTAGTAGCCCCCCTTTTTTATTATTCTATTTCTTTTATTTGTATAAATTTTACAGAGAAAGAAACAGTAAACAGGAATACATTCTAAACATAACAAGAAAATAAACATTAGAATGTTTGTTGAAAATAAACAATAGAGATACATATAAGTATCTAGAAACTAATACCTCCAGGTATCTTGCACAGTAAGCTAGCTACAGGGATAGGACGCTGAAGAGAGTCAGCCCATTTCCGCATGTATAAATGAGTGTCTGCTGTCAAATGGACTCTATCCTGTAGCAGTTTATATACCATAGATATTAAGTGTGTCTGTGTTGGGCCCTGTGTGCAAAAAAGTTCAAAGCTTGTAGGGCAATTTAAAATTAAAGAATTATGCAGGGTGTGGAAAAAAATTATGAAATTAGAGGTACTCTATGTATAGAAGACCTTGAGAGGCAAAGATTTTCTGGTAGCACCCTTTAACAATAAGGAGGCCCCCAAGTACCTCTCTATGAATGAGTAAGGGGTACATAGTACTATTCATTCACAAAACAAATGTAAACAGTAAAAAAGCACAAACTAAGTTTATTACAATGCATCAAATAGAAAAAAGTCCGCAATGTACATACACTGTCAGTCACATCATCCAGTGATGTAACTGCATGTCAGCCATGATGCTTACAGACCTGTCAACACATGTCTGCCCCATGAAGAAAAAAAAACACCCTCCAGCACACGTCTGTCACTGTGAATAAAAAAAACACACTGCCTGCTGACACATATTTGGCCCCATGATGTCATTGACCAAATATGATCAACAATGTTAACTGGGATAA
Source organism: Staurois parvus (assembly GCF_062004578.1). Lineage (NCBI taxonomy): Eukaryota > Metazoa > Chordata > Amphibia > Anura > Ranidae > Staurois > Staurois parvus. The sequence goes on along the minus strand of NW_028318430.1, from coordinate 7,395,672 downwards.
CCTGCCCCTTTTTATGTCAGTTGTCATCCTCCAGACCTGTGATTTGGTGGGAGTGAAGCAATGGCACCAGATGTTTGTTGGTAGGTGGTATTTTTCATTGCTGACATGGCAATACAATACTGCCCCTTGGCTCGAAAAGCCAAGGTTCAGTTTGAACTTCTGTTCAGACCAAATCTTAAGCCCATCCATAGTTTAAAGCTGTCTTCATTAATGGTTAGACAGGATATTCTGGAAAACTTCTTGAATATGTAGAATAAATTAGATATTGTGAATGGTTGAGTTAAAGTCAGGAGCGGGTCATCTGTATACAAGTTGATTTTATATGTTTTGGAGTCTAGGTCAACCCTGTGGATGTTTGGGTCAGTTTTGATAAGATGCATTAAAGGCTCCAAGGCTAAAATAAATTCGATTGGGGAGGGGAACACCCTTTGGTAAAAAGTTGGTGATATAATGCTTTTAGATATATCTTATTTTAGTGCCGCGCATATATCTCCATATACTGTACACAATCTACTAAGTGCATCAAGAAATGTGATTTAAACACTTGTGAATATAATAATAACCACAACTTATAGTCCTTCATATGTGATTTTATCCATGCATATATAACTTTTTGCCAAAAAGGTGCTCCTTTTTCCTTGTGTCCACATATATTCTTAGATGTGCTCCTCCACCAGAGACATACAGATATACTCTCACTTCTTTTTATGACCCAAATTGCATAGGTCAAATAGCGCCTTTCCCTTTTAACCCAGGTAGGTATAATTTATTGTTAGCTCCACTCTCCTCCTCACTCTGCTGCAGATGATCTCGTCTCCTTTTTATCCTACATATCCTCCACATATGTAAAAAGAAATGCTTGCCTTAGTGTAGTACTCAAATATTGTATAATTTATTTAAAAAAAACAAAGTGCACTCACATTTAAAAGTATCCTGCTGGGACACCGCAATAAAAATGCCTGTCACACTATTAACTCCAATGCATTCAGGAAATTCCAAGATGGCGGCTCATAAACTTCTGGTTCAGCAGCTTGACGTCATTGACCCACCCCCTAATGCTTTTAGCCAGGAGAGAAAAAGAGTCTGGAACACTAATTTTTGCAGTGCATAGTGTATATAATCCCAGAGCAATGTGTCAAGGGCTTTGTGGGTGTCATGCCCCAGTAGCATGCCTTGGGTTTATTTTCATTGCATTAGGGCAGTAAGAGTCTTAGACTATAATTATGTAACAATGTTAAGGAGTAAGACTGGTCTGTAGTTTGGGGATCCAAATCATTTTTTTCAGGATTTGGTACAGGGGCGGACTGACCATTTGGAAACTCGGGCACTGCCCGAGGGCCCGGGGCCAGTAGGGGGCCCCATGAGATGCCCCTAGTACCTTTTTCATAGGCTTTTTTGAGTTTGGGCAAGGACACAGGGGCTCCATGATCCCCTATTGCCCGGGGGCTCCCCAGAGTTGTCAGTCCACCCCTGATTTGGTAGCTTTACTACATGTGCCAGAGGTGGGTAAGTTGCAGTGAAAGGATCGACGATAATTGTTTGTAATACAAGGTCTGGGTTTAGTTCAAAACAAGGGTTTTAATACCATTAAGAACTTCTAATATTGTTATTGAAGATTCCAGTTTATTTATCTTGGTTTATTATATGGTAAGGTGGATTAGGATTTGAAACTAGAAAGGAGCAGATGCACAGTATAATTTGGTCACTATGGAGATAAATGTGCTCACAATAGTGGAGTTAATTTTATCCACTAGATGTTTGATAGGTTTAGTGTCTTTAAAATGGGAATTTAGTAAATTGGCTAGCATGGGGCCAAGTTCATTAGTGACTGCATAAAATTTTTGTTTGTCCAGTGCAGTTGTTTTTCACCTTACTGTTTAAAAAAAAATGTATCTCTAATTTAGTGGCCTCAGTTGTTTCCATAAAGATGTAGAGGGTTGTGTTTTAAATTGTGCCCCTAGTTTCCCACGTTGACAAGTCAATGAAGAGATTTTTGTGTTCCTTTCCCTTTTTTGCATTCTGCAACTTGAATAAGCAGTACTTTTAGAGTGGCTTTATCCTCCTCCCTCAGTATAACCCATGATGAGGTTATTTCTGTGTTTTCTTGGAAATAGGCAGTGATTTGGATGTAATGTCAGCAAAAGAGAGCAGAGTCATTTATGCACCAGTTGCGTGTTTTCATCATTTTATTGTTTACATATTTACAAAAAATGTTAAATACTTTTTAAAATGTTTAACTGTTTTTCCTTGTAAGGGCATCCCTGTCCTGGTCATGCAGAAACAGAAAGGGATAGCAATGCAAACTGGGAACTACATTAATCAAGAATTAAGTCCTAGGCCTCAACACCACCTTGATGCTATGCAAAAGCAGAAAGAGTTTCTTGCAAAGTAATGCCATCAGCCCAGACGCTCTCCTTGCAGAGGCAATGGCTACAAGGAATACCACCTTGTAGGTGAAAGTAGAATAGGAATGTCTCCAATATGTTCAAAAAGCAGTTTCTGAAGTACAGAGGGAAGCAGATTCAGATCCCATAGAATCACAGGGGAACAGGGGAAGCTGCATGAAAACTGCTTTTACAAAGGTCTTAGTCAAGGAATGAGAGGCTAAAAGTCCCTAAAACAAGATAGAAAGGGCAGAAACCAAACCTTTGTTAATGCTAGGGGCCAAACACTGGTCCACACCCAGCCATTTTCTCACCTTGCATTGCTATGTTCCTCATTTTCTTCAACATTATTAGCAGATTTACTTTTTAATAATATTCTATTTTCTTATGTATTTGTTTATTTTATAAGGCTGTCCTTGCCCTGATCAAGCAAACATGGACAGGGAAGCAAGTCTACAATACTTATAAACAATAATATCCATAGACCACTAAGTGTCAATGTACCAATGGCTGGCGGTAGTCGAATATGGACTTCATGTACTAGGACCTTGCTGCATGTGGCATATCAGAGAGGGCCTTCAGGACAAAAAGGCAGGTGGGGGATTTGGGATTGAGAAACTGACCTAAATAAAAGGAACCAGGCCTTGATTACAGAGGATTAGCCACTGAAGATATTACTGATAAAATCCTATGCCTACTACAGTGACTGTGTTGTGGTCTTACTTTTGAAAATGCACTGCTCTGTGCCTGGGAGAAAGAAGATGAGATAGGTGGATACAGAACCGGCTTGCCCCCTACTAGCTATGCCAAAATAAACCTCTGCCTCACCCTGTAGGCCCCTGGACATGATGAATTCAGTGGATTGCCTAACTTTATCAGCAACTATGGCAATAGGACCATTGAGGGTGTGGTGCTTTGGTACAAATAACAATGCAATGTAAACTGTACTACACTAGAATGCTGTGATGTGCTACATACAAAAGGGCATCTTTGCCTGTGTCAAGATTCAGGATCAATTTAATACTGCTTAGCCCACAAAACAGACCCTAACAATATTATAGTAAATAAAAGATAAATCTATCAAAAAAGTAAAACCTAAAATATTAAACTCAACCCTAATGTCACGGTGTAAGGTCAGGTTCAGAGACCAGTTGCTATAGCAGTAAAAGGCTTACCTGGAACCAGCAGGATAGGTACACCAGCGGATCCCCCTGGGAATGACACAGGCTCACCTGAGGTGCGGGGTCTAAGTATTAACCGGTATTCACCAGAGCTCCTAATGGTGGAGATGGATTGGGCTGCGTGTTAATACCAGGTCGCAGATCTCAGGATCACCCCACCAGGGAATGAGAAGACTGGGAACCAATAGCGAATCAACAGGTTAGGGATCAGACGAAAGCAGAGTCGGTCACAAGCCAAGGGTCGGTCACAAATGGTAGCAGATCAATCGTGGTCAGGAACAAGCCAAAGGTCAGTAGCGGAGGTGTAGACAGCAGCAGGAACAGTAGCAGGATATTGGCTGGAAAGGCACAATAATCTGGCAAGGAGGAAGTCCAAGGACATGGCTTATATAGGAAGTTCATGGGAGGAGCAAGGAGTTCAAGGTTCAAGAGCAAACAAGGCACAAGGCAGGATTATCCAATAGATGAGGCAAAGTGTTGTCCAGCATCCTAGGTAGTTCAGTGAGTAGAGTTACTGCCTGACACAGTAGAAGTCCCAGGTTCAAGTCCAGGCCCTGACAGTACCCCCCTCCTCCCAGGACGTCCTCTGGACGTCTTAGGACTAGGCTTGTGTGGAAACCTCTGGTGGAATTCTCTTGTTAGTCTAGGAGCATGAACATTCTCCTCAGGCTCCCAAGAATTTTCTTCTGGTCCATATCCTTCCCATTGAACCAGATACTGTAACTTATTCCTAAAGATCCTGGAATCAAGGATTTTCTCCACCACAAATTCTTCTTCACCCTGTACCTCAACAGGTGGAGGAGGTGGAAAAATTCTTCCAGGGAAAGGATTTTCCTGAAACGGTTTGAGTAGTGATATATGAAAAACAGGGTGAATCCTCATATTATCCGGAAGCTGTAAGCGAAAGGTGACTGGGTTGATTTGGGCAGAAATCTGAAAAGGACCCACAAACTTTTGACCCAACTTAGCAGATGGCACCTGGACCTTCAAATTCTTTGTTGATAACCAAACTTTTTCACCCACATGAAAAGTAGGAAGTGTTCTCCGATGTCTGTCTGCAGACTTTTTGTAATACTCCTGAGCTTCCCTCAAAGTCTCAATCAATTTCTCTTGAATCTCCTGCAATGTAGTTAGTCTATTGGTAACAGCAGGGATTGGAGTTGTGATAGGGAGATCAGGAATAAAAACTGGATGGTAACCGGCGTTTAAGTAAAAAGGACTTTGAGAGGTGGAACTATGTTTAGAATTGTTGTATGCAAACTCTGCAGTGGGAAGACAGTCCACCCAGTCATCCTGAAGATAAGTGACAAAGCATTGAAGATACTGTTCCATTGTCTGATTAGTTCTCTCAGTCTGACCATTAGACTGGGGATGAAAAGCAGAGGACAGATTAATTGTAACACCTAAGGCTGAGCAAAAACTTCTCCAGAATTTCGAAGTAAACTGCACACCTCTGTCAGACACCACATCATCAGGGATTCCATGCAGTTTAAAGATTTCTCGAACCATCAGTTCAGCAGTCTGTTCAGCAGTGGGCACCCCCTTAACTGGAACAAAATGGGCCATTTTAGTGAGACGGTCAACCACTACCAAAATGGTGGTCATTCCTTTTGAGGGAGGTAAATCCACCACAAAATCCATAGAAATAGACCCCCATGGTCTTGATGGAACAGGGAGTGGCTGAAGCAACCCCAAAGGGGAGGCTCGGGGAATCTTATTGCGTGCACAGGTCAAGCATGAGGTCACATAGCATTTGACATCTTTCTTGTACCCCGGCCACCAAAAGGAACGTGATAATAGTTCTTCGGTCTTAGCGACTCCAAAATGCCCAGCAAGTTTGGAATCATGAACCAACTTGAGAGCTTCCACCCGAACAGATTCAGGTACATAAAGATGATGTCCTTGAATCCAAAAGCCATTCTTATAAGTCAGGTTAATGTCCGTAGGTGGATGATTGAGAAGTGGGTCATTCTCATACCCCTCTTTAAGAAGATTCAAGAATGCCTTAGGACTTGTGGCCCCTAGAAAGTTCTTTTGAGGCAGGATTGTGCATTCAGAAGTGTTCTCCTGGAGAGGCCCAGACGACATTCGTGATAAGGCATCAGCCTTTCCGTTTCTTGACCCAGGTCGATATGAGATAATAAAATTGAACCTGGAAAAGAACAGTGACCAACGTGCTTGTCTAGAAGACAATCTCTTGGCAGAACGGATGAATTCTAGATTTTTATGATCCGTGAAGACAGTCACAGGATGTTTAGCCCCTTCCAACAGATGCCTCCATTCGGAAAAGGCTTCCCTAATTGCCAGCAACTCCTTATTCCCAATGTCATAATTCCTTTCAGCAGATGACATCAAACGGGAAAAATAAGCACAGGGATGAAGCTGCATTTTTTCTCCTCGTCGCTGAGAAATGATAGCTCCCACGGCGGAGTCTGAGGCATCCACTTCCACAATAAAAGGTAGCTCAGGATCAGGATGTACCAATATTGGTGCAGATGTGAAGAGAGTCTTTAGCTTATTAAAAGCAGTTTGTGCCTCAGTTGACCATGCAAAGGGCACTCCTTTCTTTGTCAGCTGTGTAATTGGTGCTATTACCTTAGAGAAGTTTCTTATGAATTTCCTATAAAAGTTTGCAAATCCAATAAATCGTTGTATTTCCTTAACGTTTCCAGGGGCAGTCCAATCCACCACTGCCTTGATCTTTTCAGGATCCATGCTCACTCCTTCTGAAGAAACGATATATCCCAAGAACTGGATCTGGGCTCGTTCAAACTCACACTTCTCCAGTTTGATGTAAAGTCGGTTCATCCTTAACCTTTTGAATACAGTGCAGACATGCTTGCGATGCTCCACCAGGTTGTCCGAAAAGATGAGGATATCGTCCAGATAAGCAATAACAAACTGGTCCAACAAATCTCGAAACACATCATTTATGAAGTGCTGAAAAGTCGCTGGAGCATTACATAGGCCAAAAGGCATAACTAGGGACTCAAAGTGTCCATATCTGGTTCTAAAGGTAGTCTTCCATTCGTCGCCTTGACGCATGCGTACCAGGTTATATGCCCCCCGTAAGTCAAGTTTTATGAAGACTTTGGCAGAGCGGAGTCTTTCCAACATCTCTGCGATTAAAGGGAGTGGGTAACGGTTTTTAACAGTGATTTTATTCAAGCCCCTAAAATCAATGCATGGACGCAAGGTGGAGTCCTTTTTCTCAACAAAGAACAGGGCTGCTCCTGCAGGAGATGTTGAGGGTCTGATAAAGCCCTTCTCCAAATTCTCATCAAGCCACTCCCTTAGCACCTTTAACTCAGGTTCTGATAAATTGAAAATGCGGCTGAATGGTATTTCTGCTCCTGGAAGCAGTTCAATGGGACAATCATATGGACGATGAGGAGGTAGTTGATCCGCATTTTTCTTATCACAGACGTCTCGAAACTCATGGTATTGTGGAGGCAGATTGTCATATGACTGTGTAGTTACCATATCAGCCTACGATTTCCTGATTGGTAGACAACTTGTAGCACATGGTTTCCTACAATGTTCCTCACAATGGGGGGATGTAAAATTTATGGTCCGTGCTCCCCAGTTGATGAAGGGATTATGGGTAGTAAACCAAGGGATGCCCAGGATGACAGGAAATTTAGGTGATGTAATCAGCTGAAAGCTGATGGTCTCAAAATGGTCAGCCTGAAATTGGAGTACTAGAGGAACTGTTTCATGAGTAACTGGTCCTGATGATAAAGGTGAACCATCAACTGTCTCCATATCAATAGGGGCAGATTTGTTTCTCCTGAGAATATTATTATTGTGGGCAAACTCTATGTCCATAAAGTTTCCCCCAGCCCCAGAGTCCAGCATAGCAGCACAAGGAATTTCATGGCCCTCAGTAAAAAGTTTGATAGGGACAACAAAATGAGACTGTTTAGGACCAACTTTATTTTCTTCATCGATCAATGGGGAGATAGACTGGGTAATTGAATTTATGCGTTCAGGCAGGATAACATCAGTCGCAGCAATTGTTCTTTTGACTTTATTAGGACAATTGACTGCGTAATGCCCAGAGTCCCCACAGTATAAACATAAATTCTCCAAACGTCTTCTCTCCTTCTCTTGAGTAGAAATTGATCTTTTAACAGTATCTACTTGCATAGGTTCAGGTGTGTTATAATCTGAATAAATGTTTAAATCCTTCTGACTGAACTGATTAGCAGAAAAACGCATGCCACCATTACTTCCCAATCTCTCCTTTCTTCTTTCTGTCAGTCTCTGGTCAATCCGAATGCATAATTGGATGAACTCCTCAAGATCGTTAGGAGTCTCTCCTCTGGCGAGCTCATCCTTCACCTGTTCAGAGAGCCCCTGCCGGAACTGACTCTTTTGCGCTGCTGGGTTCCAGGTGGTGTCTGAGATCCAGCGTCGAAATTCAGTTGTATACTCCGCAACAGGGCGTCTACCCTGCCTCAAACTATGCAGCTTTGCTTCAGCGGTAGCGCAGCGGTTGGGATCATCAAAGACCTGGTTCATTGCAGTCACAAAAGTCGCAAAACTGTTTAACATTGCATTGTTTTGCTCTATATAGGGAGAGGCCCAAGCTAGGGCTTCCTCAGTCAGGAGGTTTATAACAAACAATACCTTCTGCCTCTCAGTATTAAATGCAGCAGGTTGCATCTGGAAATAAATGCGGCATTGGTTAAGGAAACCCCTGTAGTGGCGGCGGTCTCCATTGAACTTGAGTGGCAGAGGCATGCGTGTATTAGCAACATCGCGGGAGCACATGTCCAGCAATCGTGTCTGCAGAGCATGGATCTCTTCCTGTTGCCCCTCTACTACACTTTGCAGTTCAGCAAATTTCTTTTGGTAGGTAACACCAAACTCTTGTAGCTCTGAAATTTGCTGCCTGACAGGAGCCATGGCATTTGCTATAGCGGCCTCCATGTGTGGGCCAGATTATTCTGTCACGGTGTAAGGTCAGGTTCAGAGACCAGTTGCTATAGCAGTAAAAGGCTTACCTGTAACCAGCAGGATAGGTACACCAGCGGATCCCCCTGGGAATGACGCAGGCTCATCTGAGGTGCGGGGTCTAAGTATTAACCGGTATTCACCAGAGCTCCTAATGGTGGAGATGGATTGGGCTGCGTGTTAATACCAGGTTGCAGATCTCAGGATCACCCCACCAGGGAATGAGCAGACTGGGAACCAATAGCGGATCAACAGGTTAGGGATCAGACGAAAGCAGAGTCGGTCACAAGCCAAGGGTCGGTCACAAATGGTAGCAGATCAATCGTGGTCAGGAACAAGCCAAAGGTCAGTAGCGGAGGTGTAGACAGCAGCAGGAACAGTAGCAGGATATTGGCTGGAAAGGCACAATAATCTGGCAAGGAGGAAGTCCAAGGACATGGCTTATATAGGAAGTTCATGGGAGGAGCAAGGAGTTCAAGGTTCAAGAGCAAACAAGGCACAAGGCAGGATTATCCAATAGATGAGGCAAAGTGTTGTCCAGCATCCTAGGTAGTTCAGTGAGTAGAGTTACTGCCTGACACAGTAGAAGTCCCAGGTTCAAGTCCAGGCCCTGACACCTAAAATACCAAGCCCCAAACATAAAACACTAAACTTTAGCTTAATATTAAAGTGAAATTCTAGCTTACACCTAACTTTAAAAAAACTGTCCCCTCCCACCTCATAACACCTATGCTAATGTGTGTAAGAAAATGGTACATATTTACCAATTTTTAGGCCGTTCTGGTATGGTCATATAATCCAGCTCCCCTGTGTCAGACAATGCAGCTTTAGGGGAGTGGAGGGAACATCAACAAAGTATGGGCTATTGAAGCCTATGGGTGATGTCCATGTTCCAGGTTTTAATAACTGTTCTTGGAGTGCTCTCTCTTTTCCTCTGCAGTCACTGCTTGACACAGGTAAAATCACATGACCGGACTGGAGCAGGCTGAAAATCGGAATATACATTTTTCTTACTCATGTTATTTAGCATAGATGTTAGGAGTTGAGAGGGGACAGTTTTAAGGCTATTTAGTTGTAAGCTGGATTATCACTTTAATTGAAAGTAAAAAAAAAAAATAAGAAAATGTAAAATAAAAGAAAATTAATAATAATACGCAGCCCACCATACTGCAATGCATAGTAATATAGCAAAATACAGCACAGTAAACAAGGGTGGGGGGTTGTTGAGTTTCCACTATGTAACCCCCAAAAATGAAGAAAAACACTGTCATGTTTCACATGACTGTCATATTGACGGTCATATGCCTTTAAGTGTTTCTATATTTTGTTTCTGCTCCTCCCTTCTTTCCTTCCCTCTTGTTTTGCAGATGTTCCTGGAAAGAATCTTCATTATTTATATTGGACTTGAACTAAAGTTTATTATAATAGAAAAAGTTTATTATAATAGAAATCATAGATTTTGACGGGGAATGTCATGTTTCACATGACTGTTATATTGACTGTCATATGCCTTTAAGTGTTTCTATATTTTGTTTCTGCTCCTCCCTTTCCTTTGGTTTAGTTAATGCTGTATAGATAGCCCTCCCCCTTTCCTAGAAATGCATTGCAGCTCTAGCCTCATGTCATGGAGCAGGAAACATTATGATCTTTTGACCTATCGAATGTTCATTGTTGTAAGATTCTCTCAGTGTATGGAATAAACTTCACAAGATCTACAAGATATCTTATCGATTGAGTCACTGACTGTGGCATCCAACTGAGGTTGAAGTTATTGCTATCTAATCACAACTGTAAGTCACAGAGATCACACTATCAATGCTTAGATTGGAGAGACAGAACAAACACCTTCCATAGTGTAATCATTTATTGGAATACAAAAGCAAATGCACTTACATAGAACTACAGGTCCACAGACCTCAATAAGCTAGTAGCAATTACAGATAACATATATACGGTCCTGCAATTCGGACCGAAAATGACATCACCGGCCTCTGTTTCTTGATGTGTTGCATCACAACCACGTGACTTCCTCAGGAGAGGGCTATCTGTAATTGCTACCAGCTTATTGGGATCTGTGGACCTGTGGTTCTATGTAAGTGAATTTGCTTGCATGCCTTTATTATTCTGTTTGTAGTCTCATTAGGGGCTGTGGAGGACTGTCATAGGAAAGGAACAGCTTCATGTACCATTGTTGTCTCATTTGATGATTAGACTGACCATTTCATTTGCAAGTGCTATTTTACCTGTTTGTATGGGTCAAATTTTAAGGTAAGGGCACAATTTATATGGTGGTGGTGCATGAGGTGGATCCACTGACAGAGTTTGGGGCACCAGCTGATTGGATTGTATATTCACTGAACATTTTGTGGCACTGAACGGTTTTCAGATTAGAAGGAATTATTAAGTTATTATTTATCTATCACATTTATTCACTGATGTTTTTTGGCACTGAATGATTTCAAACATTTCATATACTGTTTTAGTTCTCATTTATTAATTATTTCATTATTTATTTATTGCACTTAGCACTTTGGGGGTTAGGAGGTCTGTTGGGTATTTATTGATTTTTTTTTCCTGATATATTACACACCGTTTACACTTGATTATTTATTTATTTATTTATATATGTGCTGTTTTATTTATATATATATTATTTCATTTATTATTTATTTACTTATGTCACTTAGCACTTTTAGGGGTTTGAAGGACTGTTGAGTGTTTATTGTTGATCTGTGAGTTGTATGGGTCATTATATGAAAATGGTTTGTTATTTCGTTTTTTGAATGGTGTGTGGCAGCGCAACACTTTTCTTTTTTTAGTACTAACTAGTGAGCGGGAACACTTTTTGGTGTTCGCTGCAGCCTCTTGTTTTTTCACTTTAATTGTGTGGGCGGCAGCGCATTTGAGTATGCAGTTTTATCTAAAACTTTATATTTTTAAATTTTTTTATTGAACTTCAATGCAGTCATACAGGTGTATATTGCTTAAACTGGTACACTCAGAATCTGGTGCAGATGTGCATGGCAGTCACTCAGCATCTAACTTCAGCTTGTACAATTAAGCCTGGCAATAACATTTTGAAGCTGATTGGTTTCTTTGCAGATATTTTGCACTCTCTAGTTTTAGTAAATAAATCCCAAAGGATGAACAACATCTCTTATGAAAGCTTGGGCAGTGACAGGTACTCTTTATTCTTTAGTGCAGTATATAGAAATTGCTCCCTAATTCATGTTTGCATAATGGCTGGAAGAAGGGGAGAGGCAAACAACATATACACACATATATCCAGTTCTATGAGAATAATGAGGGAGCTGTGGTTTAACTCCCGCACAGGAACACCAAGAAACTCGGTTTCAGCCTAAGGCGGAGCTACAGCTAGCACAAACTTATATAAAGGTGTGCTTTTATCACACAGCATAGCCAAGGATCAGAATAGGACCAGGTTTACATGCACTTGGTCCCCTGGGGGATTCAACAACAATTTTCAAACTTTGCTAATGCTTTTTCTTTAAGAGATGGTTTAAAACTGATTGCTATTGATTACTAATTTTTGCATATGCAATGTCTTATTGGCCAAAACTTAAGGTGTTCAGTATTTTTATTTATTTCACTGTACTCTCAATAGATGAGCCACACCTAAATTTATAAGCTGTTTCATAATGTGTCATTCTATATTGCACCCTTCAAACATGATTTGAACTTCAAAGTAACAAAAAAAATCTATCTATCTATCTATCTATCTATCTATCTATCTGTCTGTCTGTCTGTCTGTCTGTCTGTCTGTCTGTCTGTCTGTCTGTCTATCTATCTTGTTTTCATAGGTTTTGCATGTTACAGAGCATTTAAATCCACCTTTCTTTATCTAATTGGGATTCAGAATATGTTTTTTGAGGGAGATACTATGATTCCCAAATACAAGGATACTTTCGAATCTTTTAATATTATTGTTTGTTTTATGTTTTTATGTTTTCAAATTAATACATTTAAGTATTGATTCGACAATTCGTTTCCACGCTGGTAAGAGGGTATAAATTGCTGTGTTGTGGATGTAGTGACGTTTATCCTTCTGCTCTGTGAAGACTTCGGATGACAAAACACGTAGGGTGGAGCTTCGGACTAACGTCACTATGTTCTGTGTGAGGCTGGTGTCTCAGCTTTCTGTGATTTCATACGAAATGTGTTTGTTGCTAGTGTCGGCTATGACACTGTTCCATGTGAGTGGATTATGATGAGTTTTTATGAATAAACATGTCATACGGTATCACACTATCGTTTGTTTTGTTTTTTCTTTTCTTTTCTGAGCCTGTGTACTAAGTTCTTGGAATTCGGTCTGGAAGTTTTTGCTGCTGAGTTTATAGATCTGCAGAATATTGCTCCCAGAGAGGATTAATAAGTGTCTGGATATCTGAGTCTCCCTGACTTGTAATATACTACATCAACAAGCTGAGAGAGCAATAATTCGAAAAGCTGATCACCGCTGAGTCTGCCTGCAGAGTATTGCTCCTAGAGCAAACAAGTGAAATTGCTGGTTTATAATTTAACTGGCAATTTGCTCTGGTGAGTTTATTAATTTCTGTTGGTGGTAGATTTGCACAAAATTGTTCTTATGGTGATAGACATTTTTCACTGCTGATGAAAAAGAAAATTCTTAAAGACATTTTTGGTCATTAATTTTTTTTCACTGCTTTATTTATCACTGTTTGATTTGAACATTTCATTTCGATAGCGCTACCTTCTTTTGTTTTATAATACTGTTATTAAAGGGATCTATCATTTAAGATTTAGCTAATGATGTTGTCGTCACTCATGCAACAACACATACACATCCATGTTTGTATGTGTAAAGTAAAATACATATATTCAAAAGAGGTTATTTTCTGGGTCTTTTTTTTTTTTTAGACATTATGCAAATTGTGTTTGTTGATTTTGTGCCCCTTTTTTCATGAAATCTGCCACCAACATCTGCCACTGTTTCATACATCAAAAGGAGACAAATAAACTGTGACACCGTTCATTACAAAAAAACAAACCAGGTTTCCTCTAATGACATTAGCTAGAAAGGCCCATCAATTCTTATACATTTAGCATCTATAATAGAAAGTGACAGTTGTTGTACAGCTTTCTATAAACAGCTCTGGGAAGGGTGCAAAATAAATAAGTGTGAGACTTTTTATTTTGTATATCTGATTATGTAAAAGAGAATGTTTTGAATAATATATTTAGTTGTCAGACCATCAGAGCATGGCTTATTGTAACTGCACAGCCCTGCTGGGTTGTAGTAGCATGATGCATGTAGAAGTCACATCATTATTACATACACAAGGCATCTGTCTACCTCATTTCTTTCATGTCCTGAAAAATATCTCTTAGACATTCTTTAGGTGTCAGAATGTGAAGGATGCACTGTTCTGTTCACTTCACAAATTGTTGTTCTTATAATGCAAAACAATTATAGTGTGAACTAAATACTAATAGTAGCAGCAATAAACAGTAATTTGTTATTTGGTATAAACTGTATAAGTTAGGTAAATTTTCCTGGGATAAAGGTGGAAGGATGTGTCCTTCCTGTTTATGTCATTCTTCAATGTGTATAATCTGATCTCCCCAGCTGTTCAGGTCTATTTCAGAACAGCAGCTGTTTTAAAATCTATAGAGAGCTGCTTCTCATGCTTTGAGCTCACTCCAGTGAACTGCAGGTTGAAAATATTAAATATTTATGTGCAATATTTATAGTTATTTCATTAAAAATAATCATTTTGTTTTTTTTTTATAAAGACAAAGTCAAACACTAAAAAAAAAAAAAAAAAAAGCACTTTCTATTTAGTGTTTTTCTCAGTGGTCACAGACTGTTAATTCATTCTGTTGTAGGGTTGTCACATACAAGAATACTTAAAAAAAATATCTACTCATCACAAAATAAATTTACCTTAAGATCGTAGACATTGGCAGGTATCATCTAACCTACCTATTTATAAAGTGTGTCATGTGCCAAGCTGACACCCTGTTACAAATTATCAATTTAGACATTAGGTCCCATAATGCATTGCCTCAGTAACTTTATATGGCAGCCAAAGACAAGCCATACCAAAGTACAGAAGTGAAATGAAAGAAAAAGAAAAAAGATAGCTACATAGTTTACACTATATGGAAACTGTGTGGAAAAATAAATAAATAGATAAATTAATTAATAAATGCATAAATCTTGAATCCTCAGAACCCAAAAACTGGAGCTGTTTCATAGCAAGACAAAAGAAAACGTTACTAACCTAGGTCCAATGTGCTCTAACAGGTAAAACATTCCTGATCTCCAAAGGCAATCAGATATAACTTCTATAGTGTTATTTCTTAAAAACATTTATAACAATATAATAATAATAGCTTTTTTAAATTTTTTTATTTTGTGCATTTAGAGACATACCCAGGTTATTTTCCAAGAAATCTACTGATTTTGCCTAGAAAATTTCCAGTGGAATTGAATTCCGCACTGTCACATCTTTTTCTGTAATAATACCGTTTGCTTTTCAGGAGTAAATCTCTTTTCCTCAAAAATATTTTTGTTTGTACTTTGCATTGACCAAAAAAATGAACTGACCCTAAAGGAGAACATCTTTCTACCAGGTTTGCTACAGTTTACTACAAACTGCTAACATCTGATGAAGCCCCATTCCTCAGGCATAATACGTAAGGTGGAACCAAAACCTATGATGTCATCACACCATATGGAAGTAGATCAGGAATACTTTGGGAGTTATATTTGTTTGGAACTTAACATGAGATGACTGGCCACTATATTTTTAATCACTGTTGATGCTGACTGCTTTGTGTTTAATGTGAGTAGTTGGATAGTGCACATTTTTAATAAAGAGTTTATACAGAGAGTGCTAGAAGTATTCTTGGTCTCTTACTGAGGAGTGGTGGAAGAAAGGAGGTGGAAGAAAATAGGGAAAACCCTGTAGCCATCTGTCTGTAATGGACCAGGACCAGGGGCGGACTGACAACTCATGGGGCCCCCGGGCAATAAGTGATCATGGGGCCCCTGTGTCCTTGCCCACACTCAAAGCACACCCAAAAAAAGCCTATACAAAAGTTACCAGGGACATTTTATGGGGCCCCCTATTGACCCCGGGCCCTTGGGCAGTGCCCTACTGCTCGAATGGTCAGTCCGCCCCTGACCAGGACCTGCTGGCAGGAGTGGAGGTCCTTAATAGTTTCTTGGAGTCTCTTCTCCATCAGGCTCTTACAGACCTCTTATAGTCTGGAGGTCTATAAAGGGGTGAGCACAACACATTTGCATATGGTGGTTCTCTGTGTTTGGAGGAGGTTTGATCAACTGCATTGTTTTTATAGAAGGGATTTTTCTCTTGAAGAGTGTTAGTGATTCAGCAAAAATATTTTTTGTCACTTGAAGAATGGCACCAATATATCACAAGACTGAATTCACACTTATTGGCAATTATTGGATGGACTTATATTTTAACACATGCACATACTATTTTTATGTTTATTTTTAATTAATGTAATGTTCATCATTTCTAAGGGGTCATTTTCATTAATGTTTGTGTAGATTTTTTTTTTTTTTAAAGAGCGGAACATTTATTTTTGTTTATAAATCTTTTCTTATGGTTGAGCTGTTCCATGTCTCTTGTTAATTTTGTTGCCCTTCTCTGGACTCTTTCTTTTAATATAAAATGATAAAAATTTAAACGAGCGCTAGGTAAATATGAAGAGCAGCTAGCATGAAGGTAAAACCTCAAAATCCTTCCAATACACCAATAACACTGTTCAACAGGTAAAAAGTTTTGGGCATAAAATTAGCTAATCTTACATAATTTTGGGGTGCTGAAAACGAAAATGACCCTAAAAAATGTTGATTGGCTCTAGTTTCCATGATATATTCACCCATCTAATGACGTAAGCCATTCAAAATTATGATGCAACTGCAGCTGCATATTGCGCAATTGATACTGGTGACCAATAGAAAATTGCATGTATACTGAGATGATGCAATATTAGCCTTTAATTGCATCACTTCACTGCATAAAAGCTGCAGTATCTGTAGCTGATTGTAGTTCGACAGCGTCTTTACATTTCGTTTTATGCTTATATAGGCTACTCAGTAATGCCTCGAACTTGTGTGAATAAAGCAGATAATTTCTGCTATATCTGCGGTGAAATAACTTTTATCTCCCAAAAAAGGAGGATAACAGGAATGATTAAGAAAGCCTACAACTTGTATTTTGGCTGCAAGATAGGAGACCAGGACAAGAGCTGGGCACCACATATATGCTGCAATTCTTGTGGGACGGCACTGGAGCAATGGTTGAATGGAAAAAAGGCATCTATGCCTTTCGCTGTGCCAATGATTTGGAGAGAGCCAACAGATCATGTTAGTAATTGTTACTTTTGTATGGTGCCTCCAATTGTAAAAGGGCTAAATAAGAAGAAAAAGTTATCTGTGCACTATCCAAATATTCCATCGGCAATACGTCCAGTTCCTCATGGAGAGGAGCTACCAATTCCTAAAGCACCAGAATCCTTCGTGGTTGAGTCAAGTGAGGAAGAACCTGAAGCGTGTAGTCACGTGCAGTTGTAAGAGATAGCCCTTTCCTCGAATACAAGAGAAAAGCCAAGAGAAGCAAAACCGACACAAACTGAAGACAAAACTAGTGAGAATCCTAAGTATTAAAATGATTCAACTTAGCTTATGGCTATAATTTTTCTTGGTAATCCTATGCAATATATTATGCCATTTAGGCTTTGTTATGTAGTCAATATCACTTGCTTTATATTTGTGGAAAGACATCTATCTATATAATTATTGTGCATTATGTAGTCATTACGCCTATAGTAGAAAACTTTCCGTTTACAGAAAAACTAGAGCCAATTGACAAATTTCATTGTTATATTTGAACTCAGAATGTGAAATTCATTAAGAAATGGATCCTTTTGTTTCCAAAACTGGCAAAAAATAAAAATTTGTTGAACAGTGTAATTGTAAAATGCAGTGCTATACAAAATGAGTAAATAAATAAATAGATATATCAAACTGTATGTATGGTGTAATTTAACATAAGCACATGCGCTGTGGAGTGCTATATCCACTAGTGAAAATAACGTCTAGGTAGTGACGTTTAAAGTGCGAAAGTGACACAAATATAGTACATAAATTCAAAGTCCGTTAAACATCATAAAGTGAATTCCGTGACTCCAGTGGCTTGAAAACAAATGTATATTTCACTAACCAGAAAGCTTAATATATCGCGCATTTGAGTAAATCAGACCACTCCTGGTCATCTGGATCTGGGAAGGTAACTCAGGCGATCATCTGGCACAAATCAGTACGACAGGTAATCAGCAAACCCTTACTCTCCAGGCTCCAGGGATAAACATCCATCCAGCAATGGGAACCGGTCAAAAGTATAGGTTAGGAGTAATAGGAATTCACCTTAAGGGGCTCGCAATAAACGAGCCAGAGAAGAGATCTCTAATAGTGCAGTATTTGCAGTATGGCAAAGATTTGACATATAAAAAGACTCACATCTGGCATGTGTAACAGAAACAAAAATGGCCGCCGGCCTTCCTTGTGGCCTGTGCGGCGTGACGTCACTAGCTGGGCTCCTCCCTAATTCGTTTCATGCCCGTGCACGTTTTCAAAGGGAGCGTGCTTCAGCCCAGTGATTCCTTAAATATGCTACCGCGCGCATGCACGGTTTGGCAGTTTGACGCCATATTGATCCACTCGTGCATGCGCAATGCATGCAAAGACGGCCATCTTAGAGGCGATGTTTACAATGCAGCATAGGAAGCGATGAGAGAGACAAAGTATATGGTTTAGCGTATATTCAACTAACCAGTTTTACTCATTTGGTATAGCGCTGCATTTTACAATTATTAATGTAATATGCTTTTGTGAACTGGTGCTAAAGAGTTAACTGCATATTAAATATGTCTTACATAACAGTAAAAGCTATTTTAAATATAGCATATTCATCATTGAAAGCTTGCTTAAAGGTGGACTCATCATTTATATACCACTCTGTACTTATCTTTATTCCTAACAAATGATCTTTGGTTCCAAAAGCATAGTGAAGGTATACATGCTGCTATTATGATTCCTCTCAAGCCCATGCACACCACCCCACTGCAGTAATATGTGTTATCCATGTTGGTGCAGAGCAATGCCATTCATTCTGAATGGCACCCCAAAGCACCTTATCAGGTGTGTGTTGTAGGGCACTAAAATGCATGATAACGCTTCGCCATGCATTGTAGTGAGCTGTGTTACAGAAAACAATACATGCATATTTTTGGTGCATTTTAGTGTGATATACAGTCCATTCAGAATAAATCATATGCCTTAACACAACACAAGTTAATATGTGGCATAAAATGTGTTGTGGCTATAGGTAAGTTGCAACAAATGAAATGTTCAATTTAAAACCATTGCTTTTAAGTAGAATGTTTCTTCACAGTGATATTTCTGATCTTGTATCTAATCTTGTAATTGATTTCCACAAAAAACACCTGAATAAACATGGCATAATCCCTCCCTCCCATAATAAATCCCTGGTATGGGACACCCTCTCGCATTGCAATTTGTAGTGCCTAAGCAGCCACTCACCAGGTCTCTGTTTTAAGTTTTGGAATATAGGGTGTATAGGGTGTGGGAGAGTTTAATCAAACATTTTAAAAATTAGGATTTTTGCAAAAACTATGGAGATTAGGGAGGCAGGAAATTACTGTGATGAAAAGTTGAAGCATCAGATAATTTCTGCTATACATATGAGGAACAGCTTTTTTGGCAGCAAGCAGTTATAAGCTGCTCCTCTTTTATTCAGTCAGGAACACAGAGAGAACAAAAGACATGGTTTGGTCTGAAGAGAAGTGGTCAGAGCATTCTGATTTGGCTAACTTTGCATGTAGTACTCCTCTGAATTCTCTCTAGGAAGGGTGGTCTCTTCCATATTCTACAGCGCAGCCCTCCAGCCTAAAGCTGGTCATACATGAGTAGATTTTTAAACAGGTGTTTATATGTATATACAGTCTGTATAAACATTATTCAATGACTTGGTGAATGTCATTTGTAAATACTTTAAAATGTCATTTACTTTTAACATTTGATTTTGGAATGAGTTTAATTTCTCAAAAGCCACATACACTGCTTAGAAATTTGTTTGGTTGAGAAAAATTTTCTGTCCTGCTCCCTCGAAATTTCTCATCACTAAAGTAAAAAATGAAGGTTGATTTGACCACAATAATCATTTGAAAACAAAAAGTGACTAGAAAACAAAAGAAAATACAAGCAAAATTATATGAGTGGCCAGCTTTACAGCTCACCTCTTTACCAGGACAAAGAATTAAAGTTGTGAAACAACATGAAGTTATAAAAATGAACTGGAAACTCTTTGAGCTTTAATACTGCCCCACTATGCATGCGCGACCAGGGATGATGGCGGACGTGCAGCCTTAGAGCTCCGCTCATCCCCGGCCTTCCCGGCTCTCCTGCACAGCATCCTCAGCTTCCACCGACAATCAGGTGAGCCACATAAGCTCTGCACCTGGCCCGGCACCTGGGGGAAAAAAAATGGGGAAGATTGGGCGCTGGAAGCCCCCCTCCCTGCCGCCACAAGACCCGCAGCCTTCTCCGCCCCAGCAGTTCCTTTCTAGGCCACAATCCCGGGCCGCTAGTACGGCCGCGAGTCCGAGGAAGGGCTCTGGACCCCCAGTGGCGACGGGAGGTACTGCGACTCCCTCCACTATGGAGCAGCCAGGATCCCCAGCTTCTACACATCCCCAGATGGAGAATGCCTAGCCCCTGGCACTGGTAGGGGGGGCAATAGACCACCCTTCTTCAGGACATCATTCTGCATTACTATCTTCTACACCTGTGTCCCAGCATGCATCGTCTTCTCTTACAGTCTCTCTGCACTAGACAACAAATTGCAAGTATTTCTACGCAACATTACCACTTCTATATCTGCTGAAGTTAGAAAATTGCCTTTGGATCTTAGAGTGGAAACAGCTCAGATCAGAGATTGTGTGGATCAATTAGAGAATAGGTTTGATGAATTGGTGCAATACGTTCATGTTTTGGAGGAAGACAACGCGTATCTGAAGCATAATGTCCAGGGTCCGCGATCGCGGCTCCGTCCCTCGCGCATGCGCTGTGGCGGCGGATCGCGCCGGGACACAGGCACTAGGTCCCGGCGAGCCGCGGCTGACAGGACGCCGCGCATGCGCAGTAGGAGCCGCGGGCGCGCCTCAGGCGTCCAATGACAGCCGGGGGGGCGTCCTAGCCAGCCAATGACAGTGCAGGGCGCACTATTTAAAGATGCCCTGCACTGTCACAGATTGCCGCAAGGTCTTCTGTGATCCTGAGTTCCTG
This sequence comes from Staurois parvus, assembly GCF_062004578.1. Taxonomy (NCBI): domain Eukaryota; kingdom Metazoa; phylum Chordata; class Amphibia; order Anura; family Ranidae; genus Staurois; species Staurois parvus. The sequence continues at coordinate 7,374,763 of NW_028318430.1, read as the reverse complement.
CACCTATCTTGTGACCCTGATTGACCCTGACTATTCTGCCTGCTCCTGCGTTTGACCCGGATTGTCCTGACTATTCTGCCTGCTCCTGCGTTTGACCCGGATTGTCCTGACTACTCTGCCTGCTCCTGCGTTTGACCCGGATTGTCCTGACTATTCTGCCTGCTCCTGCGTTTGACCCGGATTGTCCTGACCATTCTACGGATTGACTTCCCTGCTGACCCTGCGTGTGACCCGACTACTCTCGCCTACCGATTCTGTACCCCGCTTACCCTCACGGGCCCACGATCCGTTACTACCCTGCTGGGGCCGCCATCCTCTTCATATCTGGCTCTCCCGGTACCTGTCCCCAAGGGTCTCCTCAGCCACTGGCGGGCCTGCTCGGAGGTCGTGACCTGGCCCGGGACTGTTTCAAGTCCATCCCCACCATCAGGGGCTCTGGTGAAAGCACAGCCCGGGCTTAGACCCCACGCTCTGAGTAGGTCTGTCAGTTGGCAGCCTGAGGCACCACCTGGCGGATCATAACAGTACCTTGCGGCCATGACAGAGCCAGGAAGTGGACCGGCGTCCCTAGAGGATATTTGTCAGCACCTGGCCACCTTGACCCAGGCTTTTCAGAACTTCCACAGTCGCTGCGCCCGACTGGAGGACCGCATGGAGTCAATAGCCCCCCTGACTCCCCCTGCTCAGAGTCCTCCACCTGCAGGACCTCCCGCTAACCCGGTATCCGGAGCGGTTGCCACATCCCTAGCTCCTGAACCCCGCGTTCCTCTGCCGGAACGATTCCGTGGTGATCGGAGCCGCTTCCGAGCCTTCCGGAACGCCTGCACCCTATACTTTGACTTACAACCCCGCACGTTCACTACTGAGACCGTCAAGGTGGGGTTTATAGTCTCCCTCCTTCAGGATGAGCCCCAGGATTGGGCTCACCGTCTGATGGAGAAGTACGACCCCCATCTTGACTCCGTGACCGAATTCTTTCGGGCCATGGCCGTCTTGTATGACGACCCTCAGCGAGCTGCTTCCGCTGAAGCGACTCTATACTCCCTGCGGCAGGGCCGCCGGACAGCCGAAGAATACGCGTCCGATTTTAGGCGTTGCATGGGCGACACCAGATGGAACGATGCGGCCTTATGTCACCAGTTCCGCATCGGGCTGTCTGAGCCTCTCAAGGACGAACTAGCGCGAGTAGGCCTACCTGACTCCCTGGAAAAACTGATTGAGTTGGCCATTCAAATTGACCGTAGACTAAGGGAACGTCGGCTGGAAAGGAGCAGTCAGGGTCAAAGGGTGGCATGGATTCCTTCCAGAGATACAGCTCCAACCCCAGGGAACCATCCGCGAAGCACGGAAACAAGGGACAACCCGGAACCCATGCAGCTGGGATTGGCCCGTTCTCACTTATCGGTCGAGGAACGTCAAAGGAGACTATCACAGAACCTATGTCTGTACTGCGGGGAAGCTGGTCATCAGGTGCGCTCCTGTCCTGCTAAAATGAGTAAGTCCACGCCCGTTTCTTTTACTCTACCCGCAGGAAGGGATGATCAGTCGAGTTACCTGGCCATTCCTGTGTCTTTACAGCTCCCCGGAGGAACATTGTCGGTGACCGCAATCGTTGACTCAGGAGCCTGTAGTTGCTTCATCGATCTGACTTTTGCCCACCGGCAAAAAATCCCTCTCCAGACCAAAGAAAGGGGGTTCAACATCTTCTTGGCAGATGGGTCTCGTATAAAATCAGGGGTGGTGGACCAGGAGACACCACCCATTTTCACCACAATGGCAGACCATCACCAGGAGTTCCTCCGTTTGGATGCCATCGCATCCCCCCTTTTTCCAGTCATTCTGGGACTCCCTTGGCTGAGGGCCCATAACCCCCAGATTGACTGGGAAAAGGGAACAGTTCAATTTTGCTCACCCTATTGTTTAAGTCACTGCCACGTCACAGGATCCGTGGTTCCCCGGTTCCTCCTGTGCTTGGATGGTGACACCGATCTATCCCAGGTTATTCCTCCGGCCTACCATGACTTCTTAGACGTCTTTAGTAAGCGAGGAGCTGACGTTCTCCCTCCGCACTGTTCCTACGACTGCCCCATAGACCTCCTACCCGGATCTGAAATCTCTTTCGGCCGTATCTTTCCCTTGTCCGAAGCAGAATCAGGAGTGCTGAGGGAATACATTGATGAGAACCTTCGGAAGGGATTTATTCGTCCATCCACATCCCCAGCCGGGGCCGGGTTATTCTTCGTAGAGAAGAAGGACAAATCGTTACGGCCCTGCATAGACTACCGTGACCTGAACAAAATAACGGTAAAGAATCGTTATCCTTTACCCCTAGTCCCCGAGCTCCTCCAGAGATTGAGATCGGCAACGATATTCACTAAATTAGACCTGCGGGGGGCCTATAACCTTGTCCGTATCAGGGAGGGGGATGAGTGGAAGACGGCGTTCCGTACGAGATTCGGTCACTACGAGTACTTGGTGATGCCGTTCGGGCTCTGTAATGCACCGGCGACCTTTCAGCACTTTATCAATGATGTTTTTCGTGACCTTCTTGATATTTTTGTGGTGGTTTATTTGGATGACATCTTAATTTTTTCCCCTTCACTGGAGGTTCATCGGGGTCATGTGATACGGGTATTAGAACGGTTGCGTCAACACGGGCTATACGCAAAGGCAGAAAAGTGCTGTTTCGAACAGCACGAAACCACATTCTTGGGACTGGTTCTCTCTTCCGCGGGGGTCGCGATGGATCCCCAGAAAGTCACGGCGATCTTAGATTGGCCAATACCCGCCGACAAAAAGGGGGTACAGCGTTTCATCGGTTTTTCCAACTTTTACAGGAAGTTTATTAGGAACTTCTCCGGTCTGGTCTCCCCGATCACGCAACTGACGAAACAAGGGGTCCGCTTTAAGTGGACTCCCGAAGCGCAGACAGCCTTCGAAAAGCTCAAAGAATTGTTCACCTCTGCTCCCATTCTCTGCCATCCAGATGCTTCTCTCCCATATGTGTTGGAAGTGGACGCCTCCGAAAATGCTGTAGGGGCGGTTTTGTCCCAAAGGAATGGTACCAAGGAACTTCTGCACCCTGTGGCGTTCTTCTCCAGGAAGTTGACTCCAGCGGAACGCAACTACGACATTGGAGATCGGGAGCTCCTGGCCATTAAAACTGCTCTTGAAGAATGGAGGTATTTACTGGAAGGAGCCACACACCCAATCCTAATATTCACAGATCACAAAAACCTTGAATATTTGAGAACGGCAAAACGACTGAGACCTCGCCAAGCGAGATGGGCGCTTTTCTTCTCTCGATTCTCATTCCATATAACGTACCGACCCGGTACTAAGAACACAAAACCAGACGCTCTGTCCCGCATGTTTGAGGACCCCGACGACACTGTGCTACCTGACACCATCTTACCTTCTGGGAGTTTCCTCGCTCTACAAACGGAACTTCGCTCCCGACTTCTTGATGCTTCTGTAGGACTACCAGTTCCGTCTGAATCACCCCTCCAGAGCCACAGTGGGCTAATTTGGAAGGAAGACCGGATCATGGTCCCAGAAGAAGTGCGAACCCTGGTCCTAGGGCACTGCCACGACCATCCTATGGCGGGCCACTTCGGGGTAACGAAGACGCTGGATCTGCTACGGCGCTCGTTCTGGTGGCCAGACATGATCAAGGATTGTGAGCAGTACGTCCGAACGTGTTCCACCTGTCAAAGGAACAAGCCCTCCAGGAGCAGGGCATGGGGATTGTTACGTCCATTACCCATACCCAAGCGGGCTTGGCAAATGATAGCCATGGATTTCGTGGTCGAACTTCCACCATCCCAGGGCTACACTGCAATAATGGTGATCGTTGACCGCTTCTCAAAGATGGCACATTTCGTGCCCCTGGAGAAGACCCCATCAGCACCGGAAACGGCACGGATCTTCATCAAGGAAGTGGTTAGGCTTCATGGTGTTCCCGAAGATATAGTATCAGATTGGGGGGTCCAATTCACCTCCAGGTTCTGGAACGCCTTATGTAAATCGCTGGGAATCAAGCTGTCGCTTTCATCCGCCTACCATCCACAGACCAACGGCCAAACTGAGAGAACAAACCAGACGCTGGAACAGTACTTACGGTGCTACACATCCTACCTTCAGGACGACTGGCTGTCGTTGCTGCCTTCCGCGGAATTCGCGTACAACAACTCGAGTCACTCAGCCACGGGTCAATCCCCGTTCTTTTCCAATTATGGGTATCATCCCACATTCCTCCCTGATCTGATGCCTGAGAATCCGGTACCAGCATCTCAAGACATCTTGAACTTCTTTTCTGTCAATAACAAGACAATTCAGGAAGCCATCGCTAAAGCCCAAGAGGACAGTAAGAGGGCATTCGACAGAAAGAGAAGAGGAGAATTACTGCTTCAACCAGGGGATCAGGTTTGGCTAGCAACAACCAACTTGAAGATGCTATGTCCTTCAAGGAAGCTGGGACCCAAGTTCATCGGCCCCTTTCCGGTAAAGCGAGTGGTTAACGAGGTGGCCTACGAGCTCGAGCTTCCGCAGACCTTCAAGATACATCCTGTCTTCCATGTATCTCTCCTGAAGCCATCCAGACCGGATCCCTTCCCGGACCGTGAATCCAGACCTCCCGAGGCAGTCACTATAGGTGACCAGGAGGAATTTGAAGTGGAGACTATCCTCAGTTGCCGAAGGAGGGGGGGCCAGACACAGTTCCTGATAAAGTGGAAGGGGTATGGCCCTGAGGAGAACTCATGGGAACCCGCCCAGAACGTCCACGCGCCCAGGCTCATCCAGGAGTTTTTTCGTGCTCACCCGCGGTGGAGAGATCAGTGGGGCTCCCGGAGGGTGCCCATTGGGGGGGGGGCAATGTCAGGGACCACGGCTCCAGGGTCCGCGATCGCGGCTCCGTCCCTCGCGCATGCGCTGTGGCGGCGGATCGCGCCGGGACACAGGCACTAGGTCCCGGCGAGCCGCGGCTGACAGGACGCCGCGCATGCGCAGTAGGAGCCGCGGGCGCGCCTCAGGCGTCCAATGACAGCCGGGGGCGCGTCCTAGCCAGCCAATGACAGTGCAGGGCGCACTATTTAAAGATGCCCTGCACTGTCACAGATTGCCGCAAGGTCTTCTGTGATCCTGAGTTCCTGCACCTATCTTGTGACCCTGATTGACCCTGACTATTCTGCCTGCTCCTGCGTTTGACCCGGATTGTCCTGACTATTCTGCCTGCTCCTGCGTTTGACCCGGATTGTCCTGACTACTCTGCCTGCTCCTGCGTTTGACCCGGATTGTCCTGACTATTCTGCCTGCTCCTGCGTTTGACCCGGATTGCCCTGACCATTCTACGGATTGACTTCCCTGCTGACCCTGCCTGTGACCCGACTACTCTTGCCTACTGATTCTGTACCCCGCTTACCCTCACGGGCCCACGATCCGTTACTACCCTGCTGGGGCCGCCATCCTCTTCATATCTGGCTCTCCCGGTACCTGTCCGCAAGGGTCTCCTCAGCCACTGGCGGGCCTGCTCGGAGGTCGTGACCTGGCCCGGGACTGTTTCAAGTCCATCCCCACCATCAGGGGCTCTGGTGAAAGCACAGCCCGGGCTTAGACCCCACGCTCTGAGTAGGTCTGTCAGTTGGCAGCCTGAGGCACCACCTGGCGGATCATAACACATTCTATGTCCCAAATGCAGCTCCAACAAGAAGATTTGGAAAACAGGGAACGCCGCCAGAACATCCGTATTCGCGGTATGTCCGAATCAATTGCTGATTCTCAACTTCACCGACATCTCTTGTCCTTCTTCATCGCAACTGCCCCCATGGTTCCAGAAGCAGATTGGCGGCTGGACAGAGCTCCTCAATCTCTGGGACCGAAACCTATTGATGGCACCAGAACACATGACGTCATAGTCCGCTTCCATTTTTTTTAAAGCAAAGAAGCCTTGTTATTCTCAGTTCACAACAAACCTTCCTTGGAATTTAAAGGGGACAGACTCCAGCTCTTCTGTGATCTCTCTCCGATTACCCTGGCTAAACGGAGGGGCACTGAAACCGATCACCACACACCTTCAGCATCACCATGTCCCTTATTGCTAGGGATTTCCCTTGAAGCTGGTTGTCTCTAAAGATAACACCCAAGTTATTCTATGTGAACTTCATGAGGCGGACTCTTTTCTAAAGCAGCTGGGACTCCCACCTTTATCGGAAAACGCATCTTCATTGCCACCTACCCCATCTCGCCCTTCCGCCACCCCCAACAAGATTTGGACATCAGTTTGTGGGGTCTCCCTCGATCAAGCGATGTGCCTACCTGATGTCCTTCTGGGGTCTTCTCTCATACTCCGGGGTTGACCTCCCCCCCCCCTTTTTTTTCTTTTTTTTTTTTTAGCTGGTCGAGCCCTCGTTGGGTGCACTCATCTCTTTTGTTTTTTTTGGGGGTTTTTTTTTTCTTTTCATGGCCGGGTTTGATGACTGTTTTGTGTCGATTGTCGTGTAGCCCTTGATCCCGTCTAGCCATCGGCCTAGACGACTAATAATAATAGCAGTCAGACATCACTAACCTCATCAATCACTCTTTTTGGTAGAATTGATATTTCTACATGGCAAATAATTTACTAGCAGGTGTAGTAGAGTAATAGAAATCCAACAGACCCAACAGTCATGACATGCATGCTGCTGATTCTGTGTAATTGAATCACTAATTGAAAGGGGCATGTTCAAAATAATAGCAGTGTGTAGTTCTATTAATGAGGTCATTCATTCTTTGAAAAACAGGTGGCAATTATTGCCATTATTTAAGGAAGGAAGGCAGCAAATGTACATGCTGGTTACAGTGCATTTCTCTCTGAAATTCTGAGGAAAATGGGTTGTTCCAGACATTGTTCAGAAGAACAGCGTACCTTGATTAAAAAGTTGATTGAAGAGGGGAAAACATATAAAGAAGTACAGAAAATGATAGGCTGCTCAGCTAAAATGATCGCACATACTTTAAAATGGCAACCAAAACCTGAAAGACGAGGAAGAAAGCGAAAAACTACCATTCGAATGGATAGAAGAATAGCCAAAATGGCAAGGACTCAGCCAACAATCGGCTCCAGGAAGATCAAAGAAGGTCTAAAGTTACCTGTGAGTACTGTTACAATTAGAAGACGCCTATGTGAAGCCAAGCTATCTGCAAGAAGCTCCCGCAAAGTCCCACTGTTGAAAAAAAGACGTGCTGAAGAGGTTTACAATTTGTCAAAGAGCACAATGACTATCCTAAAGAGAAATGGCGCAACATTTTGTGGACTGATTAAAGAAAGATTGTTCTTTTTGGGTCTAGTGGTGAAACAGTTTGTCAGACGACCCCCAAACACTGAATTCAAGCCACAGTACACTGTGAAGACAGTGAAGCATGGTTGCGCAAGCATCATGATAGGGGGATGTTTCTCATACTACGGTGTTGGGCCTATATATCGCATACCAGGGATCATGGTTCAGTTTGAATACATCAGAATACTTGAAGAGGTCATGCTGCCTTATGCTGAAGAGGAAATGTCCTCGAAATGGGTGTTCCAACAAGACAACGACCCCAAACACACCAGTAAACGTGCAACATCTTGGTTCCAGACCAACAAGATTGACGTTATGGAGTGGCCAGCCCAATCCCCGGATCTTAATCCAATAGAAAACTTGTGGGGTGACATCAAAAATGCAGTTTCTGAGGCAAAACCAAGAAATAGAGAAGAACTGTTGAATGTAGTCCAATCATCCTGTCAGGGACCATCCACAAAGAAAATACCCGCCCCTGCCAGTGAAGTGGAAGGATGAATACATTTCTTCTGGAGATTTTCTTCAATGTACTCTTTCAATTTATTCGTCCTTCCACTTCACCGGCAGGGGCGGGTATTTTCTTCGTGGAGAAGAAAGATAAGACTTTAAGGCCTTGTGTTGATTATCGGGAACATCCAGGAGCAGAGTCAGGCAAGCCAAGGGGTCAGGACAGGAGAAGGCAACAAGGTCAGACAATCCAAATCAGAAGTACTCACACACAGGTAACAGGATACAAAAGACCATTCGGCAACAAGCATCTGTGCAGGGCTGGCTTAAGTAGCCCGCCCTGCACCTGACAGTCGCCGCCTAGGTCCCAGTGCCTGCCTAGTACTGTCAAGACGACGGGTGCGCCTGGGTCCTAGTGCCCTGCTACCTGTACGTCTTGACAGATGCCTACGCATGTGTAGACCCATGCGTCGCGATGGTCCCTGACACATCCTGTGCTGGAATACCTCTTCACAGGTGCCAGAAGTTGGTTGACTTCATGCAACACGGATGTACAGCAGTTCTCAGAAACAGTGGTTATACAACTAAATATTAATTAAGTGATTCAAAGGAAAGAAAAATCTTCAAACATTTTTCAGTTTATATAGTGATTGTTTGAGTGTGTAAAGAAGAATACAAACACTGCTATTTTTTTGAACAGTCTAATATTCACTTTTCTTCAATTTTTTTAGAGGAACAACACAAATTTGATATATTTTTCTTCAAGTTTTGATTTGGAATAGATTGTGTAGTGTTCCCAATGCATTTGTGTGTATGGAAATAAAAGCTATTAGAAGGATTTTGAGCTTTATTCACTTTTTTCAACACACTGCTATTATTTTGAACACAACTGTATATTCCCCGAATACGGGTCAATTGCAGTTTCTTTCCCAAACACTTGCCAAATTAGGTTCCTTCTCTACTCCACATGTGATTATTGAGGGTGACTTCAATTTAATCATCTCACCCCATAAAGACAGGAAAGTTCTCTTCGAGTCCACTCCTTCAAAGCGGCAATACTCCTCTTCAAAATCTTTTCGCAAATTGATAAGGGAGCATTGTCTCTTTGACGCCTGGCACATTAGACACCCTCTCCACAAACAATTTACTTTCTACTCCACTCCTCATCTTAGTTTTTCCCATCTGGATCATTTCTTCATCTCTGCCCCATTGCTCCCTCTCCTGGTTTCTTCTGAAATCAATTCTATCACGTGGTCTGACTATGCCTCTCTAACTTTGAATCTTTTTTCCCCTAACGTTATGATGAAGGCATGCCATTGGTGCCTCAATGAGACCTTTCTAACCACGGACGAGCTCTCTCAGGGACTTGATATGTATGTTCGCCACAATGTTGGCTCCATAAATTCTACCTCAACTCTGTGGGAAGCTCACAAGGTTGTATTTCGGGGACTTTGTATCTCCGCGGGCTCTCGTCTGAAAAAATCCTCGGCGAGTGCCAAGGCTTACCTTGTCTGCCAACTATCCTTGGCTGAACGTAGACTACTTGCAAAACTTTTTCTGGGCTTCACAAGGTAACCTCTCTTTGTGACCGAATCAAGGCCCTTGATGCCTGCAAGTCTGCACAATCCCTCCTTTGGGTCAGACAGAAATTCTACGAATTTTCTAATAAACCTCACCATATGCTTGTCAATCGACTCAAAGCACGATCTCCCTCTACGATGTCAGACCATCTAATCCAACCAAATGGGGACCCCACCTATGACCCCCAAGTAATGATCTCCCTTTTTGGCTCATACTATGAGAATCTCTACAATTGTTTGACCCCAGACCTCCATCCCCCCCTCACAGAGGCATCCTTTGATAGTTTTTTTTGACCCTCTATTGTTGCCAAGGCTATCGCCTTCTGACATTTCGGCCCTTAATGCTGACATGTCATCCGAAGAACTATTTGACACAGTTAAACATCTCCCTTCCCGCAAAACTCTGGGACCAGACGGACTGCCCTACTCTTATTACAAGACCTTCATTGGTACCCTGGCCCCTCACCTTCTCGCTCTCTATCAACATTTTTTCAAAGGTTGACTTCTCCCGTGCGTATATCTCTGTCATTCCCAAACCTGACAAAGACCATTCTATCCTAGATAACTATAGTCCCATTGCTCTACCGAACTCTGATTACAAGGTTTGCACTAAGATCCTGGCCACCAGGCTGTCCAGACTCATTTCCAAGCTCATACACAGAGATCAAGTAGGTTTTGTTCCTGCCAGACATACTGCGGATAACACCAGGAGATCTATTGACCTGGTTGACCTGGTTAACCGATCCTCTATCCCTGCCATATTATTGAGTTTAGATGCTCAAAAAGTCTTTGACCACCTTAGCTGGCCCTACATATTTATGGTCTTGGAGAAGTTTGGCTTCCGAGGCCCGTTCATGACAGCCTTGAAGGTTCCTTATTCTTCCCCCTCCTCACTGGTCAGATTAGCCTCCTTTCTTTTATCCCCTTTCCAGGTGTTGAATGGTGCGTGACAGTGAACAAAGCAAAAGCAAAAATACACTGACCTTTTGCTTTGTTCACTTTACCTTTTTTTTAGTATTAACAATTTTTATTGATTTTCACATATACATTTATATAATACGTTAAAAGAGAACAGAGGAGAAAGAAAAAGCACATCGATGGTGAAATCTGCATGGTTATAAACATAATAATGTCACATAACTACAGTGGGGGGGCCATCAGAACAGTACAGTTGGAGAAAGGTGGGAGGAGGAGAAATTATCCCATGGGTGCCACACTGCCTTGAACACAGCAGTCGAGCAGGTATGTATAGCAGTCAGGTACTCCATCCGTCGCACATCAGCAATAATTTTAAACAGAGTTGACATCAAAGGAGGTATAGCGGATAGCCAACACATAGGAATGCTTCTTCTAGCTGCAGTCAAAATATGTGTGGTAAGTTTCCTGGCCTTTTTGGGAAGACCTGGGAATGGCAAGCTCAATAAAAAGTATAGAGGCTCAAAAGGGAGAGAGGTTTGCAATAACAGTTGTAAAAAAGACAAAACCTCTTCCCAAAAAGGGACAATGGACCCACAAGTCCAAAAAATGTGGAAGAGGGAGCCAAAATCTTTCCCACAACTCCAGCAGGAAGAAGCATTCGGGTTAAAAGTATGAATAACCTCGGGGGTTTTGTACCACAGCATCAAAATTTTGTATGCATTTTCTCTGGAAACCACACTGACAGAAGATTTAGATGCATTTTCCCAAATTTTCTTCCACTGCATTAGATCAATGTCACATTGCAGAAACTGGGACCACTTGCGCATGAAATGGTGAGTGTCATTAGAGAGGGTAGCGTCCATTAAAAATTTGTATATATTAGAGATTATGCCCTTTTGATGTGGGCCCTGTATGCATAGACGTTCAAAAGGAGTGGGTTTCCCAAGAATCAAAGTGGGGGACATGGTGGAGAAAAAATGGAGTATCTGGAGGTATATATAGAAATGCTGGGAAGGCAGATCTTTTTTAACCTGGATGTATAAGAATGGATGTAGCTTCCAAGTAACAGGGTGTACTAGGTGGCGCAATTGGAAGAGTTTGGCTGTGACTCAAGGGAGCATCCAGGGTACGGCCAAACTGTCTGGAAGGTTGGGGTTAAAGAGGACATTAGTCAGTGGAGAGCAATCTGTGGTCAATGCAAACCTAGTCCTACATTTCCGCCAAATACTTATGGAGAATTGCATGAGGCCAAGGAAGAGACGACGAAAAGGGGTGAGGTCTGCCACCGAGGATGACCAGAGGAAAGAGCAAGGATGAGTCGGAGTCAGTTGTAAGGACTCAATCTCAGTCCACAAATTGGGAGGGGATTGGGTAGACCATGATGTAATGAAGCGGAGGTGGGTAGCATAATAGTAGGTCACAATATCCGGTGCCCCTAGGCCTCCTGTAGAACGCAGAGAGAGTAGCACACTACATGCTATTCTATGCCGCTTATTATGCCAAATGAAGTGTAGAAGGGATTTCTGGAGGAAGTGTAGTTTGGACATAGGAACAGAAACGGGTAGAGTCGCAAATAAATACAAAAGTTTGGGTAATACAGTCATCTTTATGATGTTGATACGTCCCAGGAATGATAAGGGTAGAGTATCCCAAAATTTCAAGGAACAGGAAATAGCTATAAATAGGGGTGGGAAATTGGCATCATATAAAGAACTTTAAGAAGAAGTAAGGCTAGTACCCAAGTATTTTAAAGAACGGGTCCACCATCGATATGGAAAGGAGTCTTGGAGGGATGAGAGGACAACTGGAGGTATGTGAAGTGGTAGTACTTCAGTCTTGGATGTGTTTACCTTGTAACCCAAGAGAGTCCCTAACTGTCATAAAAGTTTATGCAATGCTGGGAAGGAGATGTGGGGATTCGAGACAGTAAGGAGGATATCATCCGCAAATAGGGATAGTTTATATTCATGGCCATGAGACATTATCTCTGTTATGTCGGGGTGGGACCGGATTGTGATAGCCAATGGTTCCAAACAGAGGATAAACAGTAGGGGGGAGAGTGGGCATCCCTGTCGCCTACCATTCGACATTTGGAAAGGAGGTGAGAAAAAGGAGGCCAGTCTGACCTGTGAGGAAAGGTGAAAGTAGAGAGCTTTCAAAGCTGCCACAAAAGTGCCACGGAAGCCAAACTTCTCCAAGACCATAAACATATAAGGCCAACTGAGGTGGTCAAATGCTTTTTGGGCATCTAAGCTCAATAAAATGGTGGGGATGGAGGACCGGTTAACCAAGTCAACCAGATCAATAGATCTCCTGGTATTATCCGCTGCATGTCTGGCAGGGACAAAGCCAACTTGGTCTCTATGTATGAGCTTGGAGATGAGCCTAGACAGCAGATTGGCCAGGATCTTAGTAAAAATCTTGTAATCAGAATTTAGTAGAGCAATAGGACGATAATTATCTAAGATAGACTGGTCCTTGTCAAATTTGGGAATCACAGAGATGTATGCACGGGAAAAATCAGTATGGGGAATAATACCTCTGAAAAAATCTTGATAGAGAGAAAGAAGGTGGGGAGCCAAGATACCAATGAAAGTCTTGTAATAAGAGTAGGGAAGTCCGTCTGGTCCCGGGGCTTTGCGTGAGGGGAGATGTTTGACTGTATCAAATAGTTCTTCAGATGAAATGTCAGCGTTGAGGGCCGCGATGTCAGAGGGCGATAGCTTCGGCAATAGTAGGGAACTGAAAATCCCATCAAAAGAAGTCTCTGTGAGAGGGGGGTGGAGGTGCGGGGTCAAACAATTGTAAAGGGACTCATAATTTGAGCCAAAAAGAGAGACCATTACACGAGGATCATAAGTAGGGTTCCCATTCGGCTGGACAAGATGGTCCGGCATTGTAGAGGGGGATTGTGCTTTATGTCTATTGACAAGCATACGATGGCATTTGTTAGAGAATTCATAGAATTTCTGTCTGATCCAGAGGAGAGATTTTGTGGACTTACAAGCAGCAAGGGCTTTGATTTGATCACGAAGAGAGGTCACTTTATACAACCCAGAAATAGACGGTTTTACGAGAAGTCTACTTTCAGCTAGGGTTAACTGGCGAACTAGGGTAATCATCACACTCTCTGAGGATTTCTTCAGACGAGAACCCATGGAGATACAAAGGCCTCGAAATACCGCCTTGTGGGCTTTCCATATGGTTGAGGTAGATGGTACAGAGCCAACATTGTGTTGAAAGTACATATCAAGTCCCTGTGAGAGCTCAGCACGGAGATATTCCATAGTTAAAAAGGTCTCATTGAGGCACCAATGGCCTGTTTTTGGCATTGCGTTGGGGAATAACAAGTTTAAGGTCAGGGAGGTTTGGTCATACCATGTGATAGGGTTGATGTCAGAGAAAACTAGGAGAGGAAGAAGAGGAGCTGAAATGAAGACGTGATCTAAGCGAGAGTAACTGCGGTGAGGTGTAGAGTAGAAGGTGAATTGTTTGTGGGTAGGATGCCGAATCCTCCAGGCATCAAAGAGACGATGCTCCCTGATCAATTTACGAAAGGATTTCGAGGAAGAGCATTGCCACTTTGAAGAAGTGGACTCAAAGAGAACCTTCCTATCCTTGTGTGGTGAAAGGATTAAGTTAAAATCACCCACTATAATCATGTGTGGGGTAGAAAAGGAGCCCAATTTGGCGAGAGTTTTTGTAAGGAATTGTAACTGACCCGAGTTCGGGGCATAGAGATTCAGCAAAACAAGGGGAGTGTCACCAAGCATACATTCTAAGAGAATGAAGCGACCATGTTGATCAACCTTGGAGGAAACGACCCAAAGGGAGCAATGTGTCCGAATCAGTACTGCCACTCCATCCTTACCAGGTGGGTCAAAGGCTGAATAGGATTGGGAAAAAAAACCTCGAGGCAAAACGAAAGGAGCCAGTTGACTTAAAATGAGTCTCCTGGACAAAAATAATATCTGCTCCTGAGGATCGGAATTCCTTCAAAGCCATCCACCGTTTCTGAACAGGGTTAAGACCTTTAACATTATATGACAGAAGTCGTAAAGCCATCACAAAATGACAATGCATACGGCATGTGTACCAGCAGAAAAGATAAATGAGATACCATCGATGAGACAAAACAGAAAACTAATAACATTAATAGATAAACCAAAAACATTACAATAAAGAACATAGATAGCCATAGGGATATGGACCTGGGAAAAACATCAATACCCAAGTCGTCCAGGCAAGTGACTGGACGGGATCGGGGGCAACAGGACAACCGGAACATAACAGTCGTCAAACCCGGCCAGAAAAAAAAAATATGGCATATGAAGGCACCCAGCACAGAAAGAGGGAGGAAAAAAAAAAGGGAAGGGGGGATGGGATGGGGGGAGGGGGGTTGGGGAGGAGGGGAAGGGATAAGGATACAACCCCGAAGTGCCCACAAAAGAACACCTCAGGGAAGCATCAAGCAGGATCATCGCTGGAATGAAGGGGACGAGGACGTTGTGGAGTACGTGAATGACGCTTCTGGCCCCTATGAGATGGTGTCCAAATCTTATTGGGGGTAGCAGAAGGACGATATGGAGTAGGTGGTAATGAGGAATTGTCTTCTGGTAGAGGAGGTAGTCCCAATTGCTTCAGGAAGGAGTCCACCTCAAGAAGATCACGTAGAGTAACCTGGGAGTTATCCTTGGAGACGACCAGCTTGAAGGGAAAGAGAAAACCCCAGCAATAGGGGACATGGTGGTGGTGTTGAAGATGAGTCGTGATTGGCTTCAGCGCCCGCAGTTTGGCCAGGGTAATCGGAGAAAGATCACAAAAGAGCTGGAGCCTGTCCCCATTAAATTCCAGGGAAGGGATGTTGCGTACAGAGGCTAATAAGGCTTCTTTGCTCTCAAAAAAATGAAAGCGGACAATGATATCACGTGGTCTGGTGCCATCGGCAGGTCTAGGACCCAATGACCGGTGGACCCTGTCCAGGCGTTAATCCGCTTCTGGGACCAAGGGGGCAGTTGCGGTGAAGAAGGACAGGAGATGTCGGCGGAGTTGGGAATCGGCAATAGATTCAGACATACCGTGAAAACGGATGTTCTGCCGGCGTTCCCTGTTTTCCAAATTTTCTTGTTGGAGCTGAATTTGGGACATGGTGCGCTTCACATACACGTTATCTTCTTCTAAGACATGGACGTACTGAACCAATTCATCAAATTTATTCTCCAAGTGATCCGCACGCTCACCAATCTGTGCTATTTTCCCACGAAGATCCAAAGCCAACTTGCCCACTTCAGCGGATATGGAGGCGGTAATGTTGCATAAGAATACCTGCAGTTTTTCCTCCAGCACAGCACCGTGAGTGTAGACGACACATGGGGATAGGCCGAGCAGAGGAAGGATGGCTCAGCAAAGGGTGCTCTACTGCTCCCCCTACAGGGGTCAGGGGTTCAGATTCCTCCAGCTGATGAGTCTGGGAGAGTGAGGAGATTGGCCACATAACGGGAGCAGCGGTTGTAGTACCTTCGGCCGCCACTGGGGGTCCGGAGCTCGTCCGCGTGATCGCGGCCAAAATTGAGGCCGGGGATTGCAACCTATGGAGAAACCACTGCAGCGGTGATGGCCGCGGCTCATGTGATGGTGGGGAAGGGGGCTTCCAGCGCCTGATCTTCCCCATTATGAAGCCAGTTTGCACAGGACCGGGTGCCAGGCAGTTGTGACTCACCCAGGGTCGCCTATGGGGCAGCTGTGCACCGTGGGTGAGTCTCTGAAGCCAGGGGATGAGTGAAGCTCTAAGGTAGTGCGGCCATCATCGTTTTTGGGCACACATGCGCCCCCCGTTCACTTTACCTTTAATAAACGATTATACTTGAACATACTACACCATGGGCATTCTTCTTCTTGGCTCTTTATGAGCTGATACAACTATAGAGCCCATTCTAGAGGATGGCAGAGGTGCTGCAGATAACCCAGGGGAAGGGGATCTCTCTGACCAGACCAGGCTGTTCATATCCTTAAGGGGACCTCCGACTGACAACTTTATACACAAATGCATATTATGATTGCGCATCTGGTGAGGGCGTAATCTTAACATATTCTTGGCACATCACCTGAATGACCATTAGAAGTTTACGGAGCACTTACCAGAGACAATTTTGGATGGATCTTCACAACTAATATCTTTTGGACATTTATTTGTCATAGATTGGAGTGTGGATCTTATAGCACTATTATGTGCTCACGTTTGTCACTTCAGTAGCATAGTAGTGGATATATTATATTACCACTTAATTTGCACTTTGTCACCTGATATGGGCATACTATTTATTATGTAATTTTTCACATCATTTATATATGCTTATTGTGTATATTGCAGATGGTGCATTATAGTGATTTAATCTGACATTTTATTTTAGTGCTGCACCTATATTTATCTTATTACTTTGGAGGTTGATTTTGGTTACCTTTTTGGTGCATTAGCAGCTTTACGGCTTTAGTGCTTTCCTGCTTTTATCTTATATCTCCCACATTGACCCTTGGGAAGCCTACTCCCTTTGAAGGTCTTTGTATACAGGGCCCACATCAAAGGGGCATCATTTCTAATACATATAAACTTCTTGTGGATGCTTCCTCAATATCTAATGACACCCATTATTACATGAGAAAGTGGTCCCAGTTTTTACAATGTGACATTGATCTGACACTGTGGATGAAAATTTGGGAAAACGCACCTAGATCTTCTGTTTGCGTGGTTTATAAGGAAAATACATACAAAATTATGATGTTGTGGTACAAAACGCCTGAAGTACTCCATGCCTATAACCTGAATGCTTCTTCTGCCTGCTGGCGCTGTGGGAAGGACTTTGGCTCTCTCCACCATATTTTTTGGACATGTAGATCCATTGCTCCTTTTTGGGAAGAGGTTTTGTCCTTCTTACAAATCCTATTGCCTACCTCTCTCCCTTTCAAGCCTCTATACTTTTTATTGAGCCTGCCATTTCAGGGCCTACCCAAATTGGCCAGGAAACTCTCCGTGCATGTTCTGACTGCGGCCAGAAGAAGCATTCCTATGTGTTGGCTATCCTCTATATCTCCTTAGATGCTGACTTTGTTTAAAATTATTGCTGATGTTAGACAGATGAATTACTTGACCGCTCTACATGCTTGTCCGATTGCTGTGTTTGAGGCAGTATGGAACCCATGGGATATCTTTATTTCCTCGCAACCTGCCCAAAATGTAAGGTTTTAACAGCCTCTCCACTGTTATTTTGTGATATTATATGTTCTGTACCCATGCAGATTTCTACCATCGATGCGCTTTTTTCTCTTGTTTTTCTTTCAAATGTGATGTATGTATATATATGTGAAAACCAATAAAAACTGTTAATTATAAAAAAAATACTGCCCCACTGGCCCCTTTTGTGGGCAAAGCCCCCAAAACTGCATTTGCTTGCAACTGTACCACTGATGTCTGAAATGAACAAAGCTCATTATGGATTGAAGGCATGACGTGGCCAAGAAGTAATGAAAGAACCACTAGGTGAACGCACTACCAGCAATTGTGATGAATGAGAAATTAATCCTTTAGGGTAAGAAGTGAGAGAATAAAATAATATAGAGAATGGATTGACCTGAACTGACATACAGTATATTTTAATTTTTATTATCCTAAAATCTAACTAGTGGCCCCATTTAAAAAAAAATAGTGGTATGACCTTATCTTGGCGACACAGCTGTTTTTAAAGAAGACAATATTGGAACATTTAGAAAGCAAAGAAGGGTCAGCAGTGTCAAACAGTCTAATGCTGGAGACAAGCTTCAAATGGTCGGGGCACAGAAATGACCTTTTCAATGTGGTGCTACTCCTTTATTGTTTAGTAAGCAGGCTGAGGTCTAAAAGATGAAATAATGCCATTGTCAATCCACCCAAAAATTTAATTTTAGTTATTAGTGTAGCCTGGTGGGCCCTGTTTTTTGTATCTCTTTGATACTCTTGAGATCTACCAGTCATATTTACTAACTCTGTTCCTGTCCACTTGGGAGTTTTGTATGTTACCATCCACCCATGTGTCTAGCTCCTGTTGTTGCATTCTTCATAATATAGCGCAACAAATCCACCAGGGAGAGAAGGACTTACAGGAAATGAGCAGGCCAAACACACAGGCACAGATATTTCATCAACAGAGAACCAGAAAAATAATAATATGTGGTTTAACTCTCCAATATCTACCAAAAACTGCATGTTAGTCCTAACCAGTCTGACATTTAACTGTGCATTGTGTTAGAATTGAGTGAATCATAAAAACTATACAATTTTTTTCTTTCGGGTCAGAGGTATTTTTTAACCTTCATAGCTTTCTTCCCCATAAATACTTTCAACAGGAAAAGGCAATGTTTCTTTTAAATGATAGCACAGGTGAATGCTCAGTGGCAGAAAATATATCCAGACAAACCTCCTTTTTCAGAATAAGTCACAATATTTCTTTTTCAGTGTTGTATAAGAAAGGACAGTTTGTGAGCAAAACCAATTAAAAAGCAATCTTCAAAGTTTGGAATCAGTTTAAAACTTACACTCTATAGAATGTAACAAACAATAACCATTTCAAGTTTTTAGCCAAGAAATATAATTTGCATTTTGATGAGATTATATCATTGAAAATGTCTAAAGCATATTCTCAATATTAAATAAAAATGAAGCTAGAAAAGACCATAAAATGCTGTCTATAAATCAGATCCTCTTTTGCTCCAATGTTATAGATCAGGCTGTCTGTCAGGCTTAGTGTGAAGGCTATAGACAATAGAAAACACTCTTTGAACATTAATATGTATAGCATCATGATGTGGCTTTTTCATATTCCAAGGGGGCTTCGGTAACTTGGTGAAAAATCCCAGTGGCTTGCCTTCAGCTTTTTTGCAATAGGTTTAGAACAACCTCTCATCCTCATCAGTTAAATCAAATCCCTTAGTTTGGCTCTCTAGATATTAGAGCCTGTCTGATGTATAGTACCTAATTAAATTTCAGCCATCAATTGAATTTAGCCTGTATAATAGAATGTTAATTGATATATATAATCAAGATATACAAAGCCTTTATTGAATAAATCTATTTTGTTAAAGAAGTGGGCTATTTTCAAAGACTAGTGGTAGAAATTTAGAATGTCTCACGTACTGTAATTAAATGAATTGGCAAGCTTAGCAGGAAATCATTAGAATACTTAGTTAGTCAATTAATTTACAGGTTAATGGAGAAAAAAGCATGTAAACATGAATCAATGTTTTAAATTTGCTTTTTAAGACATTTTTGTTTGAATTGTTTTTAATTTACTATATATTTAAGA
This sequence comes from Staurois parvus, assembly GCF_062004578.1. Taxonomy (NCBI): domain Eukaryota; kingdom Metazoa; phylum Chordata; class Amphibia; order Anura; family Ranidae; genus Staurois; species Staurois parvus. The sequence goes on along the minus strand of NW_028318430.1, from coordinate 7,355,170 downwards.
TTTAGCATTTGTGGGAATATCTGATATAAATATAAACATTTTAATGGTAAAATAAAGCTTAAAAATATTTACATGCTAATGAATGTGATAACATAAAGATTCTTCTTCAGCAGGATGTTTTAATAAAATGTGTTAGAATGTTCTAGTTTAAGACTTAGCTAACAATAAGGCCTTATGCACACAGGACGTTGAAAAAATTAGCTGCAATGCCAATCTTGCCACCAGGAAAATGTGGCTTCAAAAACATGCTTCTAGCAGTGTCTTGCACACACATCTATGCGCATTTAGACGTGTTTAAGCGTGTTAGCATTTCCAAGCCTTTTTTTGTCAAAAACAGTCCAATCTTCTATTTTTCACTCCCAATTTTCCACAATGCATAAAGAAAAGATTTATTCTTCTTTCCTTTCGAGCCATTTTGGTTGGAGAGAAAGCATCTGATTGCTATAATGAATCCCACCATTTTGAAATTCGATGATGCCATCTTTCTGCTTGTGATACAGAGGCTGAGGAGACAGAGACAGCTTGAGGAGGAGAGAAGCAGCCCAATATAATATGTACAGTATGCCCAACTTTGCAATTATCCAGATACATTTTTCAACTTCACATGCATGTCTGTTCCTGCATTTGATGACCTTTTGGAGAGGATCAGACCAAAGCTTACAAGAATGGACACTCAGATGAGAACAAGTGTGTCACCAGAGTAATGGCTCCTTGTGACAATCAGGAATGTAAAATTTTTGTTATCATGAAAAATGTACAGATATATAATTTTTTAAAATGTATTTATTTTAGTTTATTTCATTTTCATCCTTTATGTTATATTTAAAATGTTTATAATTGTATGGTTTTACCCTTTTTTTGGGGAATTTTTTTCTTCTTTGCATACATTTTAAAAAAATATTTTTTTAGGTTTCACGCAACTGTACACACATTTGCATCCTTACATCACAATTTTCTAATAAGTGTCTCCACGATGGCCAAGTTACCTATGGAAACCTGCTTGACACTGGGAAGCAGTGATGCTGGTGCCAAATGAGGAGGGAAGCCTCCTCATTTTGCACCAGGGAAGGAAGCCATTGCACATGAGATCTGGAATAAAACACAATTTCCCAACTGCATCTGAGCACTAGACGGCAAGAACGTGAGGGTTAAAAAGCCTCCCCAGTCCAGATCACAGTACTTCAATTACAAGAAGTAAGTTTTCCATGGTCCTCTTGACACTGACTGATGCAAACCTCCACTTTATATGTGTTGATGTAAGAGCCTATGACAGCCATGGTAATCCTTGCATCTTTCGTGAGCCCACCATGGGAAGTTGTCTACAAGAGGGATGCCTTACCATTCCCCCAAGCAGGCCACTACCATGTACTGAAGAACCGAGTCTTCCAATGGTTATTTTTGCTGATGAGGCCTTAGGACTGGCTGAAAATTTGACATGACAGCGGTTATATTCTGAGCCACAAGACAAAAGTTTTCAACTAAACATCTGAGCAACGCATGTTACATTTGGCATCTGCACAGCTAAATGGCGTGTTCTTTTGTCATGCATGCAGCTTGATTTCGAGAATGCGATAAAGATTGTACTTGTACCTCCACAACTTCCTTAGCGAGAAGGAAGGAGCAATCGGTGAAACAGAGCCATCAAATCCTGCACAGCAAGTCCAGTTCACGGACTTACATTCAATTGCACATCTAATGACAATTCAAAATCAATTTGCTGATTTTTTCATTTCACCTGATGGAGAAGTGTGGCGGCAAGATCAATATGTTTAATGTCCTTTGTTATCTTTGATTTTTTCCCCCAGCTTACTTTTCTGTAAAATAAAATTTCTGGCAATAAAATTGGTATTACCTTGTGGAATTTTGTTCTGTTGTCTCCCTATGCACAAATTAAAATTTTTTTGTTTGTGGAATGGTGTCTGTTATCCACATGCATATTCTGTGATGGAAGGTAAACAGTTCTGTTTGGTGTCTCTATATGTTTACCCCACACAGAGGAAACTGTGTCCTTTTTCCCTGTGGGAGGTAAACGTATACAGTCCTCTTTGGTGTCTGTATATGTTTACACCACACAGAGGAAAACGTCCTTTTCCCACTGTGGGAAGTAAATGTATACAGTCTTCTTTGGTGTCTGTATATGCTTACTCCACACAGAGGAAAATGTGTCCTTTTCCCTGTGGGAGGAAAACATATACAGTCCTTTTTAGTGTCTGTATATGTTTACCCCACACAGAGGAAAATGTTTCTGTAACAACTTAAAAAATTGAGAAAACACAAGATTTATCTGTTAAAAATTGTTTTTTAAAGCTGGTGGTACATGGTTTGGGAAGAGAAATTATTCCCTTGGGGACAGGGGAAAGAGATTCAGTGTAGGAATGGGTTGGTAGAGGCAGGCATGGTGGAGCAAAATCAGCTTGGGGCCAAGAAATGAGGTAGCTCTGGGATAGGTATAGAGCTAGGAAGGAGGTGGCTTGTTAGAAAAAACCCATGGGAAGTGATGAAAGCAGGTCCGGGACTGGGTCATTGGGGGCAGGCATTGAGGAGAGGGCTGATAGTAATAGCACTGCTGAGGGTCCTAGGTAAATGGGGGTCCCTGTAAAGCATTGAGTGACTAGCTTGGTGGTGGCCTACCACTTCATTTTGCAGACCAATACTGCATTGCAACAACATACAGGCTATTCATGCATTGCTTATTCTTTTCTCCACCAATGTCCTCCAGGATATGGTACAAAGTGCAGCAGAAGCAGGCGCATGGGTTGCTTGGATCTAGGAAGGCATCCACACTGCACCTTTCCTGCTGCACTTCCTGCAGCAGCGCTATTACCCTGTCCTTGGTTTCATGAAAGGGCATTTGGAAGCAGTAAAAAAAAAAAAAATCCTGACACTCCTAAAAGCAGAAAAAAAAATGCCCTTTGTGCCTGAGGCCTAAAATGAAAAGAGAAGTGTTACCAGTGCTCTTACAGCCAGTGGAGAACAGCTGCAGTGTCACAGTAATGCTGCAGCGGAGGTGATTATATATATTTGTTTTTTAGGTACCCCAAACATCTCCTTTAAGCTGAAAGGTACTGGCTTATATCACATTCATTTACCTATAGGTGGACTTATAGCCATATCTGTTTGATCACTGGTCCTAATGATATTCTCAGATGACATATTAATATAATGCAATATTAAACCTGAGTTCATTTAATGATCCATTACAAAAAACAAGGGTGAGCAGTAGTGGTGCCATGCAAATGCAGAGGTTAAAGAGCAATCATTGTAAAACAATTAGCCTCTTTAAACTTTTAAAGATTATGGTCTTCTTATCAATAGACACCACAATTGGCCTGCTACTGCCTTTTTTTTTGCATTGCAAAGCTTGTTCTGTGGACGTTTCCTGCTTGATTCACTTTGTTACCCTGAATCCTAATTAGAAACTAAACACAGCTAAAGCTGGCCATAGATGGATCAAATCTCCTCCGGTTCAGCAGGGAAAGGTTGAGATTCGATCCATCTATGTGCAGGCTGGTTGTACTGCAGTCAGTCCATGCGATTACAGCCAGAAGCTACAGCTGCCAGCAGTGATTATTGTGTTTTGCCTGCAGAGAAAGCTCATTGTTGGCAGAAAACAACAGCACTGCAGGAAGGATTCAGTGTTGATGGGGGAATCAAGCAATTGTCTTTCTTACAACCCATGGATGTAGTAAAGAAAATCACTTCTTATATGGCTTGCTTAAGAGCTAAACCTTGTGCACTCAATTGGGGGGATTTATAAAAGCTGGAGGATACAGAATCTGGTGCAGTTGTGCATAGTAACCAATCAAGTTCTAGGTTTCATTGTCAAAGCTTTGGCCTTTTGTAAATCCACCCCAATGTTTTCATGTTCAATGAGAGCTACATTAATAGTCACTAAGGTATTCTCACTAGAAGGACATTAAGTCTGTGTGTGGCTAGGTTCTAGGCAAGGGATATAGTTTTAAATCAGGGAATTTAAAGGAGGTCTATGGTCACAACATATGCTTTGATTTTATCACATCAGCATTGCAATAGCAATACAAACAATAGTTATTTTTCTTTCTATTTTTCTCTTGAAACCCCTCCTCATAGCACCTCTGTAGTTCAGAAAGCAGGCTCAGTGAATCCTATGACAAAGAAATACCTACTCACATGTCATAGTAATACATATCACAGAATTCAAGTACATATGGTGGTATCTTCACTAGGTAAGTTTAAAACTTCAAGAATGCTCAGAAAAGGAGTAGGTTAGAAGTAATTTGAAATACAATGTGGAGATGGATACATGATTCTAAATTTTGACCACAGGTATGATTTAATCCTTTAGAAATAAGATGAAACCTGAAGATAACAAAGAACATAAAAGGGTAACAGCAGGTGCTCTGTATCTGTTGCTGCCTGCTTTTAAGTCTGCTTTCACACCTGAGTGTATCACGAATGCACCTTGCATGTGTTCATGAAACACATGAAAAATATGTGCTGCGCTTGCAGAGCCATTCATTTTTAATGGCAAGCCAACTGAGGCAAAAAGGTGTACATTTTTGTGTCAAAATGCATGCCAAACACATCAAAACATGCAGTTAAAAAACATATCAGGCTCAATGCCCAAAAGATACATGAGCTACTTTGGTGCATATGTCATGCGTAGGGCAGCCCAATTAAATGAACGGGCTGCCCTATGCATGTAGCAAAAAAAAAGCATATAAGACACACACAAAAAAGTGCACAAACACATGCATTCACAAAATGCTAGGTGTGAACCTATCCTCAGTAAATTATATCATAGCCTGCTAAGGTGCTTTATGACTCTAATAGTACTGAGGACCATATTTATCATGAAACACTTGTGATCCAGTGCCTTGGACAGAGTAGGAGCCTGAAACCAAATGAAACTCTGATAAATTGTATTAATGTTCTATGTTAGTTTTCTTTAGTTATCCATCTATGGACAGTTGTGGTAAAGCTGCAAGAATTTAAGGGCTACTGAGAGGAGTCACTAGATTTCTTTTTGTTGAGGTAACAGCCAGTGATCTCCCCTTGCTTGGTGGACTTTCTTTTTTATTAATATTATTATTAATATTATTATAATACAGGATTTATATAGTGCCAACAATTTATGCAGCACTTTACAACGTAAGGGCAGACAGTACACTTACAATACAAATTAATACAGGAGGATTCAGAGGGCCCTGCTCGATAGAGCTTACAGTCTAAAAGGGAGGAACTGGTGCTTTGTGCATAAATCAAACATCATTTTAATAGCAATAGTTGTGAATGTAATTTTCCTAAAAAAAATAGCATAATATGTTTGATGACAAAAGAAGGAGACCGGACAAAAGGAAATCATAATTAATAGGTATTTGGGAAGTATGGCCTCTAAATTCAGTCCAGTCTCAACCGCAAGGATTTTGAATAAAAAAATCTCAATCAGAAATGACATCATTATTGTTAACGCATTTTCGTACCATGTTTATCTGTGTGCCAGTTTGCATGGTCGTAGAAGAAAATACAATATGTGCATATAATGGAATGCTCAATATTTAACAAAATTTGTTGTTTTCTAATTCATATAATAGAGTTAATCCAATGTGTACTTGCAATTCATTGAAGTACAACAAAGAAAAAAAATCAGAATGTAATTTCCATTTTTATACAATTTTACTTTCATTTCATTAATGATTAACCCTACCTTAAAAAAACTAACAACAGGATTTCAAACAGCAATGAACATTTACATTTAAGGCAAGATGCAAAGTCATAATGCATGTGTGCAGAACAATCTCCTGCATTATCTGCTTTGCAATATTACCTCTACATGTGTACATGAAAACAAACATATTGCCACAGGCATTATTGCTGAGGCAAAATCAGTCAATCACAACTACTTTCAGCCTTGAACTGGTACCTCTGGGAAAATATAATAGGGTATTATCTTTACAGATGGTCCTCAGTCAGAACAATCTGAATGCATTTTAAAATTCAGTAAAAGACTATATGCAACATGTGGCACCAAATAAAGAGCCAGTTGTAGGCTTTTTAAATGAGGTAACTTACATAGAAGTGTTGACAATGTGTTTGCATTATAGCATTTTGCATACTGTTTGGTAATTTTAGATTATGTGTTTTTAAATCACCTTTAGATGTTCAGTGTAGGGATTTTTCATAGATTCTTCACCTCTTTTACAGAGGGGAAAATAATTATTTGATCCCCTGTGGATTTTGTAAGTTTGCCCACTTACAAAGAAATGAAGGGTCTATAATTTGTATCATAGGTGTATTTTAATACTGACAGAATATCAACAAAAAAAACCCCAGAAAAAACACATGATACCAATCTTATAAATTGAGTTGCAGTTCAGTGAGTAAAATACAGTAAGTATTTGATCCCCAAGCAAAACATGACTTAGTACTTGGTGGAGAAAATCTTGTTGGCAAGCCCGAGGTAAGATGTCTCTTATAGTTGGTTTCCAGGTTTGTGCACATCTCAGGAGGAATTTTGGTCCACTATTTTTTACAGATCTTTTCTAAGTCATTAAGGTTTCTTGGCTGTTGATTGGCAGCTCGAAGTTTCAGCTCCCTCCATAAATTCTGTATAAGATTAAGGTCTGAAGACTAGCTAGGCCACTTCATGACCTTAATGTGCTTCTTCTTGAGCCACTCTTTTGTTGCCTTGGCAGTATGTTTTGGGTCATTGTCATGCTGGAAGACCCATCCATGACCCATCTTCAGTGTTCTGGCTGAGGGAAGAAGGATCTCATTAAAGATTCTACAATATATGGTCCCATTTATTGGCCCCTCAATGCAGCAAAGCTGGCCTGTACGTTTAGCAGAGAAACAGCCCCAAAGCACAAAGTTTCTACCTCCATTCTTGACTGTAGGGATGGTGTTCTTAGGGTCATAGTCAGCATTTTTCTTCCACCAAAGACAGCGAGTTGAGTTAATGCCAAAGAGCTTAATTTTGGTCTCACCTGACCACAGCACTTTCTCCCAATCCTTCTCTGAATCATTTAGATGTTGATTGGCAAACTTCATATGGGCTTGAACATGTGCCTTCTTGAGGTAGGGGACCTTGCGGATGCTGCAAGATTTCAATCCATGGAGGCGTATTGTGTTACCTATGGTTTGTTTGGTGACTGTGGTCCCAAATGCCTTGAGATCATTCACAAGCTCCTCCAATGTAGTTCTGGGCTGATCCATCACTTTTTTCATGATCATCCCTACCCCATGAGGCAAAATCATGCATGGAGCTCCAGACCGAGAGCGATTGATGGCTTTTTTGCATTTTTTCCAATTGTGAATAATCGCTCCAATAGTTGTCTCCTTCTCACTAAGCTTCTTGCTGATGGTTTTGCAGCCCATTCCAGCCTTTTGCAGGTCTACAATATTGTCCATGATGTCCTTTGACAGCCTTTTTGTCTTGCCCATAGTCGTGCCCAAGAAAGAGATTCTTTGGACAGGTGTCTCTTATACACATAACGTGTTGTTGCTAGGAGCACCTTCCTAAATTGTCAGGGCTAATCTGTGCACCACATGAGCACATAGCCAGTCTGTGGGAGCCAGAATTACTGTTGGTTGGTAGGGAATCAAAGACTTATTTTACTCACTGAACTTCAACTTAATTTATAACATTTGTATCGTGTTTTTTCTGGATTTTTGGTTGATATTCTGTCTGTATCATTTAAAATACACCTATGATAAAAATTATAGACCCTTCATTTCTCTGTAAGTGGGAAACAATACAAAATCTTCAGGGGATCAAATAATTATTTTCCACACTGTATGCTGTGTATATATATATATATATATATATATATATATACACTGTATATCTAGTAAACACAAAAATGAAGGTGCAGCAGTAAAACATCACAATATCATCAAATCATACCCACAGAACAATATCAGTATCCAAACCAAAAATGACCTAATCCCCATGCAAATATTTAACATTTATTAGAATCTTGTCACATTTACACAGGTCTTGTAGAGGCAACAAATGGAAGGATCATCTCACATCTACCATTCATGACCCACACTTGTGGACCGGTAGAGCAAATATGTATATAATTTACCCTTTGTTAGTGTGGGGAAATATGCGCTAGGGCTATTGATTCAACATTTGACAATCAAGGAAGACTGACAGCTAAGACTAAGATGTGTGAACTGACTAATCCAAAGAGAAAGGACCATATAGGACTTTACATACTTCTACCAAATTACCTGACCTCCCACCCAATTTGGGCGGAGGACAAAAATGCAGTAGGCTTTGTGAATTGCACCCCTTACAAGCCAAACTTAAAACAAGACACGGTCCCTTGTTTGCAAAAACAGTATCCCCTGTCTGAAGAAAAGATAGAGGGTATAAGACCAGCCATACAAATTTATCTGACATGGGTGTTCTCAGACCGACAATAAGTCCCTGGAACACACCTATTAATCCAGTAAGGAAAGCAGATGGTTCATTGAGGCTGGTCCAGGATCTCAGAATGCCTTACAGTTAGATTTACAAAATAGGTGCAGATCTAAACCTATATTTACTGTATATCTAATGAGTATATTGTATTTAGATTGTGAATCCATTTATACTCCCATATTTTTAATAATCACTTCCTGATCATTTCCCTTCCTTTGTTTTGGTATATAATCAATAGCTACAAAACTCAACTGCGCTACTAAATGTCTTTTTTTTCTACAAAGTGTCTTGGTGATGTAATTAAACCAATTTATCATGTATATGTTGGGTAATTTGATCTTTCGACTTGTGTACAGTCTCTATATACCACACAGACATTTATCATCATGAAAACCTTCGAAGCATTAAATAATGATTACCGTATTTTCCGGCGTATAAGACGACTGGGCGTATAAGACGACCCCCCTACTTTTCCTGTTAAAATATAGGGTTTGGGCTATACTCGCCGTATAAGACTACCCCCCTCTACCAACCAATCACGGCAAGCGATGTACCAGTATTTTCTGTGCACACTGCATACAAAGCCTGCTTGGATTGGGTGGGTCAGCTCTCCCTGCCTGCCCAGCCCTCCCTGTCTCCAAGATGATCTGAGAACTGCCACAGTTATTAATATATAATAATTAATGTTAATTACCGTATTTCCTAAAGGGGTCAAGAACTGCAAGGTACTGCCTAGCTGACGCTTCTGCACATGTCTTCGGCAGCAGTAGACGATCGCTGATCACCATTCCTCACAGAACTGCATGAGACGTCGGATGCAGCCGTTCAGTGCTCGATTGAGCTTGACTGAAACTGTGATATGCAGAGAAGGGATACACATCGGGTAGCGGCAAGAAGACGCTTCTGCACATGTCACAGTTTCAGTCAAGCTCAATCGAGCACTGAACGGCTGCATCCGACGTCTCATGCAGTTCTGTGAGGAATGGTGATCAGCGATCGTCTACTGCTGCCGAAGACATGCGCAGAAGCGTCAGCTCGGAAGTACATGTAAGGTTTCAGCACAACACCCGGCGTATAAGACGACCCCCGACTTTGTAGAAGATTTCCAGGGGTTAAAAAGTTGTCTTATACGCCGGAAAATACGGTAATATGAACTGAGTCGATTTTATGTGGAAGTTGAAATGATTCACCCTGTATCATACAAGTACAGTACTGTGCAAATGTTTTAGGCAGGTGTGAAAAATGCTGTAAAGAAGAATGCTGGCAGAACAGACGTGTTAATAGTTTATAGTTTATTTTTATTATTAACAAAATGGAAAATAAATGAACAGCAGAGAAATCCAAATCAAGCATTGAGGATACCATTGATACTGACCAAATCTCAAACTCCATTTGCAGAAATACAGCCCCAAGCTTGCAAGGGACCACCGCCATGCTTCACTGTTGCCTGTAGACACTCATTATTGTATTGTTCTCCAGTCCTTCGTGAACAAACTGCCTCTTGCTACAGCCAAATATTTCAAATTTTGATTTGTCAGTCCAGAGCACCTGCCTTCATTTTTCTGCACCCCAGTTCCTATGTTTTTATGCATAAGACATATAAACAAGGCTAAGCAACTAAACTATGCACAAAAACATAGGAACTGTGGTGCAAAAAATTTAAGCAATGCGGAAACCTGTGTGATGTCACCTCTTGGAGCATGTAATGGATGTTTTTCAAGGTGGTTATCTCTTCATCAACAGTATAACTAATACTGAATTACAAGAATCAGTGCATCACGATGAACACAGCCATTCAAAGGAGCACTCAGATAAAAAAAAGGCTCACTAAGGCCCCTTTCACATGGGGTGGACTCCAATCAGCAGGGGATCCACTCACAGATCCTCTGATGATCAGAGCAGAGCAGGCAGATGACAGATCTGTGTCCTTTCAATTTACGCAGAGCAGACATGGACCATGCCCACTCTTTCCTATGGGCTGCCAGGTGTAAATGGACTAAAAAAAAGAAAACAAAAAGAAAAGCAAAAAAAGAAAACCATATCTATATATGAGTGTAGTGAGGGAAAAATCATTGAAAGCTGGAGCCAAATGGGAATCAGGACACAACAGAAGAATCCCATAATATAATCATTCTACAGATTGAATTCAATGCAAAACAGAGTAAAAAGTACACTAGAAGACCAAAAAACAGCAAGAAAAACCATAGGCTTACCCTATAAAATTGTTAAAACATTCAGTTCCTTATGATGTCACAGAGTAAACTCACACATGGGGCCGGGCTCCAGGATGAGATTAATTCCAATAAGGTTTCTGCATTACTGAGCACAGCCTGTCAGTGCAGGTTTTTGGACACCACTTCCTCAGTTTAGAGGCCTCTGGCCAGGGCTTATGGATAGTGTATGGTCTTTCTATCCCCTACATGGCAGTTTGAATATGTACTATGTCACTTACCCTGTGAGTAGGAATTTGTCTTTGAATAAAGCACTTTTATTAATGATACTACACTATGGTGGTCTGCGCTGTATTTTTCCCTTCCTTTAAGTTTATTAGCATACCAACAGGAGCAGACATCATGACTAAGGCTATCTAGAAGAGCATGAAAAACAGTCCCCCTTTTCTGCTTGCAGTTTGGTTCCTGATGTACAGACCCAGAGTGGGAGAACTGTGTGTGCACAGTACACTATTACCATACTATACTGTGCTATACGAGTACACTATTCCTTTATGATAACTATTACGGGAAAGGAACAACAAGGACCCAGAAAGATTGTATTGGCAGGCATATCACTATTACATTCTTTTACATAGGAATGTGTTATTAAAGAATATGTAAACTCAGTATTTCATATTCCTGATATGTGCCTACTGTACCATGTACTTGTATGAAAAAATATCCTTTTATCTTTGTATTGTTTCCTTTTTGTGAAATCCCTGGTGTTACTGCCAGTCTCTCTGCTTTCCTATTAAAAACTGACCACACTAAGTACGAGAACACACTGTGGTCAGTTCTCTGGAAATGCTGGAGCACAGCCTGCTCTCCTCCAATGACCAGACTTGTCTTGACATACCGCCTCTGCACAATCTTTCACTGGGAAGTTCTGTGTGCTTTCTCCTCCTCTAGCTGTTATACAGTTGAGACCAGAGAGACTATAATCCCTTATAAAAAGGGAAAAAAGGGTATGTATGAGGTTTTTTATAATTATACACAAATGTTTCACTTTCATTTCTATTTTAAACCAAATGGGTTGGTTTACAAGGTGATGAATTACAATCACTTTAAGTATCAGCATGGCCTATATTGTCTGTGTTAACTATGTAGAAATCTGGGCTTGATGTGAGTATTCTATGATCATTAACACTTTTTTAAGAAATTAAAAATCTCTGCATTAAAATACTTCATTAACACTTTTTAAAGAAATTAAAAATCTCTGCATTAAAATACTGTATATAACTAAAATGTATTACATATTACTACCCTGTATCTTGAAGTCACAAAATCTGTATGTATTTGACAAATAAATTTCAATGTCTCAACATCTTTAAAGACTAAATGCTGTCTATCATAACGTTTTTAATCTATACGTTATCAGTTGTTGCCAATTTTCTCCAAAATTGTTCACAGAGGACAACAATTTGACTTACTTGATTTACTAAAGACGTTTAGGCTGTTCAGTTAGCAAAATTGATTTTTTTATTTTGCAAGGGACATTTTAATTAGCTTTTTGACTGTAGTAAAATCTTACTTTGCAAAATAATACTCACTTGTATGAAAAGAAACATAAAGAAAACATAATTTTTGCTTGCATGTGATTGGATGGTTGAAGTGTAAATCAACTCAAGTGTATGAGTAGTATTTGTCATAATCTCATATATAAAGGAATATATAGTCTTTTTAATCAATAAATGTTCATATCATAAAAAATCTTTTTTCTAAATATTTCTAAGTATACTTTGCAATTTTATATACACAGAGGAGCAGCCATATTTGTTTATTGTACATTCAGACCTCTGCTTCACAGTGCTACACAGTGCTTGTGCTTTACTGCTTTTTCTCACAACACAAGTCTATTTATCAAGTACAATTACCCCCTTACTCACAAGGAGGGGCAGCATCAGGGTGCCCCTTTATTTAAAGAGATACCCTGATGCTAATGAGACCCCCACAACCACCGTCATTTTGAAAAAAAAAAAAATATCAGTCTTGTTGTAGCTGATTCTATACATTGTACAGATTTGCAACTTTGCAGGTAGTTTAAGGGGAACACCAGGCATGATATATATATATATATATATATATATATATTTAATTTAAGCAATGAAGAATGACTACTCCTTTAATAACAGTACTTTTTTTTTTCACTGATTCATGCCCCTCAGGGCAGTACCTGAGTTCCCATACCCCTTTTATGGCCGGTAACTTGCATATAAGCCTTCAAAATGGGCACTTTTAAATTTACAAGTTTGAGTCCCATAGACTTGCATTGAGTTCAAAGTTCGCGGTTGAACATTCAATAGGTTCGAACGTTCGACCACAAACCAAACATGGGGGTGTTCGGCCCATTCTATTCTCTAGAACTCTAGCCTGACTCCAGTGCTTTAAGGTCAGAGGAACAGCATTAAATACAATAGAATAAAAAAACAACACTATTAAAAACATTAAAGGGCACAAAGTTTAAAAAATCTTTGACTACTCCACAGTACAATTGTTATATTTATGTCATTTTTTATATTATAAGCTAAATACTTCCCAATTTTAAAGCACACTTATAGTTTTTTTGGCATAGCTGTTATTTTGCTTTGTATACGTTTTGTATTGTTGACCGATCTCATTAAATACATTTATGGTAGATTAAAGTTCTTTCTGAAAAATGAGACATAAAACAAATAATGGTAAGTCATTTTCATCCAGATGAAACATCTGACACCAGTGCAGTAAATAGAAACATTCATGGGATGAGATCATAGAGTTTCATGAATTTTTTATTAATCTTGGTTACATAGAGCAATATGTTGCTTGCAAAACAAGGATCTTGTTACAATACATTTAGTTTAACATTGTAAGCACTTAATTAATGCAATTTGTAACAAGTATTTGCAAATCTTATCTTGTAACTAAAATTCCCCAGTTTCTTCTGAGAACAATTGTAATAGAACATCCTTCAGCACAATACGGACTGAGTGAATATATTGGATTAGAGTTTATAGCATTAACTGATAAATAAATAAAAGAATGTTGGGCCACAAAAGGTCATGAGACTGATCCTAACAGAGACTTGTAAGGTGTATTTTGAAAATTAACAAAAATAGATGTTTATGCTCTGTAGCATTAATAATGTTTTGTTAGGATAGAGTATATGGATGTTATTAGGTGGATCTATTTATTCATCCTACTGTAAATAAATGAATTAAAGGTCACAAAGAAAACCATTAACTTTCCAGTGATGACTGTCACATCATACCTGAGGTTTTGTCAGGAACAGGAAATAAGTTGCTTATCTGTGAGGCACCTTACATTCCTTTTTTTCACCACATAAAATAATATCAGATGGTAGACAAAAATCTCCTATTTTTCAGTGTTTGGATTACAGGCTAAGTATTAACCATCATTCCGTGCCTGACATAACTCATTAACATACTGTTTATACATTCTGTTGGCAACTTTTTATAAAATAAAAAGATGTCCCTCTACTCACCAATCTCTGTACATGAAAGATCAGTAGGTCTATTCTGCTTATCAATTAAAACTCTTTGATATGTCCAAGGAGAAAAAATAGGTCCACATACAAATAATTTTTTAGATCCCTATATTAGGGTGAAGTTAGGTATTATGTGGTGGAGTGATATAGATTATTTTCATTAGAAATATTCATATAGAAATGTGCAAATAAATAAATGCTTTGCATGAAACATTGGGCATTTAGCATTTATTGATAAACTCTAAAAAGTAAAGGAAAGTAGTCCATTATGGCAACTGACAATCCATTAGAGCCCGATAATTTAATATAGAAAACATCACAAAAAATTGTATTTTTAATATCTATTTAAGTTATAGTTTGCAAACTCCAGTAGATGTAAAATAGTGGGCATTTTATAAACGTATTTGTAATTGGTTTCCGCACTAGAAAAACAGCACAATCCTACTTCTTGTACCATACCATTTTACCTACATATTTCATTCTTCTATTTTTAAGCAATATATAAAACTTTATTAAATAATTGTCTCTGTTCCTGCTTGTTGGTAGATATCAAAGTAGTGTGGTGCTCAAATGGCTGTCAAGTAACTTGAGCCATGAAAGACATATTTCCTTTGCTGATGTTCACTTTCATTGGATATTAAGCCACCATTTGTTTTCATGTGTCTGATGTCTCATTCATAATGATCTCAAGATTCAGTTCCAAAGTTGTCTTCATGACAGCACATGCCATGTGTGATTACCAGCTCCATGCAAGATCTTCACCTTTCTACAGCTTACTCTTGGTATCCAATCATTTCTGAAATAGACTGCTAAGATTGCCAACAGCCAAGGGCATTCCAGCCAAACCTCATTTTCCTTCTCCCTTTTTGCCTTTTTTGTTTTACTCACTGTTTTAAATTGAGTTCAGAATGCAATACTAAATAGAGAAAATATGCCCTGTGTTAAATGACACTGACAAAAACAAGGATTAGCTTTTATATAATTAGTACCATATCAGCCTCTTTTTCTCACATTAAATGTACAGTCTGTACTATAAATGACATTTAATTTATCAGTGAAGAAATAGTACATTTCTTTTATTTGGATTATTATATTCTTAGACAGAAACATACAGCATACAATGTGTGCAAATTATATGGCTATTTTCCAATAAAGACATTAAAAACATATGTCTGTGTATATCATCTATCTATCTATCTATCTATCTATCTATCTATCTATCTATCTATCTATCTATCTATCTATGTATATATGTACTGCAGTACACTGGGGTGCATTGATGTGTCCGAATATATTTGCAAAGGTGTGCAAACTAAACACCCTTGTTTTAACGTGAACTGTTTAACAGGATTAATTCAGTTTGTTGCAGGCTGGCTGGTAAGTGAGCTGGGAATTTCTGTTTGTTGTTTTTTGACATGTGTCACTCTTCCATGTGCTCCTTGCTGCAAATGCAAGTTATAAGTTGGGGTGGTTGCCATTTGTTTGTGTTGTTAGTGAATTGGTGAAGGGATGCACTGGATACCTTTGCTGCCGTTGTGCTATTGCAGGGTATCCAGGGTATCCAGTAAGTCCCTATACTTTTAAGAAGAGGTGGGCTCCCTCCAGGCATACCTGCCCTTAATCTATACATTATTATATATGTGCTCCAAATCAGGAGACTCTCAAAATTTATAGAGTTAGGACTGCAGTACACTGGGGTGCTATGACATGGCTGCTACAGCTTACACACATATTTGTGCAAATGTGTGCAAACGAATCCCCCTGGTTTTAACAAACATGATCTGTTAAACAGGGTTAATTTGGTTTGTTGCTGGTAAGTGAGCTGGGAATTTTTGTTTGTTGTTTTTTGACATGCATCATCCTTCTATGTGCTCCTTGCTGCAAAAGTCAGTTATAGGTTGAGGAGCTTGCCATTTGTTTGTGTAGTTATATGTGTATGTAATTAGAAATTACTTTAAAATTGCAACATGATATTTTGTATGGGTGTAACTCATGCTTTTTGAGTATTTGAGTGTGATTTAAAATATGTTGTTTGCAGTTAAACAATAGTATGGAGACAAATTGTTATCATTCGCCCAATTGCAGTCCCAGTTTGGATTGCCATCTCTCATGTACTCCTACTCCAACAACATGCAATTCAGGCCCTGGGTGCTCCTAGTCTGTCTCTGACCCTCATTTTTAATTTAATGCAGCATTCCTCTTCTAAAAACTTTATCTCCAGATTGTATACTATGCTGCTTGTTGATTATCTGGAAAATTATCCTTGCTCAGCTCTGGGGAGGTGGGAGGCAAATGTGGGCACCTTGTCAGGAGATCAGTGGAAAACAGCACTGGATTTAGTCCATTTTTGCTCAATGAATGTGTCACAGAGGCTCTCCCAACTATATAATTAGCTAAGGGTGTATCATACAACCCTTGAACTTCATACCATGCAGAGACCATGGAGACCTTGTGCACATGTTATGGCGATGCTCAAAGCTCTATAGATATTGGGATATCATAGTTACTACTCCTATTAGGGCTTTTAAAACTGTGATTGTGCTGGACCCTAAACAATGTGTCCTAGGTATACTTAACTAAGTGGGGCAGGATACACATACTGTACTAGTGAGGCAGTCTCTAGAGCCCTTTTCTAGACCTGAAAACCTATTTTACTTTAATGGAAGTCCACCCCACAAGCCTGGATTGAAAGTATGGGTATGATCTTGAGATGTATCAACATTGTGGGTGCTCTAGTGATGGATAGATTAATCTGAGCTATTGTCTTCTGCATGGTGGTGGTTGGGACCCAAGGTTTGGAGCTGTGGGCTGAATTGTAATTAACAAATATATTAACTGTTATAATATAGCTGAGTGGAAAATGTTTTGCTTTCCTTGTTTAAAGTGGCCAGTCTTGTGTTTGCCCTCCCTGAAGTTTTCTGTTGGCAGTCTGTAGTGTCTTCCTTTACCATTTTTTTAGGGTAGTTTTCCAAACAGTGAAGGTATTTATGCAAAAACATTGTGGACAATGCAACCACTAACATTCAGTAGAACTAAAGATTTTTTTAACAGTTTTTCTTGAACAAGTAAGTTCTATGAAAATAAAAGTATGTTCAGGAATCATATTATACGGTAGCATTTCCAAGAAAGGAATAAACATCTAGCTGTTCAGATACAATATTGTAAATCAGCACAAATGTGATTTTGGCAAGATAATTGGGAGGAATCAACTTACTGAGAATAAACTTGAAGTAGAAGTTTAGACTTATGATTTTTCATGTACACTATGCGCTGTTTTACTGTAACCTTTAGTCTGTTTTGATTTGTAACTATTACCAAAAGCAGTGAATTATGGAAAAGAATTCTTGCCATATGTTGCTGGATTTGCAGATTTTTAGGAAAAATAGTCATTTTTATCAACCAAAAAGAAAAGTTTTTTACAGAAAGGGTTATTCCATAAAATAAAAGGCCCCTGGTCTATGTAATAAAAAGTATTCTCTAAAAAAAATTATGATATAATTAAATGATAGCTAATTTTGTCTAAAAATGTAGATGTAAAAATTTAATGATGCATGTTTCCCTGTTGTAATCCTTTTTAGTCCGATTGTATGCATCCCAATGCAAAGAGACTATTGATCAGTGTAAAATAATAAGGGTATAGAAGGTTTCAGCTAAGCTAGTAGGATCATTGGTACATCAGCCTTCCTTTAATGCTTCCTCATAAGTTCTAATGAAGGGGAACAAAGTTTATATGTGACCACAAACAAACGTTAAAGCAAAACTCCAGTTTTGTCAAGTTAAAAAAGCTCCTCCCAGATATATACATTTCTATGATTATAGAAAATGTTATTGCAGATGCACACTTGGTTTTGTGTTGTAGATACTGTACAATAGGTGATTTTTCAGCACTCAAACAGAGTACAATAGAACCTACATAAGGATTCCCTTAGTAGCTGGAAATAAAATGCCCCCCCAGGCGAATAATCCATATGCAAATGAAATACAGTGCTGAAAAAGTCCTCAACAAAAAGTTTATGTTTTTAACTTTGTATTTCCACTTGTAACATATTAAAGTTTCAAATGTTTGTATTACCATTAAAAAAGCGTGGGTAAAATAAAGCTTGTATTTCCAAAATGACTGTGGTGTGTATCCCAAAAGCAAATAAAAAAAACATCCTATCCCCACCATTGCCACTGATGTCATCCCTGTCCCTACCACTGCCACTGATGTCCTCCCTATCCCCACCACCACTGGTGCCATCCCTATCCCCACCACCATTGCCACTTATGTCATCCCTATCCCCCCATTACCACTGCCACTGATGTCATCCCTATCCCCACCACCAGCACAGCCACTGCTGTCATCCCTATCCCCACCACTGCCACTAATATCATCCCTATCCCACCACTACCACCGACGCTGATGTCATCCCTATCCCCACCACCACTGCCACTGATGTCATCCCTATCCCCACCACCTCTGCCAATGATGTAATCCCTATCCCCCATCACCTGATGGGGAAGGGGAGATGGGATCAGTCAGAGGCAGTGGTGGTGGTGGTGGGGGATATGGGATCAATGTCAGTTGATTCCCCCTCCTTGTCCTTGCTCATTGTGACTCTACCTGTGTCTAGCTTCCTTCACATGCCTCCAGTGATGCCTCTCCTGACATGGAGACTCCTCACAGAACCAACAAAGCTCCTTCCCCTTCACTCCACTGGCTGTCAGCTGACTCTCTCCTCCAGTTTCCGCCTTGCGGTTCCGACATGGCATCTGACTGGACTCTGCAGGAATGGGTGGAGAGGATAGGCGAGCAGTCCGGTATGGCAGTGACAGTGAGTGATCAGCCTCCCTTAACCACCACCGCTAAGGGAGGTGGTATTTTCTTCTGGCCCAACATAATGCCTCTAACTAGAATAGGCTGGCAGCCCCTCCCCATAGTGGTGGCAATTGCCCCCTGGCCCAGTCTGCCCCTGCACTGTGTTAGTCAAGTTAGGCGGCTGTGAGGCCCCTGTGAGCACAACTGCCTAATTTGCCTAATTAACGAGCCACCTCTGATTCTTACCCAGGCTGTTGCCCACAGATCACAGTGCTAAATATCCCAAAATAAAACTTTCACCTGCACTTCCAAAAACTCCATCCAGGTCAAATACTTTAATCATTGGATGCAGCATATTCACATAAAGAGACATTTATTAAATTACCAGATGCTCAAATGTATACAGAAACACAAAGAGGCCAGAATCCAATATGGCGGATCGAGTACTCCTGGTGCATCTGACATCACTTTGTGGCGTGTTTTGTCATTTGGCTTTCTCAAAGGAATCTTTGATTACAAAAATCATATTTTAAGGGTCATACAATCTGGTTAGAGTTTAATATGTTATACGTGGAAAGACAAGTTTACAAGCATTAAGTTTTTGTTGAGAACTTTTTAAGCACTGAGTTTGTATATGGTTGTATATACTGTGCTTGCTTAAATGAGTGCTACACAGTATAGTCTGCCTATAGTCTAATCACAGTCCCAAAATTGTCATAAGAAATTGCTCTCACTTCCTGGAGGCTCCCTTTACATCTGTACAAATGCATGCCAACATTATCTTTGGTGGGTTTTCATTCATTTAGAATGGCACCCCAGTGAACTAATTAGTAAACTGTGACTCATTCCCCTACAGGACACTACAACACCATGCCATGAATTGTGGCATACTGCATTTAAAAAAACAGTTTTTTTAAGCTATTGTTTTGTGTTAGCAGCCCATTCATAACATCTACACAACACAAATTAGTTTACACAATGAAACAGCACGAAAAATGTGAACATTTTAAATGAGGCTTACACATGTCTTTGCTTTTTGCAAATACCCCACCAAAAACAGCCCAGGGCAAAGCTGTTTATTTAAATATTAATAAAGGAATATTTACCAGTTCACAGGAGCAGAGGGTACAAACTTTCAGGAACTGGAAGCAATCACCTAACGTTGAAAAGCATATGCACCCATTGCATCATTGTGCTGGGGTTCTGTATTTTAGGGGCAGCGAAGAAATTGTTTTTCGTTTTTCTTTAACTAAAAAAAAATTTAAAAAAATAGAAAGCATACAGATTTCTCAATATGAACTCTATAAATAAAATCACAAGTGCAAAATAGGCAAACTGCTAGTATAACGATGTTTTGTTATTTATAAAATTGTGAATGATATACCAGCATTTTTTTGTAAAATCTACTAATAAAACAGACTTAGTAAGCAATCAATTTACATGATTGCACATACATTACACATAGGAATGTAAAGAATGAAATCAAGCTCAGATTAAGCATATTTCTTCCAAATCGGAAAAAAAAAATATAAAGACATAATAGGCTAGCAGGTTCTTATCAGCATTATAAAGGCATTTACTCAAGAGATAAAACTATAATTCTAACACTTTACAAAACCCTGATGCTGCCACATCTTGAGTATGCCATCTAGTTTTAGTCACCAATTTTTAGAATGTCATTGAACTGGAAAGAGTCCAGAGAAAGGCATCAAAGCTAATAGGGGCCTGGAGAACCTTAGTTATGAGGAACAACTACAAAAATTAAACTTATTCTCCCTGGAGAAAAGGCACTTATGAGGGGTCATGATCATATAATACAAATTTCTAAATGGTGACTGTATCTTTGGGAAAAAAATGATTTGTTCTTACATCTGTAAAGATGACACTCTGCATAAGTGTTTTTTTTTTGTTCTTAGAGAGGTAAGGATGTGGAACTTCCTTTCACAGTTGGGGGTGTCAGTGAAGAGTGTTCATAAATTAAAAAAAAAATTAGATGTGTTTCTTAGTGAACACAACATACAGGGATATGGAACATGGTAGTGACATAAATACAAACACACACACAAACTTGAACTGGATGGAGTGGTGCATTGTTCAGCCCTACCAACTATGTAATTATATAACTACTGTATATATAACAGAATGATTACTGATTTATTAAGAGGGTTAAGAAACTTCACACAATAAATGGTATGAATATTCACTTTAATAATTTAGTCCTGTGCAAATAAAAAAAGTACACAAGAATTTGCATTTTATGTGAATGGATAAGTGACTATTCACATAATATTTTAGGGGGGTATATTTATGACATTTTGAAACAGCCTTATAACATTTGTTTTTCGGCCCCATTTGCACAGTACAAATGTACATGTGTTTTCACTGGGCAAATTGCTATGCTAATGCTATTTAAATAAACAACTTTGTGTTTAAACCTTCCCCAGGTTCTGGTGCTAGAACAGAGCAGCAGTGAGGGACAGAACCTGTCTGTATACAGAGTCACTGTGTGCTTGCTTAGACAATCAGTTAATCAGTGTCTCTATAAAAAAATATATGAACTGATAATTTATCTTTTTAGATTAAAAAGCAACATACTGTGTAACTAAGGCTTAGCATAGACAGATTGAACTTGGCTGGTTCAGCAGGAACTGGTCTAATTTTGATCCATCTAAGGGCAGGCTGGTTGTACTGAAGTCTATCTATTGATCGATTTCAGTAAAACCAGCCTGCATGGTTATTTATCCTGTGACCACTGCTAGCGGCTATAGCCGCCAGCAGTGATCATTGTATTCTGAAGATGGGGAAACCTCCCATTGTCAAAATACAATAGTGCAGTGGAAGGGATTCCCCGTCAACACTGACTGTGTTGATGGGGGAATCAAGCAATTTTCTGTTCTTCAACCTGTGGGTGAAGGATAGAAAATTGCATAATCTATGGCTTGCTTATAGTAAACTTTATATAAGGGGATTGGGTACATTTTAGAACATATTGCAAAATCCTTGCCTCCCAGTAAAATAATACTATACATATTTTGCTGCTATGTAAGAAATGCACAGGGGCTAAATGGAGGGCAGCACAGTGACTAAATGGTTAGCACTTCCACCAGGCAGTACTAGGGTCAAATCCCACCCATGGCACCACCTGCCTGTAGTTTGCATGTTCTCTGTGTGCCTGTGTGGGTTTCCTCCCACACTCCAAAGACAGTAGGTAAATTGGCCTTAGTATGTGTATGTATGAATGTGAGTTAGGGACCTTAGATTGTACACCCCTTGAGGGTTAGAGACCAATGTGAAATATATATGTAAAGCACTGCATAAATTGACAGCGCTATATAAGTACCTGAAGTAATAATACGTGTGTTGGCCTCCTTGTTCAAATATGCAAGTACTTGCAATGGAGTGGACCTAACACATGGAGAAACAATAGCTATCATTTCTATTCAGTCCCATGAATTGCTTGCTCAAACAATATTTTGCATTGGTTGTTCTGTAGCACCCCTAAGCATGAAATTGTGTCCTTATCCAGCTGTTTGTGTAAGCTGTTGCCTGTTTGTAACCTCTATGTAGTTCCCATACAACCCTACTTATTTGCATGTGAAAGTTTCCATACTAAACAAATGTGACCACATTTGTGGATGACAATAAAAAATAAACAATAACATTTAAATGAAAATATATTGGATGGAAATATTAGGTTTTACCTCAAGGCACCTGGCAAGCTTGGTAAGTTTAATTCAGCTCTTTACTCTGGAGCTACAGTGCTGCCTAAGTCTGTCTGCTGGGTCATTATTTGCAGTTCAGGATATCTGTGTAGGCTCTTAGGGTCTAAAGCAATTGCTTAAGTCACCCTTCCTTAAGCCAGCCCTATACTTTTATATCTATTTATCAACAAAATGAATTGCTTTTCAAAGGGATTCCTATACATGTATTGTCAAATTTGAATATCCCCAAACAAAAAAGAATCTAATTGTTTCTGTTATTAGCATACCGTTTGCATTTTAATAAACAAAAATAAATCCTTTTAAATTCATGTGTGGAAACTTATGACTAATTTACATTTGCTGAAGGCATTTATATTCATTATGAAAGACACATTTTAAATTGTAAACATTTGCACATGTCTCTTTTTTTTAGGAATGTTTATAAGAGAAGCCACAAATTTAACAAACATACTGTATTTATTATATAATATCCTACATTATTGTATCCATGCAAGAGACTCTAAAAGGCCTTCTTTCATTAAGTATTTAAAAAAAGTACAAGCTTGAGGTAGTCTTGAGTTTTCTGGAAACTTTGGGTTGATCATTGGAATGTGTGTGTCTTCCTTGCTCACCTTTGCTGATATGTGACAAAAAGTTTCACTGCATTTTAATTTAATTTTTGAAACTTAAACCTGAAATGAAGTCTTCCTGTGGTCTTTGAATGTGTATGAAGTCAATGTTTTGTTTTCCAGCTCTTTGCAACACCCAGTCATTGAAACATGCCCAACAGCCTGAATAAAGTCATTACAGAATGCAGTGGTTATCAGGAGATACAGGAGAGCATAAGTTCTGCATCTTAGTTAATGTATAGCACCAAACACATGCAATATAGCATAACAATTATCCACAATATTTAGCCTGTATTTGAATCATCATCCTCACATTCTTTTAACATTTTAGACATTGTACAGTATTCTGTCAGAGCCACCTACACAGGCTAGCATGTGATAAGCATCCCTGAAAATGTATCTACAGGTTTTAGACTGATAAGCTGTTTATGGATGGATCATAGAACATTCCATAAAAGTTAGGCCTATATCTTTTTTCCTATAATGTTTTAATCTAAAACAGGCGGGCAATGTGGAGGCTTGCTCACATGCTTGTGGACCTGCAACAATTAGTTTATTATTAAGCAAAGTAGGTCTGTGCTTATATGTGAGACATTACATTTCTCTCTATACCTATGAGTTAGAGAAGATGTCAATTCTCTGATACATTCAGACAGCCATGTGTGTAATCAGAGCTATTAAACTCTGTAAGCAACAAGCTTTCTTTGCAGCAAAACAGTCAAGATTAGCCAGATAAAGTCTGATAAAGAACCCATAGCTCCCTTTGCTGATGAGAAGTAGCTGAAATTTTTACTTGACTAAAATGGAATTCTAATGTTGGAACATTTCATTTGTCAGCCCCAAATAATAATGGAAAATATACAAAAAAATGAAAAATCCTTTGGAGGCTAGTTTCATTTTTGATTTGCAGTTGGATAGATCCAACGTACAAAATTTGACAGGTTGTGAACAGCAAAAATCAAATGAGTATGTGCAGTTTAGGTAAGTATGTGTTTTTCAGGGGACACTTATCCTTACAGGAATTACATCTCTTACAAATCAAATGGATAGTGAGTTGCTCTTGTGTCTATCCGTCACTTGATCTGTGTTTGTTGGACTAATTTTAATTTTTGGTACAGTTGACTATCAATTTTGGTTTCTGCTTCTTTTGTCAGTACTGTACAGTCTTCAGTGTTTACATTGTTAATACAAGAGGTGTACATGTAGAGTAAGCTCTAGGTATACATGGAACCAAACTGTGTAATGAAGTTGTATTGATGTTGAGGATTGCTAGATGGTTTCTGATTCTAACATGTCTTTTTTCTAGGTCTAGTTTCTGAAACCTGGCTAGCTCCTGAATAGAATTACTGTTCATGTTCTGTAAAAATGCTACATTCATCCCAAACATCGCAAATTCACTTCTAACTAGCTAGAACCAAGCTTTTTAGAACCAGTCAATGATATCACTGTGGTTTCCAGGGGTAAATTTAAACTACACTGTTAGAAATATTTAATTTATCTGTGGGAATGTGGTGTCTGCAGCCCACCTGTATTTTGTCACCACTTCCAAAAAATTCCTCGATGATTGTATACACAAACTTTACTGGTACAAACAGAGAGAACACACAAATTTAGTAAAATTCATTATGCAATACTTTATTAATAAAATTAAAACCTGAACATGTGGATCTACACAATTTTAAAATCCTATTAACCAAATGATATCACATATCTCCTCAAAAATTTATTACACAATTTATTTCATGCTGGTCCTCATGTGAAATATTTTAAATATTGCTTTATAATACTGGTCCCCTTGGGTCAATGCCTTTCCCATAAAGATTCTTTGGACCAGTAAAATATCCAGTGAGGAGATAATAGCAACCAATAAATATAAAACAGAAACTATTAGGACAAATACAAACATTATATACTGTTCACATGTATATAGAGTATTCCATTCTACAAGCTTTACATTTGTGCTTGGGAAAAACATGCCAATGTGCAAATTTACTTCTGGAACCCCTGGAGGTGGCAGCTGCAAGATGGACAGCTAGAATGACTGGGACACTAGGATGAGTCCAAGAGATGGCAGAGTCAAAGCTCAGTGGGACTGAGGGCCTGCACTTTCTTAATCATAAAGAAGGGAAAAGGTATGTTCACTATCATTAGATTATTATTATTATTATTCAGAATGTATATAGCGCCAATAGTTTGCTCAGCTCTTTACAATAAAAAGGAAGACAATAGAGCAATGATACAGTTCATTACAAGAGGATGAGGAGGGCCCTGCTCCTTGGAGCTTACAAGCGGTGGTGGTAAAAAAGGTAATAACTGTGGGGGGGATGAACTGAAAGGAAAAAATAGAAGATTTGGTTATTAGCTGAAGGTAGGATAGGCTTCTGTGCAGAGACAGGTTTTCAGAGATCGCCTAAAAGTGAGCAGAGTAGGCAATAGTCGGATAAATTTGGGTAGAGAATTCCAGAGGATGGGGGAGGCTCTGGAGAAGTCCTGGAGATGAGCATGAGAGGAGAAGACAAGGGAGCTAGAAAGCAGGAGGTCAAGGGAGGAGCAGAGAGGATGGTTTGGGTGATATTTGGAGACAAGATTGGTGATAAAATTTGGAGCAGAGTTATAAATATTTTTTGTTCTTTGGGAAATGGAAAGCCAGTGGAGGGATTGGCAGAGAGGGATGGCAGATATGGAACAGCTGGTAAGGTGGATGAGTCTGGCAGCAGCATTCATGATAGACTGAAGAGGGGATAGCCTGTGATTAGGTAGGCCAATGAGGAGGCAGTTAAAATAGTCAAGATGAGAGATAACAAGGGAGTGAATACGCTGCTTAGTGGTTTCATTGGTTAAAAACGGGTGTATCTTGGAGATGTTATGGAGGTGAAGTCTCTAAGATTTGGATAGTAATTGGATTTGGGGCTGAAAAGACCGATGGGAGTCCAGGATTACTCTTATTACCCTGGCATGAGGGGAAGGACTGATGGTTGTATTATTGATCTTGATGCAGAAGTCAGGGGAAGGGGCACGGACTGGAGCAAATAGTATGAGCTCTGTTTTAGAAAGATTTAGTTTGAGGGAATGAAGTGACATCCTTGATGATATGCCACTTAATAGGTTAGTAATGCACGATGAGACTGAAGGAGTGAGGTGAGGAATAGAAAGATAGATTTGTGTGTCATCAGCATAGAGATGGTACTTGAAGCCATGGGAGTTTATCAAGTGACCAAGGGAGGAGGTTTAGATGGAGAAGAGAAGGGTACAACTTAGGACAGAACCTTGAGGGACCCCTACGGAAAGAGGAAGTAGAGAGGAGGAGACAGAGTTATAGGTAACACTGAAGGAGCTCTGCAATAGGTAGGAGGAGAAACAGGAGAGAGCAGAGAGCAAGGTTGTCAGTAAGGCAGGCACTCAGGAGATTGTAGACTAAGAGTTTAGAGGTAAATGGTAGTAGGGAGATGGGTCTTACGTTGCTCAGGTAGGTGGGATCCAGTGAGGGCTTTTTAAATATGGTAGGGATCTGTGCATGCTTTAGAGGGGAGGGGAAGGTGCCAGTAGAGAGGGAGAGATTATAGATGTGAGTGAGGGAGCAAAGAGTAGAAGAGGGAGACCATAGTAGTTGTGAGGGAACAGGATCCAGGATCCAGGGGGCAGGTGGTGAGATGGGCTTCTGAGAAAACTTTAGTGACCTCTTCAGTAGTAGCAAGGTCAAAAGAGGAAAGTGTTGAGGGAGGTTTAGTATAAGGTATGCTAAGTAGGATAGATGTTTGTATAGTGGAGATGCCCCTACGAATTGCATCAATCTTGCCTTTAAAATGACTGGCAATCTCGTAAGCAGTGAGTGGGTTACTGGGTGGAGGAAGTAGAGAAGAGTTGATGAGAATTGGATGACAAGGTATTAATAGGACTACCCTATTGGCAGCTCAACAACCTTACAACTAGAAGAAAGCTACTGCCCGAATGGGGACTTGAACCTGGGACCCTCAAATTAAATGTCTGATACTCTACCGACTGAGCTATCCAGGCTCTAAGGTATTGATAAGTGTAACAAAGTAGGCTTGTTTGGCAGCATGGCGGGAGGAATTGTATGTTAAGAAAGCAGATTTATATAGGGTGAATGATTGCTGGGATTTGGTTTTACACCACAATCGCTCCAGTGCATGACTATGTCTCTTAAGATTTTTGGTGTCGTCAGTCTGCCAAGGTTGTAATGGTTGGAGTCTGATACTTTGTGTAGTTAGAGGAGTAAGTGAGCCTAGTGTGGATGAAAGTGAACTGTTGTAGACAGAAGTGGCCAGGTCAGGGCAGGACAGGGAGAGATTCTGTCATAGAGGTGGTCAGTTGCAGAATAGAAAAGGGAAGGGTTTAAGTTGCGAAGGTTTCTGCGGGTAATTGTTTGCTGCTTGGAGGGATAGGTGTTTGAAGATGAGGACTCTGTGAAGGTGATGAGATTGTGATCAGAGAGAGGAAAGGAGGTATTTGTGAGGTTGAAGGAAGTGCAAAGATGGGAGAAAACAAGGTCTAATGTATTCTTCCCATCAGAGTGAATGGAGGACTGTGTCCATTATGTTAAGGCAAAAGATGAGGTTAGGTTGAAGAGTTGGGATGTAGCTGGGTTGTTCACATTAATTGGGATGTTAAAATCACCAAGAAAGATAGTGGGTATTTCAGAGGAGAGAAAGTAGGGTAGCCAGGCAGAGAAGTCATCAAGAAAGCACAAAACCGGTCCAGGAAGAAAATAGATCACTGCAATCCTCAGAGAAATGGGAGAAAACAGCTGGATCCTACCTTACAAACGTTTATGCTAACTCAGCAATCTGGTTGTGCATATACCTGGTAGGGTCTTTACATATCCTTATCTGCCAATTTTTTTGTCCATTAATGAAGGATTCTAAATAATATATACCAGACTGATTAACCATATCCTTTATTATAAATTCCCACATATGTTTCAACTATTGTTAATTAAATACCTGTATATGGTATAGTGATGGACTCTTGGACTCATCCTTAGTGTCCCAGTGTCCACCCCAGGGGGCTGCGCATACTTGAAGCTGCTGCCTCTGAGGGTTCCAGAAGTAAATTTGCACATTGGTATGTTCTTTCCAAACACAGTAGTTTGTAAAAAAAGTATATGTATTTAAACAGTAGATAATGCTATGATTAAGCGCTGATGCTAGCATGAAACGCATCAGCTGGTCTGCTGTCTTCCATTTTCTACTGTATGTGGAGTATATTTGGATGAAAACTCAATAAAGGTGGTTTTATTAGATGTGTGGCCACCAGACTCATTTCTCCATTATAAACAGTATATGATGTTTGTAATAGATTCTTTTAATACTTAGTAGTTACTACTATCTCCTCATTGGGTACTCTATTGGTCCTGATAGAAGCCTTATGAAAAATGCGTTGACCTAAGGGGACAATTATTATGAGGCAATATGTAAAATATTTCACATGAGGAGCAGAAATAAATTATATAGTGAATGTTCGAGGAGATACAGTATATGATACCATTTGGTTATTAGGATTTTACGATTGTGTAGATCCACATGTTCAGGTTTTAATTTTATTAATAAAGTATTGTATAATGAATTTTACTAAATTTGAATGTTATCTCTGTTTGTGCCAGTAAAATCTGTATATATCTCATGAAGGATTTTTCTTACAATTGTGGGATGTGGTACAGTGGTGTTGGCCTCCATTAAGTATTTGGTCACCACTTCATGGGTGTTCAGACTAAGGTTTGTCATTTCTGCCATTTATTGGCCTGTTCAGCTGAACTGCTCATAGATCAGACAGAGGTATAATTAAGCAACACTACTGAGTAAAACATGTTTTTTGTCCATTTGACTTTGAGAATTCTGGTTTAAGCCCTAGTATCCATAATACTGTCAGACTATCAGATGTGCCCAACAATTATATCATAGAGAGGCTGACAAAACTTATCCAGCTTATATTTCAACCTGTAAAAATAGGTTGGCATAATTTTTCACGGCCAAGATAGTGTTCATTCAATATGTATTGGACAGTGGATGCATAAATGGTAACAGTAAAATCATGTTTGGGATTGATTGTAGGCAGTCTAAATTAAATAAATATCTTTTCACCTAGCTGAATATTTGACTGCCAGAAGTGAGAAGGGAATAATCAACTCTCTTTGAAGATTTCATTTTTCCTGATGTTAATAATGTCAATATACTTTCAGGGAAGGATAAATACTAAGACTTAAACAGACCTCAAGGTTAATCCTCTGATATTTTATATTCTTAATAAATCTAAATTAGCCATAAAAACTCATACTAAACTTTGCAGCATAAAGTAATGCACCTCATAATTCTACAATTTCAATCATGTTCTTTTTTTTGGTCCTTTAGTTTACATCCATAGTATTGCTATTTGGAAAAGTTGAAAGGCAGCATGATTCAGATGGATTATTAGTATGCATTGTGTGTTCACTCACAGGCAATAATACAGTGGGAATTCAGCTATCTTGAGCATAGGCTGATGTGAAGCATATGATATTACTTATGTAGGCATGAAAGCAATCTGCTTTAATATCAGACACTTTACTCAAAAGAATGTCAGGGTTACCAGAGGTTAGACAGGCCGGTGTAGAAAAAAAATAAAGAAAAAAAAATCTGTGTTTTTAATTCTAAGTTTAGTATCCCTAGTCTATTTTGTGGAGGAGAATATCATAGTTTCCTTGTGCATCTCTAAAATGTGCACTGTAATACTTACTGTGCACACAAAAGATTGCTGGTGACAACTGCATAAAGGATCAGAATCATCTGAAAGGAAGACAGATGGCTGTGCTGGTTATGTATATTACAACCCACCTGCCAGTCATTTACTCTAGGGAATAGTGTATAAGAAACCAAAATATAAGTCTGACTTTTTATGGAATGAACTCCAAATTACTTGAAGTTGAATAATACAAAGGAAGCACATTTGAAAACATGCAAATCACATTTTCTAGCTGAAATTTTCTAAAAAATAAAAAATAAATCAACAACATTTAGATACATTGCCTTTATTTTAGGGTGAATGTCTAATGCAAAATCATGGTCTGCGCATGTTAAAAGAATAATCTTCAGTCCCGTACATTTCATATCATGAATCAGAAACAATTTGTTTGGAACTTAAATGCTTTCAATCTAAAGTCTGCTAATTCCTGACACCATGTAGGGCTAAACTGCCTCCTCTTTCCTTTTAAATATCATTCTATAATATGAACTATTTCTTTTATCTATAAATGAATTTATTGACACTATCTTCATGTTTTAGAGGGTCTGTGTACAAACACATGGTATTTATTGACTTCAATACATAATAATTACTGTGGAGATTTACAGGGAAAGTGCCCCTGGGAATTGCCCAGTCAAGATTTTTCATTTCCATTTTCTAAATGCTCATCAAGGTCAATCATGTGTGAAAACAGAATAATTTATTTCAATTCCTCCATCTCCATTTTGAACATAAATAAAGCGTATGCAGTAGAATGCGTGTTCTGTAGCGAAGGTTAGATCACGAGTTCTGTTGGGAACATTGCCAAGTTAGACAGTGTGCTTCTCAACTCTGCCTTTCATTCACAAGGAAACACACTAATGAAGCGTTCTCTCACCCCTTAGGACTTTAAGCCATTCATAGACCTACCCACCAGAGATATGCAAAATTGTTCTAATTGAGAAACACTTTGATGTATCAGAATATAGCCGTAATATAATTACAGCATCTGAGCAAGATCTTTCACACTTCG
This sequence comes from Staurois parvus, assembly GCF_062004578.1. Classification (NCBI taxonomy): domain Eukaryota; kingdom Metazoa; phylum Chordata; class Amphibia; order Anura; family Ranidae; genus Staurois; species Staurois parvus. The sequence goes on along the minus strand of NW_028318430.1, from coordinate 7,324,188 downwards.
AAAAATGATCACTAATGACAACACAGATTTAACATTTTTAGCTGTTCATGAGGCATAGCCCTCATTAGCCAGGCAGTAATTGAACATATGAACAGCTATAAAAGAAAAAATATATAGTTCATACAACTGATTGGAGGTAGTGCAAAGATATGTAAGGGTGGCCATAGAAGGGCACAATTGTTAACTTTATATGGGTCACAATAATTACTGGACAAATTCCTGTAAGGGTCCCTGCTGACCTGTTGCTGACCTGTCCCAGGCTCCTGTAATCTCTGCATCCCAACTTTTGCTTGTTAAATAGATGAGTGAGCAATTTATCAATCCTCTGCTTCTTTTCTATTTAACAATGCTTCAGAATACATGCAATAGGATTAATTTACTGAAGGCAGATTGGCTGTTCACTTTGCAACGGAATTTTCACTTTGTTAGGTAATTCTATCTTATCTTAGTGTATGAGGTGAAACTTTGTTAACTGCCATCATTCAATCACATTCATTAAGCTAAGGGGAAATCCCCTTGAAAAGTGAACAGTCTATTATCCTTTGGTAAATCAACCCTGATAATCCTGTCTTTTACTCCTGATTGCCCATTACCAGCAGTCAATTAAACTTCAGTAAAAAGGACAGTATCACCTTAAAGATTCCATGTGTTCATGGTCGTGATCCTTTGTTATAACAATAAGTAGAGAAGTGGCAGAAGTGAATAGATTAGTCCATGCTCTAAGAAAATATCTGCAGGGTCCAAGTGGTAATTCAGCAGCCTGTGGAAATTTGGTATCTTGGCGACTCGCGTGGCAGAGTTTAGGTAATTCACAGTTGAGAACGTCTGAAAATATGACAGCATGCAACATAACAGTAGTCTTTCAACAAAACATTACTTAGCATGACAGTGTTTATATCAGAGCAAGGTCCTAGGAACATGGTCACACAGGACATGACAGCATTCTGATAACATGAAAGCTAGACAGCACACAGATGAATTCTGCAACAATAAAGATCAATGCTAACAACATGGGAATTGTTAAATCATTTCTGCTCATAAATATAATCAGTTAAATGATTACGGTTAAGAGCAGATGTGTTAAAAGTTTAGGTTGTCAGAGAACCTGGTCAGTACGGAAAGACTAAAATATATTTCTTGTTATGTATGATGATTCTCCATATGTGCATTTAGATTGGCAGAGCATAGTTCTGTGTGTGACCAAGTTGTTGAGAGGCCTAATAGGCAATAGTTTCTTGTCCAAAAATAAAAAAAATGTTTTTTTATTCTATTATATCAAATAGTCACGTATTTGAATGCTCAATATAAACACATTTGTACATAAATCTGTGCATCACATGTGAACTCTAAATAAGTATTTTTGTATATTGAAAATATAGAACCACACAGAACAAACTGTTTGTAGTGGATATTGGACTGTTTATTCATTCAGTTGTGTGCAGTAGATATATGCATATTTGTTTTCATATTTAAAAAAAAATGTTTAATATAGAGCGTCATGACCACAGTAAATTTATCCAACGGAGTTCATGAGTTAAAAGACATTGGGCACAATTCACTAAACGGTATCTTACCACGTCCAAGTTTACTAAAATACCACGTGAGTTAATTTATCAAGTCATGCGGTATTGTAATAGTGAAAACCATGCGTTAATGTTTCTTTTTTTTTTTTCCAAAAATGCATTAATGTTTCAGTTGTCAGAGAATGTAAAAGAAAGGATTGCAGGCAATTAAAAAATAATTTAAAAAACGGCACAGGGCCCCCTCATCAATACCAAGCCCTTTGGGTTGGGTATGAGGGGAACCCCAATGTAAAAAAATTAAAAACAAAATGGCATGGGGGTCCCCCCTAAAATCCCTTCCAGACCCTTATCCAAGCATACAGCCTGGCAGGTCAGGAAAGGGGGGGGGGACAAGTGAGCACCCAACCTTCCTGAACTATACCAGGCCACATGCCCTCAACATGGGGGGGTGCTTTATTAAAAGAAGGAAAAGGGTCGTATAAGGGTCTGGTAAGGATTTTGGGGGGTCACCACTCCATTTTTTTAAATTTGGACATGGTGGTTCCCCTCAAAATCCAAACCAGACCCGAAGGGCTTGGTATGGATGGAGGGTGGGACCCCATGTCGTTTTTTAAACAATTTTTTAATTGCCGGCAATTTTTTTTTTTTCTTTTACATTCAGCTGATGACTCATATGTTGTTAGGGACTCGGCAGCCACCCATTCCTTAACAACCCATGACAGTACTGACAGATACCAGTACATACCGCAAGCCTGGACCACTACTTAATTACCGTATGCATTTGGTTATTTATTTCCTTTTGCAAATTGACTTTAAGGTCTTTTTATGTGGTATTTACCAATTGTTTTTGCTATTTTCGGTAAATAACGCATACTAGCAATAGTGAATTGACATTTTCAATATCGCATGCAATATGTGCTCATGTGACTGACTTAACTCATGCGATAAGCTTTAGTGAATTGTGCCCAATAATATGACTTGGATATGCAGTGCCATATTATACAAGAGTAACACCATATAATTTATCATTCAAAACAATGTGAGCAATGCACTTAAGAACAAAAGGGACAGGAGGCCCCATATACTAGATCTAGATGAAATAATCCTTGAAAATGCCCAGAAAAGGTGAAAAGAGCAAGTGTTATAAGAGCACAAATATTGTAAAAGACCCTGGTTGGCAGAGGAGGGAGACCCAAAGCATATTACAGAATGTGTAGACCAGAGGTAGTTAGATTTAAGACAAGGGTCATAGTGCATTCTCTGTCATACTTTGGATCTCCCTATGTCAGGTCCTCTCCTCGTTGCTGTCAACTTGCAGTGGCAGAATTTATTGTGACATGTGGTGCCCAATTATTGCTTTTCCCAGAAAAAAAAAGATAGTATAATAGCACGGAATTAAAGTAAAACTAAGCCATAGCTCTTTTGACTGTAATATTCCTGTGGATCACATGAGTGCAGTTTGTTCTCCAATCCTGTGACCCATTTTTAGCTGACAGCAGGCTGAAGCCCACTGTTTGCTGACATCACTCAGCTGGTCCAGGCTAGGGAAGATCGCAACTTTAAAGTCGGGATCCACCCAAGAGTCTGGAATGGCACCCGACTCATCCTCTCAGCGAGGCAGTGGCTCCTTCCCACTCCACAGCCCAGTGCTCCAGGGGGAGGGACTGAGCAGACAGTGCGAAGAGCGGCTGTGATAACTCACCGATCATCGGTCATGTGATCACTGAGTTCTCACACTTAGAGCCGGCGGGGGACAGATGCAACCCAAAATCCCAAAGGTCATTCCAAACCTCTGAATTCACGGTCCCTAAAAGGATTTACCAATCCAGAGAGTATTGAAAATCAGTATTCTCCTCTCCAACTGGGCTATCCCAGAACCCTTCACCCTGCATGGGGGAGAAAACCTGAGTACTCAACAATGTCTTCACACCATCCCCTTTAAAGTGACCATAGCCCAAAAAGAGTGGAAATACAGGATATCTCCCATTCAGAACTCATTCCTGGCATTGCGTACACATCCCTTCCTCTGCCTTGACATGGAGGTGTCAGAGGCACAGTGATCCATCCTACAGTGTACCATAAAGAGGATATCAGCATTCTGCATTAAGTTTTCTACCATAAATTGAAACTCTTTTGATGCCAAGAATCATCTGGTAACCCTGCCATTCTGGTTTTTGTTCTGTCTCATCCAGGTCAATGGAGCATGGTCCAAGACCAAGCAAAACATTCTGCCAAGAAGAAAATAGTGTAGTGAGTCTAGAGCATACTTAATGGCCAGGTACTCTCACTGGGCTCTGAGGAAGAGGATTTCCTGCAAAACGCATTAGACTTTCTTTGGCCCTTGGATAGCACTTCTTTCACATCGGGACCCTTGATGCCTTATGGAGCATGTTTCAAGTGACTGTCATATGTTTTGCGATTTGTACCCTTTTGTTTGTGAGTACATTGTAATTATTTTTCATTTAACTTCCCCTCTCATACACGGGAGCAGCAAGGCTTGGCCTATCCGCTTATTATTTTGCATATATTTGGGATCCACCTCACTTCGCTGTCTTCATCCCTCTACATCCATGCTCAGGATCTTTTGACATAGTAACGATGTCCATAAAAACTTGGACTTGTTTCTTTGGGGTGGGGCCAAGCCTGAAGAGCCTCTACCTTGTTCATCTAGAATTTCACCAAACCCCTGCCCACAATGTACCCCAGGTACTTAGTCTCTTCCTATGCAATGCTACACTTTTCTAGGTTAACGGTAAACTCTTTAGGGAGTCCAATATGACCTACCAACATGACAACATGAACTCAGGGAAGACGAGACTCCCAGTCTAAAGTAAAGATAAAAATATTGTCCAAAATCAACAAGATGTATTTCTAATGCGAGTGTAGTTTTTATCCATTTTCCTCTGAAAAGTAGCTGGGGCAGAATGCAACAAAATGTAATTCTTTTATTTTAAAAATTACCTTCTGGAGTGGAAAATGTGTCCCATTGGTCTTCAGTACCAACACAATCAGGCATGACTATTTACTCTGCAATTCCTCAGTGATATTGAGTTCAAGTATTTTCTGATCTTCCTCTGATGCTGCTTTCCGGTGTGCCTCAGGAATGTGATAGGGTTTTACACGGACCTTTACATTAGGTTCCGTAACAATATAATGCTCAATTACCTTGGTAAGACCTGGCAGTCATGAAAATATGTCTTTATTCCTCTGTAAAAACTCTTTTGCTTGCTGGGTTTGTGGCTAGGAGTGGTGGAAACTGGGACTAAGTCTACCCCCACATAGGGCTGAGAACTAACCTCAGTCAGGGCAACTACCTGCTCTCGGTACTTCCAGGATTTTAACAAGTTCCTGTGGTATATTTGGTAGGACTTTTACTTCTCAGGTTGGTGTTGTTTATAATTTACCTATACAACCTTTTCTACCACTTCAAATGGCCTCCTCTACCTAAACAGGAACTTACTCTTGACTCCATACTGTCACCACCCAGTCCCCAACCTGGAACTGTCTGAGCTTGTCAAACAGGTTATAAACCCTTCTTGAGCCCTCTGTAAATGTTCTTTGACCAAAGGCATCTCCTTAGCAAGTCTCTCTCATCTGGGTTATATGTTCCACCACTGTCCTATGTGGAAAAGATTCTATCTCCCCACCTATCCTATCTTCACCTTTGGAAACATGTTTTTAGGTTTCTGCAGCTGCCACCAGATCCCCCTCTTCTCTGTGACAGAAGTAAAGGGAGAAGTTCCCCGTACTAGCTGTCAGTTTTTAAAAACATCGAGGGCCTTCGGGGCTCTGCACACACGGCCCCATTATTCATTCACAGTGATCTGTGAATGAATGGAATACAAGTACCAACATCCTTAGCAGCTCTCAGCTTGTAGTTCTCAATGAACTACCAAGGAGCTGTGACCGCTGTGGTAGTTCATTGAATCTTCCTGTCAGAAGTATTGTGTGAACAATACGGGATGTGTGACCAAGCAGATATACTGACAGGTCTGCAGGAGACCTGCGTGGCATCAGTGATCTGCTGATCACTGGTCAATGCTTTACAGCAGGCCTAAAAATTTCAACTCACCTGCTTGCATTTAGCAAGTGGAAATAACGTGGGGGCGAGTGTGTCCATTATACACATGAGCTCTCCTCCCCTAGCTCATCATGGTGGCACCGCCTCCTGAGTAGGTGATTGCCCCAGATGTTCTTGGCTCCTCCCAGTGGCCCCACCTCCCCATCCTGGCTCCTGAGTAGGCAATTTCCCCTAGAATGTTCCTGGATCCTTCCTGTGGTCCTGTCTCCCCATCCTGGCTCCTGAGTAGGTAATTGCCCCAGAATGTTCCTAGCTCCCCCTGCATCCCTGTGCCAATACATGATTCCCTCCAGAATTTTCCAGGCTAATCCCGGAGGCCCTGCCTCCCCAGCCCGGCTCCCAAGTATGGTGATCGCCCCAGGTGTTGCTGGTTCCTCCCAGTTGGTAGAGTGCTGTCCTCTCAGCAGCTCATCTGACCCGTTGTCCCCATCTCCCCATCCTCCTCTCCAGGAAAGGATGCTGGAGATGTGAGAACCAATCAAGATCTCCCAGGATCTGCCCTTCCTCTCCAGTACCCAGGATTGTCCTTCCCTAGGGTGAAGCACTGTGGATGGGGAAGGACCAAGAGCTGCTCCAGGCTGTCAAGGCTGAGGACCTGGGCATGGTGCAGAAGCTGCTGCATAGACCAAGGGCGGGCAAAGCCAGTAACTGCACTCAGCAATCTAGCCACTGTGAGAAGTGAAGGGGTGTAGAGGACATGACTGTGGAGGGAGGGGGGTGTAAAGGAGGGTAGAGGACATGGCTGTGAGGGGGGTGAACTGAATTTTCCTTTTATGTTTACATTGCTTTATGTTAATATTGTTAAATTTGTTGTTAATATTTATTTTTGTAGCTTTATTCTGCATAAAACATTTAACAGTGTAATTTTATGAAATAATTTACAAGGGTGTATTTAGGGGCAGTATTAAGTGTGGGGCAGGATAGGGCTTGGGTGGCGCAACTGGTGACTTTTAGGGCCTGGCTAGTAGCTCAGGACTTGTAAGTTGGAGCCCTGCTTTACAGGCTCCTGGCTAATGAATGCACTTTTTTTTACTTTTTCTTTAATGCCCTAAGGGAAGGAGTGCCTTTGGACGCTGAATCCAACACATTTGTGCCATACCGAAACCAAACATGGATACAAGTGAGATAGTTACTGCTCCCTTTATACCTCCTTAGAGATGGCATACTCATACCCTTTCCTGAATGGGTAGGATAATCACAATAAAAATGACTGCTTTCCCAAGAGCACTATATCACTTTCACTCACTCCCACATCCTCTTACTTGTACAGACTTTAATCTCTGTTTTTCAGATTTATTTGAAGCTTTAGAGGATGCAGGTTAGCCCACTCGACTTTGTATACTTCCAAATCCTGTGGGTGTGGGAGTCTCTCACCTCCAAAGATACTACAGAGCTGCACAACTAATTCAGCTGACACAATTTTTTTCCACTAATTATAGGCCAGATTGAATTGGTGCTTCACATCTGATAGACCTCCTTTTTTGGCTCCCGCAGGAGGGTTAGGCTCCTTTAACATTTTACTTGAACTCTGGAAATGCCTTCCTCTGACATGTTTTGCTTATGTCAAATAACTCAAGCACCAGGCAACTTGTCCAAGCAAACCCTTTTTTGAAAATAGATGTTTGCGATGTCTTGGTATAAAGGGGGGCCTTTCTGAACTGTGTTCCCCATTTTCTACTGGACTGATCAGGCACTCATACTCTTCCACGCTTTCGTGGTTGCTGTTCCACCTTCAGTGGCCCCTGAGCTGATGCTGTACGAGCGACCTTTCTCTGCATGTCATTACTACAAAAGGTGGAGTTGTTTTTCAAGAAATACATGATTGAGGGTAAAGTTATGAAATATTTGTGGCAAATGGGGCAAAATATTCTACACACTCATAAGTGTCAGCAAAAACATCATTATCTTGTAACTGAAATGCTAATAGGTGAATGAGTAGGTCTGTTACCATCTGCTGTTAGTCATCCCTGTGTACTCTTCCTTTCCTCCTGTAGGAGGTAGTTTCTCACCTAGCCTATTAGCTTTGCTGTTCACATGGAAATCTTTTTTAGGATACTTTTTCTTTTTTATTGTTTACAAACTGTTTATTGGGAAGATAAATCCAATACAAAGCATCATGTTAACGTACAAAAGAAAATATCTCAAAACCATGAATATAAATATATAAAAAGAAAGAACAATTTAGAAGCACAACGAGAGCACCAAGAACATCAAAATAGTAATATCAATGAGGCAAAAAAGAGCTACAACAAATAAAAAAGCCAAAAGGCTCTAATCTAGCAGACCATAATATAAGGCACATATACAGTATGAAATGGGAGAAACTGAGTTTAAGTTAGAAGCATCTGATTGTGGGTAGTCCACGCATCCCATTTAAGAGAAAACAAGTGCATTCTGTCTTGTAGTGTATAAATGATCTTTTCCATTACCATGATAGCATCAATCTTGTCCAATACTGAAGACCAAAGAACCACAAAAGATTTCCTGTGTAGGGCAATAGCCCATATTGTTGAATAGCAACAGCTGGCTGCACTCCAATTAAACTTTATTGGGCATATGATAAAACCAAATGAGAGTGGAAATACAGTGGGGGACATGCAGGTAAACACTTTTCAGTCTAACAACAGCGCTTAATCGTTACCTCATTCTTGAGGTAATGATTAAGCGCTGTTCTTGGTGTGAAACACATTTACCTGCTTGTCTCCCACTGTATTTTCACTGTCATTTGGTTATTTATGCCTAATAAAGTTGATTGATTGGAGTGCAAACTCTCTTTGCTATTCATTGTGCAGCACACGAGCTGGGCTGGCACCAATAGGTAGTGTTTGGAGATTGGGAGCCTTCACACCTAGAGCCGCAGTATATATATGAGGAAACCCATAATGTTGCTACACAAATGATATGGATCAACCTTTCCTTCCTATGCAATATCCCCAGGATCAAGGCACCCAATAGGCAGATAGGCAATGTTAAGTTTAAAGGTGTGTCCGAAATTGCCGAGGCTATTGTGGAAATGTTACCCCAGACCAGGGAGAGCCGCTCACAGTCCCAGAATATATACTTTAGGGTACCCCCTAAGCGGACATCCACAGAAGTAAAACTCGGAAACTCCAAGGTAAATAGAATTAGGTTTTGAGGGGGTGTAATACCATCTGATAAGTAAATTAAAAGCAATCTCCCTAACCATCAGAGATTTTGTATGCTTAAACAGATTATCCAGCATAATGTCTCATTCTTAAGGAGAAAATTGAGTGGCGCAATGTCTCCCACGTAACCACATAAGGAAGAACATTAGAAATTTTTTTTCCAAGGGCAGAATGGTAAAGGTCTAAAATTAGATCTTTACTTCTGGGAGAGTGATGACAAATCCTTCACAAAAATGTAATTGATGAGGTAGGAGAGAGGTCACAATGGATGGTATAGAAATGTCTAATTTGTACAAAACAGAAAAATGCATTACTCTGTGCATTTTTCTGCATGCGTAAGTAATCATTAACATACCTTTTCTCCACCACCGGAGCTAAGGACTTATCCGTAGTAGCTAAACTGAACCCCAAATCATTAAACAATGAAAAACATTAGATGAAAAAGTAGCAATGAAAAACTTACCGTGGGCCAAATATGACAGGATCATAATAATGGTCATTAGTTTGAGACCCAAGACCAAAGGAAGAGAAAAGAAGAATTCTTACCTAGCACAGAGGTTCTCCACCCTTCCATACTCTAGCTAACAAAACATTTTTAGTGGAGCTTGAAATGTGAAGAGTTGACATTTTCTAAAACAGGTAAGCATAAACTGTAACATGAAATGCATATACAAAAAATCTAATATTCATAAGAAAAAGCCAAGGCTGAATGAATGAGGTAGTACTTAGGATATTATCAGGGCAGCCCCAAGGTTGATAATCGCAATATTTAAAAATGACTTAGAACATATATACAAATTCCCCAAAGGGTTTTTATAGTAAGATAAGTCAATTGCTAAGTTCAAAGTCCAGTACTATTTGCAACAAATCACAATCCATCTTGTGCTCAGTTCAGCTGAATACATTTGAACAGGTTAGTATGCATTACTTCAATTTTAAATTTTCTCTTTGCTACTAAGATTGACATTGAACCTACCGATGATGTTTATGAAGAAGTCCACTTTTATTCTAGGTATTTGGATACCCTATTGATCACCCAGTGCATTGCAAACAATTAATATAGATACAGTGTTTAATGAATATAGTGGAGGCTGTTGCCAAATGATATAAAAGAATGTTAAACAGTCACTTTCAGTTAGGTCTTTTAGAGACCCATAAAGTAGAGATTGCCTGAGTCTAAAGATCACAGTCAGCTTTAGTGCCAATTCACTGCCAGTTATGTAAGAAACACTGAGATAGATTCTAAACTTTTAATTTTTAATGAGAGTTCCCTAAAGCCAATTCACTTGGCAGTCCCAGATATATCAGAACCCATACCAAATAGTCATATAATTTCTTTTATGACCCATAAAAATGTCTGAAGCTGCATCTTTGCCTTATCTGTACTAAATATGGAGGTCTTACGTGTTGCATCCCATGTGCTGCACTGACTAAAATAATAATTTAACATCTTTATGACATCTTATCTGGGAATTCTTTTCACTTCGCTGTGTCACTCCTCTATCTAGGAAAATACAACATCCATAGCTGCACTAAATTAATGATCTGCACATATTTCTTTAATTTGCAATGTCTTTAAATTATAGATACTGTAAATAATAAGTGATCCTTTTCCTGCCAGATGCACAAGTGGTTAAAATATATTTAAAGGGAAACTCTGACAAACCCTGATGTAAGAAGGGGACTCTGTCAGACTCTGATGTAAGAAGGGGACTCTGCCAAACTCTTATGTAAGGGGGGGGGGGCGTAGACAGACTCTGAAGTAAGGGCCACTCTGCAGATTCTGATATAAGAGGACACTCTGCAAGACTCTGATGTAAGTGGGGCCTCTGACAGACTCTGGTGAAAGATGGTGGCACTCTGGGGACACTGATGTGAATGTGGCATTCATCCTAACTGCTGCACTCCATATGTTGTTTTGTTTATTACTTATACCCGTCCCCTATACTCTGTACATTAGACATTGATATACACTAAACAGACCTGACCAAGGTGTTCATTGTCTCAACAGTTGCTAATTTTAATGAAATTCTTTCTCATGGTAGGCTCAGTAAGGCAGTCTATAGACTAGTAATTTTTTGTTCAACAACAGGTTGAACAAAAAAACTAAACAAAAACATACAACGTGGATGGGGAAATCACTGTGTTCTGACAGCAGAGAGACTTATCACTTAGCACTGATAAGTGCTGCCAGCTATAACTGGCAGTGCTGATCATGTGGAAATTTTCCTAGAGGCTGATTGTACAGAAGTCAATCAGTACACTGCCCTACAAACTTCTGATTCCTGCTAACCTCTATCCTTTGACCTATTGACTCCCAGTACACTCTGTTATTGATTCCTGACCTCATATCCTCTGCCCCCTGACATTTTTTACTGCACCCCCATATCATACTGGCTAGATCCAGCCCTGTTTAAGAATGCTACTTAAGCAGAACAAATTTTCATTTATTTTTATATTTTTTCATACGATTCATGACAACTTTCCATGTGCGTACCTCGTTCCAGCATGAAATTGGAAGTAATGTCAAGTGCGTGTGAGCCTTGTGTTAGCTATGCCTTTTGCTGAAATCGCTCATTGTCATATTCCAAATGAAGTACTAGACAGAAGAAATGCAGCATCCAGCACTTCAAATTTCCATCCTGAGAATATTGGCTATTGACAATTTCTTGATCCCAAGAAGAAGGACATGGTGCAAGCAATAGCTGTGCAACCATCAGAAGTACTCTCACATGTATCTTCTGAGAGAGGTGCAGGAGAACAACCCAGAGAGTTTTAGGAATTAAGGCACAGAAAGCTCACTTCAAGCTTTTAAAAATTAAACACAAAAGGTACTTTTAAGACTTTCACTCCCAGGTCCATACAGCATACAAACCTGCAACACTGCTTCTAGCTGGCCATACGGATCTGCATTCCTCCTCTGCTATAAGCTCATGGTCACTTCAGTGACCATGAACTCATATAAGGATTGTTCAGCAGACTCTGCTGAACAAACATATAGCCCTGTTTAGTGGATAACAAGCCGCTGATCAGAGATCTGCAGCTAAAATGTGAAATCCCCCCACCCCTCCGATACAGGTGCCAAGCTGCTTCTCCTGTCCCCAGCCTTGATCATCCCCCTCCATCGATCCAACCGGATCTCCTGTGGCACCCTGCAGCCACCGGATTCAGGTGCTGCAGGGAAGCCACAGGGCTTTTTGAAAATGTACATTCTCCACCTATTCTGCCCACCGTAATGCTGCCTCCACTCACTGACCCCTTTCTCGGTTCCACCGATCCCTTGTGGTTCCACCATCTTTCCCCTGGGGCTCCACCAATCCCCAGGAGCTTAACCAATCTTTCACCTGGGGCTCCATCGAACCAAGATCACTCGGCATCTGTCCCCTGCGTCCAGCTCTCCCTTCTCCCTCTCCTGCTGCTGCAGCTTCTGATGGGACACAAGGGGGAAGCTGTCATCAGGATGGAGAGAGGGAGGAGGGGGGTTGGTAAACATGTGTTTGCGATTGCAAACACTTCAGTTTTATTGGCATAACATCGGGGTTATTATACTGTAGTCTTTGGGCAAACACACCCTCAGACCATCCAATTAAATACATGTACATTGTTTTACCTTAACTCAACAATTATTTGTATGAGGTTTGCATTTTCACTCTTCTGCTTTATCTATCATACCATATCTGCTCTAAAGCCCAGACCATGGCTGTAATCTGACCCAACACCCAACTTGTGGTTAAAACTTTTCAGAAGTGAGAGTAAACCTTATCTGCTTTTTTGTAAAGTTTGCAAAAACACTCATTTTTACATGAAGCTGACACAGACAGTTTTGTTAGTGTGTACAAATCTCATATATGTATGTTAAACTAGCATCTTGTATTAGTGTATACAAAATGGATTCAGTTATATTCCATTTAATCCTTTCAGTCATTGTTCCTCTATCCATTATCACTGAAGTATAGTAAACACCGTGTACTATACTGCAGTTTTGTGAATGCATAGGAGTCTTTTCACAGACTCCTATGCTGTCATGTACAGTTGAGCTTAGGCTGCAGAGAAAGGGACTGTCTCCTGTCCCTTTCTCTGTCTAAAAAAAAAAGACATCAGGGGTTTGCTTAGACCTCTGATATCACACTAAAGCCCCCCCCCCCCCAAAAAAAGCACACAATACTAAAAATTAAAATTGTAAAAAATGTAAAAATAAATCAAATTAAAAAAACACAACATAACAAGGCCTTGCTCTCTCAGGGTATACTGCAGTGTGTGCCCCTGCAAAGCTGTGTTTACCTGTACAGGGATGCACAGGGCTTCCATGCATCTCTGTGGAGCTAATCAAATTGATTTCATTTGGGATGTAGCAACTGAATGAACACAGCAGTTTTTTCCAAATTGACATCCATGTGGGTCCAGGTGCATGTCCCTGAGCTCAGACTGTCTACGTTTGAGGTCTTGCACCCACACCCACACCCACACGGATGTCAGATCGGGAGCAGCGGCTGTTGCATCCCAATTGACAAGAATTTAATCATTCAGTTTGCACGGAACATCTGGGAATCCCCATGCAGGTAAACACGGCTCTCCACAGGCATACACTTTAGTATGCCCCATGTGAACGAAGCCTTAATAACAATTTAGGAGTAATTTTGTAAGTTAGGTTGTGTTTGTTTGTGCACTAATAATGATTTTTAGTGTATTTTTATTGAAAACAATGATTTAATGAACAACTATTGCAGGGCCTACAAATTTTGTAGCTTTTTTTAAATTCTATTGGACTTTTGCTTTCAGAAAATATATTGATTGGGGGGGGGGGGGCTTTTACAAACTCTGAAAGCTGTAAGGGAATAATGATAGCCTCAGATATTTTTAGTAAATTGTGCCTATTTACAGTTTTGCACACCTTCAGTTTTCACTATTTCACAAAAAGGTGCAATTCAAAATTTACAAATTTTTTTATGTTGCACTGTGCATTTTGTATACTGGTGTATCTCACAATAAATGATATTATCTACATCAGTCCTGAAGCCTGATATTCCCTGTATCAGTCCACACATCTCTGGTCATACCCGGATTACTGACATAACACCAAGGCCAGTCCTGACCAGAAGTGGCTGCACAGGGAAGCCATCTTGGCTTGCTGTTTGTGAGGGATGCATCCTGAGGCGGTTGTGTACTTGTCTCAGCTAGTAACAGAGAACAGAGAGTACTGCTATCGGATTCTGAATAAGTGGGCCAGGGATCAGCTGCTAGAGTGCACACGGGTTATCTCATGCTCTAGTAGATCAGGGCAGGGTGTTTTCTGAGGTGCAGCCATTGATTCAGGCTTGTGCTGAATTGACTCTGTCCAGTACCCCTGAAAGCAGGGATAACTTTTCTCCGCCATTCAGTACAGAACAAGTAGAGTCACTAGTATGGTTGTTGGAGGATGATCCGGATTGCTTCTTTGAGCATTATTCAGCATGCTCACAACATGTGCTAGTTGATTGTATAAACGTAGTACAGTCTTTGGTCAAACAGGCTATGTGTAAGCTGAGCTTTGTTCAACCAGTACTACAGACATGGTTAGATTTGTTACACCCAGCCTCAGTTGGCTTGCAGCAACCCACTCCTGCTTCGAATCATTCATTTTCTCAAAGCTCTCTTCCTCCATTCCCCACAGCACCCACAGTTACAGCCCAGTATGCCCTGCTATCAACCACATGTCAGTACCCTGTTCCCACTTGCTGCACCTACCCTGCCTTTAACCCCATCAAGAAGTCCTCTGTAGCAACTGCTCCCTTTTCTGTTCCATCCTTCAGCTCTTCTCTGTCTTCAGCTGCTCCCTCCATTTACAGCCCTGCATTCAGTTGCAGTGCTTCAGTAACTAAACCCAAGAAGAAGCGAAAATTCTTTACAACCAGTATCATCCTGTCAGTATCCAAAACGGCTGTCTGAGAACTCGCCTTCTGTTATTCAGCCTGATGACCCGATGCCTGCCAACCAGCCTGATGACTCGATGCCTACCGTTTAGCCTAATGACCCGATGCCTGCCGTCCAGCCTGATGACATGATGCCCGTTATCCAGCCTGATGACCCGGTGCCCGTTATCCAGCCTGATGACCCGGTGCCCATTATGCAGCTTGATGACCCGATGCCTGCCGTTCATCCTGATGACCCAATGCCTGCCGTCCAGCCTGATGACCAGATGCCTGGTGTCCAGCCTGATGACCCAATGACTGCTGTCCAGCCTGATGACCCGATGTCTGCTGTCCAGCCTGATGACCCAATGTCTGTCGTCCAGCCTGATGACCCAATGTCTGTCGTCCAGCATGATGACCCGATGTCTGCCACCCAGCCTGATGACCCGGTGTCCGTTATCCAGCTTGTTGACCCGGTGCCCATTATCCAGCCTGATGACCTGTTGCCTATTATCTAGCCTGACGACCCGGTGCCCATTATCCAGCCTGATGACCTGGTGCCCGGTATTTAGCCTGATGATCCGATGCCCGTTATTAGGCCTGATGAACCGATACCTGCCATTCGGCCTGATGACCTGCTGCCCATTATCCATCCTAATGATCCGGTGCACGCTACTCTGTCTGATGACACAATGCCAGTTTTTCAGACTGATGACCCGATGCCTGCTATCCAGACTAATGACCCGGTGCTCGTTGTCCAGCCTGGTGACCATTGTCCAGCCTGATGACCGTTGTCCAACCTAATGACCCGATGCCTGCTACCCAGCCTGATGACCCGGTGCCCGCCGTCCGGCTTGATTACCCGGTGCCCGCCGCCTGGCCTGCTGACACAGTGCCTGTGGTTTGTTCTGTGTCTGGCTTGATGCATCTCTGCCCGCTGCCCAGCCTGATGTGCCTCTGCCTGCTGCCCAGCTTGATGTGCCTCTGCCCGCTACCCAGCTTGATGTGCCTCTGCCCGCTGCCCAGCTTGATGTGCCTCTGCTAGCTGCCCAGCTTGATGTGCCACTGCCCACTGCCCAGCTTGATGTGCCTCTACCAGCTGCCCAGCTTGATGCGCCTCTGCCAGTTGCCCAGCTTGATGTGCCTCTGCCCGCTGCACAGCTTGATGTGCCTTTGCCCGCTGCCCAGCTTGATGTGCCTCTACCAGTTGCCCAGCTTGATGTGTCTCTGCCAGCTGCCTAGCTTGATGTGCCTCTGCCTGCTGCACAGCTTGATGTGCCTTTGCCTGCTTCCCAGCCTGATGACCCGGTGCCTGCTGCCCAACTTGATGTGCTTCTGCAAGCTGCTGCCCAACTTGATGTGCCTCTGCAAGCTGCCCAGCCTGATGTGCCTTTGCCAGCTGCCCAGCCTGATGTGCCTCTGCCACTGCCCAGCCTGATGTGCCTTTGCCAGCTGCCAAGCCTGATGACCCGGTGCCTGCTGCCCAGCTTGATGTGCCTATGCCAGCTGCCCAGCCTGATGACCTGGTGCTTGCTGCCCAGCTTGATGTGCCTCTGCCAGCTACCCAGCTTGATGTGCCTCTGCCAGCTGCCCAGCTTGATGTGCCTCTGCCAGCTACCCAGCTTGATGTGCCTCTGCCAGCTGCACAGCTTGATGTGCCTCTGCCAGCTGCTCAGCTTGATGTGCCTCTGCCCGCTGCCCAGCTTGATGTGCCTATGCCTGCTACCCAGCTTGATGTGCCTCTGCTCGCTGCCCAGCTTGATGTGCCTCCACCCGCTGCCCAACATGATGTACCTCTGCCCACTGCCCAGCTTGATGACCCAGTGCTTGCTGCCCAGCCTGATTTGCCAGCCTCTGATGTCCAGCTAAACCGACCGATACCTGATTCCCAGCCTGCCTCTGGAGATCCTGTGCCCAGCAACCTGCCTTCCTGTGTTCTGCTGCATAAAGATAAGTCTACCAGCAGGAAACCCAGCCAGCCGCTTGTTGACTCCGGCAGTGGGATATCCAGCCAGTTACCTGACAAGAGCGGTGGAACATTTTGCCCATTAAGGACTGCTTGGAGCATCCTGAGGCAGCTCCTTAAAGGGGGGGGTACTGTCAAGAAAGGGTTCACCGCTGGTGGTGCTGTGGCTCACCTGCTCTATGGGCTGCAGTACCGGGACTTACCAGTGAGTGCCTTTCAGCAGCCAGGATCTAACCTCCTGCAATCAAGCCATCACCTGAGGCTGATTGCAGGAGGTGTACTTAAACAGTAATCAGACCTGTAATCAGTGCCTTGGTGTTTGTTTCCCATGAGCCTGTGTTATCCTGTGATCCAGTTTCCCTGAACCTGTTACCTGTTACCTTCTCCTGTGATCCGCTCCATGTCCTGTCTTCCTCCTTGTGCCCCATGCTTGATCTCCTTTGTATGACCCCGGCTAGCCCTGACTATGCTTTTATTCCGTGTCCTGTCTTCCTCCCTGTGCCCCATGCTTGATCTCCTGTGTATGACCCCAGCTAGCCCTGACTACGCTTTTATTTCTATACATGTATATATTGGGTAAAGGTTTTGGTTATTTGGTTTTTGTTGCACTGCGTTTTTTATACTGGTGCATCTCACCATAAATTATATTATCTACATCACTCCTGAAGCCTGATATTCCCTGTGTCAGTCCACACATCTCTGGTCATATCAAGATTACTGACAGGTCCTTTGCTTTCAGAAAATATATGGTTTGGGGAGTAATTTACAAACTCTGAAAGCTGTAAGGGAACATGAAAACCTCAGAGTTTTAGAGTAAATTGTGTTTATTTACAGTTTTGCACACCTTCAGTTTTCACCATTTCACAAAAAGGCAGAATTCAAAATTTGCAAATATTTGTTATGTGCTAACTCAATACAGTTTCAACTTTTAAATCTAGTAGAAATTTATCAGGAATTTTGTACATTTTGCCATGTATGTATGCACTAATTAGGATTTTAGTGTATTTTTAGTGAAAATAGCCATTTGATGAACATTTGTGCAAATATTACAGGGCCTAAAAAAGTCAGTAGCACCTTCCTTTTATTCTACTGGTCCTATGCTTTCAGAAAATGTATGGTTTGGGGAGGGGTCTTTCACAAAGTCTGAACGCTGTAAGGGAAAAATAAAAAAAAATGGAAAAATATTAAAAATGGCCTGACCACCTAATTTAAAAGCAGAGAGCAGGGCCTGGCAGCGGAAAGCTTAAAAGCTATTGTTTAGGCACAATGGACATTTCAAGATTATTGGCCAGTTAATGAAGATTATGGAGTAATGGAGACAGGCTACAATTATGTGGAAATTTATAATAGAATAGGCTCTTTTCACGATACAAGATTGGGTATTTGTAGAAAAGAAACTTGTATAACCACATTTCTTTTATCTACATAAAGGCCCTGTGGAGACATATTTATAGTTTTGGCTACAGAGATAAGAGCAATAAGAAAACAACCCCAAGAGATGACCTCAACTAGAGGGTCAGTCCCAGACTGATAATCTGGAAACCTTGGCATTTCCTAAAAGGTCTTTTTCCTCTAAATGCACTTGAGGACTTGTGGGAATCCATAAGTAAACTCAAACAAAACAATCTTTTGGCAAGTGCCAGACTGATTAAGGTCTAAATCAGCCTTAATTAATCCAGCACCAAAACATTGTAGCTGTTGGAATGCGGCCCATTCAATTCTCAAACTTGCATTGTATGGAGATAGATGTCATGTCAGTGCATACATGTAATTTTTTTTCATAGAGTTTAGCAAAGCTATATCTGATTTGTAGATTACATTTAAGTATTCATATACATGGACTACTAAGTTTCAATCTGGCAAAATCAGATGTCATTATTTATTTAAAAACAAAATACAGTTCAAAGTAATAGTAATAGTTACCCAATTTACCAGCTGCATAGTCACGTTATTGTGATTTAAAAGTTAGAGACACTAGCTCTTTAAAACAAGCTTGTCATTTTCTGTTAATGTATTTTGTCCTCAGCTGTGAAAGTCATGTGCAGTTGTTGCAATGGGTGATTTAAATTCCCTTGGGAAAACCACACCTTTTCATTTTATCGCTGAATACTTTTTATTATGATTGCTTCACCAGAGTTGTCAAGTGATAAAGAAAATAAAAATCAATATCTAAAGACTTTTTTTGTTTTTCCTTCTTTCTTTCACTTCAGAACCATAAGAGTGAATTATAATAGAGCTAAAGATAGATAGATAGATAGATAGATAGATAGATAGATGAACTATCAAAATATTTACTATATATGCATTGTTTATTATTCTTAAATAAATTATTATGTACATAATGAAAACATAAGTTATATTTTACATTGCAAATTCACCTTTTTATATTCTTATATAGAGATGAGCAAATGTGCTCAGATTTGGTTTGCAAGTCCTACAGTTGTGGCCAAAATTATTCAACCCCCAATGCTGTAAAGGGGTTTAGGGACTATAGTGTACATTTGGAATTGTATTCAGAATCAAATCCTACAAGGACGTTGTAACTACCCAAATGCAACTAAAATGACATCAATTGTTTATGTAATACAGTAGTAAATGGTTCTTATGTGGTTTCTTCATTGCCACAATTATTCAACCCCTTAAAGACTACCACTCTGAAGAACAGAGGTTCATACAGGTGCTTTCCATCAGGTATTGAAAACACCTGTGGATGTCACCGAGCAGCAATCAAGCATAATAAGCACCAATTAGGCAGCTTTAAAATGACTGTGATACTCAGCTCCTTCTAGACATTTACTGGTGTGGTTACAAACATGGTGAAGGCAAGAGAATGGTCCAGGAAGACAAGAGAAGAGGTGATTTCTCTTCACAGGAAGGGCAATGGCTATAAGAAGATTGCAAAGATGTTAAACATACCAAGAGACACCTTAGGAAGCATCATTCGCAAATTCAAGGCAAAGGGCACTGTTGAAACGCTACCTGGTCGTGGCAGAAAGAAGATGCTGACTTCGACTGCTGTGCGCTACCTGAAGCGTAGAGTGGAGAGAAGTCCCCGTGTGACTGCTGAGGAACTGAGAAAAGATTTGTCAGATGTGGGTACAGAAGTTTCAGCCCAGACAATAAGACGCACACTGCGTAATGAAGGCCTCCGTGCCAGAACTCCCAGGCGTACCCCCTTGCTGTCTCCAAAGAATAAGAAGAGTCGACTGCAGTATGCCAAAAGCCATGTGGACAAACCACAAAAGTTGTGGGATAGTGTTCTGTGGACTGATGAAACAAAATTAGAACTGTTTGGGCCCATGGATCAACGCTATGTTTGGAGGAGGAAGAACAAGGCCTATGATGAAAAGAACACCTTGCCTACTGTGAAGCATGGTGGAGGGTCAATCATGCTTTGGGGCTGTTTTGCTTCTGCAGGTACAGGGAAGCTTCAGCGTGTGCAAGGTACCATGAATTCTCTTCAGTACCAGGAGATATTGGATGGAAACGTGATGCAGTCCGTCACACACCTGAGGCTTGGGAGACGTTGGACCTTTCAACAGGACAATGATCCCAAGCATACCTCCAAGTCCACTAGAGCATGGTTGCAGAGGAAAGGCTGGAACATTTTGGAGTGGCCATCGCAGTCACCAGACTTAAATCCGATTGAGAACCTCTGGTGGGACTTAAAGAAAGCAGTTGCAGTGCGCAAGCCTAAGAATGTGACTGAACTGGAGGCCTTTGCCCATGAAGAATGGGCGAAGATACCCGTAGATCGCTGCAAGACACTTGTGTCAAGCTATGCTTCACGTTTAAAAGCTGTTATAACTGTAAAAGGATGCTGTACTAAGTACTAAGATTGAATGTCACTTGGGGGTTGAATAAAACTGATAATGCTGTGAGCACAGAAAAGACATTTGTGGTTATTTCATTATAACTGTTATGTTATATTTGTCTGACCTACAAGTGCCTCTTTAATGTAAATGTAAGCAAGATGACTGAATGATCAAAAGCAATGTCAAACTGGCCAAAACACTCAATTTCAGTGGGGGTTGAATAATTTTGGCCACAACTGTATGTGAAGTCTGAAAATTCCAAACATAAAATTGAACCTCAGATATATTTGAGGGGAAAACCTTAATAATCAATATTGTCCATTTTTAAGACTAAATAGGCAAGGGATTTTCAAAAAGGGTATGGGAATAGGCGGCACAGTCGTGGGCCAGTCCAGACACCATTAATCAAGATGGCAGACAACAGTGTTAGTGGGTACATGGAACAGCATGTGGTGATGAAGTTTGAAGCAGGCTGTCCTAAGATGGTTCAGGCATACTGACAAATCTTTCTATGTTGAAATGTTCCAGGCATTAGTTAAAAACTGGGATAAGTGTATAAATGCAGCAGGGGAGTATGTCAAAAAACAAATGCAGTTTCCACTCCTTGAAATTTGTTCTTTTAAACTCAAAAGTTGCCGTTTGACTTGAATGCTCCTTGTAAAAATGCAAAATATGCAAAACATACCATTCAGTAGGTAAAGGGCCCTCCTACAACTTCAAAGTCGACTTGGGAAAAACACCAATCCTTTGAATTAAATGCATGGAAGATGTATGTAGTATTACAGAGCAGTATGATTGACACTGAAACCAAATATTGGTATCACATACTTAGGAAGTGTATTGAATTTTCTTAACTTTTACATTTAGCTTGACTTAAATACTGCAGCAGCAGCACCCAAATATAATTCATTACTTATAAAAGGGCTTTAAAAAGTTTAATAATATAATTTGTGCTTCTTATTCACAGCTACATCACATTGTTTTTAAAGTTATTTGGATGTCACAAAATAAAAAGAGCTATGCGCTGTGGGCCTTTTTTTAACATAGATGCTGATAGCACCATTATGGTCTGCACTATCTGCCTGCAAAGTGACGTCCTCTTTCTTCAACTTCTGTGGCCTTTAGCGATAGAAGGAATATCCTTAGTATTAAAACAAGCAGTTTAAATGCTAGTGATATGCCACATCATGTGGGGAAGAGGGTCATGGTGTCACACTAATGAGGATTAAGCAAAGGCTTGAATCTCTGCAGATTTCTCTGATGGTAAAAGCACAGTCACCTGGACTTGGAACCAGTAGTTCCCTCCAAGTTTCCCAAACTTGCGGAAAATGACCACATGAGAGGCCATCCCAATCAGCTGTGATTGTGGAATTCCTGACCTTGTAGGTGCACATAACAAAGGGACAGGTATGCTGGTGACATTTACATTTACATTTTAATGAACAAGCAACAGGAACTTCCTCATAACTGGTTACTAAATTAACCCTTACTTAACCATTTGTAATATGTAGTACAGATTAAGTAAAACCATAAAAACACACACTGAGCATAAACAATTACACTACATTACATTATACAGTGTTTATATAGCGCCAAAGGGTTTGATCAGCGCTGTACATTAAAGTGGGGGGACAGTACAAGAGACAATACAGTAACAATACAATATATGAGGGGTTCGAGGGCCCTGCTCTTTTAAGCTTACAATCTAGGAGGGAGGGGGTAGAGGTACAGGACGAAGTGGCTGTGGGGGATGGAGTGGTAGGAGGAGTGGAGGAGAAAGGCTATTAGGTGAAGGTGGGGTAGGCTTCCCTGAAGATATGGGTTTTCAGGGTGTGCCTGAAGGTGAGGAGGGTAGGTGACAGTCTGATGGATTAGGGTAGGGAGTTCCAGAGGGTGGGGGAAGTCCTGGAGAAGTCCTGCAGTTGGTCGTGGGAGGAGGAGACCAGGGAGCTAGAGAGTAGGAGGTCTTCTGAGGAGCGAAGGGCACGGGTAGGGTGGTATTTTGGTATCAAGTCAGTGAGGTAGTTTGGGGCAGCATTATGGATGGCTTTGTATGTAAGAGTTAGTAATTTGAATTTAATGCGTTGGGCAATCGGGAGCCAGTGAAGGGATTGGCAGAGGGGGGCGGCCGAAGTGAAGCGGTTGGTGAGGTGTATGAGTCTAGCCGCTGAGTTCAGGATAGACTGGAGTGGGGATAGTGTTTGTCGGGGTAGGCCGGTGAGAAGGGAGTTGCAGTAGTCTAGGCGTGAGATAATAAGGGAATATATGAGTTGTTTAGTGGTGTCTGGGGTGAGAAACGTACATATCTTGGAGATGTTGCGGAAGTGGAGCCTGCATGACTTTGATAGTGATTGGACATGAGGTTGGAAGGAAAGGTTTGAGTCCAGGGTGACACCTAGGACTTTGGCGTATGGGGTGGGATTGATGGTGGCATTGTTAGTCGTGATGGAGAGGATGGGAGGGGGCGCGGGCTGGGGGGAAAACTAGGAGCTCGGTTTTGGTCAGGTTTAATTTGAGGAAATGGAGCAACATCCCGTCTTATACGTCGTTTAGGAGGTGGGTGATACCGGCAGAGACTGAAGGGGTGAGTTGAGGGGTGGAGAGGTAAATTTGTGTGTCATCGGCATAGAGGTGATAGTTGAAGCCGTGGGAGTGTATCAGTTTGCCATGGGAGGAGGTGTAGATGGAGAAGAGAAGGGATCCAAGGACAGAGCCTTGGGGGACCCCAACAGAGAGGGGGAGAGAGGGGGAGGTGGCAGCGTTATAGGTAACGCTGAAGGAGCGTTGGGATAGGTAAGAGGAGAACCTGGAGAGAGCAGAGTCCCTGATGCCACGGGAGTGTAGTTTAGTAAGGAGTAGAGGGTGGTCGACTGTGTCGAAGGCCGCGGAGAGGTCCAGGAGTAGGAGGACTGAGTAGTGGCCATTAGCTTTGGTGGTTAGCAGGTCGTTAGTGATTTTAAGTACGGTAGTTTCGGTGGAGTGTAGGGGACGGAAGCCAGACTGTAGTGGATCAAGGAGAATGTTGTCAGTAAACAACGAAAACAATCAAACTGCATGTGCAAATGAATAAACCAATACAAATATGTATGCCAATAAAAACATAAAAAAGTGGACATACAGTATGTGGAGACATTTTATAGCTCTACACATAAAGCCTCATTTAAAAAACAAAAACTCCAAACCTAGTAGAGGGGTACTAATCATGGTATATAACCTCCATGTTTTAAAAGGCCAAGGCAAAACTAATGCTTTAGTCTTAACATTTTTTTTCTTTATATTAAACAAATATAATTACCTATGCCCCCAAAAATACAAAGCACCACACATAAGTTCACATAATTCCAGAAGGAACACCCAAAAGACACCCTCAGTCATGCTGGATCTACTCTCATCAAAGATAGAAATTAACATTAAAATCTACATTCAGACCAGATGGGTCTCCAACCTGACCTTCCATTCTCCCTCTTTCCTGTCCAACAAATTTATGGAGTCCCCACCCCTGTAATTGGCCTGTACCTGCTGAATGGCCATAAATTTTCATTTTTTCAGATCCTTCCTATGACATTTTTTAAAATGGGAAGGTACACTGTGATCCTCTTTTTCATTTTCGATATTACATGCATGTTCCTCCAATCTTTTTGCAAGCGTGCCCTTACAGTAGTGTGCCCTACATACTGTAGCGCACATGTACATTCAAGAAGGTAGATCATATTCTGGGTATCACAAGTCAAAACTATTTTAAATGTTTTCCCCCTAGTAATGGATGTAAAAATGTCAATATTTTTTCTTTATCAATAGTGTTTCTGCAGATGAAACACCTCCCACACCTTCTAAAACTTTTCTTTCCAGTCAAGAACATTCTCAAGGGTGTCTTTTTCTCACATATAAAGCTCCTGACCAATGATGGGCTGCATGTTCGACTCGAACATGGGTCATTCGTGTGTTCAGTGAACACACATATGGTACGGGCATATTTTGTGAATGGGTACCGTATACTCATTCACATGGGGGGGGGGGTCTGGGATCTTGGGTCCCCCTTGTTATAGGGGGCTTCCAGATTTCAATAAGACTCCCACCCACAGACCCCCACAACCACCGGCCAGGATTGTGGGAAAGAGGCCCTTGTCCCCATCAACAAGGTTGACAAAGTGCTTTGGGGGGGAGCTCCCCTGCCCCCCCATGTTGAGGGCATGTGGCCTGGTATGGTTAAGGAGGGGGGGTGCTCTCTCATCCCCCCCCTTTCCTGACCTGCCGGACTGCATGCTTGGATAAGGGTCTGGTATGGATTTTAGGGGGACCTCCACACCATTTTTTTTTACATTTTGGCATGGGGGCTTCCCCTCAAAATCTATACCAGACCCGAAAGGCTTGGTATAGATGGAAGGGGGGACCCCATGCCGTTTATTTTTTTAATTGTTGGGCAATGCCGATAATTTTTTTGACATTCAGCTGTCAGACGGGAAACCCACTGACAGCTGAAACATGAATGAATGTTTCACTACTAAAATACTGCATGACTTAATAATACTCATGCAGTATTTTAGTAACTGAGCAGTATCCTACCACACACTCAGATACGGTTAGATACCACTCAGTACATTGTCCCTGTTTTAAGTTTACGGTCAAACTTTGGTAGGTTCAAATGTTCTACCGCAAACTGAACAGGGGGTTGTTCAGCCCATCAGTACTCTTAACTAAAATATCTCCAAGAGTCGGAGCTCTTTTATAATCAGTTTTTGGTTTAAAGGATAAGTTCATCTTTCATAACATGTTACGTGTTACACCCATATTCAGGGTGTAACATTTAGCATGTTATGAATAAACCGGCCCCTGCTCCCCCACTTTGACAGCTAGCGGGTCGGTCATCCTTCCACTAGCTGTCAACATTTAAAAAAAACACCTTAGCTTGTAGTTCTCAATTAACAAACACAACACTGTGGAGCACCATGGTAATTCATTGAT
The DNA here is from genome assembly GCF_062004578.1 of Staurois parvus. Lineage (NCBI taxonomy): Eukaryota > Metazoa > Chordata > Amphibia > Anura > Ranidae > Staurois > Staurois parvus. The sequence goes on along the minus strand of NW_028318430.1, from coordinate 7,298,807 downwards.
TCTTCCTGTCAGTACATCTGCTTGCCTGTATATCCCGTACGGACAAACAGATATACTGACTCTGCAGGAGACCTGCATGGGACCAGCGATCTGTTGATCACTGGTGCAATGCTTTTTATTTTTTAGCAAAAGGTAAACGTATTCTTTAAATGGTAGCAAAATCCTAAGGATTGGGTCCTTTCTTACTAAAGGCCAATATTTATTTACAATCCTAGTCATTTTATCTTTATTCTCAGAATAAGGCAAGGCAGAAACTGGAACATTCTCACTGTCCCTTATACCTTTTTTTCTCTTCTCTATCCTTCTATCTTCTATATCCACTCCCAGGGCATATATAAAAGCCTCACTAATAATCCCTTGATTATAACTTTTTTTCTGTAAACTTCTGCTTCACTTTCTCTATTTTTTTTTTAATCAGTGAAAAAAATTTTATTAGGGAAAGCTTGTACAAAAGTCTCTGCATATAAAAAAAATGCAGATACATATTCAGAGTATGCGTAGATAAACAAATAAGGTACATAAGACATGCGATTGCATAGGAATAATTGGGTAATAACATACAGATACAAAAGCACATATCATTTGAGATGTAATGATAACATAGTGAATAAGGACAGAACTGATCAAGTTACATCAGGACCGCCTCCATGGATTCCTAGTCTGCCAAGCACCAGGTCTTGCATTTTATGGGAGTCTTTTATACACAAAATACAATGTTTTGGGTCTGTCTGAATATTAGAATAGAGTACACTATTCAAAGTGTTCACCACACCTTCCCAACAGTGGTGCAGTTTAGGATATCACCACAATAACTGGATATGGTCTCCAACATCCCTGCAGCAACAGCCACAGAAGGGGTCTTGAGCTTTGCCCATTTTAAAGAGCTTTGTGGGGGTGTAATGACAATGTAACAAAATATATAACTGAGTAAGCCACTGTGGGGCATTTAGCAAGCACCGTGGCATTCCCTGCAAAGCCATCTCCCATTGATCATCTATTGAGTTACCAATGTCTGCTTCCCATTTCACAGTTACTTTGTTAGGGAAGCCCTGAAAGTAGATAGCTAAAATTTAGTATAGCAAGAGATATGAATCCTTTTGAGGTTTCTGCATGTTGCAGGAACATGAAGATTAGGGTAAGGGACAACCTCCATTCACACATGCTGCCTTGGGTTTTAACTGCATGACGAAGTTGCATATAATGGAAATACATAGATGGGGAAAAGAAATCAAATCTCAGAGAAGGGTATAAGGAAAACTTTGGCAGTATATCTGGGGAAGAGGGTGTGATGATTGTGCACAGTAGAGACATGGACGCTGTACGTGACAGCCATCTTGTCTATCCTGTCCTCCCTCCTCCCTCTTGAATGGAATTTATAGCTGTAAGTTGAACGGAGGTCAAAAGGGCCTCTTGTCCTAAATAAAACACAGCTATATGAAGCTCCAGGGCTGTAAAACCGCTAATTAGTCTGGTTCAAGTGGTCTGCTTTGAAAACCACTTTCCTCTGCCAGATTGTAAAACAATAACTCAGTCAGTTATGACCTGTTAGGCCGTTAGGGCTAGAGCGTGCCATAAAATGTACATATATATTTTAATTGCACCATTTTGCCCATTTTAGTAATAAATCCTATTTTGAAAAGTGTTGAAACTGTCTCTAAAGCTTTTAATGCAAACTAAAGTCCCTGTCTCTTGAAGAGTGCTACTGTATGTAATAATCCTCTGAATATATCTGTCTGTGGTGACAGTGTTTATGCTAATATCATAGTGTTACTGCTAGGATTTTGTGAGTTTCCTCCTTCTCTGTAAAAAGGTAGTGGTGGCAGTGTGAAGGGTTAATTGCGTAATTAACCTGACCCAGTAACAATTGCTCTCAAGCTGCTGGCACATAGATTGTAGTCCCGCGAGCTGGAAAATCTTTGTGCAGGGCACAGCTGAGAGTGGCATTGTTACGCAATTAACAGCAAGGTGCAAGATCGGCTGGTCCTTCGGTCACGAGTTGGTGAGAAGGGCAGGGGTCGGGCACCGCATTCCATCACAGATGGGTAATGCCTCGGATCTTCCACTTATTACCAAACTGTAGTATGCCTAATTCTGTATAAGCATTTCACCAAATAGCACTGTATGAAGTAAAATAACTCCCTGGATCTGTGGTAGCTTGTTCCAGACTTTTGCATTAGAGCGTAGGTTTAGAACAGTTTGTCGGACTTACAGAAAGCAAGGGATTCCAACCCTGAAGGAAAATCATGTGCCCTTGTATGATATAGCAGAGTCCAACTTAGGAGGGGTAGATTCATCACGTGCAGTCATGCCTCCTGTGATGTAACGCCTGGCACCCAAATTGAGTGATTCTGTCAGAGAACCACTTCCTAACCACTGGGACACAGGACCAAAGTATTATAGCTGGGCATTGCACCCAAGACTAGGCGACACTAGCTGGATTCAAACTGGAACTACTTAATTGAACAGAAATACAGTTTTTATACACTCCAGAAACAGGGGCAGTGCTCCACATGAACAATAAAACAAATATTACATCCCACACTGATTAGATAATGAGGTGATGCTGACATCAGTCTAATCTCATCATGTAGGAGCCTCCATGAGGACTTGCCAACAGACCCACAATAGGTGACTCAATTAACAATGGTAATGCTCACCTAGGATGCACACAATGGGAGACGATAGTAAACACATAACACTTTAATAAACGCACTAGAGCAAGAGTCCTAAAATCAGGTTATTTTGCTAATTACATTAACATCTTCTTGGAGTCTCTGAGTCTGGGAAGGAGGGGGTTGAAGCAGTCAATGCTAGTTTGGGCACAGAGATCTCAAATCTGTATGGTGGTCCTCCAGTTCTCAGAGTCTGTGTGTTTTGGGGAGACATGGACTTGAATCCCAAGTAAACTACTCCACGGGTCCCCCCCAGGCACACATTAAAGAACAGAGCCCCCTCAGATGCCTGGGCCATGGTCAGTAGGCAAGAGGCTAGCCTGCAATCCCCTCCAAAAGCCCTTGTCCCAGTTGGGTCTGTCACACCCAGCAGGTTCTGTGACTGAGTGTCTAGATAATATAACTAAGGGTTGGAAGGGCTACACATCCACTGCTGAAGTTGCTCTAGTTTTTTCTGGGGTGTATATTATGCTAGAGCAGGGACCTGAAGATGGAGTTCAGGTAAAAAATACAATACCAGGGAGTTGTGAAGGAAGTAGTGTAACTGAAGCATAAAAATATTTTTAATAAGGTTAGATATCCCCATCAGCTACAACCTCAAGTTGTTCCATATTTTGTTTTTTCCCTAAAATCAGTAAGCTGCAGTACTCTGGTTCTGGGGTAATTTGTATACTGAGATATTTTAAGAAGAAATTGGTCGGTATTCGAATGGATGGAGCTATTGGTTGATCTGTATATCCATCAAAAAACATTAAGGGCAACTTCGTCCAGTTGAGTTTAAGAACAGAATAGGCCCCAAAAGTAGATACCGTGGCCATAACCTTCTGTAGTTAGGAGTTGGTGTCCTCCAACAGTAGAAACATGGCATCTGCGAAAAGCAGAATTTTTTCTTGTAATTCACCATAGCATAATCCTATAATATCAGGACTAGCCAGGATCATGGTGGCTAAGGGCTCTATGGTTATAGTAAATAACAGTGGGGACAAAAGACAACTCTGTTTAGTGCCCATACCTAACTTTAAAGAGAAGGAAAGTCTTCCAGCCTCCCTTATTGCTACCTGAGCTTTGATAAAATCCAGTGACAGCAAGGATCTCTGTCCTGGATTGTGTGGGAGTGTTTTCATGTGTGCAAACAGTTTCCTGAGATCAATAGTTGTAGATTTATTGGGCATGAACCCAGCCTGGTCCGGGTATATTATACTAGTTATAGTTTTGAGGTTGTACCTCTTCCTCAGAGCCTCTGAAAATTTGACAGTATCTCATTACTGGACTTTTATAAGTTTTATCTTCCCAAAGAAAAATATCCCACTCTTCAGTCATTATTCATGTCACCAGTTTTTGGCAACACCTATATTTGTAAGAAACTATTTACAAGGATGAAGCACACAAAGGGTAATATTAGAACCAAAATCTCTAATGAGCACCTTGACAATTCATTGAGAATTGCTACTACATCCATTGAACCAGATATTGATATGTTAGTTTATCAGATGCAGTGTCAAATATCACACTAGTTTTAGGTTTTCCTCTTTTACTTTTATAGAAAAAGATATTTTTAACAATGTTTTATTACTCAGATAGGTACATTATATATATCAGTGATTGATAACTTGTGATCTGCTCAATTTTTTCTGCTCATCAGCTATCCTTATTGTTAGCGTATTTTATGTGTCACCCAAGACAATTCCTCTTCTTCCAAAGTGGCCCAGAAAAGTGAAAAGGTTGGACAACCCTGCTCTACGTAAAACGAAGCAAGAAATCTGCCCTTGTGTATAGGAAGTACATTATTATGGAGTAATTGTATGGACTTTGTTGATCCATGCTCTATAGCCTCCCAAAGCACATATTTTACACTTCAACTCTGAGCTCCAGAGGCAGGGGGCAGGGTTATGATGTGACACACTGCACAGAATAGATTGGATAGCTGAGTGTAATCTGAGACCTGAGTGGGTGCAAAGGGCACACCCCTCTCCTGACAGGCTTAGGGAAATATGCACAACTGAGGCTGTCAATCACCCTCTATGTGCTGGGGGGTTGGCCTTAGGATGCTGTGTTGCCAGCATAGTCTTTCACAGTTGACTCATGGGATAGCATAAGGAAGAGAGAAGATACAGGAAATGCACTTGGTGCTGTGGATTAAGGCTAGTACACACAATAGAGGGATATGCCGTGTTCATTTTTCATTTCAGAGGTTCACAATCACTTTAAGCCTTACCCTTAATTTTCCCAATTTTATACATTACACTCATGATTGGACAAAGTCTTGCCTTCTGCCTGCTAAGCCCCAGCTTGGGGGAAAGTTTGAGATTTATTTGTCCAAACAACAGCAGCTGAGAGGTGTGAATCAATCAATTCTATAAGGTTTTAATCCTTTTTTCCTTTTTTGTATAATTGTTTTTTATTGGTTTATATTTCCTCTTAGATTGTAAGCTCCAAGGAGCAGGGCCCTCCTAACCCTCTTGTATTGAACTGTATTGTTGCTGTATTGTCTCCCATTATGTTATAAAGCGCTGAGCAAACTGTTGGTGCTATATAAATCCTGTATAATAATAATAATTATAATAACTTTATTGAGTCTAGTAGCCAACACTTTCACTAAAATGTTTATGTCACTTTTGAGGGGCGATATCTGTCTACATGAGTTAGGATCCATAAGCTCCTTACCCGGTTTCAGCAAGAGTACAATTGTCACTTTGAACATGGAAGGAGGTAGGCTCAAAGTCTGAACACAGTCATTGAAAATCTCAAGTAAGAAAGGCAGTATAGAGTCAACATAGTGTTTGTATACCTCTACAGGTAATTCATCATCCCCAGATGCTTTGAAGCTGGGGAAAGACCCAGTCACCATCTTTAGTTCCTCAAGAGTAGTTGGGGAATCTAGATATCTTTTGTGTGTCATAGATAATTAAGGAAAATCAATGTTTTGGAGGTATTGGGTAAGCAAGTCCCCAGAATATGCTTGTTTGGAGCATATTCTGAGTAGTTCCTTATTCCTATTTGAAGTAAAAGGCCAATAATTCAGTCATCACTTGGTTAGGGGAACTAGAGATCCTAGAGAGGTGAGGTTTGGTAGGGCTGGGCTAGCTTAGAAAGTAGGCAACTGTCAGACACCACAAAAATAGAACGAAAAAAACCACCTATACTGACACAAATATTAGTGCCATAATCATATCTCCAACTCACTTAACTTATAAGTGTGGATCCATAAACACAAGAAATACATATTGAACAATATGGTAGTGTGACCAGAGCACCCCTACCTGAGAAAAGGAGGTTACTAAAGGATCCAAGCAGAGTAATATGGGTTCAAAAATCACAGACAATATTTTATTTGATCACATAGATCATAGGGAGGTTAAACATAAGCACGGTGAACATATCAAACAAATAAAATCATTTTAAAAGCACTTGGCGTCCTCATTTCTGGTCATATTGGCAAATAGAGTACCATATAAGGCAATGTGGAATAGTGGTATGGTTCTGATCCTAGTTTTCCATAAATTTCCCACTTTGTATTGGAGTGAACCGTGTTTTCAACAGGTGTGTTCTTGGTATAAGCCAGGGTGTGTAGAGTAACCTCCTGGTATGTGGAAACTGGAACATAAAAATGAAATAAATAAGTATGTAATAATGTAGGAGCTAAATCGCACCTAAGCCATACTAAGCCACCCTATATAGTAGTCAATGGACACTTTAATTACCTTCTCAGTAGTTAGACTGTCATACCAGCTTCTTAAGTGTGGAGACTTCCTGGGTAACCACCCCAAGTGAAACAAAGTCCACAGTACCAAATGATTCTGAGGATATATATAAAAATTATAGTATAGATCACAAGCAACAACCCTGAAAACAAACGCAGAATATAGGTATATTACCATCAATTATGGTCAAGAGGACTCCTGTCGACTTGAAATAGGATCAGGTCCTTGATGCTTGTTCAAAGATGCATACGGGGGTGGGAAGCCAGGTGGTCTCCATAGATAAATTCCAAGAACATATATTATGTATATAGCAGGCAGTAGATACCTGAGTATATATACCCAATGAAGGGTTTCCAAAAATTACTCAATCTGAGAAAAATGAAGCGGTACTTATAGGATATGGCTTTGTCACAGCATACAATGCCTATATGGAATAGCGTATATAGAATGATAGAAACATCAAACTTACCTATATAGCTGATAGAAAGGTAATAACATTTCTGGATCTATCAATTTCGATACAAGAACTGACTGCTGGACAAATAATATTCCTTGACCAATCCATACAATAGGTTTATTCCCCTTTCTTTTTGGGAGGGGAGAATATTAAGGGGGGGAAATGGCTTACCAAATCAATGAGGAGATGGATGTCGAAATTAGGTCTGCATTTACAAAGAACTTTGACCCCCGGGTAGAGGGGAGTGAGGGGGACATCAAGACCAAGTTTAAACTACACAAGAAGTTAACTACTAAATATTTGAATAGAAAGTGGGATATTACATCCCTTGAATCATATATAGAGAGAGGGATTGTTCCCAGGGGACTAAGGGAGAGAGTAATTCCAGCTGAACATCTTCACACCCCCAGATTTCTGGAAGGTTGGAAAGAGGTCTGTATCAAACATGGCATAGAGATTATGCGATTAATTGTGGAAGAAGAGAAGGTTCAATTAAATGAACTCTCTAATGAAATTGATGAAAGTGCGAAATCACTTGATCCCCTGAAGAATGATCCTGAGTTTGAGAAACATAATGACTTCCTTAGAAAAGAGATAGAAAAAATACAGAAAAACTTGAAATTTACGAAACAACAGAAATTTAGAAGAGATCTAGAGGACTGGGAAAAAGGGGAGATATTTGATCTATCAAATAGTAGAGGAAGGAGTCGAGCAAAACGTAAAAAACATTATTCTAGGAATAATAGACATTATTCGTCAATGAGTGAGGATGATGATGAATTTAACAAGAGATCTGTTAGTTTTTTAGAGGAAAAAACGGTTGGCGAAAACCAGGGGATACTAAAACAGACAAACAAACAAACAAATGTGACAAAGGAAGAAAGAAATACCATAGCTGCCCTAAAACCACCCAATCAAAATCGAACCAGAAGTCACAAGAGGTAAAGACTAATCTAGAGGAGGGAACCAATGATCTGAAGGTAATTAATCTCTCTAAGTTTGTGTTGAAAAAAAGACATTATGATCTATTACGGAAAGGTCTAACCTTTTCCCCTACGGATAAAATGGACCTCTTTGAGGTCTATAAAGATTTAAATTTATTTTTGAGAAAGATCCTTTTAAAAATTCCATATCTTTCTAGAGAAGAACAAAATCCCTATGACCTTAATTCAGAGAGGGAACAACAGGCACTAGGTGACCTGATAAGTCTTCTTGAGGAGACCCCTATGAGTGGTGAGACTGGGGAGAAGGAGGCCTCAAATAAATGGAAAAGACACACTAGACTTAAAACCCCATCTAGAAGAATGCCCAACATTAGGGAAAATAAATGGTTAAGTACTTTCTTAGACCTAGTACATGATGATCTTGGTAAAATTGATTGGACAGTGAGGAACCCTGATAACCTGACTAAAGGTGAAAGAACAGCCCTTAGGGAACTCAAGAATGCTAAAAATATTGTGATTAAAAAAAGTGATAAAGGGGGAAATGTAGTATTATTAGAGAGTGTGGAATATGAAAAGGAGGTACTTAGACAACTGAGGAGCCTCGATACATACTGTAAATTACATACTAATCCTTTCCCCAAAATTGTTGTTGCCCTAAATAAAAAAGTGGGATTGGCACGTGAAGCAAACCTCCTAACCAAACAGGAATGCGACATGTTGACAGTTGATGTCTATAATATCCCCACCTTCTATGTAATTCCAAAAATACATAAAAATCCTACTCAACCACCGGGACGCCCTATAGTGTCTGCTATTAAGGGCCCGCTGGAACCAATAGGTAGATATGTGGATGATCTAATTAAGGATTTGGTCTTGGAACTTAGATCCTATGTTAGGGACACGGGGGATGTATTGAAAAAGATTATAAATGTGAAAGTACCTAAGGGTGCACTTCTGGTGGGCATTGATGTGGAATCACTATATACCTCTATTCCACACATTTGGGGACGGAGAGCTGTGGCTTATTTTTTAGAGACATATTTCTCTGAAATGGAGGCTCAAAATGAATTTATATTGGACCTGCTGGAATTTATGTTGACCCATAACTGCTTTCAGTTCTTGGGTTCTTTTTACCAGCAAATATGCAGTACCTCTATGGGAGCACCTTGGGCCCCAGCATTCGCATGTTTACATTTAGGCTTATGGGAAGAGGAGTTGGTATATCCCTCCACTCCCTATAGGCAACATGTAATAAAATGGCTGCGTTATATTGATGATGTCCTCATGGTTTGGGATGGAGGTATGGATCAGCTAGAAAAATTCATGGAATTCCTAAATGAGAATGATAGAAACATCAAACTTACCTATATAGCTGATAGAAAGGTAATAACATTTCTGGATCTATCAATTTCGATACAAGGAAATAAATTAGTTACTAAAACGTTTAGAAAGGAAACAGCGGCGAATACACTTCTGCATGCTAATAGCTATCACCCAAGGAGCTTAAAACAGGGCATACCTATCGGTCAGTTTCAGAGAATAAAAAGGAACTGTACGGATGAAGATGAATATAGAAATGAATCTATTCAGCTTTATAAGAGATTTAGAGAAAGAGGCTATTCACATAGAACCCTAAGAAGAGCAAAAAGGAGAGCCCTAGGTAGAACAAGAGAGGAGCTCATAAATAAACCAAAATCTAAGATAGAGACAAATTCGGTAAATCAACCGATAAGATTCATAACTAAATTCGGACAACAATGGGGTGAAGTCAAGAAGGCCTTGGACTCTCATTGGCACCTACTAACACAAAATTCACAGATAGCAAGAGTGGTAGGAGAGAGAACTCAAATGGTAGCAAAAAAAGCTCGGAATCTGAATGATATACTAGTACAATCAGAATTTCAGAGGGCACCACAACGGAATTGGTTAACTAGGAGGACAGGCTTATATGGTATGTTCCCATGTGACCATTGTCAAATTTGTCCATTTGTACATAAGTCTAACCAGTTCTTTAATAATGACAAATCTAAGGTATTTCAGATACGAAGCTTTATTAATTGCTCCAGTAGTAGAATAATATACATGATAGAATGTCCATGCAAGAAGATGTATATAGGTAAAACAAAAAGGAACCTCAGAACCAGGATTGGTGAACATTTGAGAGATATCAGAAATGAAAATAGGAACACAGGTAAGGGAGATAAAGAGAATCCACTGGCACAACATTTTAGAGAAGTACATGGGGGTAAAACAGAAGGCTTGAAAGTTAAAGGGATTTTCCTGCTGAATATTTCAGCTCGACGGGGTGACTTTGATAAAGTCCTCCTACAAAAAGAAAAATTTTGGATTTATACTTTGGGTGCACTGGTCCCATATGGACTAAATACAGAACTCAATTTTAAAGTCTTTCTAAATTGAGTTCTCGGGAATTTTTACCTTATCTTGAGCCACAAACTGTACTGGGTTACTCTGAATTGAAATGAACATGGACCTATTTGGGTAAAATATAAATTTAATCCCGGGGCCCTTTTTCCCACTGAAGATTGAATCTTTATAACAATTAAAATAAAATTAAAATTAGAACTTTGTACTTGGTCTTGATGGTTTCCCCCTATGAATCATAATAATTATTCTTTTCCACTATCCCTCTTAAAGGATGATTTGGTTTATTTCAATATGGTCCCTCTTATTTATTTGCCAGCAGTCAATTTTAAACTTAAATACATGTGTTTTAATTCACTTTGGATTTCTGAATGTAGTGATATCTTTTCGACACAAGAGGGCGATATGGAGACTCCTTGGTATGCAATTAGTGCACCATATAAGGCAAAGGATTGAAGTCCCCTCCCAGTTCTGACGAAGTCTGCGGTGATTGGCGGACGAAACGCGTCAACGTAATGACGTCACTACGCTCGGCGTCTTCATAGGGTGCGGCGCCCACGAGGTGGGAAGGAACGGCGGTGTCACAGCTCCTTGCTAGGGAGGCACGAGGCCCTCCGAAAACTACCATAAGGCTACTATTACAGCGGTTCGCAAACGGCAACCCTCTATGGGAATATATCTTCCACCGGTGGCAAGTTACTATAGCCTACTGCTGTTTAGATTCATAGAGCATATATGGAGTTAAGAGGGAATGTTATATGTGCCTGATTTACCCTGCGTTTTTTTGGGGAATTTTTTGGAAATCCTCTTCAGAGGAGAATATATATATATATATATACGCTATTCCATATAGGCATTGTATGCTGTGACAAAGCCATATCCTATAAGTACCGCTTCATTTTTCTCAGATTGAGTAATTTTTGGAAACCCTTCATTGGGTATATATACTCAGGTATCTACTGCCTGCTATATACATAATATATGTTCTTGGAATTTATCTATGGAGACCACCTGGCTTCCCACCCCCGTATGCATCTTTGAACAAGCATCAAGGACCTGATCCTATTTCAAGTCGACAGGAGTCCTCTTGACCATAATTGATGGTAATATACCTATATTCTGCGTTTGTTTTCAGGGTTGTTGCTTGTGATCTATACTATAATTTTTATATATATCCTCAGAATCATTTGGTACTGTAGACTTTGTTTCACTTGGGGTGGTTACCTAGGAAGTCTCCACACTTAAGAAGCTGGTATGACAGTCTAACTACTGAGAAGGTAATTAAAGTGTCCATTGACTACTATATAGGGTGGCTTAGTATGGCTTAGGTGCGATTTAGCTCCTACATTATTACATACTTATTTATTTCATTTTTATGTTCCAGTTTCCACATACCAGGAGGTTACTCTACACACCCTGGCTTATACCAAGAACACACCTGTTGAAAACACGGTTCACTCCAATACAAAGTGGGAAATTTATGGAAAACTAGGATCAGAACCATACCACTATTCCACATTGCCTTATATGGTACTCTATTTGCCAATATGACCCAGAAATGAGGACGCCAAGTGCTTTTAAAATGATTTTATTTGTTTGATATGTTCACCGTGCTTATGTTTAACCTCCCTATGATCTATGTGATCAAATAAAATATTGTCTGTGATTTTTGAACCCATATTACTCTGCTTGGATTCTTTAGTAACCTCCTTTTCTCAGGTAGGGGTGCTCTGGTCACACTACCATATTGTTCAAACTGTCAGACACCACCTGGCAGTACCTCTAGCAATCCACAGGAGGGGATTCCCCAGAGCGTGGAGTCTAAGCCCCATTCTGCTTGTTCACCAGGGCCCCTGATGGTGGGGATGGACTTGGAGCAGACAGTGACCAGGTCGCGGCCCCTGAGTACACCCGCCGGTGGTAGAGGGATCCACCAGAGGTATATACTGGTAGAGAGCCTGACGTGAAGAGGCGGGAAGGCCAGAGCAATGGTGACCAAATCCATGCAGGACGGATGGATGGCAGAGTATCAAGCGTGGTCAGACAAGCCGGGTCGGTAACAGTGGGGACAGCGCGGTACAAGGCAGCAGGCAAAGAGTAGTCAGGTCACTAGCCGAGTTCGGTAACAGGAGTTCAGATTAATAGGGATATCCAGAAGAGTAGTTAAACGAGCCAGGAGATAGTCAGCAAAGTCAGCAGGGTAATTAGACCACATGGCAACTAGTGTCTGTGCAGAACTGGTTTAAATAGTGCGCCCTGCGCTGTCATTGGTGCTAGGCGCGCGTCCACGTTCATGAGTGCGCATGCGCGATCGCCGTTGCCGTCGCGGGTGCCCAGGTCCTAGTGGCTGCTGATTAGGGCGCATTGGCGTTCTGCGCATGCGCAGACCCGTGCGCCGTCGCACTTGCTGACAGCAACATTTTTTCCCCCTCCTCATAATAAGCCAATTGTAAATGTTTGTGTTCCGCAGTTGAGGTAAGCAGGCGGTTATACTGTAGATTTCTTGCACAGCCATCCACGCCCCTTTGGTGGTAGCAAAGGGAGCATTGATGTACGCCTGCTCCAACTGTTGTACCTGAAGTTCAATCTGATGCTCCTGAGATTTGGGGGCACACTTTGCGGCCATAATTGCAGCTTCACATGTTTGCATGGGGTTAGAATGTGGTTCATTAACCCAACACGCAAAAAATTCTAAGATTTTGTGTTCAATTTGCTCATGGCTAGGAAGAAGGTGCAACCAGAATGTGTTTAGTTTCCAGGGAGTCTCAAACAAATTATTATGGTAGTGGTGCGTAACCAAGATATCAAGGGAGAATGATCTGAGACATACCAGGAAGGTATTAGATTTGAGTGACAACCGAGCCTGTAGCCTGGGAAACTACTCAGAGTTCAATTCTAGATAAAGGTAAATGTGTTTTGGTGAAGTAGGAAGTGTTTCTTGACTGGGAAAGGACTGCACCACTAAGAGATGCCCGACAAGAGAGAACTGGGGTTGTCTATACATAGTTACCGTATTTGCCGGCGTATAAGACGACTGGGCGTATAAGACGACCCCCAACATTTCCACTCAAAATATAGAGTTTGTTATATACTCGCCGTATAAGACTACCCCCTCTTTCTTTTTGCTGGTGCCATGATAGGGTTGATAGGGGTTTGACTGCTGAACATTTTCTATGCTGTATTGTACTGTACAATGGTCCAGTACTGTGGTTGGCTGTTGGCTGTATACAAAGCCTGATTGGATTGGTCCCTGCTCCCTGTCTGCCCTCCCTGTCTCCCTGTCACTACCATGTCCCTGCATCTCCCTATAATTGGCACTAGTGCGCAAGTCCGCATGTGCGAGCCCTGCGTAGACAAGGGGCGGGCCGGAGCGCTGCTGCTTCCCGCCGAGCAGAACGGGCTGGTCACGCTGAAAAGGCTGGCACCCCTGTATCGCTGCTGATGCTCGCCGCAGCCACGCTGATGACCCGCCGCGGCCTCACTGGATACCGTGCGATACTTTATGGTATGTAGAATGAGGTGGGCGGGCACCGCGCAATTATCGGAAGGCCACTATGGCAGCTATGTCTATTGCAACTGAAGTGCACCCGGCGTATAAGACGACCCCCCCACTTGGAGGCATGTTTTTCAGGGCAAAAAAGTCGTCTTATACGCCGGCAAATACGGTAGTAACAATTAAAATCACCTAGGATCAAGAGAGGTGCCATCAGGTTTTCTCCCTAGATAGTTTAACAGAACATTTAACATTTCTCTAGTAAATGGTGGTGGTATATATACAAAGACAGGTATACAATATATTGCATGAATCCAACAATGCATAAATACATAGGGACTAGCACTATCTATTAGGGTATCAAATTCTTGAAAGGCAATAGTGTGGTGGAGCAGTACACTCCCACCTCTGTGATAGAAGTTATGGGTGGAAGGATATGCCCACCCAACCCAGAATAGCCAGGACATTTCATATTTTCCGTTGTTAAGTGTGTTTCCTGAGGGCCAATAATAGCTGGATGGTATTTGTCTAGGACACTAGAAATTATAGTAATTTCAGAGGATTGTGTGTAACCCTTACATTCTATGATATTATTGGAGTGTAAGGCATGCCAAAACATAGAAAAATAGACTGATATCTCAGACATAAACAGTTGCAGATGTCCCCCATTCAACCAAGGCCAGGAACTCCATTCAGGTATGCCTGAGGCCTCTTATCTAATTCAGGAGTCCAGGGAGTTAAGGTAGAGACTGGAGAGGTAGCGAAGACGTCTATCAAAGCTCCTAAAAGTAGGATACATGGAAGTATTGTACTCTGTATAAAAGTTGTAACCGGCTCATATAAACAATGCACAACCATGCAGAGGGATAATAATTCCCAGAAACTTCAAACATTAAAAAAGGCAAGGCAATGTCCTACTTCCTCAGTATGTAGTTGATTCGGCCGAGTCGTATCCTCAGCAAATTGACCCAAAACTAAGACCCTACCAAAAGGACAGTATAGGTAAACAGTGAGATTGTACTTATACTAGAAAGAAACCTTTAGGTAAACCTTAATGACAGTAGTTATGAGAAGTGTTACAACTGAAACTGCTCTTGCATCAGCAGGAAGGAAAATTTAAATGCCCCCCAGCCTGGGCTATTATGCAATATCACGGAATGATTGTGATGAAGAAATAATATAGAATACATATATGGCCTCAGCTTCAGTCCTCCTCATCAGCCAATGAGCGGTTGCAGAGATAGCTTTCATTGCTTTAAAGCTACGATATCGCAGCTGCAGCAGTCTTAAAGAATTGTGCCTGGCCTCGAGCGTTGATCCTCAACCTGGCAGGGTATAACTTCTCATATTTAACTTGTAGCTTCCTGAGATGCAGCTTGACCTCATCAATATTATCTTGCTTGCATTGCACATCAATGGGGAAGTCAGGGTAAAATTAGATTTTGACCCCATTATACTGGATTTTTACTTTCTCATGGGCTAGGTGCAGAATGATCTCCCCAAGGGCGGACTGACAACTCATGGGGCCCCCGGGCAATAGGGGATCATGGGGCCCCTGTGTCCTTGCCCAAACTCAAAAAAGCCTATGAAAAAGGTACCAGGGGCATCTCATGGGGCTCCCTACCAACCCCAGACCCCCGGGCAGTGCCTGAGTTTCCAAATGGTCAGTTCACCCCTGGTTCTCCCTATCCTTGCAGTTTAGCAGGCTGGTGAGCCTGGGTCTTGATGAGAGATCAGGAGGTAGAGGACATGTTGACGTCTTGTAAGCAAGCTTAACTGAGAAAAGTGGTGTGGGGCCTCTTTGCCAAAGGTCACCAAATGCCATGTCTCCACAAAGTTTGTTGGGTCCCTTCCCTTCACCTGTTCTGCCCAAAGATACGAATATTATTGTGTCTAGTCTACTTTCTAGATCATCAGCTCTGTCAGTAGCTACTTTTAACCATTTGTGAGTTGGGCCTAGTATCCCTAAGGAGGGAGGGGAGCTGGTCCTCTTTGTCACTTCTTCGACTCTCTGCAGCCGTGGTTTTCTCCCAGATCTTCTCTAAGTCCTGTTTTAGTAGCAGGACCTCCTCACACAGACCCTCAAAATGTGACCTAAGAGATTCCATTGAAGCAGTACTTGTATGGACTGCATTGAAAATTTCCCCCAGAGTAGGCAATTCGGTTGTCTCTGTGAATGCTTCAGGTAGTGGTTCAGTGTCAGGGTCTGTATTAGTGCCATAACCCTCTAACTACATTGCTTCTGCCTGCTCCCTCATCAGGCATAGGCTTGGAATTCTCTTAGAATGAGAATGTGGGAGGACCAGGCTACTTCTGGATATAATAAAGCATTGTAGTGTGTGGGATTTTGCTAGCTTTACTCACTGGATCTTTCAGCTTGTCCTTTCCCCAAGATGAATACTGCGGGAGAGGCACCAGGGTGCCGTTTTGATATTCTGGGGCCACCAAATCTTTTTTGCCTTTGTGGGTCACCCTTGACTGCAGTCAGCAATCAAATGGAGCAGGAGATGCATGGAGGCTTCTGGATTGGCACTGGGAGCTCCATGAGCAGCTTTCTCTTACATGCTGTACCAGGCAACGCACCCCAGTTTCTCTGATTGTTGTAAAAATACCTCCCTGCTGGTACAATTCCTGCGATACCTCAAAAGTTGCCCCTTTGATATAGCAATCAGCTAGAGATTGTAGTGGCAGCTGTTAGTGGGAAAAAACCTATTGCAATCCATCTCCTTGTAAAACACTTGGGTAGTGAGACTGCCATCCACAATACTAATAGTGAGGTCCAAAAGATTCACCTCAAATCTGGGCTATTCAAGTTCCCAATAAACTCTCTCAAACGTTCCTCAGACCCCCCCCCCCACCAATTAACGGCCAGTTATCAAATATATAGCACAGAGGCTGAGTGGTTAGCACTTCTGCTAGCAGCACTAAGGTCATTGGTTGAAATCCCTACCAAAGCACTACCTGCCTAGAGATTGTATGCACTCCCTGTGCCTGTGTGGGTTTCCTTCGGGTACTCAGGTTTCCTCCTACACTCCAAAGACATACTGGTAGGTTAATTGGCTGCTATCTAAATTGGTCATAATATGTGTATGCATGTGAGTTAGGGACCTTAGATTGTAATCTCCTTGAGGGCAGGGAATGATATGATATACAATGTATATGTAAAGCACTGCCTAAATTGACAGCGCTATATAAGTACCTGTAATACATAAAATATATGGTTTCCATAGAATTATAAAACATAAAGAGAGGAAATTTATTCTCTTCAAATTAGGCAATGATCTAATTCTATAGAAATATATTGATGACTGTCAATAGTCAAGAGGTGAGGTGTGCTATTAGCATCTCTCTTACTAAGGAAGTGCGGTTGTAAGGCATTTTTTATTTGTATTCTTGTTTTTTTGGTGGAAGGAATGATGTTGCACTGATGGTAGCTAGACACATCTTTTTTTTTTTTGCCTGAACAATTAAAGTTCGCTTTCCCTGTCAGCTTCTGCCACTTTGGTAACGAACACTACAGTTTGATGCATGTATGCTATTTTTTAATTCTTCTTATTTTGTTTGGCTTACAAAGCACTGTTGAATATTAAACAGCATGATGGTATAATGATGAAACATGTTGGGTGGAGCAAATGGAGTGAGAAGGAGCTGCCCTGGTAGAGAGTAGAACGGCTCTGATGTCTGCGCAGTGCTGAGAGGCACACAGCCCTGCTCAATGTGCAGTGTTACATCTCAAAGTGAGATACTTAAAATGAGAGTGCCTTTTTTTTTACATGTAAGTGCATTTAACTGTTAAATAAATACCAATAATACAGTGAGCACTATATTGTTCCTTTTGTATTCTCCTTGAGTTTGCCTAAGTGTTTTTTTTATCCTGAAAGCTTCCACATCTTTACCACCATTGAAGGAGTGATAGCCTTTTTATCCTGGCTCTAAAAGGGTTATACATGCAAGTCCTTGTTGTTGAAAGATCATTTCTTTCTGGTGAGAATATGCCCATATGAGTGGTGGTGTGATTTACAGGAACCCAAATGTTCAAATTTGTTTCAGTAGTTTTGGAGGACACCAAAGGATTTATGATTAATGTTTTATGGAAACTATTTATTTTTTAAGTCTTTCAAGGTTCTATGGATTTGTTTGGACAATGTTTTTTGGAGTTTATACAAATTTTTTAACCCATGATTCTTGGATGCAAAAACGTTTGAACACCAAATATTATTTCGAACACAGGTGCATCATGTTTATTATCACTACGTGGGTTCTTCAAAAAGTTTCTGCGTGGAAACTTTTTGAAAATCCTCGTATATTAGATGATTGTTTATTAAGATTAAGATGTTTATATTATTCTTGTTTTATTTGCAGTGCGGCATTTTTTTCTGCACAATGAAATAACATACCTAACAAGCTAATTGATATTCCTAACTTTTCTTAACTTTTTTTCACTTTAAGTAGTTAACAGTGTTGTATTGTGACCACTGGGAAAGCTGAATATACAGTTGTGCTCAAATGTTTGTATACCCTGGCAGAAATAGTGAAATTTTGGTATTGATATTGAAAATATGACTGATCATGCCAAAAAATGCCCTTTTATTGAAGGATGATGATCATATGAAGCCATTTATTATCAAATAGTTTTTTGGCTCCTTTTTAAATCATAATGATAACAGAAATCACTCAAATGGCCATGTTCAAAAGTTTACATACCCTGGAATATTTGGCCTTGGTAGAGACACACAAGGTGACACACATGGGTTAAAATGCCAATTAGAGGTTAGTATTGGGACGCCTGCCCTTACACGCACATGAACTTTGATGGCATCCCAGTGTTAGCCAATAGGGTTCAATATTGATTCGACCCACCCTTTGCAGCTATAACAGCTTCAACTCTTCTGGGAAGGCTGTCCACAAGATTTAGAAGTGTGTCTATGGGAATGTTTGACCATTCTTCCAGAAGCGTATTTGTGAGGTCAGGCACTGATGTTGGACAAGAAGGCCTGGCTCTCAGTCTCCTCTCTAATACATCCCAAAGGTGTTTTATCGGGTTGAGGTCAGGTCTCTGTGCAGGCCAGTCAAGTTCCTCCCCCCTAAACTTGCTAATTTATGTCTTTATGAACCTTGCTTTGTGCACTGGTGTGCAGTCATATTGGAACAGGAGGGGGCCATCCCCAAACTGTTCTCACAAAGTTGGGAGCATGAAATTGTCCAAAATGACTTGGTATGCTGATGCCTTAAGAGTTTCCTTCACTGGAGCTAAGGGGCCAAGCTCAACCCCTGAAAAACAACCCCACACCATAATCCCCCCTCCACCAAACTACACTTTACACTTGGCACAATGCAGTCAGGCAAGTACTGTTCTCCTGGCAACCACCAAACCCAGACACATCTATTGGATTGCCAGAAAGATAAGCATGATTCATCACTCCAGAGAACACATCTCCACTGCTCTAGAGTCCAGTGGCAGTGTGCTTTACACCACTGCATCTGACACTTTGTACTGCACTTGGTGATCTAAGGCTTGGATGCAGCTGCTCGGACATGGAAACCCATTCCATGATGCTCTCTACACACTATTGTTGTACTAATCTGAAGGCCACATCAAGTTTGGAGGTCTTTAGCTATTGACCCTGCAGACAGCTTGTGACTTCTGTGCACAGTGCGCTTCAGCATGCGCTGACCCCGCTCTGTCATTTTATGTGGCCTACCACTTTGTGGCTGAGTTGCTGTTATTCCAAGTTGCTTTCACTTTGTTATAATACCACTAACAGTTGACTGTGGAATATTTAGTAGCAAGGATATTTCACAGATGGACTTGCACAGGTGCACAGGTGGCCACCTATCACGGTACCATGCTTGAATTCACTGAGCTTCTGAGAGCAACCCATTCTTTCACAAATGTTTGTAGAAGCAGTCTGTATGTCAAGATGCTTGATTTATACACCTGTGGCCATGGAGATGATTGGAATACCTGAATCCAATTACGTAGAGGGGTGGCCCAATGCTTTTGGCAATATAGTGTATATGTTTTAGGCAGGTGGGAAGAAATGCTGTGAAGTAAGTATGCTTTAAAAAATATATTTTAATTGCTTATTTTTATCAATGTACAAAGTGCAAAGTGAGCAAACAGAAGAATAATCTTAATCAAATCAATATTTGGTGTGACTTCCCTTTGACTTTAAACCAGCATCAATTCTTACACTTGCACAAAGTCAGGGATTTTGTAGCATCAGAGTCAGATGTATGATTAAGTATATCAAGCAGGTGCTCATGATCATCAATTTTATATGTAGACTGAAACACAATCATTAACTGAAACAGAATCATCTGTGTTGAAGGTTGGGTGATGAAGTCAAACTCTGCTACTAAGACAGTTTCTTGTCACAGGTCATACACCATAGCAAGACTGAGCACAGCAGCAAGACATAAGATAGTTATATAGCATCAGCAAGGGGCAAAAATTTCAAAGCAGACTAGGGTTTCAAGATGTGCTGTACAAGCTCTTTTGAAGAAGCACAAAGAAACAGGCAACACGGAGGACCATAGACGCAGTGGTTGGCCAAAGAAAATTAATGCAGCAGATGAAAGACACACCATGCTTACTTTCCTTTGACATCAGAAGATGTCCAGCAGTGCCAACAGCACAACTGGTGGATACCAATGAGACCCAGGTACACGCATCTACTGTTCAAAGAATTCTGACCAGAAGTGGTTTTCATAGAAGAATTGTAAACAAAAAGCCATACCTCTGATGTGGAAACAAGGCTAAGTGACTCAACTATGCATGAAAACTTAGTAACTGGGGTGCAGAATAATTGCAGCAGGTGCTCTGGACCGATGAGTCAAATTTTAAATATTTGGCTGTAGCAGGAGGCAGTTTGTTTGCCAAAGGGCTGGAGAGTGGTACAATAATGAATGTCTGCAGGCAACAGTGAAGCATGGTGGAGGTTCCTTGCAAGTTTGGGGCTGCATTTCTGCAAACGGAGTTGGAGATTTGGTCAGGATCAATGGTGTCCTCAATGCTGAGAAATACAGGCAGGTATTATCCATCAAGGCATACAATCAGGGAGGCATGTTATTGTCCCCAAATTTATTCTTCAGCAGGACAATGACCACAATCATACAGCCAATGTCATTAAGAAGTATCTTCAGTATAAGAAAAAAGAATCCTGAAAGTAATAGTTTGGCCAACACAGAGACCTGACCTCAACATTATCTGGTCTGTCTGGGATTACATGAAGACAGCAGGATTTGAGGCAGCCTACACCCACAGGCAGAAGATCTGTGGTTAGTTCTCCAAGATGTTATGACCAACCTACTTGCCAAGTTTCTGCAAAAACTGTGTGAAAATGTACCTAGAAGAATTGATGTTGGGTGGTCACACCAAATATTGATTTGATTTGAATATTTCTTCTATTCAGTTACTTTCCATTTTGTTAGTTGATCAAAATAAACTACAGTAATATCACACATTTTTTAAAGCATTTTTAATTTCTTTGTGTATGACTGCACTCAAAATATAAAGTGTTAAACTACCTAAAACAAGAAAAAGTGTTAAAATAATACTACATAAAATGTATCAACAAAATATTCACTTTCAAAATATTGTGCAGCTCAGTTGACAAACAATGTGTTCATAATAATTATTCTTAAATCCAAAAAAACTAAAACAAAGTTCTTAATTGTCCAACATCAAGTGCAATATTGTGAACTAAGCTGCACAACATTTTGAAAGTGAATATTTTGTTGATACATTTTATATAGTTATATTTTAACACTTGTTCTTGTTTTAGGTCGTTTAGCGCTTGAGATTTTGAGCACAGTCATACACATATTTGTTTCTATGCACACTCCACAGTGAGTTTAGTGACTGCAGCTGGATAATTATTTATTACATCTTTGGCGAGGAGCTTTTTACATTTATATTTTTAATTTTTTAATTTACAGCATTTTTTCATACCTGCCTAAAATATATATATATATATATTTGTACAACATCATGCATTTAATAAAGCACTGGAATAACTGCAATTTGAAAGAAGCACTAAGTATAGAGCAATTACATAGCAATACAGATCAAGTCTATTATTAGGGAAGTGACATTGTATCTTATTTCTTATTAGTTGAAACAAACTGGCCCCACAGCATTTGAAATAATTGTTATTGCTATAGGCACAGACATAATGAGTTATTGTGACACACTGAAATTATCTCATTATAAAAATATTTCCATAAATTGCTCAGATGCATGATAGAGGCATTCCAGTTCATATTGGAGACTGGACAGTAATTGCTGACAGTATGAAGTTTTTTAAAAGTATTGTTCAAAGATAACTGGGCAAACTTGATAATGATTTGGTTTGGTTGCTATTGGCTCATGCCCCAAATATCATCTTTCTAGACAGAGTGCACAACATTCTGAAAAGATTAACAATTTAGAGCCCTGTCACAGTGGCAATCCTGTAGTTGGTGAGAAACTGCCAGTGACAGGATCACTCTGGAGGACACAGCAGAGAGTGAAAACACTCACCTGCTTGCATGTGCCTCTACCAAGTAAGGTACAATGAAGTATAAATATATCGGTAATCTTTTTAGTAAATTTCAGCTACACTAATCATTGGCTGGTTAGAACATCTTCCTATCATGATGACCCAAATCTGACTCCCACAAAATCTTTCAGCCTGCTCTAGGATTCTGGAAAGCAGCAAAGAACTCAGAAAACACTTGTCTGGGAGAAGCTCTAATGATAGCAGCAGCCAAATGATTATCTCAAAACAGGTAATATGGGCCCAAATTTTCTGGTGATATGAAGTAACCTGAAGGTATAGGAAAAGCATATGATTTGGCAAATTAACACCCCTTATAGTGCCTTAATATAGTATGGTATTATGTGATACATTCCTTGTTTGCATTAACACCCCTTATAGTGCCTTAATATAGTATGAGTATAATTAATAGTAATTATATTCGGATCATGTAAGGCATTACCGTTGTATCAGTATGTACTGATTGAGTGGGCTTCAGTAAAATGGCCACCGGTGGTCCGCCTCCGGTTTTTGATTGGTAGTCAGTCACCTATAAAAGAAGTTCCTGTCACCATGAGCTCATACCCTGATGAAGTCACATGACTAGCATGACGAAACGCGTCGGTACACGGGGAGGAACTTCCGGTACGCGGTGGCATCATTTCCGGCGTGGGCGCCATATTGCAACACCTTTTTCTATACCCATGCATTACCATAGCATGAGGTAGAAAGCTGGAATTTGATGAAAGAAACGTGAGTGGGCATTTGTTTATGTGAATTTTATACATACTATAATTAAAACATTATTACACTATGGAGGATCTTTTTGTTTTATTATGATCCTGTATGAGAGAGCGGTTTTGCTGATACCTATGTGGAGGAGGCTTTGAAAGAGGAGCATATACCCCCATTGAGGGGGATCCTGTGAGGAATCAATACCTATAAGGATCGGTGTGATCCCAAAAGTGAGCTGGCCCTTTGTGGTCAATGCAAGGAGGTCAGGGGGCATTTTGGCCACTGATGGATTGACACTATTGCTGTAACCACCTACATATTTCATCACTTGCATGTTATTGCAGTTGGAGCACGTGTTTATTTATAATTATTTTGGAAATTAGTTTGGACTTTAATATTATTAATCTTTGGGGGTTTATCATTATATGTATATATTTATATTTAAGTGTGGTGTGTGACACTTAGCACTGTTTGTATTGTTTATAGCCCCATAGAGGGGATTCACGTTTTGCACTGATGTACATAAGAATATTGGATCCCTCAAGTGTGGGGGGATTCAGTGTATGTGCACTTAATGATATTAATATAATTTTTTCACTATCTTCACTGTTTGATTGTGAGAAGAATATATCACATTATTTTGAGTATTAATATTTAGTATGCGCTGCACTGTGTGTATATATATTTTGTTATTTGTACTTATTGGGTCTAAGTTCTAGTGTTAGCAGCTTAGGGTTAGGGCTCCATTTAAGTGCAGGAGGATACATCTATGATTTGGCAAAATTAAGTTCCTACTTTTGATAATAAAAGGATTTAAATTGCCTACTGAGCTAAAAAAGTGATATCATGTCTACAATAGAGCTGGAACATGGCACCACACAAAGCTCAGGCAAAGATACATTCTGTCAAAGTGGAGTCAACATCAGGTTGAAAGACAGTAGGCCTGAGTAATCTTTAAACCCACAATAAATAATAGCAGGAGGGTCTAGGGGAGGGGTAGTAATGTCAGGAGTCATAAGGTGCATAAACTGAGGGGGCTTCAGCAGTGCATGAGCGAAAAATATGAGAAATCTGTAAAGACAGGTAGTATAAACCTACGTCTGACAGTGCCAGACCTCCCAGAGCCTGAGTATTTTTCATAGTTGACCAGTTCAGTTTGTGTCCGTTGGAGCCACAGATAAAAGTTTAAAGTAAGGAATCTAACTAAAACTTTAAAACATTTCAAGAGAAAATAGATCAGAGATTACCAAAGAATATAAAGGAATGCTTTTTAGAAGGTCAGTGCATCCCATGACACCAGTCGGTAACTTAGACCATTTGCCAATCTTAATTTAACAGTAAAAACCAGGGTCTTAACATTTCTAACCCTGAGGTTCTCTGGAAATATATATACTGAGATATGTAATTTATATAGTCCTAAAGGAAATGAGGCCTGATTACTAGTAAAAAGAAATTTGTGATTATGACTAGTTAATGGTCAGACCTAAATAACCACTAAAATCATTAATAAGCACTAGCAGTATTACATTAAAGGTCCAACTCCAAGTGAGAGAAGAAAGAATTGGCTGCACACCACGGCAGAGCCATTCAATAATTTATTCCATCAAATCTTCCAAAGGACAGCATAGGAATACAAAATAGCAGTATGTTGTTGACACGTTTCACACAAAGCTGTGCTTATTCATAACTGGTGAACTGATGAACTTGTGCACTGAAAAGCAGGGTAAACCACAGACACAGCTTGCAAAAGTGGGCAAAATAGGTCTGTAACCTAAGCATGATATGACAGTCCCTCAGGGTGAGTGCTGGTTCTATCTAAACCAGTGTTTAAAAACTCCCAGCCAAATTACTGTAACTCCAGAGTAAGAGGACATGCAGGTTCTTTCCTCCTGCCAACTGACATATTAAAGCGGAGTTCCACCCAAAAGGGGAAGTTCCACTTTAAAGATTGGTCCCCTGCTCCCCATTAAGGATTGGCACCTTTGGGGAGTGGGGGGAACGGGTACCCAAATTTGACAGGTACCCGCTCCCACTTTCGCTGCGATCACCTAGGCGATCGGAAGCGGAAGTTGTCCTCCTACCCTCCCTCCCCGAAGCCTTGTGGGACACATGACAGGTCCCAGAAGATGACGGGGCCATTCAGGAAGCGTAGAGCTACTTGCACATGCTAGCTGTCACAGCCGGGGGCCCACACTGAAGATGCCGACGCCTGGAATACAGGACGGCCAGTGAAACGGGCTGTGACAGGGGCAACGCGGGATCCTAGGACAGGTGAGTGTCTGTTTTTTAAAAGTCAGCAGCTACAGTTTTTGTAGCTGCTGTCTTTTATTTTTTTACAGAGTGAGTGGAACTCTGCTTTAAGGGTCTAGGGGGCATAGAAAATCAATATCTACAGAGGAAGCCCCATAAATATACCACTCATGAAAAATACATTTTCCCTGCTAGTCGAACTCTACATGATGTAACATAAACTGAATACATTTAAGCATAAGGATGGAAACCCCCAGCAGGAGGATGTATGGGTTGTGTGATAATACCAACCAACCTTTTTTCACCTTAGAGTACTGAGTCACATCAGTTAAGTGGGTTTTGTTTAAGGCAATGACATCCACTTTATACTCCAAGCAACAATGGAGGAACGTTTAACTTTCCACTTAATTAATTTAGGGATCCCATGGAAAATTAGTTTTTAAGATCATTATAGAGGCAGGAGAACACTAGGTAAATTAGCATATCAAGTAATGTTGCTTAACATTGAGAGGCAGATGTATAAGGGTACACCAAGTACTACAAAGACAGTCAAACCAAGGAGATGAAAGCATTGCACTTATAGCACTGTATAGGGGAAAATATTGCATAGATAGAAAAAAAATTACTATACAAAGATGAACAACTAAGGAGGCAAAAAACAATATATGGCACCAGGGAACATGAAAGCTGTCTCAACTCCCCAAGAAGTGCAAGCATTGGAATCAACAAATTATATCTCCTTGCAGTTTCTGAACCTTAATATATGGCCTGTAAAACAAAAGTAACATACAGGTGAAGAAAAGATGAAAAGTCAGCACCAGTAACAAATAGTTACATAGCTACATAATTAGTCAGGTTGAAAAGACACAAGTCCATTCAGTTATGTCAATAGAAAAAAAACAAGCTAATAGACAAGCTCTATATATACAATCTTATACCCACAGTTGATCCAGAAGAAGGCAAAAAACAATACAACATGATCTTAGTTGCTCCAGTAGGAGAAGAATAAAATTACTTCCAGATCCCTCAGGAGGCAATAAGATATTCCCTGGATCAACTACCCCTAGTGTTATTACTTACAAATGTTGGTATCCAGTTGCATTATGGAATGCATCTAGCTCTTTTTTAAAACAATCTACTGAGCTGGCCAGAACTAGTCCTTGAGGGAGTCTATTCCACATTTTCACAGATCTTACTGTGAGGAAGCCTTTCTGGATGTGAAAATTACAACTCTTTTCATCCAGCTGTAACATGTACTCCCTTGCCTTTTGCAATGACCTGAAAATGAATAACTCCACACCAAGTTACCCATATGACCCACTTATGTATTTACAGTGAGGAACAGAAGTATTTGAACACCCTGCAATTTAGCAAGTTTTCCCACTTAGAAATCATGGAGGTGCATTCCCACTCTGAGAGACAGAATTAAAAAAAACAATTCAAGAAATCACATTGTATGATTTTTAAAGAATTTATTTGTCTTGCACTGCTGAACATAAGTATTTGAACACCTGAGAAAATCAGTGTTAATATTTGGTACAGAAGCCTTTGTTTGCAATTACAGAGGTCAAACGTTTCCTGTAGTTCTTGACCAGGCTTGCACACACTGCAACAGGGATTTTGGCCCACTCCTCCACACAGATCTCCTCTAGATCTGTCAGGTTCTGGGGCTGTCGCTGAGCAACACAGAGTTTCAGCGCCCTCCAAAGATTTTCTATTGGATTTAGGTCTGGATTTAGGTCTGGCTAGGCCACTCCAGAACCTTGATATGCTTCTTATGGAGCCACTCCTTGGTTATCCTGGCTGTGTGCTTCAGGTCGTTGTCATGTTGGAAGACCCAGCCACGACCCATCTTCAATGCTCTGACTGAGGGAAGGAGGTTGTTGCTCAAAATCTCACAATAAATGGCCCCATTCATCCTCTCCTTAATACAGTGAAGTCGTCCTGTCCCCTTCACAGAAAAGCACCCCAAAGCATGATGTTACCACCCCCATGCTTCACAGTAGGGATGGTGCTCTTGGGATGCAACTCATCCTTCTTTTTCCTCCAAACACGACGAGTGAAGTTTAGACCAAAAAGTTCTACTTTGATTTCATCTGACCGCATGACTTTCTCCCATGCCTCCTCTGGATCATCCAGATGGTCATTAGCAAACTTCAGATGGGCCTGGACATGTGATGACTTGAGCAGGGGAACCTTCCGTGCAATGCATGATTTGAAACCATGACGGCATAGTGTTCTACTGACCGTGACCTTTGAAACTGTGGTCCCAGCTCTCTTCATATCATTGACCAGCTCCTCCCTTGTAGTTCTGGGCTGATTCCTCACCTTTCTTATCATCAGTGATACCCCACGAGGTGAGATCTTGCATGGAGCCCCAGTCCGAGGGAGACTGACAGTCGTCTTTAGCCTCTTCCATTTTCTAACAATTGCTCCAACAGTTGATCTATATTCACCAAACTTCTTGGCAATTGCCCAGTAGCCCTTTCCAGCCTTGTGGAGATCCACAATTTTGTCTCTGGTGTCTTCTGACAGTTCTTTAGTCTTGCCCATAAATGGCGTCTGACTGACTGGGGGGTGGACAGGTGTCTTTAAAGAGCTCAGACAGGTGATACTAAGTTAGATTAATGAGTGGAGTAGAGGTGGACTTTTTAAAGGCACAGTAACAGGTCTTTGAGAGACAGAATTCTTGCTGTTTCTTAGGTGTTCAAATACTTATGTTCACCAGTGCAAGACAAATAAATTCTTTAAAAATCATACAATGTGATTTCCTGAATTTTTTTTTAAATTCTGTCTCTCAGAGTGGGAATGCACCTACAATGTGAATTTCAGACCCCTCCATGATTTCTAAGTAGGAGAACTTGCAAAATCGCAGGGTGTTCAAATACTTCTGTTCCTCACTGTATACATGTAGATCATATCCCCCCTTAATCACCTCCTATCAATAAATCAGTTCAGCTAATCTTTCCTCTGATCTGAGCTCTCCCATGTCTCTTATCAGTTTGGTTGTTCTTCTTTGCACTTTATCCAATTCTCTGATATTTTTTCATGAACTAGTGTACAAAGCTGAACTGCATATTTCAGATGAAGTATTACTAATGATTTGTACACAGGCAAAATGATGTAACGCTGTAACTCTAAAGGAGATTGAGAGGTAATATAGTGTTCCCAAGCAGACTGCACCAACTTGGCTTGTGCAGAAATGATAGGTCCAGTGATGTTTGGCAATAAGGTGAAAGGAAGGGTTAAACCATCTGGGTGAAGGAACCCCCTAGGAGTAAATGCATGCAAGTCATGAATTCAAGATGAGAAAATAATACCAATCAGTAGTTGGCAGCACATGGTCAAATATAAGCACCCCACTAACTATCCTACCCACCCCACATACCTAAACACTTACATGACTTCTGTTACACTGTAACACTGTCTCAGCTGTAGCACCATTTTACTCACTTTCTGGTCTCACAGGAGAATCTGAGAAGAGTAGGAGCCATAGGGTCCTGTCAAACTAATGTGAGGAGGGATCTTGGGCTCACCAGACCTGTGTGTCTATGTCAGCTCAGGCTCGTGCACATGTGTGCCGTGAGGAGGAAGGAGTGGACACCGCCAGCGGGGCACTGCCAAAGAGGAGGAAAGAGATCACTCTGTGTAATATTATTGCAGAGGGCAGGTAAATTTAACCTCCATTCTATTTGAATAACAAATGTACTTATTCAGCTAGCCAGAGACCACAAAGGTATACTTTGAAGGGGATATGAAAGATCAAGAAGACAGAGGATATCTTAGATAATCCAAAGTACCGCTTTTGGAGCAGGAGATAAGTAAATGCATGGTGAAAGATAATGGGAAGGGTCAGTGCTGCTTAAAGCTGCAACAAAGTGTTCTGTGGTCCCACAGAACCCATGTGCTGCCAAACTTTGAAGTCAGTTGTCATGTCATTGAGCTGCAGGTGGCAGATTTCCCACCTTGCAGCTGTACATACACAAAGAGACAAGAATGCTTGGGGCATCATTGACCTAATATGTCCACGTGGCCATTATAGCCATGTGACCATATTTGGTTAATGGTGTCATAAGCATCACTCTGTCTTTGTATATATACATACAGTTGTGGGACACAAAATGTCCTAGCCCCAGCTCATTGGCCCATAAACGGCAGCTTGAACTTTGGACTGAACCCAAGCTAATCACTAGTAAAGGATGAACAGTAAATATAGAAGTGTTTTATAAACTGAACAAGATGACTGTTGCTCTGTAAAAATTATATGAACAATAAATATTGTCATCATCATCACAAAAAATGTTTATAATTTAACTTCTTTGAACAAATAAGCACAACACATTTTACAGATTTTGCATTTTTTCAGCATTGACTTACAAAGCTCTTTGCACTTAGTTACATATAGTTTAAGAGTTGCAAAGGAAGTAGTTACTTAGAGATATGCTAACAATGTTGCTGTGTGATTTCACTGCACAGCAAATCTACTGGCAGGATCAATAGTTAATAAAACTATACAAACTCTAGTATATAAAAGTAATATAAACTATATTGAACTGTAATGTCAAACTGCATGATATAGGTCAGTTTAAATTTTGCCCATTTTAAATGTGTTTTACTTCAAATTGCAAAAGACAAATAATAAACATAGTTGTTGGCATATTTCAGTAGAATCCTTGTAAATTGTCACTATAGGATTGAAGAATCTCATGTCCTGAAAATTGTATGCACAACTTGGAAGGCCAAATAATTCTCAAATAATCTTAAAGTTAATTTATGAAAAATTAGAAGCCCTTAGGTTTAGCTCCCTTAAAAGTCTAGTCCACCCTGAACTCAAATTTCAAAATATCTGCTTAGATTTCAAGACATTCAATTGTTTTTTATCTCTGGTAGAGAGATCTCTGCTCCTGACTTTCTAGCTCCTCCTACCGGCTACCATTTAAACTCTTTTTTTGTGGATCCCCAAACTATTTTATATAGAAGTACAGTAAGGTTTCTTTGTTTTGAAATAGCAACAGCAAAGAGATCTAAGAGCTGGATTATTTGGACAAATAGGAAATCAATCATTACTCAATTCATTAAAGTCTGTCTATAACTGAAATATATTTTTTTGTGTACACTGACTCTTGAAGAAATGCTACTTTCAATTTTTTAAGGCTTTCTGAATAAAAAATACAGTCTTATTCAGCAAACAGGAAAAATTCACCAGAGTGACTTGACCATAACATCAGAAGATAATAAATGACTACTGTATATGAAAAGAGATTATATCCCAGTGAAATACCACACAACACATGGACTTTCTAGCGATAGGTGTTGCAGCAATCAGATGGGTTAGCAATTACATATACAAAAATGTACACTATATTTCCAAAAGTACTGGGACACCTGCCTTTCCACGCACTTGAACTTTAATGGCATCCCAGTACTAGTATGTAGGGTTCAATATTGAGTTGGCCCAGCCTTTGCAGCTATAACAGCTTCAACTCTTCTGGAAGGCTGTCCACAAGGTTTAGGAGTGTGTCTATGGGAATGTTTGACCATTCTTCCAGAAGCGCATTTGTGAGGTCAGGCACTGATGTCAGAAGGCCTGGCATGCAGTCTCCACTCTAATTCACCTCAAAAGTGTTCCATTGGGTTGAGGTTCCATTGGGTTGAGGTCAGGACTCTGTGCAGGCCAATCAAGTTCTTCCACCCCAAACTCGCTCATCCATGTCTTTATGGACCTTGGTTTGTGCACTGTTAAGCAGCCATGATGAAACAGGAAGGGGCCCTCCGCAAACTGTTCCCACAAAGTTGGGAGCATGTAATTGTCCAAAATGTCTTGGTATGCTGATGCCTTAAGAGTTCCCTTCACTGGAACTAAAGGGCCAAGCCCAACCCTTGAAAAACAACCATACTCCACCTCCACCAAACTTTTCACTTGGCACAGTGCAGTCAGGCAAGTACCATTCTCCTGGCAACTGCCAAACCCAGACACATCCATCAGATTGCCAGACAGAGAAGTGTGATTCATCACTCCAGAGAACAAGTCTCCACTGCTCTAGAGTCCAGTGGCGGCGTGCTTTATGCCACTGCATCTGACACTTTGCATTGCACTTGGTGATGTAAGGCCTAAATGCAGCTGCCCGGCCATGGAAACCCATTTAATGAAGCTTTCTACACACTGTTGTGCTAATCTGAAGGCCACACAATGTTTGGAGGTTTTTAGCTATTGACTCTGCAGACAGTTGGCGACTTCTGCACACTGTGCACTTCAGCATTCGCTGAATGACTTTGTAATTTTACGTAGCCTACCACTTGGTTGCTGTTGTTCCCAGTTGCTTCCACTTTGTTATAATTCCACTAACAGTTGACCGTGTTGAATATTTAATAGCAAGGACATTTCGTGGATGGACTTATTGCACAGGTAGCAACCTATCACGGTGCCACGCTGAGCTCCTGAGATCGATCCATTCTTTCACAAATGTTTGTAGTAGCAGTCTGCATACCTAGGTGCTTGATTTTATACACATGTGGTCATGGAGGTGATTGGAACACCTGAATCCAATGACTTGGAGGGGTGTCCCAATACTTTTGGCAATATAGTGTATGTTGCCACCACACTTTTATCTTTCAACAGGCAATTTTTATTGATTGCAGGCACCATAATAGTGCAACATTTCAGGATCACAAGGACCGCATACATCAAGGCCTGAGCTGAGCTTAGCTGAGCTGGCAATGTTTGCACTTTACTTTAAAAGAATAAGGCTACAATACAGCTATCACACAAATAACCACATGTATTCCCTTACAGTGGTGAATATCCATGGACTATAGGCCCCATGTTGTTTTCAGTTCATGGGCCAACAGTTTAAAGTGGTACTAAACCCACAACAGTCAAATCAATCTGTATATGCAGTAAAGCCTGCTTGTTATAGTCACTGTGAAATCTAAGGGGTTAATCCTCCGCATTGTGTAAAAAAGCTGTTTGCATCTGTCTTATCTGATCCTCCCCTTCTTCCATCTGTGGATAGTACAGAGCCCTAGGAGGCACTATGCACATGCTGTTTAGTGTGTATAGCTAGAGATTTTTTTTTGAGAGTGTGCATGTGACCAGCACTGTCCAGACAGAGGGTCAGGGGTCATGCAGTCTCACAGGACAGTCAGATAAGAATGAAAACAGTCACAAGACTTCTTTATACTGCTGATGAGAAAAGGTATTTTGCAGTGTATTTACTAAAATAACTGCATTTTCATGTTCTGTGTAATGTGGAAGACCTGATATAGGTAATACAGGGTCATGGGTTTAGTAACACTTTAATGGAATTATGATTATGCATAATGGTCAGTGAACAACGTCATCTGTGTTTTTGCTCGGATGCGGTTTATAAATTTGGAAAGATGTGAAAGGCTGTGTTTAAATTTTGAATTTGATCTTATGCAGTGGCACACTTTTCACAAATTACTCATATGATGGTGGCAAATAATTTGGAAACAATATTTTGAAATATTATATAACAGGTGCAGCGCTAATATACAGAAAAATGAAGATCCATATATCGCATGTGGACTCGTATAAAAGTTCAAAGTGACATAGTGCATACAGGTATAAAACACTACTGATGTGTCTGGTAGAACGTGAGGAAAGGATTATATCCAAACAAAAGTTCAAAGTGAGGATGTGAATAAATTCTCAAATACTCTGATGCTTTCCAGGCAACACCGACTGTGTCTACGGTGAAAAATGGGGGTACAAATTGCGCACTCACCAAATGCGCAACCTTTATGCGCTTTTCTCTAACAAATAAGATCTCCAATCCCTCATCCAGGGTCTGGTCAGATCTGGTCAGGTCCCCTTCTTAGTCCAAACACCTTGCAGTTAGCTTCTCCTTTGATGGTCACCACTCTCCAAGACACCTGGCTCCCACAGGAGCTCAGAAGAAAGCAAAGGAGGCCAATAGTGCAGTATGTCTTAAGGGTACATTTATTCCCACGCACAAACAGCAGATACAAGGTATGGAAGAAGCAAAATAAATACTGACCCTATATGAAGTAACCGCCGGGCCCCTCGTAGTGCCGGCGGTGCATGCGTCAATCAGCTGAAGCCTGACCCAGACGCGTTTCGAGCGATAGCTCTTTGTCAACGGGTATTCGGCTATCAGCTGTTGACGCCACTCTGTCGTTTAAATAAGGGGAACAATGCACGCATAGTTAACATGCGCCATTTTCCCTGGGAAAGATGTCCTCAAAACAGGCGCCATTATGGCGTAGTCCCTGTAACCGCGCATGCGCGAGCATAGCGTCAGAACAGGGCGGACATCTATCCACAAAGCGCCATTTTCCCAGAGAGAAATGTCCTCAAAGACGGGCAACATTTTGGCGTAGTCCCTGTAACCGCGCATGCGCGAGCATAGCGTCGGAACAGGGCGGACATCTGAATGCGATCACCGAGGGAAAAGTGTTGCCATAGGGACACAATACACAGAACCCCAATATAAAGGTCATTCTGAGCCAGTGTATCGATCCAGCAATATATTGCATTATATCAATATTAGAAGATCAAATCAACATAAACAACAAGAGGCGGACTTTATTAACCAGGTCCTCAAATCAAACCCTAATTTATCAAGCCATATCTCAATAAATGGCAACATATACCCTAGGTGATCCTCTGTGTCCAATATAGCGGCAAAATTGTAATGATCAACAATATTAAATCGTCATGGATACATCTAAATTGCAGTACCACTCATAAAATGCTATGTACTTTACATCAAGTTATGGTGTTACCATCCCATAATATCATATGCAAAACGTAATCATATGTGAAATTACATGATGAAATACCTTGTAAATTATAGCAATCAACACTTTAAAATCAATGTCTCTCAAATATATAAATAAAATAAAAAACATATGGGAGAACACCATACAAATATGGGCAAAAACCCAAACTTATAAAATATACCTAAAATTATCTTAAGAAAATTATCTTTTAAAAAATAAAATAAAATACTAACCAAAGACTTCGTCACAACCAGAAATCGGAACTATAATAATGAATGCCCTATTTGGCATATACATATACGCAGGAAAAACTCAATATCAGATGAAAACTATGAATACAGTGATGCTCTACCAATACTAATTTAGCTATTATCTATAAAGCAGTTCAAATCTAACTCTATGTTAAGCCCCTTAGGCCGCATAGAGTCCATTTGGAAAATCCACTTGGTTTCCATCTGCGACACTACTCTCTTCTTATTAGTGCCCCTCCAATGCGATTGAACTGCATCTATTCCTGCAAACATCAAGGATGATGGATCCCTATTGTGATGTGTTCTATAGTGCATAGAAAGTGAGTGATCTTTAAAACCCTTCTTCACATTATTAACATGTTCCCTAAGTCTATCTTTAAGTTTCCTGGTCGTGCGTCCAATATATTGTTTCTTACAGGGACACTGCAAAAGATAAACAACATGCCTGCTATTGCAGGAAATAAAGTTCTTGATCTTAAAGGTTTTCCCTGTAACCGTGGAGGTAAAGTCCTCAATTTTTTGTTTCCTTTTACCATTACAAGTACATATGACACACCTATTACAGGGAAAGAAACCTTTTATATCCCCAAATAAAGATACAGTCTGCGGAGGATTGATAACATTTGGGGCAATGAGATTTCTCAAAGTCTGTGCCTTTCTATATATTATTTCTGGTTTATCCGGCAGAATCTTGGTTAGAATTGGATCTGCTTTAAGAATTTTCCAGTTTTGATTTATTATTTTAGAAATCATTTTGTATTGTCTGGAAAATGTAGTTATGAAGGGGCAAACTTTTGGTGGCTTCTTTAAAGTATTACCAGCTAATAATGCCTCTCTATCCATATGCGCTACATTATGGATAATCTGGGTAAGGTGCGTTTCTTCATATCCCTTTTCCAAAAATCTGTTCTTCAAAATCTCAGCCTGGGATAGGTAAGTGTCCACAGAGGTACAATTTCGCCTTATTCTAAGGAATTGTCCTTTCGGTATATTTGAAAGCCACAAAGGATGGTGGCAACTATTTACGGGAATATACCCATTCCTATCTACAGATTTGAAAAAAGATGAAGTTACAATCTTGTTATCCAAATTCATTAATGTCAAATCCAAAAAATTGATATTAGTCTTACTGTATTCAAATGTTAATCTGATATTCAAGGTATTGTTATTAAGTGTCCCAAAAAAATTTATTAGGGCTTGTTCGTCTCCTTTCCATATCAGGAGGATGTCGTCAATGTATCGTTTGTAAAAATATAACTCTGGCCAATCTCTGGCATACACGACATCCTCCTCCCATCTGGTCATAAATAGATTGGCCAGACTCGGAGCGAACTTGGCTCCCATAGCGATACCCCTTGTTTGCAGATAGAAAGAACCATCGAACCAGAAATAATTTCTGGTCATGGCGAAGTCCAAAAGTGTCAAAATAAAATTCTGGTGTAAAACTGTTAAAACTGACTCATCAAGATAAAATTTAACAGCCTGCATGCCCTCTGAATGGTCTATGCTGGTATAAAGAGACGTGACATCAGCAGTGACTAAAAATGTATTGTCATCTACAGAAAGATCTTTTATATCTTGCAGGACCTGTTTAGTATCCCTCAGATATGAGGGAGTTTTCCGTACCAGCGGCTGTAAAAAATAATCGATGTATTCACCGACTTTTGAGCACAAAGACCCAACACCACTGATAATAGGTCTACCCGGGGGATTTTCAGGATTTTTGTGCACTTTTGGGAGAATGTACATTATAGGTAATTTTGGAGCTGAAGGACATAGGAACTCTTTTTCCTTCTTATTTATTATATTATCCTGGTAACCCCTGCCTATAATGTTTTTTAAAACTTTCTTATACATTATCAGAGGATTTTTTGACAAAGGACAATACGTATCCTTGTCCTCAAGAATATTATAAACTTCTTTAATATAATTATCCTTGCTCAAAATTACAACCCCCCCTCCCTTATCGGCGGGTCTTATAACTAAATCTTTCCGATTCAGTAAAGAATCCATAGCTTTATATGACTCAAAATTATTATGATTTTTATAATTTTTCACTTTGACTGCCGCCAAATCTTTTAATGTAGTTTCTTTGAAAGCATTTATGTAATGTTGTGACTGAGGTGGAGGATTAAACAGAGATGCATTATGCAAATTGGAATACGTTGTTATATTTGAAGTATTCCTTGATATGGGGTTTAGGGAAAAATGTTTCTTTAATGATATTGATCTAACAAATTTATGTAGGTCGATATACGTGCGAAATTTATCCAACTTATTATCTGGTGCATATTTTAATCCCTTGTCAAGGAGATCTAATTCCTGTGGGGTCAAAACTTTACCACTCAGATTAAAAATCCCTTTACCCTTTAGAATTTCCTCTTTTTTGGGTCTATTAACCCTCTTTCCTCCCCTTTTTCCTCTGCTTGAACGCTTCTTTTGCGCGAGCTCCCCTCTCCTAAAAAATGAACCGGGGCAGTGTTCCGGTTATCATTTTGATATGACACATTCGTTGCTATAGGGGGGTGGTATGCATTATTCCCATGTGGTGAAGTGTATTGTTGCCACCCACCATTATTCCTAGGTGTCCTAGGACCCTGTGCCATCCTATTATCTTGTCCATACGTTCCCCCTTGGTTACTCTTAGGAAATTTATTGTTATTATTATAAGGAGGTTTATTAGGTTTTTTGAATTGATTGTATCTGTATCCCTGATTGGGATACCATTCATAACCTCTGGACCCAATGTTATCATCTGCTACGTGTCTCAATGGTTCAAAACGATTAGCGACAGGTACATTAGATTTATGGTTAACTTGTGTATTTACAGGTGGCTGATATTAGTTATAAGTTACTTGTTGCTGTTGTCTAGGACCCTGCCGTCCTTTTTGTTTCCTCTTAGGTTTAGGTATATATGGAGTGGTATCCATAAGCACTGGAGAACCACCTGCCAATTCCTCTGTACTCGTTTGCCACTTAAAGATTTTATTATCTGCATAATCCCTATGGTCACGAGTGTACTTCTTTCGTTTTTTGAGTTTCTGTTCTTTTTCTATATGATCAAGAAAAAGTTTAAGTTTATTAGATTCTGATTTGTATTCTTCATTTTCCCTAAATGGAACCAGTCTCTCTCTTATTTTATTAATTTCAATATCCAAAAAATTCAATTTTTTCTTCTTTCGTATAATAAGAAATTTGAGCATATCCAAACCAGCTAAATTAAAGTACTGGGACCATTCAGATATATCGTTCACATCTCCTACTTCAGGGGAGATGTTCCATCTCAGGGAACGGGGAACCATCTGTTCCTTAATGTACCTATCTAAAAAGGATATGTCCCAAAGAGTTCTGACCTCCGCTGAGGTCAGATTACGAAGCTGTATAAACATCCCTTTTATATCATCAGCTTCCTCATTAATAGTGAATACATCATCAGGTATACAAGGTCTCATTGACCTCATTTCAAAAATATCAGTCATTATGACCAAAATAGACCAAAAGGCTGCTCAGCTAAAATAGGTAAGAACACAAACTTTAAAATATACAGATAAGCGAGCGCCTTCCAAAATGACAGCAGCTGTACACCAAAGGCACCATATAAGACCTCCCAACAGATAGTATATAACAGGTGCAGCGCTAATATACAGAAAAATGAAGATCCATATATCGCATGTGGACTCGTATAAAAGTTCAAAGTGACAGTGCATACAGGTATAAAACACTACTGATGTGTCTGGTAGAACGTGAGGAAAGGATTATATCCAAACAAAAGTTCAAAGTGAGGATGTGAATAAATTCTCAAATACTCTGATGCTTTCCAGGCAACACCGACTGTGTCTACGGTGAAAAATGGGGGTAAAAATTGCGCACTCACCAAATGCGCAACCTTTATGCGCTTTTCTCTAACAAATAAGATCTCCAATCCCTCATCCAGGGTCTGGTCAGATCTGGTCAGGTCCCCTTCTTAGTCCAAAACCCCTATGGCAACACTTTTCCCTCGGTGATCGCATTCAGATGTCCGCCCTGTTTCGACGCTATGCTCGCGCATGCGTGGTTACAGGGACTACGCCATAATGGCGCCCGTCTTTGAGGACATTTCTCTCTGGGAAAATGGCGCTTTGTGGATAGATGTCCGCCCTGTTCCGACGCTATGCTCGCGCATGCGCGGTTACAGGGACTACGCCATAATGGCGCCTGTTTTGAGGACATCTTTCCCAGGTGCATTTGGTGAGTGCGCAATTTGTACCCCCATTTTTCACCGTAGACACAGTCGGTGTTGCCTGGAAAGCATCAGAGTATTTGAGAATTTATTCACATCCTCACTTTGAACTTTTGTTTGGATATAATCCTTTCCTCACGTTCTACCAGACACATCAGTAGTGTTTTCTACCTGTATGCACTATGTCACTTTGAACTTTTATACGAGTCCACATGAGATATATGGATCTTCATTTTTCTGTATATTAGCGCTGCACCTGTTATATACTATCTGTTGGGAGGTCTTATATGGTGCCTTTGGTGTACAGCTGCTGTCATTTTGGAAGGCGCTCGCTTATCTGTATATTTTAAAATATTTTGAAATATGCATACATATTGGAATTGATCCAATAAATAGTAAAGTATGTTTACTTTTCAAAGTAATGTTCACTTTGCAGTGGAATTTTCACTTAGCATAATGACTGTGGTAAAAATTCACTTTGCAAAAAATAACCAGTCACATGCAAGGAAATGAAAAAAAAATATTTTTTTTGCATGCACGTGATTAGACAATTGAAGTCACTAAGCTTTCACTAAGCTAAGGGAAAATTCTCGCAAAATAAAACTTCACTTTCTTATGTGAACAGTCTATACTCCTTTAGTACCGTATCTTCCAGCGTATAAGGCAACTGGGTGTATAAGACGACCCCCTAATTTTCCAATTAAAACAGGTTTTGGGCTATACTCGTCGTATAAGACTACCCCCCTTCTGAGGCAACACCATTTAACCCCTAGCCTACAGGGCACCTATACCCACTTCCCCCCCAGGCCAATTTTCATCTTTCAGCGCTGTCACACTTTGAATGACAATTGCGCGGTCATGCAACACTGTACCCATATGAAATAGGTGGCACTGATGGGCACTGATGAGGAGGCACTGATAGGTGGCACTGATGGACATTGACAGGCATCACTGATGGGCACTGAAAGGCAGCACTGATACATGGCACTGATAGGCGGCAATGATAGGCGACACTGACTGGCACTGTTAGGTGGCACTGACTGGCACTGTTAGGCAGCACTGATGCGCACTGATAGGCGGCACTGATGCACACTTATAGGTGGCACTGATTGGCAGCACTGATGGGCATTGACAGGCATCACTGATGGGTACTGAAAGGCAGCACTGATACATGGCACTGATAGGCGGCACTGACTGGCAGCACTAATAGGTGGCACTTATTGGCAGCACTGATAGGTGGCACTGACTGGCACTGATGGGTGACACTGAAAGGCAGCTCAGATGGGCACTGATATGTGGCATTGATGTGCACTGGTAGGCACTGATATGTGGCATTGATGTGGCACTGATGGACACTGACAGCTGGCACTGCTGGGGCTACACTGATCATCAGGGCACACTGATCATCAGTGCCCTGAGGATCAGTGTACATGTCCCCTCCGCGGAAAGCCGATTATCGGCTCTCCTCTCCCCTCAAGCTGTCAGCGTGACAGCTCGAGAGGAGAGAAATGCCGATAACCGGCATTTCCCTGTTTACATGTGATCAGCTGTGATTGGACACAGCTGATCACATGACCGATCCGACGTCTTCGCTCTTTCTGTGATCGGTGATAGCTGTGTCCAAGGGACACAGCGCATCACCGCGCATGCGCGGAGAATGGGAGGACGTCATATGAGCCAATCATGGCAAGTGATGTATTCTATTAATGAATACAGAGCCTGTTCGGATTGGCTGTGTCAGAGAGGCGGGCTGATGATGTCACAACTTCAGCCAATCCGAGCAGGCTCTGTATTCATTAATAGAATACATCACTCGCCGTGATTGGCTCAGCGCGGTACACTGTATGTAGCTGAAGCTACCATACAGTATTACCGCACATCCAGTGTTCTATACCCGGCGTATAAGACGACCCCCAATTGTTGGGGTATGTTTTTAAGTTAAAAAAGTCATCTTATACGCCGGAAAATACGGTATATAAACCCCTTTGGGTATCTTACAAAATATAGACCACAATGTTTTTTGCCTCTCCATGGGCCCCCTGGAGTCTGGATATGTGGGCAACCACCAACTCTGCCTAGGTTACAATCCACCACTGGTGGTGATCCTCATCAGCCTACTTAAATAATGACTATCAACTGGACATTCTCATTGTTTCTGAAACAGACAAAATGGAAGCCTAAATTTAATGTGCTGTTAATTATATATTTAAGCCATTTGGTCATTCATAGCAATGTCATCATATCATTGTCATTATAATCTTTTCTTTGCTGTGATACTGAAGATTTTTAACAAATTTTAACATGGTCTTATTAAAATTATTCTTTTTATTTTTGGCAGCTGAAAACAATGGTATTCAAGCCTATTAACATCTCGCAAAGTTACTTTTGGATGAACAGTTTGATATATCTCTTTTGCAAGCCAGGGTCTATTTAATATTGCTTTGTAAATTAACTCTCCGTTCTTGTATGCAGAGTTGTCAAATGTAATCCTTTGATTTTTTTTTCACTCAGAG
Source organism: Staurois parvus (assembly GCF_062004578.1). NCBI lineage: Eukaryota > Metazoa > Chordata > Amphibia > Anura > Ranidae > Staurois > Staurois parvus. The sequence continues at coordinate 7,257,905 of NW_028318430.1, read as the reverse complement.
AGATCCACATTTATGAAGTGATAATGAACTGAGCTGAAAGGATTAGATATGATTATGTCAAGACTTTAGATTGAATCTATATCCAAATTCAATAGCAGATTAGTCACTTAGACAGTATCAGAGTAGAAAACAGCTTGGAAAGGGCAGCAGTGCATGGCCTGATCTAATGAAGATTTGCATACAGTTAAGACTTTCAGGAATTGTTATTGTTACTGAGTACACAAATTTTATTGAAACTTCTCATGTGTCAAGAAAATAGCTTTTTCACATGCAAAGAGCGGAGCTCCCTTTGTTTCTCTAAAATATGTTATATCTAACTACAATATTTTACAAAAGGCAGTCTCTTGAGCCAGTCATCTGAATCATAACGACTTCTGGGATAGGATTTTCATTCAGCGATCTCCATTTTGACTTGGATTAAGAGGATTAAAAACCATTAAATGACTATTCTCCACCTCCCTCAAGCAGATTTGCCTTTTTTTGGCCATGACATATATTCACTGTGACCAGACTCAAGAGTAACAGAGTACCACACAAAGGCCTCCCTTAGCATGACAAAAAAAGTAAAAAAAACACTCACACCAAGCTGCCAGTGTTGTAGACAATGAAGTCAGACCAAGCTAGTTGTCTCATTTTCATCAACATAAATAGTAAGGAACTTGACTGTGGCTTTGTTGAAAACTTCAACACGAGGCATATTTTTTTTTTCACACAATCCTTACCCGAAGCTCGAGGTGTCATATTAATTATTTAAATCTTCACAAGATTTCAGCTGTATATTTTGAAGCTGTGCTCAGTGCCAGAAGGTCTCCTGTCTGCTTTTGCTTTTGTTAATTAGAGCCGAAACAGGTCTTTGATCTCTCTGAGTATAACAACCAAACAATGTTAAAGAGCAAAACTTCCTCCATTACTCACCCTTTTCCTCCAATCATTTCACCAGGTTTATTACAAATGTTAAGGATTTCAGGTAGGTTTCATTTTCTGTGCAGTAGCAACTTTTAACCAACTGCTAAGATAAATAATAAGGCCTGATGTCCATTTTGCAGAGATTTTAATTTTCTGTTCTCATTTGATTCCTGCCAAACACAATGCCAGGTCAGCCTCATTATGTATTTGGAATTCTTGTCTGCTGTTATATAATATATCACACACCATCTAGCCTATTAGCTACAATACTTTGCATTCGTTTTTCCAAATATGCTCTAACAGATGAAAGTGTGATATAAAGTTGTATCACATTTGTAGTTAACTGTAAGTTTCCTATATATTCAGAATAGTTTTAAATTAGTACATGTATGATACTGACAGATGAGAAAAATCATCCTACACCAAAAATTGGAACAATATTCTCAAGAGATGAGATGTATATGTTGCAATGTCAGAATTAATTCCTTCAGTGTCTTTAACCATTCTAGATAATAATCAATCATGGTTACTGACCCATGGAATGTCTAGTCAATGATCAATAAGATATATTGCTTGAGGTTGGACTTCAGGTGCTATTCAAACACTACATTTTATAATCAACCCTGGCATATTAAATAAGATTTTTCTTTTTGTTGTACTGAGAACAATTTAAGTGCTTTTTTACAGTGATATACCTGTTTTTCTTTACCTACAGCAACCATATTGATTCACCTAAGAATCAACCAATTTTTTCAACTGTTTCAGCTGTTAAATAGGTACACATTAAATAAAAATGTAAGCAAATCAAGCATTTTGCCAATTTATTGATACATGATTGTTAGATAACATGCAATGAGATCTACTAAGAATACATATTGTGGAAAAAAAGTATACTTTCCTCTGTATATTTCTGAACATAATAGTGCTTGTCTTAATTTACCTTTTTGTACCCTTATTAAAAAATTGTATCAGTATACAACTCATAAGAAGAGAAATCAATAAAATAAAATAAAGTGAATATTTCTGGAATTATGATGCATTTGTATTTCAAAAATTCTGCAATTATGATGCCTTCAAATCATATATTACCTATCAAGTATAAATAAAGGAAAATATTTGGATAGAGTGATTACATAGTTGGTACGGTTAAACAAAGACATGGGTGCATCTAGTTTAACCTATATTTAAATGTGTGTGTACCTGTCACTAGAAGTTCCCATATCCCATATAGTGGGTCACTGAGAAACTTGTTGAAGAGTTTTTTATGTTAACTACGCTCTTAGCTAAAACTACTAACTGTGGAAGGGAGTTATGCATTTGTACCACATTGACTGTAAAGAAACTTTTGCACAGTTTAGGAATAAATGGTTTCTGGTCCAACTTCATGTTGTGGCCTTATGTCTTCTTCAGAGTCCTTAAAATAGTATATATATATATATATATATATATAAAAAATATATATATATATATATATATATATATATATATATATATAATAGTGTAGTCCTAATACTGCAGTCACCATTGATGCATTTGTACAATGCTCTCATATCCTTATGTATGCCCCTCTTTTCCAGGGATCATAAGTTTAATTTCTGTAATCTTTCCAATTAGGACCCCCATCTCCTTTACTAATCTTGTTGGCCTTCTCCAAACTCTCTCTAATTTAAGAACGTGTTTCCTGAGGAATGTGAACAAACTGAATTGCATACTGGTAGAATTATAGTTTCATCTGTTGAGTAAAGATGAGCTCAGATTTGGTCCAGACATGAGTTCACACCAAGCACTGCAGGAAGCTGTCAATCCTGCCCACTACCATCCAATCAACTGCGGTCAGGGCATTCCCCACCCTACAGCTACATGTACACAAAGGGGCAGGATGCTCATGACATTATTGACCTAATAAGGACACATGGTCAATGTCATTATGGCTTCCTGTTGGTTTCACCCCAAGCTTAAACAAAGTAAATATCTTTTTTTAATACATGATAGTAGGCAGCTGGCTTTAATAGCTGTAACCTAGTATTGCATGCTCATGTTGAGGCTATGGTCTGCCAGTAACCCCAGATCTCTTTCCATCCCTCATTCCCCCAGGGAATCATATTGTAATGTGTAGATCCTAATTTTTAGCTCCTATGTGCATAACTTTGCATTTTTTAAGATTTAACTTGTAGCCATATAGCTGTCCACCCCTCAATTTAATCATGTACTTCTTGTAGAGATTCTGTATCCTTGTTAAGTTATTGCCATACAGATCTTGGTATCATTGGCAAACAGTGAGATTGAGTTATTTATCATTGACCTTTGTATGAGTTCCTGTATCCAGTTTTCTCCATGTACATAGAATTCTTTCAATACAAATGGACCTTTACTTGTAAATTAAGCATTTGCAGGGAACTGTACTGAATGCTTTAACAAACTCAAGATTAACCATGTCCACTTGCCTCTCTTGCTTCTCACTTCCTAGAATGTTAGTAGGTTTATTCTGACAAGAGAGGTCCTTCATAAATCCATGTTGATTGTTAGATATGATTACCCATTTTAGGGGTGAATTCTTGAATATATTCCTTCACAATTTATTTTGGCACCAATACACTGATCGAGTGAGCACCGCCATTCCACTTCCTGGAGCTCGGCATGCGTTCTAAATCCCAGAAACCAGAAGTGACGTCAAGGACTACATGTTTCGCTGCTTGTCGACCTCGAGGAGCTCCGGTCCACCATAATCCCGAAGGTATTTATAGTGTACCCTTTTCAATGACTGGTCAATTACAATTGGTCTTCAACAAAATGGATTCCATACCATTCCGGTTCACTTATTGATACATTGGGCCGTGTGGATTAGTGACAACATTTACAATATCAATTGCAAATATAAACAGTAAATTATTCTGTACAAATTATATAATAATTCATTTATTTATTATGCCATAAATAACTACTCATTCAACAGGGGGTCTGTATGATCATGTCATCCACCCTGGGTTGCCATAATCTATTTTTAAACCTCCCTGTTGATTTGCATATTGCCATCTAGTGTTCAGTCTAAAAATTACCTCATAAACCCACTACTTTATTTAGATATAGTCCCCCTAATGGTTCCCATATTGTCATCTAGTGATCAATTTTAGGATCCCTCTTCCCAACCATTACTAGCAGCTTCTATACCCCCCTATTTTGACTATTTCTTTTTTGTTTTACCATAGGACCAGACTCGGACATCCTCTTTTCCCTCAAATTCTTATATATACGCAATGGCTCCCCCAACCATAAATTAGTTGGTGAGAGATATTGTTGTCAAAAGTCAGTTCAAATGAATATCTATGTTTAACCCTTGCTGGGCCAGAGGATTCAGTTCATATATCCATCTAATTTCATTTTTTGAGATTTCCTTAACGAGATCACTCCCTCTCCAGTGTCTAGTTACCCTATCTATACCTATAAAGAAAAGGTGGGAGGGATCCTGATTGTGTGCCACCTTAAAATGATTGGATGAACTATGTTTTCTATATCCATTTCTAATGTTGGTGATATGTTCTCCAATGTGCTTACATAGCTTTCTATTTGTGCTTCCAATATCATATAATCCACATGGGCACGTTAATAAATAAGTGACATATTTGTTATCACACATAATTAATTTTTTATATCATATTTTTTACCCATGGTAGAATAGAACTCAGATGTATGTCTCTTCTTGTCTCTAGTTATTCTACAGGTCTTACATCTCTTACACCTAAAGAAACCATTCCTTTCCAAGAAAGTAACCTTTTCTTGGGGGCATTTAATACATTTCTGGCTATGATATTTCTTAACCCTGGGGCTCTCTTATAAATAAAACTGTTTTTTTTTGTAAAATATTCCTCAAGGAATGATCCCTTAATGAGATTGGCAAATATTTTCTAATGCTCTCTGTATTGTGTATTGTACCTTTTTACAAAGGCCCTATCAATTTGTACTTTTTTCTTCTCTTCTTGTTTAGTCAGTATTCTCTCACTGTTTATTCCTCTTACCTAATTTTTTCTAATTATTTTTGTTTGTACCCCTTCTCCTTAAACCTTTCAATTACTATACTGGATTGGGCCATATAATCCTCATCTTTTAGACAGTTTCTTTTAATCCTCATGAACTTGTCCTTCGGGATGGCTCTCAACCATCCCGGATGGTGACAGCTCCTAACAGATATTTATCTGTTCCTGTCTGTCTCTTTGAAGTGGGTAAGTGTGTGAAATAATGCTCCTACTTTCCAGATCTCAAGATCTAGAAAGTGTGCCATCTCATTATTCATAGTGCTAGAAAATTTGATGTTATACTGATTGATATTTAGCCCTTGTAGAAATAGTATTAGATCCTCCTTATCTCCCTCCCAAATAATGAAGATGTCTTTTGTATAATCTAAGTTGGGGCCATAGTTTGGATAAAATGTCCTCCTCTTCCCATTTATTCAAAAAAATGTTGGCTAAACTTGAGGCATACCTAGCCTCCATAGCTACCCCTTTCACTTGGCTATAGAATTCACCTCCATACCAAACATAATATTTGGCCATTGCCATTTCCAGACCCTCTAAGATGTGTTTCCTCTGAATAGCATTTGCATTGGATAAAGTTTTTAAAGCCCATTCAGTGGCCTTCAGCACATCTTTCTGTGTAATGTTTGTATATATGGACTCTACATCCACAGTGCCCAATAGGGTATTCTGTACAGGAATATTTTTAAGCAGATTAATAAGCTCTCTGCTATCTTTAAGAAAGGCTTGTCCTTTGCTGGCTAATTCTTGCAAGTAATTATCTATATATTCTTCAAGTCTAGAATAGAGGAATCCTATTGCACTAATTATGTGTATTTCTGGAGGTTTGTTTTTATTTTTATGATTTTTTGGGACCTGATATACAACTGGGATTCTTTGTGCTTTAGGTGTTAGATAACTGGCCTCTTTTTTTAGCCAACATATTTTTCTTAAGTCCCTTCTTGACAACAACTTCTAATTTCTCTTTAAGTTGTTTCATTGGGTCACCTGGTAATCTTTTATAGGTTTCTCTATCACTTAGTATTCTGGTCATTTCACCCTTCTGTCTTCTTTTTTCAAAATAACCAGCCCCACCCACCCCCCTTCCTTGTCCGCTGGATGTATTTCCACTTATTTCCTTAGTTCTAGGGCTTTTATCCCTTCCCAAATTTTCTTGTTCCCCTTCTTTTTGGACACTGGTAGATTTTCTACTTCTTTTTGGACCATATTTTTGAACACCTCAATATATTTATGGGATAAAGATTTCTATTTAACGTGGATTCTTTTTTACTCCACTATGGTTAAAGGGTGTTTTTGTATTCACATGTTCATCCTGAATTTTCTCCAGAAAATATTTTTTAATATTTAATTTTCCTGAAATTTTTATAAATCTATAAATAATTCAAACTTGTCTAGAAATTTAATAGGGGCAAACTTCAATCCCTCATTTAAAACAACTAATTCTTCCTCAGAAAACTGGACTTCCTTTAGGTTGGGGGATATATAAGAATTTGAGGAAAAAGAGGATGTCCAAGTCTGGTCCTATGGTAAAACAAAAAATAAATAGTCAAAATAGGCGGGGTATAGAAGACACTAATTCATTTATTTAGTAATGGTTGGGAAGAGGGATCCCAATATTGATCACTAGATGGCAATAAGGGAACCGTTAGGGGGGCTATATCTAAATAAAGTAGTGGGTTTATGAGGTCATTTTTATTTTGAACACTAGATGGCAATATGTAAATCAACAGGGAGGTTTAAAAATAGATTATGGCAACCCAGGGTGGATGAAATGATCATACAGACCCCCTGTTGAATAAGTAGTTCTTTAGGGCATAATAAATAAATATATTTTTATATAATTTTTACAGAATATTTTTACTGTTTATATTTGCAATTGATATTATAAATGTTGGCACTAATCCACACGGCACAATATATCAATAAGTGAACCGGAATAGTATGGAATCCATTTTGTTGAAGACCAATTGTAATTGGCCAATCATTGAAAAGGGTACACTATAAATATCCTCGGGATTATGGTGGTCATCATATCTGGTTAAGTCCTTGACGTCACTTCTGGTTTCCAGGATTGGAACGCATGCCAAGCTTCAGGAAGTGGAACTGTGGTGCACACTCGCTCAGTGTATTGGTGCCAAGATATTGGGTACCTTATTTGTAGGTGCGTTATTTTTATTGCCATTTTTATTGAAGAGTTTTAAAAAATACTACACCATGAGAGATTCTTTCTTTATGGTCTTGTGAGAGTGAATGGGCAGTAAGAAAACTAATGACTGGAGAAAAGTGAGCATCAGCAGTTAAAGAGCATCTGGGACTCAAGTGCTAGATGACCTTTTATTTTAATTAAGAGGGTCATGGATCCGTGGTGAGTGCACTGTGGTGGCACATGAGGTGGGGGCACAAAAAGAGGATTTTTTCCACATTGGTGTTGGACTGTGACATAGCACAATTTATCCATTACATGTTGGGATCAATATGTGATTTGATTTTACATTTCTCATTATGTGCACTTGACCCATTTGTAGATTGTTTGGGAGAGAGTTTTGTATATATTTAGGATACACATAGTGTAAGTGCCTTACTTGCTGCTATATATTCATTTGTAGAGGTAGTGATGGGCCGAAAACCCCCCCTATGTTCAGTTCACGGTCGAACATTCGAACCTAATGAACGCTCGACCGCAAGCTTTAAACTCAATACAAGTCTATAGGACCTAAACTTATAAATTAAAAAGTGCCCATATGCAAGTTATTGGCCATAAAAGGGGTATGAGGACTTGGGTACTGCCCTGAGACATAAATTAGTGAAAACATTTTTTTCAAAAGTACCGTTTTTAAAGGGGCAGTCATTTTTCATTGCTTAAAGTAAAAAGAAAAAAAATTCCTTTAAATATTTATTTATTTATTATTTATTACAAGTAATTATATTGCGCCATCAATTTACGCAGCGCTTTACATATATATTGTACAATCACATCAGTCCCTAACCCTCAAAGGGCGTACAATCCAAGGTCCATAACTCACATTCATACATACACATACTAGGGCCAATTTAGATAGGATCCAATTCTTACAGCATGTCTGTGGAGTGCATCATGCCTGGGGGTCCCCTTAACTACCTGCCGACCGCAGATAGCCGAATGACGGCTGCACTGCGGCCGGCCAGTTCTGAGTGGACATCATATGACGTCCTCCCAGAACGCGCTCTCCTGCGCGCCCCAGGGGGCGCGCACCCGGCGATCTCCGTGATCGCTGTGTCCTACGGACACAGCTGATCACGTGATGTGGTAAAAGGCCAATCACAGCGGCCTTTTACCACGTGATCAGCGGTGTCCAATGAAATGCAAGTGCCGGTTCTCGGCTGCACTTTCCTCACGCTGTCAGATCGTGAGGAAAGTACTGCCGAGAACCGGCAGTTGTCAGAGCGGGGATCGGCACCGATCATCAGGGCACTGATGATCAGTGCCCTGATGATCGGTGCCCAGCAGTGCCACCCGCAAGTTCCGCCCACCTGTGCCCAGCAGTGCGCCCACTAGCTCCGCCCACCTGTGCCCAGCAGATCACCCACCTGTGCCCAGCAATGCACTCACCTGTGCCCACCAGTGCCACCCACCTGTGCCCACCCACCAGTGCTGCCCACCAGTGCCACCCACCAGTGCAGCCCAGCAGTGCTGCCAGTCAGTGCCGCCAGTCAGTACTCAGGGGTTGTGCCAGTCAGTGCCGCCAGTCAGTGCCCAGCAGTGATGCCAGTCAGTGCCGTCTATCAGTATCCATCATCAGTGTCACCTATCAGTGCCGCCTATCAGTGCTGCATATTAGTGCCGCCTATCCGTGACACCTCATTAGTGCTGTCTATCAGTGCCGCCTATCCGTGCCACCTCATTAGTACTGCCTATCAGTGCCCTTTAGTGCTGCCTATCAGTGCCCATCAGTGCCGCCTATCAGTGCCCATCAGTGCTGCCTCATCAATGCACATCAGTGAAGGAGAAAAAATACCTGTTTGAAAAATTTTATAATAGAAACAAAAAAATATTTTTTTTTTTCAAATTTTTTGCACTTTTTTTATTTATAGCGCAAAAAGTAAAGTGCCCAGTGGCGATTAAATACCACCAAAAGAAAGCTCTATTTGTGAGAAAAAAATGATCAAAATTTCATATGGGTACAATGTTGCATGACCGTGCAATTGTCAATCAAAGTGCGGCAGCGCTGAAAGCTGAAAATTGGCCTGGTAAATAAGGGGGTATAAGTGCCTGGTAGGCAAGTGGTTAAACTACCTGCAAAGTTGCACAGCTATACAATGTATAGAACCTGCTGCAGTAGGACTGACATTTTTTTTTTAAATGGTATTTTTATTTTTTTTAAAAAAACAGCGTGGGGTCCCCCCAATCTATACCAGAACCTTTAGATCTGGTAGGAAGGTTAGGGGGGACCCCACAATTAAAACTTTTTTTTAAAGTGAAAAAAGTGCATGGGGTTCCCTCTAAAAGCCATATTAGGCCCTTCGGGCCTGGTAGGGCTTTTAATAGGAAACCCATCCCCCAAAAAATGGGGGGGAGCGTGGGCCCTCCCTAAATTCATACCATACTTGATCTGAGCAAAGGAGCAAAGGCCTGGCAGGGCAGTAAAGGGGGGGGATTGAGCATTTACCAGGCCACGTGCCCTTGGCATGGGGATAAGGGCTTCTTCACCATGGATTCTTCTAAATTTAACCCCTTACTCTTTCACAAGGGGGGGCAGCATCAGGGTGCTCCCTTATTTAAAGAGGTATCCTGATGCTAATGCCCACCTGCCTGTAGACCCCCACAACCACTGGGCCAGGGTCATGGGGAACAGGTCCTTGTCCCCATTAGCATGGGGACACTGTTCCCATGCCAAGGGCATGTGGCCTGGTAAGCTGCAATGAAGGGGGGGCAACGATCATGCCCCCCTTTCCTGCCCTGCCAGGCCTTTGCTCGGATCAAGGGTCTGGAAGGAATTTAGAGAAGACCTCATGCTTTTTTACCCCATTTTTTTTGGGGGGGGGGTCCCTTAAAAGTCCTACCAGGTCTAAAGGGGATTGGGATTTTAATGATCATTTATTTATTTATTTTTTCGGGAAGAGTATTCTCCCCCCTGTCTTTGTCCAGCAGCACACTGCATAAAGCTGCAGTGTAAGCAGCCTTATATAGTGTGGGGCATGTACTTAGCCATGAGCCATGATTGGCCAAAGTCTCCATGACATGGCTCTCACAGTGCATTGTGCTGTGATTGGCCAAAGCATTGCACCTGGCCTGTGGTTAAGTGCATTGCTTTGGCCAATCATGGCTCTCACAATGCACTGTGAGAGCACAGTGCATTGTGGGGAGCTCAGTGGGCAAACAGCCCACCGAATGCCCTCACCATTCGTGTGTTCGGCAAACACACAAATGGCCAATGTTCGGCTTGAACATCAATCCCATCACTATGTAGGAGTATCAGTGGTACTCTTAAAGGGGCAGCTACACCTATTTACTATATGTGTATGTTTTAGGATATTTTTTGTGATATATATATATCATTTTTTCTTGGTATGGTAAATAATAGCGCACCTACACGGTGGTTACGTATGAGACACATTAAGTTTTTTTCATCACTTTTATATTAATTTATTTGTATATTTCTATTTTATTTCACCAATCACATTATTGTTGGGAATAGATTTTGTGTGTTTTTTTAAATACTTCAGCATGGAGAGTGGGCGCCATACTTTACTTTTCCAACTTGCGACTTTTTGCCAGTTACAGTATTTATTATCATCCCATCCAATAATGTTTAAAAAATTAGGAACATATTCTTAGCTAGAACTTGGCTAAACTCTTTGAGGACTCGTAGGTGTGTGCCACATGGTCCTAGAGATTTACTCGTATTAAACTTTTCAAGTATTTTGTGAACTTGAATATTATTCAGCCACAGAGGCACCCTAAAGCGACACTAAAGATTTGTTTATATATATATATATATATATATATATATAAAACTAACATGTCTATAGTTACCTGCTCTGCACAGTGACTTTTCACAGAGCAGCCCCAATTCTTTTCTTTTTTGGTCCCCGTCTGCGCTCCTGGCTTCAACCCCACAAGCAGTGCCCCCAGGAAAAGCTGCTTTCCCTGGGGCACCGCAATGTGCTCATCCCCGAGCCACTACTCTATGCAACCATAAGACCCCTAGGGCTGTGGTTCGGTCCCATCCCCCTGCTCTCTCCTCATTAGCCCATTGGCTGTGATTGACAGCAGCAGGAGCCAATGGGCTCTCACATCTGTCCCAGTCAAGGAGGAGGAAGAGAGTTGGATTGGAGGGGGCTCAGGTAAGGATTGGGGAGGCTGGGGAGGCATTGCACACAGAAGGTTTTTTACTTTAGAACACATGAAGGTAAAAAACCTTGAGCCTTTAGAACCACTTTACGTCTGCTGCTATTTTTAACATTATTCTTGTGATTTTTGAATCTACCTTTTTCTTCTGTATAAACTGAAAAAAATAATGTATCCAGTATGTCTGCCTTCTACCTTTCACTTGCAATCAACTTCCCCTGTTCTTTTTTTATAGTACTTTTGTGTTCTGTTGTTACCTATTTACTATTATTATTATTATACAGGAAATAGCCCCAACAGTTTACGTAGCACTTTACAATATAAGGGGGACAATACAATTACAATACAGAAGGAATTGGAGGGCTATAATTGATATGCAAATATTTTTGTTGGGGGGGGGGTTCTTGTTTGCTTTTTGTAACAATATGTTTTTCAAAATCTATTTAGGCTCCCCTGATTGTGCTCTTGTATTTTTGTTGCATGCCTTGTAGTTTTGAGATGCCTATGATGATGACTCTACCATCATATTTTCTGAAGAACATTTTTTCTCATATGTCTTTTTACTCTAGATTTTAGTCATCTTTGTTTAATTTTTGCTCTTTTATATTTGTTCTCCAATGGAATGCACTGGCAAATGCCTTTGTTCAATGTCCTTAAAATACTCCAATTTTTTTTCGGCATTTTCTGTTAAGAAGATGTTGTACCATTTAGTACCATACAGTAAAGTGTGCAGCTCATTAAAGTTAGCCTTTTTGACACTCAGTATTCTTGTCATACCAACATGTCTCTCTTACCTGTAATTAACTGAAAATGTAATTACTCTGTGATCACTGTGACCTAAGCGATCCCTAATTTCCATATTTGCAATCAGCTTGTTTTTGTTATTTATTTATTTTTTCTGGCTGGGTCCACCATATAACCCATTAAATTTTCCTGCAGAAGGTTCAAGTGTCAAGCCTTAGTTGAGTTTGTGGTTCAATTGTTCAATTTGACCAATAGATATTTGGATAATTGAAGTCTCCCATAATGATAACATTGTCCATCTTCTCAACCATTACTGTTGAGGCAGTTAAAACTGCACCAGTTCTTTACATTTTTACAGTTATTTGAACCTCTAGCCACAAGGACTTTGCACTATCTAATATTTTGTTAGTGATATTGTCTCTCACTTTCGGGCCATTCCTGATATTCAGGCATCCTCCTCCCCCTCTTCTACCTACTCTGTCCTGCTGAAACAAAATTTGCCCCTGTTAATTTTTTTTATTATTATTATATATTTATTAAATTCCTTTCCATACAAAACACATTTTAAACCAACATCAACTTTATACAAATCAAATCTATACAAATTCCCTTCCCATATCCCCACTAATTGCCCCCCCCCCCCATCCCCAACTACTGCCCTCCCCTTGACTTCTTCATCTTTCAGTTTACTTCTTGATCTTCCTCCATCTTACTGTTTCCACTCAATATCTATTCCCCCTATCTTTTCTATGTTTCCAAACTTCTTATTTACTCTCTTTTTTTAGCACGGATTCATGAAAAAGGCAAACTCACGGGTCCATCGGTATGCTAGTTTTCTGAATCTCTTGTATATATTAACACCCGCCAATACTCCTGAATTTTGGGACATTCCTACCAGATATGCGCCATCGTACCTTTATTCCCCCAACTCCTCCAGCATTGGGATGAAACTTCTAGCCTTAGTTTATGCATCACATTAGGTGTAATATACCATTTTACCAAACATTTATAATTCATTTCCACTATGTTCATATTCAGCACTCTGTGAATTAAACTAAATATTTTACTTTTTTGTTGCTCACTCAATTTTGTTCCAAGCTCCATTTCCCACTTTTCCAAGAGCTTGTGAGGTACTATTTCAATGAGAGTTTTATAAATCCTAAAGGTAGTGTGCTTTTGTGTTCTATTTGTACTCAGCAATTGTTCCAGGGGATACAATTCCTCCTCAGTCCTTAGTGGTTGTGGGAGCTCTGCAAGAGCTTATCTGACAATACCGCCACTCATCTAATATAGAAAATATTTCCTTCTTTATCTTCAAATCAGTTAAAGAACATAAAAAACCCCTTTATCTACTATGTCTTTTAAACGTGCATTTCTATCAATAACCCATTTCCCTGAAATATTATAATTTCTTATTAGTCTTCACTAATGGGATTGACAGTGAATTAAACTTCCAATTCTTCTGCTTGTGTAATTCATTCCATATCCTAAATACATTCCATGTCAAAGTGCTTGTTTCCTTATCCCATACATGAAAATCTTGTGGTATCCAAATGTACTTATCCATTGGTACCTTACTAAGTGATTTCTCCATATTAACCGAACCTTTCCACTGTGCATTAAATATCCACGCTACTATTCGTGATAACAACACTGAATTACAATATCTCTTGAAATCTGGCATATTTAATACCCCTTTCTTTTTGTTACTGCCTAAAACTTTGTATTCAACCCTTGATTTTCTATTAGTCCATATATATCTGAGAATCATTTTTTTAAGAAACCCAAAAAAATTCCCTGGTAGAAGTATTGGGAGCATATTAAATTTATACAAACCTTTTGGTACTATTATCATTAGAGATGAGCGAATTATTCAAAAATTCGATTCGGCTGATTCGCCGAATTTGAGGAAGAAATTCGATTCTATGCGAATTTATTCGCTGCGAATTTAACTTATAAAAAGGGTTTCTAGGCTTCAGAGAGCCTTTATATTAGTGCAGAACACTGTACCTTTAATTTAAATGCCCTTGGAGATGAGGAAGGAGAAGGAGAAGGAGAAGGAGAAGGATGAGAAGAAGGAGAAGGAGAAGGATGAGAAGAAGGAGAAGGATGAGAAGAAGGAGAAGGATGAGAAGAAGGAGAAGGAGAAGGAGAAGGATGAGAAGAAGGAGAAGGATGAGAAGAAGGAGAAGGATGAGAAGAAGGAGAAGGAGAAGGATGAGAAGAAGGAGAAGGAGAAGGATGAGAAGAAGGAGAAGGAGAAGGATGAGAAGAAGGAGAAGGATGAGAAGAAGGAGAAGGATGAGAAGAAGGATGAGAAGAAGGAGAAGGATGAGAAGAAGGATGAGAAGAAGGAGAAGGATGAGAAGAAGGAGAAGGATGAGAAGAAGAAGGATGAGAAGAAGAAGAAGGATGAGAAGAAGGAGAAGGATGAGAAGAAGAAGAAGGATGAGAAGAAGAAGAAGGATGAGAAGAAGAAGAAGGATGAGAAGAAGGAGAAGGATGAGAAGAAGAAGAAGGATGAGAAGAAGAAGAAGGATGAGAAGAAGGAGAAGGATGAGAAGAAGAAGAAGGATGAGAAGAAGGAGAATTCCAAGCCGGCAAAAAGTGTATCTGCAGAGCTCCGCTATTTCTTAGCGGAGCTCTGCAGATACACTTAGCGGAGCTCTGCAGATACACTTTTTGCCGGCTTGGAATTCTTCTTATTTTCATCCTACTTCTTCTTCTTCTTCTTCTTCTTCTTCTTCTTCATCCTCATCCTCATCCTCAGAAGAAGAAGAAGAGGATGAGGATGAAGAAGAAGAAGAAGAAGAAGTAGGATGAAAATAAGAAGAATTCCAAGCCGGCAAAAAGTGTATCTGCAGAGCTCCTCTATTTCTGACAGTTCTCTGACATTCACATTTACAGCGGTTGAAACATTGTATCTATTTGTTTCCATAAATGGAAACAAATAGATACAATGTTTCAACCGCTGTAAATGTGAATGTCAGAGAACTGTCAGAAATAGCGGAGCTCTGCAGATACACTTAGCGGAGCTCTGCAGATACACTTTTTGCCGGCTTGGAATTCTTCTTATTTTCATCCTACTTCTTCTTCTTCTTCATCCTCATCCTCATCCTCAGAAGAAGAAGAATGAAAAGAAGAAGAAGAATGAAAAGAAGAAGAAGAAGAATGAAAAGAAGAATGAGAAGAATGAAAAGATTCTTCTTCTTCTTCTTTTCATTCTTCTTTTCATTCTTCTTCTTCTTTTCATTCTTCTTCTTCTTCTTTTCATTCTTCTCATTCTTCTTTTCATTCTTCTCATTCTTCTTCTCATTCTTCTTTTCATTCTTCTTCTCATTCTTCTTTTCATTCTTCTTCTTCTTTTCATTCTTCTTTTCATTCTTCTCATTCTTCTTCTCATTCTTCTTTTCATTCTTCTTCTTTTCATTCTTCTTTTCATTCTTCTTCTTCTTCTTCTTTTCATTCTTCTTCTTCTTTTCATTCTTCTTTTCATTCTTCTCATTCTTCTTTTCATTCTTCTCATTCTTCTTCTCATTCTTCTTTTCATTCTTCTTCTGATTCTTCTTTTCATTCTTCTTCTTCTTTTCATTCTTCTCATTCTTCTTTTCATTCTTCTTCTCATTCTTCTTTTCATGAAGAAGAAAAGAAGAATGAGAAGAATGAAAAGAAGAATGAAAAGAAGAAGAATGAAAAGAAGAATGAGAAGAAGAATGAAAAGAAGAATGAAAAGAAGAATGAGAAGAATGAAAAGAAGAATGAAAAGAAGAAGTATTCCAGTACAGCAAAAAGTGTATCTGCAGAGAGCTCCGCTATTTCTGACAGTTCTCTGACAGTTCCTTCACATTTACAGCGGTTGAAACATTGTATCTGTTTCCAAATAAAAACATCTGTATCCTAAATGGAAACAAATAGATACAATGTTTCAACCGCTGTACATGTGAAGGAACTGTCAGAGAACTGTCAGAAATAGCGGAGCTCTCTGCAGGGACACTTTTGCCGGCTGATCGGGAAAAATCCGATTCGCGCACCCGAAGTATGCTAATATTCGGATTCGCCGCGAATCGAATTTTTCCTGAAATTCGAAACGAATTCCACTTCGCCTGGTTCGATTCGCTCATCTCTAATTATCATCTTAACTATATTTATCCGACCTATCCAAGATTGCTTTCCCATGGAGGCTTTCCTCAACTCATCCTTTATCTCATTTATTAACGGAATATAATTTGCTTGATATAGATCTTTTATAGACTATGTTAATTTTATTCCTAAATTATTTATTTATTTTTCTCTCCATTTAAAAGGGAACTCTTTTTGTAATATTTGTTTCTCGGCCCTTGGAATATTTATATTTAAGATCTCACTTTTCGATGGGTTAATTTTCAAATTAAATAATTCTCCATATTCTTTCAGTATTCTCATTATATTTGGCAAAGTTAGTCTGGGATTTGCTCCTGTATATAAAATAGCATATCATCTGCATATGCAGCCACTTTATGTTCAGTGTCCCCCATTCACACTCCATTGATGTCCACGCTGTTTCTAATATTTGCCAGTAACGGTTCCAAGGAGATCACAAATAGCAGCGGGGATAGAGGGCATCCCTGTCTGGTTCCATTATACATCCTAAAACATTTGGATAGTGAGCCATTTACTTTCACTGCAGCTGAAGGACTCCTGTAAAGCTCTTTTATCCACTGTACCATTCTAAGCCCAGTTCCTAATGTTCTCAGCGTGTCGATCTTAAAACCCCTATCTACTCTGTCAAAGGCCCTTTCAGCATCAACCTACAGAATAATTCCCGGGACCACACCTCTTTCTATCTTTTGTAGGATAAGCAATGTTCATAAACCATTATCCTTTCCCTCTCTAACCAGGATAAATCCCACTTGGTCTAACTGTATCCAGTCAGACATCATCTCTTTTAACCTTGTCACTAATACCTTCACATACCGCTTTGTATCCATGTTCAGCAAAGATATAGGTCTGTAACTGGCACACTGAGACCAATCTTTCCCCTCCTTGGGTATAACCGTGATATATGCAATGACTCCTCCCTCATTTTTGTCTCCTCTCCCAGTGCATTCATATAGATACACAGTTTAGGGGCTACTTGCTCTCTGAATTTCCTGTAATATCCCACTGTGAATCCATCAGGTCCTGGGATCTTCCCTATTGCTGTACCCTTTAATGCTAAATTGACTTCCTCTATTGATATTGGGCTATCTAAGGCTGACAATCTGGCTTTATCCAATCTAGGCATACCAGCCTCGCTCAGATAAATCCTCCTCTTCTCCCTTCCCTCTTCTTCTAATTCCTTGTGATGTTTACCTTCTGAGCCATATAGCCTACTATAGAATCTCTGGAATGTATTAGCGATATTGGTGGTCGAAGAAACCATTTCTCCTTTTTAATCTTTTATGCTATCTATGAAGTTCCTTGGTTTTTTTACCTTCAACTTCCTCAATAAATATTTTCCTGGTTTATTCCCCCACAGGTATCTTTCCTTCGAGACCCCATTGAAGATTTTTCTGGTTTCATATTCCATAAAGTCCTTTGACTCCTCTCTTTTTAGTGTTATCTCTTGTTGTAACTCTATATTTATCTTCTTTTTATGTTTTTTTGTTCTAACTGGTATAATTCTTCTGTTAGTGTTCTAATTCTTTTCCCTCGTTCTTTCTTTATCTCCGCCCCTATTGCTATCAGTATCCCTTTTATGTAGGCTTTGTGCTCTTCCCATATTGTGGTGACAGAGATCTCCTCTGTCTCGTTTGTCTTGAAGAATTGATCTTTTTTCTGTTTTACTCTTTTTTCAACTTCCAAATTTTGCCAAATGGTCCTATTTAATCTCCACATATTTATTTTACTCTGTTCCCCTCCAAACCATTAGCTCATTGTGACAGGGGCATGGTCAGATATAGAAATCAAATCTATATTAGTTTTCACCAAGCACTCTAAGAGTCTGTGTTCGATCAAAATATAAGTTAATCTTGAGTACATCCTGTGCGCCGTGGAGAAGAAGGTATAGTCCCTTTCCTTTGGGTGTTCAACCCTCCAAGCATCCAATTGCTGACATTGATATAGTTTTGTTATTTTTAGATTCCTTAGACTCCTATCTCCTCCTCTCTTGGCACACAAAGATGTATCTGTCCCTGGCTCCATGCAAAAATTTAGGTCACCTGCCAAAATCACTCTAACCCTTTTAAAATCTAAAGGTTTTGCCAGTATTCCCTCCAGGTATAACGTTGGGTTTTTATTAGGGCAGTATATATTTACCAGTGTACACTCTTTTCCCTGAAAATTTCCTTTTAAAAATAGATATCGGCCTTCTGGATCTACCATCTTTTTCACCAGAATACATTTTATATTTTTCCCACACCCTTTGCCCGTCTTATTGGGGAGTCCACATGAAACCAGGTTGGCAAAAATTTAGAGTGTAACTTAATACTTGAATCCTGGGATATATGTGTCCCTGAAGAAACACCACTTAAAAAAATCTTTGGTGTATTTCCTTATATATTTTTGTTGGAGTATTTAATCCTTTTACATTGTATGTCATAAAATTAACTTTGTTCCCTCTCCCCATTTTAACCTTTTTCTTCCTTGTCTCCTCTGTAGGGGTCGGAGTAAATAAAATTGTATAATATGTAAGACTTCCCTATCTCTCCCCCCCTCCCCCTTTCCCCCCCTCACCCCCTAAGAATCCTATTGACATATTTTTGGTCCTTGAATCAGCTGTGACCCATAGCCACAGCTGATTCCTTCTTCTGAGTAAGACTCTGACTACGTACACCCTCCCTTGTTTGGGTCTGAGGTTTAACAGAATGGTTGATCTCCTCACTACCTGCCATGGTGCTTCACCTTCTTCCCCCCTACCCAGTCCTCTTTATGACAATTTTCTTGCCTTCCTTACACACGTCTTCCTAATCCCCAGGGCCCCATATTAAAAAAAAAAAGGGGGACTTCACCTCTGCAACAATACCAAACATGTGTGAAGAATACAGTGGTGTGTGGAACAGTACAAGAGAGGAGATAAAAAAAATTATATTAAAAGAGACGGGGCACCCGTCATGGGTCCTCCGTCTCCCACCCCTGTCCACCTTCCCTGTAAGTCTGTAAGTCTAATATTTAAGAAAAGCCAATTAGATCTTCTGGGAATCTCAGTGTTGCTCATTTTCCATCCTTCCACCCAACAGACATGGCGGGAATCCCCAGTTATAGCGATATTTTTATTCCTCATCTGATCTAGCAGTGGTTTCAGTGATCTTCTTCTTGTGAGTGTCTCCTGTGTTATAACTGCGAAAATTTGCACTTTCATGTCTCGTGTCTCCAAATTTTATTTCTGGCATCCCACATAGTTTTTCAAAAATCATATCAATCCTCCTGTATACAAAATTAATCTTCCAATGCAGCTGTGAATTAGGAGAAATAAAATTTGTTAATCTGGATTCATAGGTTTTATAGGCACTCTTTCCTATAGGCATTGAAGAGGTAAAAAGTTATTGGATGATCACTTTAAACTATTTCTAGTATGCATTGTACTTTATAATTTTTCAAGAGCTAGTTCTGCATCCACAGACTAAAAGTTGTACATGGTGCTACATGACTATTAAAAACTCATCTTTTTTGGATCAGTAGCAGACCACAGCCTGCCCGACTGCCATAACCACTGAAAAAGAACAAAAGGTCTAAAGCAGGGGTACTGAATTAAAATTCAGTAAAGTATTATTCCAGAAGAGGTCCGGATCATATGTTTGTGCCATGACTCAGGTCCTCTTCTTGATGACACCCCACACATTGGCACCTAGAGCACATTTTCAAGCATGCCAAATTGCATGGTGCTGCAGCACCATGGTGCAGTATGATTTTTAAAAAAGGGCCTGGACTTTCTTCCCTTGCCATCACAATCCCTGCCCTTCACATACAACTCTCCTCTCACATTACTCTCCTCAGCCCCCCTAACATTGCTGTCCTCAGCCCCCCCTCACATGACTATCCCCAGCCCCACTCACATTACTGTCCTTGCCCAACATTACTGTCTTCACCCCCTCACATTACTCACCTCAGCCCACTACATTACTGTCCATAACCCCCCTCACATTGCTATCCTCAGCCCCTTTTTTTATTACTGTTCTCAGTCCCCCCTCACATTACTGTCCTCAGCTCCCCCCCATTATTGTTCTCAGCCCCTCTTTACATTGCTCCCCCTACTTGTCATACCTTACCCAAACAGGGTGGATGGCAGAAGGCATAGCAGGTCTGGATGGAGGATGGAAGCTGCAAGATAATGATTGGTTGCTGGGGCCACCCTGCATCCTAGAAACCAATCACTTGCTTGCTAACTCAGGCAGCCTCATCCTCCATCCAAAACTCACTGAATCCCAAATTACCCATAGCGTTCAAATCTGTTTTTGTTCTTCTTTGATACTTCACCACTAGTCTGAGTTGTACAAATAATGACGTAACCTGCAGCTATGAACTTTTATTATTTACTCCTTTTTGGTCTACTAAATATATCATTGAACTATGCATATTATATCTTATCAAAAATTGTAGATTTAAAAAGATTGTAAAACATTTATTGATTTTAAAAGATTGTAAAAGATTTATTGATTTGGACAGAGGTGATTGTAGCCGTATTAGTGCATTTGCGACAGAAACAATTGAGTACTGTCCTTGATACTTTTTTTATTTGCACTAACATACAATTTTGAGGACAAGCTTTTGGGGTATGTTCCCTTCTTCAAAGTCCAAGCAGTACTATAGTATATAGTATATAGTATAGTACTGCTTTGGACTTTGAAGAAGGGAACATACCCCAAAAGCTTGTCCTCAAAATTGTATGTTAGTGCAAATAAAAAAAGTATCACGGACAGTACTCAATTGATTTGGACAAAAATCCAGGGAGTTGACAAATTCCTGTGCAGTCTGCAGTGTTATCAGCCTTGTGCAGATCCCCTCTGTAACCTGCAGAACACTCCCACCCCATGTTATGTAATTGAGGAGAGATGGAGGTGTTCTGTAGTCACAACAAACCTTACAATTAACAACATTGCTCCTCCTTAAATACACTTCAGTAACTATTTAGGACACAATGGTGTTCATTTACTAAAGATAAACAGATTGTGCACTTTGTGATTATATTTGCACTTTCTTTACAAATTTAATGTGGAAAAGTTTCACTTTACCAAAGAATACCTAATCAGGTGCAAGGGGGAAAAAAAACATTTTTGCTGACACATGATTGGATGATCGAAATCAGCAGAGCATTGCCACATTTACTAAGCACTAGGGAAAACGAGTGCAACTGCACATGCAAAGTGCACAGTAGATTTGCCTTTAGTAAATCCCCCTCAAAGTATGTTACCAGTAGGAGAACCAGGTGAAAATAAATTAAAATGTAAAATGATTGCAGCCATTCTATCTAAGGATTGGTAAAGTGCAACATATTACATTTTGGTTCTCTGGTTTACAGACTTTCAAAAAAGCTAAAATTCCTCAAAATGTGCTCATGAAATGATTCTCCTACTGTATACATTCTATATTTTGAAACTGAGATTCGAAAATACTAGGGGAACTGTTAACTAGTATTGTATAATTATGAGAGGAATAAATAGAAGTAGGTTTTGGATGACCTGTTCTGTCTTATACTGTACTGTTGCTTTGTAAAATAATTTGATTTGGTTAATCAATAAAAATTGCTTTTACATCATACTATGGATTTGTTAATGTGCTAATGTGCTGCTATGGTTTAATATACTATGTTGTAGCTGGTTGATGTAATTTGTTACTACAGCAAAATAATGTTCTTAACCTCTCACATCATTTGACTTAAAGAAATGATACAATGTAATGTGCTTTTGCTCAATGATAACATTTGAGTGTTATATATCACTCCTCCCTGTACAGATTAGCACATCGACACATATTTGATGGAAGTATGCCGCTATAATCCTCTATATTGCATTATAATGACATCTGAGTATTACAGGCCTATCTTTGTCGTGACCGGACATGTTTAATTTACCCACAGTGATGCATTCCACCTTGTTTTTTCCTGTATCTTGTTCTATGCTTTGTCCACTGCCTGATTGTTGACTTGTGTGCATTTTTCTTGTATCCTGCAATTTCATATCAATAAACTTTTATGGAATAAAAAAAACAAACATTTGAGTGTTATGCTTAAGATTTCAATTTATACATCACATGAAAAATAAAGTAAATTTTAAATAACTGACATTGAAATGGAATATTAAAGCATATTTACCAAAAGCCACAAGACATGACTCATTAGGCTCATTTTGGTATTTTAAGTTATTTACATCAAATTCACTATCTTATCTCATGGTCACTTTCCTAAAATGTTCATTTACAAATATTGTTTAGGTGTGGCTTTTTTTTTAATAAAAGGGGGCTTTTAACTGCTTTTTAAAAAATGTTTGTGTTTTCTCACAAAAAAAAAATCTTAACCACTTCCAGTCTGGACACTTTTACCCCATTCCTGTCCAGGCCAATTTTCAGCGCTATAACACTTTGAATGACAATTGCGCGGTCATGCAATACTGTACCCATATGAATTTTTGAGCATTTTTTTGAGACAGATAAAGCTTTATTTTGGTGGTATTTATTCACCACTGGGATTTTTATTTTTTTGCTATGTAAATAAATAGTCCACAAATTTTGAAAAAAAGTGTTTTTCTTATAAAATTTTGCAAATAAATAGTATTTCATCATAAATCTTGGCCAAAATGTATTCCGTTATATTTTTAGTAAAAACATTTTTATATTATTTTTTCTTTCTTTATTTTTTTACATACTGTCACCCTAGCAGTACAGTGTCACCATGGTGACATTGTACTACTTGTGGGGGGTGATAAAGATTTTTTTTTGTACACTGATTGCTTTTACATCCATTAAAGATGTAAAAACAATCATTTCTCCTTCTCTCTAGCTGCATTCTTGCAGCCATTGAGAACTACTGAGTGAGCTGTGATTGGTCACAGCTTGTCATATGGTACAAGGCTGTTGTGAATAGCCTTGTACCATGTGACCTCTGTGATCATTCACAGATTTCATACGTAGTAAGCAATGATGTCACAAGTGACATCTTGCTTACTACTCTGCATGTGATCACTGATTGGCCAATCAGTGATCACATGATCGGGACCTCATACAGAGGTCCCATCCGATGATCGGTGTTCCACTGTGTCCTCCGGACACAGTGGACACCGGATCACGTTGCTGCACGCTCCCAGGGAGTGCGCACAAGCAGGGTGCGGGGAGGCCGTTTATAAATGGCCACCTGACCCTGCACTGCATCCGTCTGGCCATTTATATACAACGGCCGGATGGGAGGTGGTTAATCACCAAGTTTAAAATGCATGCTTTATGTACCATTACTATAGCTATTTCAGCTCTTATTGGCCCTCATAGTTAAAAAAATAAGGTCAGTTTTGGCAAGTAAGCATTATTATAACTTAGTCATATAGTACACACAGTATTTCTGAACTGGGTACCCTTGTTTACTTTGGCTGCCAATGACTACACATGGAAAAATTGTATGATTTGGCGACAGGCACTACATGACACATTGGGGTTGATTTACTAAAGGGAAATAGACCATGTACTTTGCAAGTACAGCTGCTTTAGTTTATTAAAATGAGATGAAGTTTCACTTTGCAAAGAATACCCAATCACATGCAAGAAAAAAAAATAGCATTTTTGCTTGCACATGATTGGATGATGAAAGTCAGCAGAGCTCCCTTGTTTACTAACCTCTTGAGCAACTGCACTTGCAGAGTGCAGCTGTAATTGCAAAGTGCTTCAGTCTATTTGCCTTTAGAAAACCAGCCCCATTCGTTTCTATAGTAGTCATATTTGTATCATATATATTTG
Source organism: Staurois parvus (assembly GCF_062004578.1). Taxonomy (NCBI): domain Eukaryota; kingdom Metazoa; phylum Chordata; class Amphibia; order Anura; family Ranidae; genus Staurois; species Staurois parvus. The sequence continues at coordinate 7,234,004 of NW_028318430.1, read as the reverse complement.
CCTATACAGTATATATTTATATCTTAACTTTAGACAGCATGTGGGGAATAGTGCACAGGAAATTACAACTTGGATGGACTCATAAAAACAGTGACGTCACAGATCTGTATCAGATAATGAACTGTAATGTATTTATTACAAGTACTTATATAGCACTGTCAATTTACACAACGAACAAAATGAGATTAGCAGCACTCCCTTTAAGAGACTGCTTCTAATCTCAGCTTGTTACCTGTATGAAAGACACCTGGTAGCCAGAAATCCTGCTGAATGATAAGGGATCAAATACTTATTTCCCTCATGAATAGACATGCATTTCATTTGAATTTTTTGTTGCTATTCTGTCTCTCAGTGTTACAATACACCTATTATTCAATTTTTAGACTGATCATTTCTTTGTGAGTGACCAAACATTCAAAATCAGCAGGGGATCAAATACTTATTTCCTTCACTGTATATTGCACATTCACATCCGTCCCTAAGCCTTGAGGGATGTACAATCTAAAGTCCCTAACTTACCTTCATACATATATTAGGGCCAATTTAGACAGGATCCAATTAACCTACCAGCATGTCTTTGGAGTGTGGGAGGAAACCAGAGTACCCGGAGAAAACCCACACAGGCACAGAGACAACATGCAAACTCCAGGCAGATAGTGCCATGGTTGGGATTTGAACCAACAACCCTAGTATTGCCAGGTTGAAGGGCTACCCATTTAGCCACTGTGCTGTGTCATATTTAGAATGAAAAAGACAGTTATAAAGTGAACAAGTAAAATGTAAACAAATGGAAAGTATTACCTAAATTAGAAGCAGCACTGAATTCTCTTCTTAGAGTAATAGCTTGACAATAGTTGCTGAGCAGCAATGGAGGATTGAAATGTGTGTTTAAAAAGAAAAAATAGGTTCAAGGAAAGAAGGAGAGGAGAAGGGAATTGGAGGCAGAGCCTGGGATAACAGGCACTAAGTGAGTGACAGAGGGAGGAGAAAAAGGAGGGAGAGAAAGGCAGTTGAGTGACAGGGAGAGGGTGAGAGAGAATAATGAAATTGGCTGGCTTTGAGAAAGAACCTGGGGAAATAGAAGTGGAGGGGCTGGACTGGAGGGAGAGGAAAGGGAAAGTCAGAAAGAACATGTGGCAGTGTGGATGTGAAAATTGCATCTGTGGTAATTGAAGGCTAAACTGAAAGGTGACAGTATGAAGAGTATAGATGTATAATTCTATGAGCAGAATTGTGAAATGAGAAGAAACCAATGAAAAGTTATTAGAGAGCATTATCATATGAAGTGATGAAGGGTATAAACATGTGCAATAAGGGCATTGGACTAAGCATGTGATAAAATTAATAACAACATGTATGAAGTGTTCAATGTAAGGAAACATTAAAAACTATATATATAGTATATGAGAATAAATAAAAAAAATAGGTAAATGTTTTAATAGATGTAAGTGACAAATGAATAAGTACATGTGATGGGATGAAGGTGAAAAAGTAGAAGAGACTATTATGTGTAAAAATCATCATGAAAATAAACTGACAGTGTGGGCCATTGAAAAGATAAAACGTGTGAAGTGGAACATTGGGGGAAACACTGGCGAGCATAGTAAATGTGAAAAATATAAGAGCTGATGTGTGATATTAACTCATGTCGAGAATACAGTAAAATGAATACATGAAAAGGTACGTTCAATATAGTTAACTAATTAAAATATTATGAGCATTTCATAACTTCAATCTGAAGACAGGGTGCTTGGCCTGTAAATACAGAACATCTCACAATTACCTTACTTTGCTAATCTATTGTAATATTTTGATTCCACAACTTCCTGGATTATGGTGGCTTTTAGTAGACTAAAATTATTTTTGTTATGTGTTATCCTAGGTTCACACCTATGCATTTTCCAGTTTGCAGAAACACACTACAGTCCATTTAACATGATTTCCTATGGATCAATTTCATATCTGTGAAGATTGCATTTTGTGTGTAATAGACTTCAATGGACCTGCACCAAAAATATGTTACTTTTTTGTTGCATTTTTGCTGCATGTTGCGTTTTTTTGCGTAGTATCAAAGTTGCATCAAAGTAGTGCCGGAACTTTTATATGACCAAAGTCACATTTTATGGTTAGCGTTAAAGGTTAGGGTTAGGATTAATGGCTAGGGTTAGGGTTAAATGTTAGGGTTCGGGTTAGAGATTAAAAATGATAACCCTAACAATTACCGCTAAGCCTAACCCGAATGATTGCCATTAACTCTAGCTCCTAATCCTAGCTTTTAAACCTAACCCTAACATTTAGCCCTAGCTCTAACATTTAACCCTAACCCTAGCCATTAGCCTAACTCCAACATGCGACTTTGGTCACATAAACGTTCCTGCACTACTTTGATGTGACTTTGATGCTACGAGTGTAAAGTCACATCAAAGTCGCACTATATGAACAGAACTTTACTATTAGCTAAAAAAAAAAAAGGAAAACAAGCCAAAAATGTGTATTCAAAAAGGCCATAGATGGGGAGAAAACCGGCCAATTTTCTTTAAAAAAATGAAAAATCGGTCGTTCAATTGCCCGATGTTACCAGGAACGGTAAAAAAAAAATTTTCGGCCCCGTCTACAGCTGGCAAAAAGTGTCTCTGCAGAGAGCTCCTCTATTTCTTTGACAGTTCTTTTACATTTATAGCGGCTGCAACATTGTATCTATTTGTATCCATTTTGGATACAGATGTTTATATTAGGAAACAGATACATTGTTGCAGCCGCTATAAATGTCAAGAAACTGTCAAAGAAATAGCGGAGCTCTCTGCAGGGACACTTTTTGCCGGACTGGAATTCTTCTTCATCTTCTTCATCCTCTGCTTCTTCATCTTCTTCTTCCTCTTCTTCTTCTTCATCCTCTTCTTCTTCATCCTCTTCTTCTTCTTCATCCTCTTCTTCTTCTTCATCCTCTTCTTCCTCTTCTTCTTCATCCTCTTCTTCATCCTCTTCTTCTTCATCCTCTTCTTCTTCTTCCTCTTCTTCTTCTTCATCCTCTTCTTCTTCATCCTCTTCTTCTTGTTCTTCTTCATCCTCTTCTTCATCATCTTCTTCTTCCTCTTCTTCTTCATCCTCTTCGTCATCCTCTTCTTCTTCATCCTCTTCTTCTTCATCCTCTTCTTCATCCTCTTCTTCTTCCTCTTCATCCTCTTCTTCTTCTTCATCCTCTTCTTCTTCCTCTTCATCCTCTTCTTCTTCATCCTCTTATTCTTCTTCTTCATCCTCTTCTTCTTCTTTCTTCTTTTTGTCTTCCTCTTGCAGGTCACTGCTCATGCGCAGATTTTTTATTGGTAAAAAGATCGGCCAATTTGCCCATAATTGCCGCGAAAATCGGCCGATCTTTTTCCAACTTTACCGATAAAAAAAATCTGCTAAAATACCGAAAAACGGCTGACCTATTAACCCACTAACGATCCGAAAATCGGCCGATTTTATTTTCATTTTCGACCCATCTATGGCCTGCATTAGTCTGGGTTGTGGTACACTCAGTAGATTTCAGCAGCAGCATGCAAGCATTGGAGTATTGAACCCTAGTTTAATAAGGTTGAGCAGGGGTATTTTTTTTTGTTAAATTATAACTTGGACTTTAAAACAAATAATGATTTTATCTAGGTATATAATAATAAAGTATACACTATCTGTATTGTAATTTATTTTTATTTTCTTCTCTACCTAGATGGTACGATGGCCACTTTTTCATATTTTCAACATTTAGTAGTTTCTGTTATTCCTTTTTGTTATAGATCCAAAGACAAGGTACACACAGTTTTATGTTAGACGCTGCTCTGAAGGATACTGTCACATTCCTGCTAACAATTTACAACTTGCTCTGCGAACTATCCATTCCGGTTTTGTTATCCAGCACATAAATTTATATTTTGGCTAGTGTTGCAATTAATTCATATACAGAATATGCCTATTTGCATTCAGCTCTGATGAAAGGGACACAGATCCTTGAAAAGTGTTAGATTATAAATTTATGTTAAGAAAATAATAAACAACAAATTTTAAATGCTCATTATACAAAGGGAGTAGGCCCTTGAAGTTAGAATGGTTCACTAATTGTTTTTCACTTTCCTTGTATTATTGTTCATTTGACACTTGTGATTACTACAAAAATTTCATATATTAATTTTTTGAGAAAAAACAAAAACTATAGATTGCCTTCAGTGGATTGCCTTTAGTAAATGCAGTATAGTTTATGTACCCTGATTAAAGTGTTACTAAACCCACAACAGTAAAATCAGTCTGTATATGCAGTAAAGCATGCTTGTTATACTCACTGTGGAACCTAAAGGGTTAATCCTCTGCATTGTGTAAAAAGGCTGTTTGATCCTGACTTCTCTGATCCTCCCCTTCTTCCAGTGTCCCCCTCCTATCTCCTGATAAGACATATCGTGTGGAGACACTCTGCACATGCTCAGTTTGATGTGTATTGCTAGAGAGGTTTTTGTTTTCTTGGGAGGGTGCATGTGATTAGCACTGTCAGGACAGAGGTCAGGGGTTCTGCATCCTCCTAGATCAGAAAGAAAACTCCTCCTACAAGCTTTAACCAGTGCTCTGCTGAACACTGATATAAGTCACAAGACTGCTCTAACTGCTGATGAGAAAAGGTATTTAGCAGTTTGTATTTACTAAAATAATTGCATTTCCATGTTCTGTGTACTGTAGGAGATCAGATATAGTGAATGCAGGGTCCTGGGTTTAGTAACACTTTAAATCCTGGTATTTTCTTGCACACTATTACCTAGCTAGAATACTGATTTGCGGTATCATAAAACTGAATTTATACTGAGGGTAGTATACTGTATTTCTTGTTAAATGAATTAATATTGTGTTTGAAACATTTTAGAAACAAGAACAACTTAAAGGTTTGGCTCAAACACAAGACTTTTCATGATAATCCACAAGTGTTGAAGCTCTCCGTATGATTCAAAATTAATTAGTGTATGATTCAAAATGAATTTGTAGAAGTAGAGCAACAGTTATTTTTAAAAAATACGGTCAAATAAAATGTATTCTTTCTCTCCATCCTATATTTTTTTAGTTGTTACTTTGTTTTATTTCTAAATTATGTTTTAACCAGAAATCCAGTTTTCAGAAATTCAGTTCTGGTACAACTTGAAAGGAGACAGACAGTTTTCTTAATCTGGGAAGAGTTTTGGAGAAATATTTGGGAGGGTACAGAGTGCAGAATTGGACAGACTATAAGTGGGACATATTGGAAGATATGATTGTGCATTTAAACACTAACAGAACTTCATGATTTTCTTGTAAATCTATGTACTCTGTAAGGTCTATTAATAGACAACCCCTGATTATGTGCCATTGCGTTTATAAAAAAAACAAAATACAAAAAAAGTTGAATTTACTTTAGTCAAAACAGTGAAAGTTTATTTTTGATTGGTTGATATTGTTTGGGATGCTGCTCTTTGTATATCATTATTGCACTTGGAGTTAATAAATAACTTTATATAATATATATTATTATTTTCCTTTCTAGTTTAAAAAAAATGTTTTTTTTTCTACTTAACATGTAATCTCATTTTTTTGCTCTCCCATTAAGTGACTCCTGCTATGTTTTGTACGATTTAAATAAATAGGAATAAATCTGCTCCACACCAGATTAGGTCAGAAGGCAAATAGAATACCGCAGAGAATTTCATTACTAGCAGCTGATTTACAGTTTGTAGCTGTGGTTCTTCATTGTCGTGTACATACAGCATTATGATTAAGAGAGAAACACACATTTAATGGTTACAGAATCATGTGAGGGCAAGGGATATAGCTTATCATTTTTCAGAAAAATAATGCATTTTTAGCAGTAATGAATCATGCTGAAAATGTAACCTTGGTAAATCCTACTTTCCATGGTAAAATCACTTCTCACTCCATCCCTCAAGGCTCCAAAAAAGACCACACTTGTGACATATCCAGCCATTATCCTATCTGTATGCATATTATTCCTATTTGACTATACAAATATGCATTGGTCATCTCTAAATCACACAGCAGTTCACAATCCCTGAGGCCAGATTCTCCAAATAACCGGAGATTAATATTGAGTAAAACTTTCTTGACAAATGATGTCTCATTGCTGACAGTATTCAGTGATTGTCTATTTGTTAGTAGATTTTCAGAATATGTTATGCTTCAACATGAATGGGAAAATCAGAATTTTAGAAGAAACTCATTATAATGTGAAATAATGTTGCAGCAATGCAAGGTTAATGAGCAAGTAAAACATATTTGTAATTTTGCACCTATAATACAGATCAAATATAAAACATGCAATAGGAGAACGCATACCACAAAACAACATTACATGGTACATATATATGGTTTTACTTTATTAAGAGCCATTACATACTTGATCAAATAACCATACCCTATAAGTAATGGTTTTCATATGAGCAAATCACAAATACAACTTTCTATACCACATAATGCTGAATGCACAGATTGTTCTTTACTACATAGTATGGTACACCTTCTATCAAATTTTTCAAAAAAGTATCTTAGCTCTGGGGTACAAAATCATGCCATTACATATTCTGATCCTTTCCTGTACACTTCACATTTTCCTTTTATTTTCCGTTTGCCTACAATGTTTCACATCATGAGGGAAGAACTCAGATACCATGACAAACCCTTTGTTAAGTCCTCAATGCTGAACTGTGTATAGCTGACTGTAGTTTTTTATACTGACGAGCCATGAATCAATATCTCAACAAGAGCCTGTTGTCAAAGGGAAATTAGGGCAGCAATTCCATATAAATGTTAGAGATTAAGTGTTAGAAGACACATCTCTGACATGTATTTGTGCTGAATATCTGTATTTAGCTGAAGAACACAAAAATGTGAATATGAAGACAACATATATATGATAGTTAATTGGTGTGTGAGTTCTTTTTAGTACATTTTTTCTAACAAACCTGCCAAGGAGTTCGCCTTTAGAGCATATTTAATGTGCATGAAAATGTACGTATGCTTTAATTAACGATTAAAACTATACTGATGGTGTTTACAAACAGCTGAAACTTGGTTCTACCACCTTTTGGCTGAGGCCCTCTATTCCACTTGTAAACAAATGACAGCATGTCTGCCAATGGCTCCCACAGATCGGATCTCCTGAGTTGCTCCCACTGAATGCAGGATGGGGAAAAGGGAGAGGCAAGTGCCTGGGGTGCAGTGCACTCATGGATGGAAGGGGGACAGATTGTGTGGTAGGCTGTATCCTCTGTGAACTCTTTTTTCCCTGGTGCCCAAATGCCGATGCCTCTACTGAATGATGGCTGCCCTCTGTGTGTACCTCTGAACTCTGCACTCTGTAAGTGGCACACCTCTGAACTCTGCACATAGCATACCCCTGAACTCTGCACTCTGTACGTAATGCACCCCTGGAAATTTTGCCACACCCACCATTTGATGCAGTTTGGTGGGTGTGTGTATGTGTACTGGGAGGATTTGTGGGATGCATGGTTGAATCCTGCATTTATTTTCCAAGAAAAAAAAGTCCTGCGAACCACTAAAGTAGTTGTGAGCACCTCCAGTTCTTAGGAGGGATGCAAGTAATGCAAAGTTTTCCTACTTTAAGACAGTGTTACATATGCATTAGACTGCATGCATATCCAAAATATTTTTTGTTTTGGATAAAGAAGGCAAGGCCAATAATGTCAGTCAATTTATTTTTTGACACCACTCCCCTAAAGCTGCTTCTCTTCGACTCTCTGTATGTCAGGTACACTCTGACTAGTAGTCCCACATTTTAAGTAAGGAAGCTGAGGGAAACCCAAGGTACAGAAGGGGAGAGGAAAGCACTGGCTGTCAGAGGAGTGAAAGGTAAGGCAAGTAAAGTACCCTAGCATTAAACCCATGTAGTGAATGGTGCCCCACTGCAGAGGTAGTTTGTATTTTCATGGATTGTCCTTAATTGTAATTAGAACTGCAGGGAACTAATTTTTTGTGGCACTTCATATACTAACCAGAATTGCCAACTCCATGCTTATGCAAGCCTGCCATGTAAAATTATTATTATTATTATACAGTATTTATTTAACGTCAACAGTTCGCTCAGCGCTGTACATTACAATGGGAGACAATACACGAGACAGTACAATAACAATACAATGCAATACACGAGGGGTTCAAGGGCCCTGCTCTTTGGAGCTTACAATCTAGGAGGGAGGGGATAGTGGTACGGGAGAAATAGCTGTGGGGGATGGAGTGGTAGGAAGAGTGGAGGAGATCGGCAATTAGCAGAGGGCAGGGTAGGCTTCCCTGAAGATGTGGGTTTTCAGGGTGCGCCTAAAGGAGAGGAGAGTAGGCGATAGTCTGATGGATTGGGGTAGGGAGTTCCATAGGATGGGTGATGCCCTGGAGACGTCCTGGAGGTGGGAATGGGAGGAGGAGACCAGGGAACTAGAGAGAAGGAGGTCTGAGGAGCGGAGAGTGCGTTTTGGTTGGTATTTGGATATTAGGTCGGTGATGTATTTTGCGGCAGAGTTATAGGCAGCTTTGTACGTCAGTGTTAGCATTTTGAATTTGATCCGCTGGGTAATCGGAAGCCAGTGGAGGGATTGCCAGAGGGGGGTGTCAGAGACGGAGCGGTTGGTAAGGTGGATGAGTCTGGTCGCTGTATTCAGGATCGACTGAAGCGGGGATAGCCTGTGGTGAGGCAGGCCAATGAGGAGGGAGTTGCAGTAATCGAGTCGTGATATGATGAGGGAGTGGATGAGTTGCTTAGTAGTTTCTGGGGTTAGGAATGGGTGTATTTTGGAGATGTTGCGGAGGTGGTGTCTGCATGAGTTTGTTAGCGATTGAACTTGGGGCTGGAAGGACAGATTGGAGTCTAGAATGACACCAAGAACTCTGGCTTGTGGGGTGGGACTGATGGTGGCATTGTTGGACGTAATGGAGAAGTCGGGGTGGGGGCGCGGGGGAAAACTAGGAGCTCGGTTTTGGAGAGGTTCAGTTTAAGGAAGTGGAGCGACATCCAGTCTGATATGTCGCTCAGTAGGTGTGTGATTCGGGCGGAGACTGAAGGGGTGAGACGAAGGGTCGAGAGATAGATTTGCGTGTCGTCGACATAGAGGTGGTAGTTGAAGCCGTGAGAGTGTATCAGTTGGCCAAGGGCGGAGGTGTAGATGGAGAAGAGAAGGGGCCCGTGGACAGAGCCATGAGGGACCCCAACAGAGAGGGGGAGTGAGCGGGAGGTGGTAGCGTTATAGGTAACGCTGAAGGAGCATTGTGATAGGTAGGACGAGAGCCAGGAGAGATGGTGAAAAGTCTCTTTGAGAGGCTTATCTACATACATTTTAAGAGGAACAATGCCTGAAGTCTCCCTATGTGCAACCTACTTAAGAAAAAAACACAATTTATCTTACTTGTGAAAATGTGAAGAGCTATAAAAACTGTGATGTTGACCTTTGGTGACTGGGATTGAGGTTTTGATCTCACAGTGTACTCTTCCACAAATATTTTGATACGTAATGCTAATTTATGCATGTTTCTACCTGGAAGCTATAGTTGCAGTTGAATTATAAAATACAGCCATTTTCATGTGTCTGACTCGCTAAGCTGAACAATGCAAAAGTTAATGGAGCTGTTGAGTGGGTAGTTTTTGCAGATTTTACTAAGGACGTATAAAGAACTCACTGTACTACTTTTGATATGCTAACTCCTATATATCTAACAGAATCTGCAAATGCTTTCACTGTACCACTGGGTGCTTAGACCTTGATTGTTAATAGTTTTTTCCTCCCGATATTTAGATGTGTACACTTTTATTAACATCTTTTACATTTATGAATAAGTATTAAGGGTCTATTAACACTATTGCTTACCAGCATTTGTGTGATGCACTGCACATGCACTTGCATATTTGTGTTGAGTGGAACCCCAACACAACTTTCTGATAGATGTGCATTGCATCACAGTGCAACATGCAGTATTGCATGCTAATGGATTGCACTCTGCTGAAAGAAAAGCTATATGAACTTTTTTGGTGCATTTTTATGCATTAGAATGGTCTGCAGTAATTCAACACTTGTTAATGTGTTGCATAATGTGCATTAAATTATATGTGCTAATATACAACAGTGTGAATTGGCCCTAAACACAGGGCCAACAGATGAGAGGGGTCAATCCAATCTCTAACTTATTTAGGTGTGTGTGTTCATTTGAGTGATCATAGCATCAGATATTGAGATCTGTAAATAATATGCAGTTAATATTAGCACACTATGTATGTGAAAAGATGCCAAAAGCTTCACCATTTGGTTGGTAATGTGAAATGTGAAATGTTAATTTCAAAGTCTCCTGACAAATGAAATGATGTGAAATTACGTGAAATGTTAATTTCACAGTCTCCTGACAAAAAATAAATACAAAAACTTTATAGAGTCTATTTATCAAGGTTTTCACCCAATATTCACAAAACCTTTTACTCAAGATTCATCCAAATGTTTAATTCAATTAAAAACATGTGTGAATCTCTAGTGATAAATCAGTTTCTATATGTTTTTGCTGGTCTTTATCGGTATGACCACTTCATTAGATTCCCTGGAAGTATAATTTATTCTCTTTGTGCACTAAAGATCTTACTTGCTGCTTTTCCTTTGTATGATCTGCTTTCTTAGCCACCACTATATAGTGTTTTTTATTTATAGTGGTTGGAGAGCTGGACAAGATGGTTATAGCTTATGTCAACAGCTCATCACAACTGGCCATACCTACAGTATACATAGCTAATGACTTCATGGACCACTAGATTTTTGCAAAGCTCAATAGCTCAAACTCAAATTTACACCCACAATAAATGAGTCAGAATAGTGACTCCTACCACCTTCCTCTTCCTTCATTCTCTATTTAGATAGGGCCCTACAAAGTCTTAATTAGAGACAGCAAGTCTGAAGGCAAATGACTTGAACTATGTCATCTTTGTGTTTAAATTTTTATTTGTAAAATAAAAATGATATATAAATAGTAAAACAATAAATAAATATCAGTTCAAACATTTTAAGATTAAAATAATACTAACCAAAAACAATGAGTTTCCTTTAACCTCCTTAGCGGTAATCCCGAGTGTAGCTCGGGGTAAAATTTCTATACCAAAAGCCGTAACCCCGAGCTACACTCGGGCTTACCATGCGGCGTTGCTCTGGGGGTTCCTGCAGCACTTACCTTGTCCTTCGCTCCCGCGATGTGTCCCCTGCAGCGTCCCCGGCCATCTCCTCCAGCCGATGCCGGCATCCGGCTTCTGTGTTCCGGTCCCTGTGACGTCGGGACGTACGGGCGCCGGAACCGGCAGGAAATTTAAAATTTTTAAAAAATGTCATTTTTGCTGTCATTGCTGTTTCAATGCATTTCACATATATTTTGTCCCTACTGCTTTGTCCTGTGCCCTGCCTGCATTTTGAATGTTCTTTCTGCCTGGAAACTTAGAAAAGTCCATGGCGTCCAAAAAGCATCCCTTTACATCAAAAGCGGTTTTAGAACAGCAATAGTAAATCAGAACCACTTGTAGAATTGAGTGATAATGATTCGTGGGGAAATTCGTCATCAGACACTGAAAATGATTTTGCGACTTTGCTCAGCGATGTGCGAATTTGCCTCTGTATTTCAAATTTCAGTGTTTTTGGTTTGATTATATTATTGAATTAAATTTATTATTATTATATTATTATTTTTTATAATTATTTATTAAATTATAATTTATGATTTCGTGTTTCAAATTTTATCATATCCGGAATGTTTAATAGACTCTTGTTCGGACATATTTCAGTGAGTTATTCCTAAAAATGACAGGCCTACAATAAAAAACTATTTCAATGCAAAAAAATGGTACCGCTTTCAGCACAAAAAAGCGGAAAGAATCATACCACCAAGGAGGTTAAAATACAAAAAAAACACATTCTGATGATTTTCCAATTTGCAAAGTACTTTACAGAACATCAAATTTTGGGTCAGACTCCAGTAAATCCAGTAAATCAGTGGACTTGCTCATTTTTACTAATGATGAAATAATTGTGTACATATTTGTATGAAAAATAATTGCATGGGCAGATAAAGCAGCATGTCATTACCTGTGCTGTGAAATGCAAGACTTTGACATGTTCCAGGGCAATTTGTTACCTTATCCAAATGAAAAACACATACATTAAGCCAGGAAGTGTGAATATGTTTTATATATTTTCAGTGCCCAAATTAGTGTGCCTACTTTCTTCCCACACATCCTACTAATGCATGTTAACATTTCTGATTGTGCATCTCAGAGTATATTTTTGTCCTCTACTTAGAGCAGAGGATATGTTCTTGGCTGGAATCACATTTCTTTTTAACTTGATATGAAGTTTGAACTAGTTCTGACCTACGATGAGCCATGTATTACTTAAAGTATAATGAACTTCATTAATGTTAGATCATCGTGTAGGTTTCAGATAATGTTTTGTGCTTAAGCAAATAAACAAAATTTACAATTTAAGATTTACAACATATCAAGCCTCATTCATTAGACAAGTAAAATGTTCTCTTGGCCCAATGCACCTCTCTTCACTTTAACCATCCAACCATGTGCAAAAGACAATCCTACTTTTAAATACCCTGTACATGGTTGGATATTCAAAGTGAACATAGCTCCACTGGGTCAAGTTAATTGTTTCTCCTTTAGAAAATCCGCCCCTAGGGGGTTGATTTAATAAAGGCAAAATGGCTGTTCACTTAACACCATAGTAATGATAGCAACAGACTGCATCATAGATGTCATTTTTTTATTTGCCTATAGTTACACTTCTAGTCCTTCCCTTTTTAATGAAACACCTAAACTTTCCACCTATGGTTTAGCCTCATTCAAAGTTGAAAATTAGCATGTGACCACAAATTCAGATTTTTTTTTTCAATTTATGAACAGGGCAAGTACAATAGCCTTGAGTTCTATTGGTCTTTTTTAGTATGCATATGTATTTTTTTCAGTATAATATGTATTTTCCAAATGTTACTCTATGTACCAGTTGCATGCCACTACAAAAAGGTGGTTAATTTGGAAGAAAAAATAATTGTTTGAAAGAGCCACACAAATAGCACCAGACTTCTGGAAAATAACAAAACTAATATTAGTGAAGTACATCAATTAACTTTTTGTTGGGTATTTGTTGACAACATGCTCAGTTTGAATTACCCAGGTTGTTGGAAAATGTACTAAAAGCAATTCATAGATTTATTATGAAAGCTGAAAATTAGTAAATTTTTCTGATAAAGATATTTCCAGTTTAAACTTCACATTTGCACATGGTGTACAGGTAATTCTGGAAAGGTAGGTAGTATAAAAATGTTATTTAACACTGGAAAGGAAGAACTTGGATTCGTCCCAACTGAAGTTGGGTCAATTAATGGGCATTAAGATATCAACATATCAGAAAGTTTTCTGCTATATTTTGTTCAGTTTTTCTTTTTTAAAACTGGTGCTCTTCCCATACATGCACTGTATATACTGTATGAGATGCAATAAAAATCTACAAAATAGTCTAAACCCATTAGATGTGATATTGGTATCAGTAAGATGAAAACATGCAGGACTTGTTGCATAAACTGTTAGTGCCGTTCACATATATACGGATATCTATGCATTTTGAACCTCATCCAGTCCGCATGATATGTGAAATAACATTGCTTCCTATAGTGCCTGTTCACATATGTCCGGAGCACTGGCGGTACGGATTCAGTGCGGTTTTAAAATGAGTCATGCCCGATTTCTGATTCCTGACTTCAGGTTCAGGTGTGATTACAGTCTATTGATTTCTATGGAAACCATTTCTAAACCGCACATGTGTGAACAAGATAAGATCATGAGCTAATCCTGTCCTGATGCGGATGTAAACCTGACATGAACCTGTATCAATAGCTATGAAACCTGAGCTTCAATCCGCACTGGACATGTGTGAATCAGCTCTTATAAAACTTTATGATCTATATACTGTATATTGTGTCCTAAAGCATAAAAAGGCCTAGCATTTTGAAAATACCTAAATTTGTGATTGAAAGACTTATTTGGGATCGGTGTAAGTCAGCAATAGTTTGTAAGAAAATTCAACCACTCTTGCAATTCACACCACTGACACACTGCATTACTAATCATGAGAGACTACTGTGTCTAGTTTTTACATTGCACATTCCTGTATCACTTCTAGATTCTCCTGGATCTTCCCAAAAACCAAGAACTTAATAGTAGGGTCAATTTCTCCAATTCTCCAAGCTTCAATTGCACTTCAGTCATGCCATTTAGGGATTAGGGAAGGCTAAATAGGCTTCAAATTATATTTGTTAGGAGGTCACATTAGCATGGCTTAATCCATTAACTTTCAAATTTCTTTAGCAAACCAAGCTGTCCAGCAAAACTGGCAGTAAGCGGGTTGAGACAAGCCATTTAACACCATAGAGATATTTATTATGCTTGTTATTCATTGATGTAAAAATGAATTGTAGCGCTACCCCCACAGGAGCCGCTAATAGTGTTCTCACCTCACTTTGTTCTCACCTGGCTCTGTGGCAGACCTCAACCCCTCTGACACCTCAGGTTATACCACCTTTAGCAGCTCGGACTTGCGAGCTTTGCAGTACCTTAAGGTCATCCTGTAATCAAACTTGAGACTATATAATAGGTAACAGCATATACTAGTATCTCTTGAGAAGTAAGTGTACAGAGTATAACAGTGCAGTATGTAGTAACATGTGCATTTCACTGACAATGTGCACCAATAATAAGAAGTTAACTTTTACATTGAAAGCATAAACTATAGCTTCCCCACAAGTGTATGACAGCAGAAAACAGATGGTGAATGTTGCAAGAGTATAGAGCTAAGATGTCTGGGCATAACAACGATGGGTGGGCTAGGCCTATGCTAGCTCTCTCTCTGCAAGTTAGAACAGTGTGAAATGGTAAAAATTCAATTAATGAACTATATAAAGTCCTCAGTATGAATCCTCTGCCAGCTGCACTGGGGCCCTTGTGTCATTTGCGCACTTGATGAAAGCTGGCCACCCCTACACACCGTGTGGCAGTAGTGGGCTATACACTGTAGATCAAGGTACAGACAATGGACCTAACAGATGTAAGGTCAGTATGAACATTGCAGACTAGCCAGGCAGGAGGAAGGATAACTGAGTGGAATATGAGTTATGTAGTGAGATAACTCTAAATTATGTCAATGACCTGCTCACCAGCTCCTTGAGTTAAGTTGGTAGACCACGGTTGTGGAAGGGCCCCTCTAAGGACTGGGATGCGCTGATCTCCCTGTAGCAACTTGATGGCTGGCGGAAAAGACTGCTGCAATGCACGAGGTGCACTAAGTCTATGATGACTGCTTAGTGGATGGAGTGAGTTGTTCAGCAGTCAGAATGAGGTGTTCTGGCTCCTCTTCCCTCTGGTGTCTGATGGGCAAGAGTGGGAAAAGTTGGGTCAATCTTAAGACTAACCCAGGAAACTGGTCCACAACTAGAAATGCAGCCGGGCCTCTCTCTCACCCTCTCCGTACAGACCAGAGTGGTACACTCCCTGTTAAGCAACTGATAGACAGAAGTGGATGGGATCAGGCCAGCAGTGTGATGTGCAGGCCAGTTTTGAAGGCTGAGTGGCAGCTGGGAATGCGTCTGTGCCTCCCTCTCTCTCTCTGATAGACAGGAGCGATCATTTTTCCCTCAGGCAACTGACACACTGGTAAGATCAGATTGGCTGTGACTGAGCGGCAGTTGGGAATGCAGCTCTGTTTCTGTCCCTTTGACAGACAGAAGCAATCTTCTCCCCCTAGATGCTCTGTCTGTGGCTTGTAGCCCAATCCTTGATAGTACAGACTATTGAAAAGTCCAGTCAGAACTCTAGTCAGAAAATACAGTTCCCAGCAGTTGCCAGGGAGGTCAGTATGCTTGTCACCCCCATCTTGTGGCAAAAAAGGAACAGCTTAATTTAACATTACACATATCTCACATTATAGTAATTAAATGCCCTGCAAACATTAATAACAGAAAACCTTGTTACAGTTTTCATTAAATCCATTTAAATTTACTAGCCCATTCAACACTACCTTCTGCATCCATTGACAATACTACTGCTCCTCCAAAGATATAGTGTCGGAGTATGCAAAACCACCCTAGGGTAGGACATGTGTTACTGGCAGGATAATCAGAAGAAAATTAAGGAGGAGAAAGCCTAAAAAGAAAATAATTACAGCCACCACATCTAAGAGCTAATAAGCAGCAATATATTAAATTTTCTTTTCTTGGATTTTGGTACACTTAAAGGGCTCTTTCACACCAGCCACTGCATTGCAATGCAGAGGCTGGAGCACAGTGCTGTCTAGCACAAGGTTGCTGATATCAGTTCATCGCACTGTTTATTTTTTAAAAGAACTTTATTGAAATGTCATACAGTGATATACTGTATCATCCGGCATGTGGTAACCAATGCTGTGTTGGAAAAAAGTACTGAACACAGTACTTATTTTCAGCGCACACTGCCCACACACCACTGCAACACAGTAGTGTTGAACTGGCCGCACTAGAGACAAGAGAATTTGCCTTGTCTTGAGATGGAAGTGGTGAGGGATTGCACTGGAATAGCCACCCAATGAAGTCACACCTCACCTAGTGTGAATGGATCTCCTAAACCTTGATGAATCAGGGCTGTGAGTCTATGAAGCTATGAGTTTACTCACTCATGTGTACTAGTGATTTTGTAATAGGCATCTTCCATAAATAACCATTACAACTACATTCAGTAAAATGTTATCATTTTTGTTGAGTATTGGCATTCACAAAGGACTTGGGCAATTATTGACTTTCACCAAAGGCACATTTGTTAGGTTCTAGCTATTACCTTTGAGCTAGTATATATAGACATGTCTTTGTTTTGCTGAAGACATGACGTTGTAAAGCTTTTTAAGGATCTGGAAAGTCATGTTTAAATTCTAAATTGAATTATATGGAGCAGTTACATTTACTAGTACCCATATCATGCTTTAAAATACAATATGAATGCATGATACACCTACAGCTGGCAGTAACCAGCTCCACTACTTGGTAAATTTGGTACTGCATAGCAAAATATACTAGTTGCAGCAGGGAAGGCTATTGTGTGCTTACATGCAAGTGGTGGGTATAACCAAAAGTGTTTTTAGTTCTGAATAAAGTGAGAAGTACTGAAACCACTGTCAGGTGTGCATTGTTGCCTTGATCCCACTGGGGCTATTTAAGTGTTCTATTGTCCTGAGGATCATAGCAATAGGAACAGAAAGTGATTGAAAAGCCAACATTTTACTGTAATCCCTGTAGGAGAAATCTTCAAAAGGGGACCCCATTTTTTATAACAACTGTCTAAGAGGGTATTTACCAGGGGCGGACTGACCATTCAAGCACTCGGGCACTGCCCGAGGGCCCGGGGTCAGTAGGGGGCCCCATGAAATGCCCCTGGTACCTTTTATAGGCTTTTTTTTGGGTGTGCTTTGAGTGTGGGCAAGGACACAGGGGCCCCATGATCCCCTATTTCCCGGGGCCCCATGAGTTGTCAGTCCACTCCTGGTATTTACTTTACATTTTGGGAGATTTACTTTCACTTCTATTTCCGAGGTAAAGGGATATATCCTCAATTTTCAAAAATGAAAAAAGATGGGGTACTAACAAGTGAATACTCTATTCAATTTTGTAACAAATGTTTTGGCTTTAGATGTACTTTAATATAATATATTTGGCTTTGCCGACCAGCACATATATGACATATAGCGTGATAATACATTAACAGCCTTCAACACAAATTGTTTTTCAACACATTTGCACGTGAATAGGAAGCTTTCATAATACATATCATTTTAATCTTTCATGTATAAGCAAGCCAGATGGTTTATTATTCCAAGTTCTGCTAGGAGAAATCAAGGAGCCATCGAACAGAGGATTTGTCATGTAATAGCAGAAAAATAGAACAAGAATGTCTTACACAAAATAGACAGATTTTAATTGTCTGTTTGTTTGGCAGTTCTTTTCATTAATTCCCATTCAAGTGAAATGAATGTGTTGATTCAATTGATAATCAAGCTAACTAAACAACCGTGCAAGCCACGTGTGAAAAGGTTACACAGAGAAATTGTTTAACTGCACACCACTTTGTTAGATAAAAGAAACATGTAAAACAAAAAGGTAGAATAAGAAACTGCAAAGAATGAAAAACAGTAAATTATTTTACAACTCCTAATTAATCACTATTCACTAAAGATGTTCAATCACTACAACTGGCTACACTCAAGGGAATTTTACTGTTTCCTTCAAAATGATCT
The DNA here is from genome assembly GCF_062004578.1 of Staurois parvus. Taxonomy (NCBI): domain Eukaryota; kingdom Metazoa; phylum Chordata; class Amphibia; order Anura; family Ranidae; genus Staurois; species Staurois parvus. The sequence goes on along the minus strand of NW_028318430.1, from coordinate 7,215,654 downwards.
TGTTCTTGAATAGGCTCTTTTTATCATGTACATGCTCTAGTCAGTGTATATAATATGACCTCCCCTCAATTATTATTATGCAAATATTTATTGCCCCAACAGTTTGGACAGCACTTTACAACTGCAGAACACCTAGATAGGTAAATCCACTGCAGGTAGGATCCTAACAGCCTTTCCTTATTGCACATTCTAGTTAAATACAGTATACAGTATGTTCTACACTATAGCAATCTTTTCAGACCTGTGCACCAATATAAAGAGCAAAACCAAAAATGTTCTTGGGTTCAAGATTTAGTGTAAAATAAAGAACAAGTAACCCTTTTAGGAACCTGAATCAAAAAATAAATAAAAAAGTGAAGTGGTCTATTACAAAAACAAATCCCAAAATGTCACCGTTATTTGGCAATTTTGGCATGTAAACAAAAATATGTAATACCTGATGACAACCTTACCGTTAATCTTTTTTGCAGTCAGCAGATAGAGCTATAGCCCACTTTTCACATGTTGCACAGCTTATCAGAACCTTGATGTTGTAAACAGTATGTTGCTTAGCCATTTCACCTCCCGAAGGTTTTGCCCCCTTCGTGGCCAGAGCATTTTTGCTATTCAGCACTGTTTTACTTTAACTGACAACACTGTACTCAAATGAAATGTATATAAAAGTTTTCACATAAATAAAGCTTTATTTTGGTGGTATTTGGTCACCACTGGATTTTTGTTATTTTTGTTTATAATATAAATGAAAAAAGACCACAAATTTGGAAAAAAAACAATATTTTCTACTGTTATAAACCATATCCAATAAAATAAATTTCATCATAAATTTAGGCCATATGTATTCTGCTACATGTCTTTGGTAAAAAAAAAAAAAATCCCAATAAGTGTAAATCAATTGGTTTGTGTTAAAGTATAGCACCTACAAATTATGGTATGCACAGTATATTGGAATTTGCTCAGCTTTTACCTTCTGACTGCCTGTCACATTTTTTGAGGTGCTCAAATACAAGGGCAATACAAACCCTTTTTGGAAAGTAGACACTCCAAGGTATTTGCCACAAGTTTTTGGAAAATCACAGAAAAAGTTTTTATTGAGGACACCACATCCGTGAGACTTTTGGAGGCTAACCAGCATATGGGGACCCAAAACCAATGACCACCTACAGGCTTTCAAAGAGCATAACTTCCTAATTTACCTCCTGACTACCTGCCAGGATAATATAAACACCCCCCACATGACCCTGTTTTGGAAAGTAGACAGCCCCAAGGTATTTGATAAGAGTCATGGTGAGTATTTTGCAGATCTAATTTTTTTGTCACAAGGTTTTGCAAAATGAAAAAAGAAAATAAAAAATAAATTTTTGTTTTCTGTCTTCATTTCCAAAAACTTGTGGCAACAAATTAGATCTTCAAAATACTCTCCATGCCTCTTAACAAATACCTTTGAGTGTCTAATTTCTAATGAGGGGTCATGTGGGGCATGTTTGTACTATCCTGGAATTTCAGGACCTCTAAAACCGTGATAGGTAGTCAGGAAGCGAAATGAGGAAATTACACCCTTTGAAAGCGTGAAGGTGGTCATTGGATTTTGGGCCCCTGTACATGGCTAGGCTGCCAAAATGTCTCTCACATGTGGTATCTCCATCAGGAGAAGTAGAAGAATGTGTTTTGCGGTGTAATTCCATGTATACTCATGGCATGTGTGAGAAATATTACATTAAAGTGACAACTAAATGTAAAAAAAAATGTCATTTTTCAAAAATGAGTGGCAAAAATACCTCTTAAAAAATACTATAGAGTATCTACTTTCCAAAAAGGGGTAATTTGGGGGATGTCTGAACTGTTCTGGCATTTTATTCCCAACATTAGAAGCTTCCGCCACACATCCACCTGCTTTTCTAATGTTGGGCATAGATGTATTGTTATTTTGTTTGTGCAGAATGTGGGCTAAGTGAAAAAATAACCGTGATATGGATGAAGAAATTTCGTCCAGAAAAAAAGTATATGCCGAAGCATAGGAGCTACTGCCCTCTGACCCCCCCATGTGCCTATTGCTTGGGCATACATAAAAAAGGTTCCTCCATTCACATCGATCAATGTGGATGAAGAAGTCTCAACCAGAAAAAAGTATATGCCGAAACATAGGAGCTACCGCCCACTCACCACCCCATGCTCCTAATGCTTGGGAATACATGTTTTTTTACTGCGAATGAGAAGTCCCCTCCTGCAGCGCTTCAGGCACTGACATATATATTCTGAGAGCAGCACCCTACTTCTCTCAGAATAGATCAGTGCTGCAGCTGATTGGCATTCATGCAAAGCAAACAACAACAGTTAACAATAACATACAGTAACAATATGACATTAACTCAATTAACTTTTTTTACTTTTTTTTTATTGTTTTACTTTTTTGTAGCTTAACTTTTCAGAACAATAATCTTTCCAGCCTTTAGGGTCTTTCAAAATGTGATTGACAGTTTTCTGAGTATTAAATTAATAGAACCTGTACATCGAAAAATATAAGGATATATAGGCCGCTGCTAGCACCTGACAAAGATGAGTGTGATAATGAACCAAAATGAATGTTGCACTGCCAATCCTATTCCTTTACAGTCATAGTGAAAAAGGCTTTCTAAGTGTGTTGTGAACACCTCCCTATTACTGGGGAAGTGTAAAAATGAAAACAATCCCCAACTGTTTACAACTGTAGTGAATGAACAATAAAAAAAAACTATTCACAATGAAAATATAGTGAGCGTGCAATAATACACCTCCCCCACCAGTTAATATGTGTGTTTGGTGAGCCAATCAATAATAAATAAATAAAAACATTTGAAGTTAAATTAATCAGTGTCTATGACAGGTGCTACAATTCACCTCCCCCTTACACAGCGTGCACAAATGTTCATATATAAAACTCAATATGTCAAAACCAATATACAATAGTTTTAATCAGTTCATTCTTTTTAGAGTAGACAGTGTCCCCATACTACAAGACACCTCCCACATCCTATAAGTAATTGGTGACTTGGTGATGAAACCGGTGCCAATAACATATAGTTAGTGATCCGTGCTGACACCCGTGCCTCCCCTCCAGAACTGCACACACCACAAAATATTGATTATCCACTGTGATAAGGTCCCTATCACAGTGGATAATCCATTAAAGTGGCTCACTGTAGGACAATCTATTGTCAGTGGCTTACAGGAAGAACGCACCTAAACAAGCTCTTTTGACCCACCTATTCATAGGGGGTCAATATGTTGCAGTGAGTGCAGTCCTGGAGGGGGAGCACGAGTTCTCTGAGTACCTAACATCTTTAGAGACCCTTCTTATGCAGAATTGTGTGCCCTATATTGTGCCGTGCTGTACCCTAGACTAAAAGTCCACTGAAGTGTGGTAGTGAAGGAAGCAGTCCTTGATGCAGAAACCAGGTTGGCCAGGACAGGTGAAATAAAAATGGGCATCACTTCTCATTCCATTTTTACTACAGACACAACAGCTTTTTGAGAGTGACTTTTGTGGGGGTTACAAGGTAAGACATCTGGAAAATTCCTCTCATGCAGCTGGCTAACTGTGTCTGGATTTGGGCTTTGGATCACTGCACCTCCTGGATACAAAAGGGCTGTGATGATCGATTCTTGAAATTTTAGGAAGGCACCAGTTCTTCCAGTTGCTTTGTAAATTATAAAAGCATTATTTAGAGCCAATTGAAATAAATATATAGACACTTTTTTGTACCAATGTATAGCTTTTTGGGCAGCTAAATACAGTTTCATCATTTGATCATTAAAGTCTATGCCTCCCACATAAAGATTAGTCGTGGACACTGAAAGGCTTTTCAATGACACCAGGTGCCATGTAAATTTGGACCATCGTATCTCCGTGAATGGAAGACAGGATAAATACATCCCATTTATCCTTTAACTCCACTGCGATTAGTTCTTCATTGCACAAGCAGGCTTTCTCTGCCTTTATAAATAGGGTGTTAACAAGACGTTGGGGAAAGCCTCTGAAATTAGGTTGCACGGTGCCACAGCAGCCAATTTCTTTAATGAACAAATGTCTAAAAAGTGTCACGCTTGCATAAAAGTTGTCCTTGTGCAAATGGTACCCCTTACGAAACAAGGGTGACAACAAGTTCCACACTATCTTGCCACTGTAGTCCCCAGTTGCACTAATTATGCTGTGACAGAGCAATCAAAGGGTTAACTTGAGGGCAGTCAAAGGGTTAAATGTGCCTAACAAGGTGTATGCAAGCGTAAATGCGTTGTTTCTACTCACACTGGTTCTGATTTCTTTTTTTGGTGAACTAATAAGGGCGATAAGGGCTTGATGCAGGCTGTGCTGTGATTTACTACAGCGATCATCAGGTTCAGGCCCAAAATAATTGGCCAGAACCTGCTGCCAAACATGTGCTGTGGTGAATCAGAGCACAGATTGGGCAGGCGCCAAATACCCTATACCTGTAACAGGCTGGATGATGTACATTTACGTCATCCAGCCTGCCCATGCCATTTGCCCACAGTAGCTAGTTAAAATAGCTCCAGCTAAATCATTAGATCAGTAACTTATCCCGAAGCCTCCATTCATGCCAAAGCAATCGTTGCAGTGCACGTAATGCATGCAAATTATTGTGTGTTGCTTTAAGGCAGTCCATTAATTTGAATAGGCTGTAAATGTAACATAATGGACTGAATATTGGACCTGCACCATTTTTAATAATGCAGCAAACTGCAACACACAGTAACAGTGACGGACTGACCATTCGGACATTGCCCGAGGGCACGGGTTCTGTAGGGAGCCCGGTGAAAGGCTCACTGGGCACAATTCACTAAGCAGTATCTTACAGTATCTGAGTATGTGGTAGGATACCGCATAGCATTTAAAAACAAAAACATTTGAATTCACCAAAAAACGCTACTAAAATACCGCATGAGTTTTTTTATCAAGTCATGCGGTATTTTAGTAGTGAAAACCACGCGTTAATGTTTCAGCTGTCAGCAGGGTTCCCCACTGACTGCTAAATGTAAAAGAAAGAATTTCCGCAATTAAAAAAATTATTTAAAAAATGGCTTGGGGTCCCCCTCCATCCATACTAAGTCCTTCAGGTCTGGTATGGATTTTGAGGGGAACCCCCACACCAAAATGTAAAACAAAAATGGTGTGGGGGTCTCCTCCAAAATCAGTACGAGCATGCAGCCCGGCAGGTCAGGAAAGTGGATGGATGAGCGAGCACCCCCCCCTCCTGAACCATACCAGGCCACATGCCCTCAACATGGGGGGGTTCTTTGGGGCTGGGGGGATGCTCCCCAAAGCACCTTGTCAACACGTTGATGGGACAATTTTGGCATGGGGGTTCCCCTCAAAACCCATACCAGACCCCAAGGGTTTGGTATGGATGGGAGGGGGGACCCCATGACATTGTTTTATTATTTTTGAAATTATTTTTAATGCCCTTTCTATCTATGCAGCTGAGTTGCAATATGTAGGTGGAGTTTTGTGTGGGTGTGGCTTTGGCTTGAGTGTAGGTGGAGACTCAGGGTGCCCCATTATCTCTTATTGCCCAGGGGCCCCATGAGTTGTTAGTTCACCCCTGCACAGTAATGTGTTCAAGTGCATTCATGTGTTGGGGTGCTATTAAAATAAATGGCATAAGAATGGTGTCTTTCAATTTTGAGCTTGCATGTTACTGCAAAGCATAAGCGCAAAAGTTTTGATAAAACACAAAACAATTATCAGTGCTGCCTCTTTTGTGGCACCAAATAGGAAACCCCCTATTAAACTGACCCATTTCAAATGTTTGTATTCTGACAGCAGGGAAACTTCCCCTCTGTTGAAACACACTGGGGTGCAGTATTGTTTGCGTGGCTAAAATCTAACTGGACAGATGAAAAGAAGTCAGTCAGTAGAACGACTTCTATTCAACCACAGTGCCCATACATGGATCAAAATGCTGAACCAGCTGAATTTTGATCCATGTATGGCCATCTTAAGTCGGGAACTGTTAGCTTTTGGTAGTCACCAGACATAAAGCACAGTGGCTTGAGATTATGTAAGCAGCTTAGTTATGTTGCAATGCTAGTGGGAGAGACAAGGCAGTTTTTATTGAACTGAAAATAAAAATGGGAAGTGAAACCATCCAGGCCAGGGATCTTTCTGGATGGAAGATACTTTATTACAAAAGCTATTTCTGCAGCCATAAATGTCTTTGAGATTTCCTCAATAACATCAGCTGGTAGGGTTGGGAGAGTGGTAGACTGTATATTGCGTGTTAGTGGAGCTATAGATGAATGGTCATGGGTATCTAAGGCGGTAGCTGAAATGCTGTATAAAGAACAATAGTATGATTGAAAAGCTTTAGCTATGGCTTTGGAAGTGTGTACCAGTCCATGGAAAGGGAATGATATCTTAGAGACATATGTCTGGGACTGTTGCAGCTTACTCAATTGAGCTAGAAGCCGCCCACTCTTATCACCAAGTTCGTGTCCAGTATATTGCCAAAAGCATTGGGACACCCCTCCAGATCATTAGATGCAGGTGTTCCAATCACCTCCATGGCCACCGATGTATAAAATCAAGAACAAAGACATGCGCTGCTTCTACAAACATTGGTGAAAGAATTGGCAGCTCTCAGGAGCTCAGTGAATTCAAGGATGGTGCCGTGATAGGTTGCCACCTGTGCAATAAGTCCATCCGTGAAACTTCCTTGCTATTAAATATTCCATGGTCAACTGTTAGTAATATTATAACAAAGTTGAAGCAACTGGGACCAACAGCAACTCAGATACGAAAGTGTAGACCACATAAAATAACAGAGCGGGGTCAGCGCATGCTGAAGCGCACAGTGCACAGAAGTGCAGAAGTCAATAGCTAAAGACCTCCAAACTTTGTGTGGCCTTCAGATTAGCACAACAGTGCATAGAGGGCTTCATGGAATGGGTTTCCATGATCAAGCAGCTGATTCCAAGCCTTACATCACCAAGTGCAATTCAAAGCTTCGGATGCAGTGGTGTAAAGCATGCCACCACTGGACTCTAGAGCAGTGGAGATGTGTTCTCTGGAGTGATGAATCACGCTTCTCTGTCTGGCAATCCGATGGACGTGTCTGGGTTTGACAGTTGCCAGGAGAATAGTACTTGCCTGACTGCATTCTGCCAAGTGTAAAGTTTGGTTAAGTGGGGGTAATGGTGTGGGGTTGTGTTTCAGGGGTTGGGCATGGCCCCTTAGTTCCAGTGAAGGGAACGCTTAAGGCATCAGCATACCAAGACATTTTGGACAATTTCATGCTCCCAACTTTGTGGGAAAAGTTTGAGGATGGCCCCTGCCTGTTCCAACATGACTGTGCACCAGTGCACAAAGCAAGGTCCATAAAAGTACGGATGAGCAAGTTTGGGGTGGAGGAACTTGACTGGCCTGCATAGAGTCTGCCAGGAATGGACTCACCACTGGTGGTGCTGTGGCTCACTTGCTTTGTGGGCTGCAGTACCAGCTCCTACCAGAGGGTGCTTTCAGCAGCCAGGGTCTCACTCCTGCAATCAAGCCATCACCTGAGGCTGATTGCAGGAGGTGTATTTAAGCAGGACCAGGCCTGCAATCAGTGCCTTGTTGTTGTTCCCCATGAGCCCCTGTACCTGCATCCTGCATGATATTCCTGCCTGATCCTGACTCTGTCAGAACTCTGCCTGCACCGACCACGGCTATCCCTGACCTTTCTCCTGCCTGCTCCTTTGTACCTTGTCTACCCAATAGTTACCGACCCAGCCTGCCTGACTACGCTTGTGTTCCCACACATATTGAGACTAGTTTAAGGTTTGGTTTGGTTTTGCACTGCGTGTTCTGTGTATTGTGTAACTTTAAATAAATTATATTACTTTTACACCATACTTGAAGCCTGCATTTCCCTGTGTCAGTCCACACATCTCTGGTCATACCTGGATCCCTGACAGAGTCCTGACCTCAACCCGATAGAACATCTTTGGGATGAATTAGAGCGGAGACTGCAAGCCAGGCCTTCTCGTCCCACAAGGAATGTCCAACATCTCTTCTGATAGCTGGGATAGTGATAGGTCCTCTTTACTGAGACTTCTGGTGTCTATTACACCCTAGGTCTCTCCTCTGCCTTTAAAAGCATCTGATCAAACTGAGATCAGTTTGATCAGATGCTGTTACAAGCCGGTAATGGCTTGTAAACAACAAACCAAAACTGGACATGACAAAATGCTCCTCGTTTAAAGTTTCATAGACCATAGAGATGATTGGTGAATTTCCATTCCTCTTTCATCTCTATTGCCAGCCAATGGAATTACTGGCTTAATTCCCGGCCTTTCCGGTAGAACAGGAAAGACCAGGAAAGCATCTGAGGGTGGTGGTGGGGGACCACCTTCCATCCCAAGTAAAAGCAATCCAGTAGCTCTTCAGCTATTCAGATTACTTTTACATTGTTCAGCATTGCTGCAACTGCTGTCATTGCCCCAGTATAACCATGGTACGTCCTATGCAGTTAAGCACTTTTGTTAGACTGAATTTTAATAAGGAGGAACAACAGTAATCTTTTAATAAAAAAATTTTTTAGAGAGTATTTATTTCACAAAAAAAAAAAACATAAATATTGTACTGACTTCATACACATTGATTTTAAAAAATTAATTAATTAGTGTTCACTGGACACAACGGATCACCGATCTCAGTACTGAGTGGTGAGGTCCCGCCTTGGGACCATGTGATCTCTCCAATCTGACCAATCACAGAGATCACATGTCAAATAGTAAAGATGAACAGACTAAATCACATAGATATATATCCTCCTGCGCTCTTATGGTGAACAGTAAAATAAGCTAAAAAGCAGCCAGCATCTGTCCCATACCAAACAAAGGCAATAAAAATAAAATATAAAATGATGCAGCGCTAAAAGATTCTATACCTAAACAGAATACAACATCAAAATATATGAATATATATAGATGACCCAAATCCACAGGGGGATACGAAAGGAACAATCGCCCTTAATAGACAAATGACAGTGGTTTAGTGCAAGATAAAGTGTCCATAGTTCATATATCTAAAGAAGTGCAGGTGAATCACAGCACACTCCAAACGTGATCCCAGGCAGTCTTGCTGCAATGGCCTCTCACCTCCACTCTATGACCCCACAGGGCCACAAAGCATAGTGTAGATCACCTCAGGACCCTCCAATTCAGTAACTCTTTAGATAGGATGGCATCACATGAACAGGGACAGTATTCATCCAGACCAGTAGGCAAACGGAAAAGCTCTCCTCCGATGTCACAACCGCTCATAGGCTCATAAATGAGGAGATAAACACAATCCTCATAGTGTATTACCGCTTTAATGGCAAATGGGCAGCAGACAACCAAAAAGAAGGAGATAATCCACTTACATAGCAACAGCCTGTGTACAGATGGTATCAATGTGCTGGGTGTACAGCAAGATCACAAAGGTGCACCAAGATGGCGTCACGCCGGAAGTACGTCACCACGCTAATGCCGTCGACGCGTTGCATCACGTAACTCGTGACTTCATCAGGACAGCGTGATTGGCCAGCAGTACTTCCTTATAAAGGCCAGAAACCGCACCAATCCAAACTACTGGGCGGTGCGATCGCGGCCATGTTCTAGTAGTCCAGTGTGCAAAAGACCTATGCAGCCATGTTAATGTGGTCCAATGTATACAGACCTTCTCCCATTAGGTCTAGCGATCCCAATAGGGTGACAAGGCTTAAAATAAAGGGCACCACACAACCAATATATCTCAATAATGAGCACATTAATCGTGGGGAGACTAATTAAAATTAGATGTGGAAAACCACATACTTTAATAAAATAGGAGAATAAAATAATACGAGCATGTCCATATAATAATATATAACATGCCCTATATTAATAGATATAAAATATCATAAAAGGTCATACAATAATATATAAAAAATATATGTATATGAACCAAATTTATAAAATATATGTATATGAACCAAATTTTATAAGAAGTTCCTTTTAATCATGCATGAACTCTTTGCTTCAAATACTATAACACACAATACACCAACATAGGAAATTTATCGGTCACTGATAAAACAGTTCAAGTCGAACTCAATATTGAGTCCCATAGGAACAAATGTATCCATAAGAAAAATATATTTAGATTCTGTCTGACTTAAAGATCTCACTTTATGGGTCCCTCTCCAGTGTTTCTTGTATTTTTCAACTCCCCAGAATTTAAGACCAGAAGGGTCTTGATTATGGTACAGCCGAAAATGATTGGATAGACAATGTTTCGGGAAACCCTTCTTTATATTCTGGACATGTTCTCTCAACCGGACCCACAAGGGTCTTTTTGTCCTTCCCACATATTGCAAGCCACATCCGCATTGAAGAACATATACGACCCCCTCCGTCCTACAAGATATAAAATCCTTGATCTTTAACACTATGAGGATTGTGTTTATCTCCTCATTTATGAGCCTATGAGCGGTTGTGACATCGGAGGAGAGCTTTTCCATTTGCCTACTGGTCTGGATGAATACTGTTCCTGTTCATGTGATGCCATCCTATCTAAAGAGTTACTGAATTGGAGGGTCCTGAGGTGATCTACACTATGCTTTGTGGCCCTGTGGGGTCATAGAGTGGAGGTGAGAGGCCATTGCAGCAAGACTGCCTGGGATCACGTTTGGAGTGTGCTGTGATTCACCTGCACTTCTTTAGATATATGAACTATGGACACTTTATCTTGCACTAAACCACTGTCATTTGTCTATTAAGGGCGATTGTTCCTTTCGTATCCCCCTGTGGATTTGGGTCATCTATATATATTCATATATTTTGATGTTGTATTCTGTTTAGGTATAGAATCTTTTAGCGCTGCATCATTTTATATTTTATTTTTATTGCCTTTGTTTGGTATGGGACAGATGCTGGCTGCTTTTTAGCTTATTTTACTGTTCACCATAAGAGCGCAGGAGGATATATATCTATGTGATTTAGTCTGTTATTCTTACCATTCCACTTCCTGCTGCAGATTATGGATGTATTTGGTTTTATTGACAGTAGACCCATTAATATTGAAGAGGTTTTTTCTAAATCTCCTAATGATCCTAATAGTGACCTAGATACTCAGTTTAGGAGACTGGGTCACCTTATGGAGAAAAAAGTTACCACTTGGTGGGATATGATTACGCATGAGAGATATCTCAAGGATAAACTAGTCCCTAGGCGTCTTAGATGGGATGTCCCCATCAGTGATGGGTTACTAGATACAGAAGACAGAGATGAGTGGTTTAATTTCTTCCAAGAAAGAGGGTTGGAACTGGTTAAATTCCTCCTTAAGAGGAAACAAAAGAAAATGAAACATCTGGAAGCTTTGATTTCTGACATCAAATGCAAACTAGACCCCCTCAAAGATAATCCAGAGGTTATCAATCTTACTAACAGATTATATAAAGACTTGGAAAAAGTAGACCAGGAGGTAAAATGTAGGAAAATTAAGAAATATCATAGAGATCTGAATGATTTCCATAAAGATCAGGTCTTTAAGTGGCAAAATACCATTGCTGAGACTGAAGCAGCATCTATTAGTACTACACCAGTGAAGGAAATTAGATTTAATACTAATTCTGGACCGTTGAAATCTCCAGATAATGGTCCCAAACATCCTTATAATTATTCTTCTAATCGTCCCATGAACTATTCCCCCAAGAAAGGTTGGCAACCACGTAGTGGGGGACAGCCTAAGAAAAAGCCTTATAAAAGGGGGAAACAATGGAAAAATACTAATTACACACAGGGAAATAACTACCAGCAACCTTACCAGGATTATACTAGACGTGATTATAATATATCCCAGAGATATAATCACTATTCATACGAAGTTCCACCCCGACCATATCACGGACCCCCACAAGGTAGAAGCCCTGGACCTTCACATGGCAGAAGCCCTGGTCCGTACTATGGTCAGAGGAATTATCATCATCCCTATACTAGCAGTCCTATACCTACGCATATTAGGTATGAACCCTTGAGAACACAATACACTGAGTCTCAACAGAATGAAGGTTTTTTAGAGAGGGGCAGAACCAATCTCAGCCCAGTCCGGAGAAGTTTTGACAGAGAAGGGGATGCAGAGGGGGTTGGAAGGCCAAAAAGAAAAAGAGAGTTGTAGGTGAAGGGGTGTTCAATCTTAGCCCAGTCACACTTACCACTGAAGAACTGTTGGTGTTAGACAAAGGTCTTAAATATGCTCCCCCCATAGCTGCGAATGGATTTAATGTTATATAGACACTCTCAAATATGTTAGAAAACTTAATATTAAGAAACACTTCTATAGTCTGCCAGGAGCCAAGAATGTTATATCCAATGCGGGTAGTGATGTTTTTACCCATACGGGATTAAGGAATAAATCTTTATTTAATCCTCAAGTAGCTAACAACAATCAGATAGAGGTTTTTAAAAAAATGGTCAATAGTGACATGAAGAATCTTAGTCTTGGGAAAGTGAGGCAAAATAAAGCATTATACATTGGACAGAAAAGGCTGTCCAAAAGGGATAATATAGTTATCAGACCTGCTGATAAAGGGGGGAGTATAGTGATACTTTCAAAAGAGTATTACGAGAAAGAATTGGAGTCCCAATTAGGGGACACCAGTACGTACCTCCCCTTATCAAAAGATCCGACCTGCCAATTTAGAAAGGATCTTGTTGCATTGGTCAAGAAAGGAAAGGATAATAAGATACTTAATATAAAATAAGCCTTATATTTGGTTCCAGATGTATGCAGATTACCAGTTATTTACACTTTACCGAAGATGCACAAAGACCCCTTGAATCCACCAGGGCGACCCATTGTCAATGGGATACAATCTGTTATGTCTAGGATGGGTCAATATATTGACATTTTCCTTCAACCCCTTGTTATAAAAACTAAGGCCTACCTGAGAGACACTAAACACCTTATACAACTGTTAGATGGTATCAACATGAAGGATGGTATTCTGCTTGCGAGTGCAAATGTTTCTGCTTTATATACCATCATTGATCATAAGGATGCAGTGGATTCAGTAGGCTGGGGTATTAGAGTATATAGTGACCTTCAATGGCCACAGAGGAAATTTATTTTGGAAAGTCTTGAGTACTGTCTCTCCCATAACTACTTCTGGTATAAAAAACAGTTCTATAACCAAATGAAAGGAGTAGCTATGGGGGCAAGGTTTGCCCCCAGTGTGGCCAACTTGTTTATGGCCCACTGGGAGGAGGAGGCAGTGTATCGGAATCCCCCTAGACAATTACTTCTTTATAAAAGATTTATTGACGGTGTTATCATTATCTGGGATAGATTGGAATCTGACTTATTGTCTTTTTTAAATCAGCTAAACAGTAATGATAAATGTATCAAGCTCTCGTGGGAAATAAGTGGTACATCTATTAATTATTTGGATTTGTGCATCTCTGTGAAGGATAATAATCTCCATACCAAAACGTTTTTTAAAAAAGTAGATCGCAAAGGATACATTCCATTAGATAGTTGCCATTTTCCTCCTTGGCTGATGAATATCCCGAAAGGACAACTGGTTAGACTTAGAAGGAACTGTACAGCTATTAAGGAATATTATGAGCAAGCTAATATTATGGAAGAGAGATTTTGCAGTAAAGGGTACTCTAGAGAAAAAATAAAAAACAAGATCGCCGAAGTGGGAACGATGATGAGGAGTAATTTCCTTATGGATAAACCCAAAATAGAAGACTCGGGGGACCATATGGCAATTATTCTGGACTTTACTAGTAACTATAAACAGATAGAAAATGTCTTTAGACGATATTGGCCGATTCTAAAAACTGACCCCATTCTCTCAAAATTGTTACTGGTCACACCCAAGTTTATATATAGGAAGGCCCCTTCCCTTAGGTCCAAATTGGTTCGTAGTGTATTGGACCCCCCTACTAAAAGTTCTAAGGCTACGTTTCTTGATCAGAAAGGGTTTTTCCCGTGCAAGATTTGTTATGCTTGTAGAGCTACAAGGGGTTCGAACACTAGATTGAGCTCCTTCACAGCTACTAGTAATGGTAGGTCCTTTCAGATCAAGGATTTTATATCTTGTAGGACGGAGGGGGTCGTATATGTTCTTCAATGCGGATGTGGCTTGCAATATGTGGGAAGGGCAAAAAGACCCTTGTGGGTCCGGTTGAGAGAATGTGTCCAGAATATAAAGAAGGGTTTCCCGAAACATTGTCTATCCAATCATTTTCGGCTGTACCATAATCAAGACCCTTCTGGTCTTAAATTCTGGGGAGTTGAAAAATACAAGAAACACTGGAGAGGGACCCATAAAGTGAGATCTTTAAGTCAGACAGAATCTAAATATATTTTTCTTATGGATACATTTGTTCCTATGGGACTCAATATTGAGTTCGACTTGAACTGTTTTATCAGTGACCGATAAATTTCCTATGTTGGTGTATTGTGTGTTATAGTATTTGAAGCAAAGAGTTCATGCATGATTACAAAGGAGCTTCTTATAAAATTTGGTTCATATACATATATTTTATAAATTTGGTTCATATACATATATTTTTTATATATTATTGTATGACCTTTTATGATATTTTATATCTATTAATATAGGGCATGTTATATATTATTATATGGACATGCTCGTATTATTTTATTCTCCTATTTTATTAAAGTATGTGGTTTTCCACATCTAATTTTAATTAGTCTCCCCACGATTAATGTGCTCATTATTGAGATATATTGGTTGTGTGGTGCCCTTTATTTTAAGCCTTGTCACCCTATTGGGATCGCTAGACCTAATGGGAGAAGGTCTGTATACATTGGACCACATTAACATGGCTGCATAGGTCTTTTGCACACTGGACTACTAGAACATGGCCGCGATCGCACCGCCCAGTAGTTTGGATTGGTGCGGTTTCTGGCCTTTATAAGGAAGTACTGCTGGCCAATCACGCTGTCCTGATGAAGTCACGAGTTACGTGATGCAACGCGTCGACGGCATTAGCGTGGTGACGTACTTCCGGCGTGACGCCATCTTGGTGCACCTTTGTGATCTTGCTGTACACCCAGCACATTGATACTATCTGTACACAGGCTGTTGCTATGTAAGTGGATTATCTCCTTCTTTTTGGTTGTCTGCTGCCCATTTGCCATTAAAGCGGTAATACACTATGAGGATTGTGTTTATCTCCTCATTTATGAGCCTATGAGCGGTTGTGACATCGGAGGAGAGCTTTTCCGTTTGCCTACTGGTCTGGATGAATACTGTCCCTGTTCATGTGATGCCATCCTATCTAAAGAGTTACTGAATTGGAGGGTCCTGAGGTGATCTACACTATGCTTTGTGGCCCTGTGGGGTCATAGAGTGGAGGTGAGAGGCCATTGCAGCAAGACTGCCTGGGATCACGTTTGGAGTGTGCTGTGATTCACCTGCACTTCTTTAGATATATGAACTATGGACACTTTATCTTGCACTAAACCACTGTCATTGGTCTATTAAGGGCGATTGTTCCTTTCGTATCCCCCTGTGGATTTGGGTCATCTACAGTCAGGTCCATAAATATTGGGACATCGACACAATTCTAACATTTTTGGCTCTATACACCACCACAATGGATTTGAAATGAAACAAACAAGACGTGCTTTAACTGCAGACTGTCAGCTTTAATTTGAGGGTATTTACATCCAAATCATGTGAACGGTGTAGGAATTACAACAGTTTGCATATGTGCCTCCCACTTGTTAAGGAACCAAAAGTAATGGGACAGAATAATAATCATAAATCAAACTTTCTCTTTTTAATACTTGGTTGCAAATCCTTTGCAGTCAATTACAGCCTGAAGTCTGGAACGCATAGACATCACCAGATGCTGGGTTTCATCCCTGGTGATGCTCTGCCAGGCCTCTACTGCAACTGTCTTCAGTTCCTGCTTGTTCTTGGGGCATTTTCCCTTCAGTTTTGTCTTCAGCAAGCAAAATGCATGCTCAATCGGATTCAGGTCAGGTGATTGACTTGGCCATTGCATAACATTCCACTTCTTTCCCTTAAAAAACTCTTTGGTTGCTTTTGCAGTATGCTTTGGGTCATTGTCCAACTGCACTGTGAAGCGGCGTCCAATGAGTTCTGAAGCATTTGGCTGAATATGAGCAGATTATATTGCCTGAAACACTTCAGAATTCATCCTGCTGCTCTTGTCAGCAGTCACATCAGCAATAAATACAAGAGAACCAGTTCCATTGGCAGCCATACATGCCCACGCCATGACACTACCACCACCATGCTTCACTGATGAGGTGGTATGCTTAGGATCATGAGCAGTTCCTTTCCTTCTCCATACTCTTCTCTTCCCATCACTCTGGTACAAGTTGATCTTGGTCTCATCTGTCCATAGGATGTTGTTCTAGAACTGTGAAGGCTTTTTTAGATGTCGTTTGGCAAACTCTAATCTGGCCTTCCTGTTTTTGAGGCTCACCAATGGTTTACATCTTGTGGTGAACCCTCTGTATTCACTCTGTTGAAGTCTTTTCTTGATTGTTGACTTTGAAACACATACACCTACCTCCTGGAGAGTGTTCTTCATCTGGCCAACTGTTGTGAAGGGTGTTTTCTTCACCAGGGAAAGAATTCTTCGGTCATCCACCACAGTTGTTTTCCGTGTTCTTCCGGGTCTTTTGGTGTTGCTGAGCTCACCGGTGCGTTCCTTCTTTTTAAGAATGTTCCAAACAGTTGTTTTGGCCAAGCCTAATGTTTTTGCTATCTCTCTGATGGGTTTGTTTTGTTTTTTCAGCCTAATGATGGCTTGCTTCACTGATAGTGACAGCTCTTTGGATCTCATCTTGAGAGTTGACAGCAACAGATTCCAAATGCAAATAGCACACTTGAAATGAACTCTGGACCTTTTATCTGCTCATTGTAATTGGGATAATGAGGGAATAACACACACCTGGCCATGGAACAGCTGAGAAACCAATTGTCCCTTTACTTTTGGTCCCTTAACAAGTGGGAGGCACATATGCAAACTGTTGTAATTCCTACACCGTTCACCTGATTTGGATGTAAATACCCCCAAATTAAAGCTGACAGTCTGCAGTTAAAGCACATCTTGTTTGTTTCATTTCAAATCCATTGTGGTGGTGTATAAAGCCAAAAATGTTAGAACTGTGTCGATGTCCCAATATTTATGGACCTGACTGTATATAGTACTATATGCAGTGCTGTATAATGCTATATAACAGTGAAATGAAGTTTGGCAAGCTACAAAGTGTGAACTATGGAGTGCCCTCCTCCCTTCTATTCAGTGTGCTGCATTGTGCTTCATTACTGTGAGTTGCATTGCAGTGGGTTATATATTATTGTGTACAACCCTATTCACTGTGATTAGGAGTACTTCTTTGTGTGTCAGCAACAAATTATGCTGCTGTATAAATGCTGGGCCTCTTTTGTTGTTTCTTTTTTTCTCTTTTTATTAGGTTTCTGTTAGTATGTTACAGTTTAGTGCAATCAAATCACTAAATTGTGATGAACTCAGAACTCATTTGACGCCGCTTCACAGTGCAGATGGACAATGACCAGGGGCGGACTGACCATTTGGAAACTCGGGCACTGCCCGAGGGCCCGGGGTCAGTAGGGGGCCCCAAGAGATGCCCCTGGTACCTTTTTCTTAGGCTTTTTTGAGTTTGGGCAAGGGCACAGGGGCCCCATGATCCCCTATTGCCCAGGGGCCCTATGAGTTGTCAGTTCGCCCCTGACAATGACCCAGAGCATACTGCAAAAGCAACCAAAGAGTTTTTTTAAGGGAAAGAAGGGGAATGTTATACAATGACCAAGTCAATCACCTGACCTGAATCTGATTGAGCATGCATTTCACTTGCTGAAGACAAAACTGAAGGGAAAATGCCCCAAGAACAAGTAGGAACTGAAGACATTTGCAGTAGAGGCCTGGCAGAGCATCACCAGGGATGAAACCCAGCGTCTGGTGATGTCTATGCGTTCCAGACTTCAGGCTGTAATTGACTGCAAAGGATTTGCAACCAAGTATTAAAAAGTGAAAGTTTGATTTATGATTATTATTCTGTCCTATTTCTTTTGGTCCTTTAACAAGTGGGAGGCACATATGCAAACTGTTGTAATTCCTACACTGTTCACCTGATTTGGATGTAAATACCCTAAAATTAAAGCTGACAGTCTGCAGTTAAAGCACATCTTGTTTGTTTCATTTCAAATCCATTGTGGTGGTGTATAGAGCCAAAAATGTTAGAATTGTGTCGATGTCCCAATATTTATGGACCTGACTGTAGCTCTGTAAGTAGCACTATTGAGCACTGTATAGCAGTACAACAACTGTCACTTTCTGAAACAGCTTTGTCAGCTGCCCCTATCTACCAGACGTGTGTGTTTCATTTTGACTCATTTATCGGACATAAAATTACATTTTCAGAGATTCAGATGGAATTTCATTCCCTATGTTAATTCAGATGTCTATGACGCTATTCAATATTGTCCAGTCAGCTCATGCCATTTCTCTTGGTGGGTTGGGCTAAAATATTAAATCCTTCTAATTTGAATCCACTCTATCTGATAATATATCAAATATATAGCAATCTTCCAGAAAAACTGTAAAAGTTTTCAAATCCACCCGGACCATCAAATATGCAAAATTAATGCCAAAGATACAAAATGTATTCTGAAAATGAATTGGGTCAACATAACGAATATGACAAAATGAAATTTTCAATGAATGAATGCATCTGAAACAAAACGAAGATTCTACTATCTGCTCCAAGTCCAACACACACTGACAAAAATGCTGATGAGTAACCTTAATTTTAAAGGGAGGGGGCTGGCACATTGTAAATGTCCTATACTAGATTTTGTATGTCACCTGATTGCAGTTCAAAGGCTAGGAATTGCATGAATGGTCATCTTTGCTATTATAATGAACAAACCCATTACACTGCCATCTTTCTCAAACTGCAAATAGCTACAGTTTGGAATGAAAATATGGTGGCTGAACAAAATGGAGGAGCTTGTAAAACTGTTCACATTTGCAAAAGATTAAAAGCAGGAGGCACACTGCTTAACCACTCAGCAGACGCACCATGCCTATTTAAAGGGACAGCAGCAAAGGAACCTGTCTCTAAAGCAGCAAATACAGGCTGGTTCAGAATGCTTTATGTAAATTGTCCCTGGAGTATGATGTTGAAGCCTTCCTCGACATCTTTGAAAAGTTGCTGAATATGAGAAGCTACCCAGAAACTGTGAGCTAATGTGCTAGCGCTCTTTTTAACAGGGGAATCCCAAATGGTTCCTGCCATTGAGTATCCAAACTCAAAGAAGAAATTCTAGCCAGGCTCAGGGCTACCATGGCTGTCCAAATGCTGAATGTGTTTACTTGGGAAAATGAATCTGGGAGGCCTGCAAGGTCCCAGATGGATGATGTGTTCTACCTTTGCTCAAGTCTGCTCAAATTGTTCAGCCTCCATTACATCAGAGCCTTGTCAGTTAACATAAAGTGGTGCATTAGGCTTACAGACCACAAGAGCATGGATGAGCTGATGCCCCTTGTGGAGTAATATACTGTTACTGAGAACAATCTCTGGAGGAAGAACAATCTCCCTCCAAGCCACTATTCTCTAGAACCAGAAAAACATGTACTTTCGATAAGACTGTTTTCTTTTATCATAGGGGTATGAATAGCCTCCTAGCCCTAACAGAATCTCTTCATCTTAGATGTTGTTAGTGCCAGTGGCTGTCAATTGGCCAATATTACACAAGCCTATTGAATGTGTTCTTGCAGCACACCAATGAATTAAGACTAGAAGGCAGATACAGTATGTCATATTACAATAGAAGGATATTCAGTGGAAGCATTATTAGAATTATCACATTGGATTATACCAGTCTGGAGGACCCTGTCAAACTCTGGGAGTGTATGGTATACACAGCAATACCAATGATTACCCTTCTTCTGTGCTCTCAGTGGAGACACCTAATGGAAATGCAAAGCATGTTATGGGTGTGATTAAGATTTTACTACACAGTATATTACTGGGATATGATCTCCTTTTGATTTGGGAAGTGTGTGGGGGAAACAGGTAACAGGTCTTAAAATGTGTCTGGTGTAAGGGGGAATGTTAACATCCCTACGTCAAAGGTATCTGACAACCTCCCACTAGCAGTCATGGTCAAATGTATTAAATTAGTCTTACTATGGTCAAATGTATTAAATGTATAAAAAAGTCTTACTAAGGTCAATTTTGAAGGGGTTGCTATGGATCTGGTTAGCCCCTGCCAAGTCCACCAGCACTGCAGGTGTTTTTTGAGTATGCCTCTTAGTATCCAGACGCAATCATTCTAAAAAACACATCCTGTAAGATGTTACTCAAGTTTTTCTATAAAGGCATTACTAAAGGAAAATTAGGAACCCCTTTTATGTGCACTAGTAATGAAAAAACTGTGCCAGCTTTAGAAAATTACATACCTACATGATTTGTGTACTGCCCTAATTTGATAGGCTGGTAGAAAGGTTCAATACCCAGAAACGTTTGCCAAATAAACTTTAGTTATAAGGATAAAAAAGTGTCTTCCTGTTACCATACTTAATGTTTTCAGCAAGGGGAAGGCAATAGTCATCTACAGGATTTTCACTGTTTTAACTTTTGTGCAATAGATATCTCTTGGAAAACATAGAGGCAAGAGGCCACACCTCAGAAAAATGTAATCAATCACATTGCTGAGATGCAGGATAAGGATAACAGCAGTCATAAACATAGTTCAGGAACATACACAACATAGGCCAGAAATTATAACTGCTCTTATAAATTCAGAACCAGATCCAAATAATGCTATTTTATTCCTTTTTAGTAGGCTACATTATGGAATGCTATGGAACTAAGGACAATTTTATTTAAAAATGAATTTAAAAAAGGGACTGGCATGCTTAGCAGTGGAATATGCATGTGCCACGATAAGCAATATGTCAGCAAGCAGCATACTGTATGTACTGATGTATTGATATTTATCATTGTTTCAGCACAGGTATATGAAATCTCATGCATTGACTATTGCTTGAACTTCTGAGCATGTACACAAGGATTGTGCGATACAATAGCTCTTAATGCACAATTCACCTAGGCTTTTTACAAACATGGGTGTTTTATGGTCTTCTTTAGCGATAGCAGTGCACACTTCATGCAGTTTTGTTCCTATATAATCTTACAATGTGTTAACGGATAGATAAGATATGATAGACCAAAAAACATTTGAGAACATCACATTTTTGTTTTAAACACAGTGGCTTAGATTGCACACATTTGCACATTAGATCATACATTCTATAATAAACAATACCTGTAAATTTAACGTATATACACTGTAGCCTCTGAGCAGGTTTCCATGTTCTTTGTGGATTCATAGTAAATTCTACAAGCATACGAACTGCATGTTCGCTCATGATCGATATGCCAAACTATGTGTATACCTTTTAGTAAATCAGCCCCAGTGTGTGTCATTAATTCAGCTTATTGACAGAACAACAACTGTCAGACTTCAGGAGGCTCTTAGCTTTAATAGTCATCCTTAGACAAAGAAAATAGCTCAATAAGGGGATATGTTTAAATATTTTATATGTAAGTCTGCACAGTTATAAAAATCCAAAACTAAATGTTTAGATTGATTCATAAGACAGATGTGACTGCTTCTCTTTGAATCTGTCTCTTGTCCTGGATACCCTTCACTTCACAGCCAGAGACTATGTTTCCTGTTTTATATTAGGCTGGTGTTTGAGATTTTGACAAGATTTAAAAGACAGCTTTACTCCCACCTCACTGAGTGAAACCCACCTGGAAAAATACTTACCTTCCTCCCCATTCCAGTGATCTATGGTGCATACCTTGCCCAATGCCACATGGCTGGAGGCTACCATGATTATAGCCCATTCAAAGGAATCAATGGGAACCCACCTCAGAACAATCATTTTTTAACCACTTCCCACCCACCCATTTTGCAGAAAAATGAGCAAGCAAGACAAGCGTTATTCTGGGAGGACGTACCTGTACCCATATGCCCTCCTGCTCTTGAGCCTTGTGTGCACCCTCGGGGGGCACATAGACATGATGTGTGATCACTGTGTCCCACGGACCCAGTGGATCACATATCAGAGCACAGGCCACTGTCATTGGCCCTGTACCATGTGATCAGTTTAACCAAACAAACAGTGTTAGGAAAATGATTGCTTATACAGTCATCATGTAAAAATTCATCACCTTTCTACAGCAGTACAGTGTCACTATGGTTCTGCTGACAGTAATTAATAAATAAATTGTAAAAAATGTTTTTCGGGTTTTTTTAATACTGTCACTGGGGCAAGTGCAGTGCCACTTTGGTGGAATTGTGCTGCTGTTGAGGTAATACTGTATCAATGTATGCAATGCTGACAGCTATTGTCTGTGATCATTGCCACAGCTGTACAATGTCACCAGACCAGCGCTGGAAGTCTCTGCAAAGTCCCTAATCACAACCCACCTGTCTCAGTGTCCCTAATCAGCCCTCACCAGTCACAGTTTCCATGATCACTGTCACACCAGCCACAGTATCCCTAATCACTGCCACGACAATCCCAGTGTCTATGATCACCGCCACAGCAGTTACAGTGTCCCTGGTCATTGCCACACCAGTTACAATGTTCCTAATCACCGATGCACAAATCTCAGTGTACCTGATCACTGTCACACTAATCCCAGTGTCCCTGATCACTGACACACCAGTCACAGTGTCCATGATCACTGTCACACCAGCCACAGTATCCCTAATCACTGCCACGCCAGTCCCAGTGTCTATGATCACTGCCACAGCAGTTACAGTGTCCCTGATCATTGCCACACCAGTTACAATGTCCCTAATCACCGATGCACAAATCTCAGTGTACCTGATCACTGTCACACTAATCCCAGTGTCCCTGATCACTGACACACCAGTCACAGTGTCCATGATCACTGTCACACCAGTCACAGTATCCCTAATCACTGCCACGCCAGTCCCAGTGTCTATGATCACTGCCACAGCAGTTACAGTGTCCCTGATCATTGCCACACCAGTTACAATGTCCCTAATCACCGATGCACAAATCTCAGTGTACCTGATCACTGTCTCACTAATCCCAGTGTCCCTGATCACTGACACACCAGTCACAGTGTCCATGATCACTTTCACACCAGTCACAGTATCCCTAATCACTGCCACGCCAGTCCCAGTGTCTATGATCACCGCCACAGCAGTTACAATGTCCCTAATTGCCGACACACAAATCTCAGTGTCCCTGATCACTGTCACACTAATCCCAGTGTCCCTGATCACTGAAACACCAGTCCCAGTGCCCTTGATCACTGACACACCAATCATAGAGTCACCAAAAATCCCCATAAGAACTCATTCACATGTGTGGTGCTCTCTGAAGAGCCATTTGTGTTCAGATCGCTCTTCAGCTAGCATTTGACAGGCAGTAAGGAGATGTTGTATCGCCTTCTCACTACCTGCTTTAACCCTTTGGACCTCACACAAGCACCCCCATTCACTTGGGGTCATGATCAGCAAGGGTAGAGGGGGTATAATTCCTGCCACAGCTGTGAAGCAAAACATTGCAGTCACAGCATGTGCACATGCCCTGTTGATTCCTTTAAAGCTAAAAGGTGGAAACAGTTGAGGGACGGTAAAACCGCATCTCAAATGGGAGGTTTTAACGCCCAAGCTCATGTGTGAACAAGCCCTAATAGTGCAGCCAATCAAAGTATCTCTGATCACCACAGCACCAATCACAGTGTTACCAGATCACTTTAGCTAGAATCAGTGTTCATGACTGCCACCACACCAGACCAATGAAGCTAGCAACAGTTTTACTTATCACTGCCACACCCATCCCAGTATCACCAGACCAGTGTAAGTCAGCAACAGTGTTCCTGATTGCTACCACATTAGTTCTTAGTGTCACTAGAGCAGTGTATATCAGCAACAGTGTTCTTGATCACCAGTACACAAGTCCAAGTGTCACCAGATCAATGCAGCCTGCAACAGTGTTCCTGATCACTGCCACACCAGGGCAGTGTTGCCACCTGTACTGACCCTGGCCTCTTTGACCATTTTCTTGCCTGCTGCATGAACTGACCTATCTGTACATCCAACTGACTACGTTCCTGTGAGACGCTAGTCCCACCCATCCCTGAGGATAGCTACATTCTTGGAACCACAGAAAATCTTTTCATCTTCCTTTCTTCAGCCTCATGTACTGTACTTCCTTGCTGGGGAACATGACATTCCCGGGGGCAGCCATGTACCAGTAGGCTAGGCTTACTTGGCTTATAGGAATGGGAACTGCTATAGATGAAGTTAAACTAAGCCAGGGGTGGGCAACTGTGGCCCTACAGCTGTTGGTGAACTACAAGTCCTATCATGCCTCTGCCTTTGGGAGTCATACTTGTAACTGTCAGTTTTGCAATGCCTCATGGGACTTGTAGTTCTACAACAGCTGGAGAGCCAGGCCACAGTTGCCCACCCCTGAACTAAGCTATATTCCCTAATCACTCTCACAGAGGTGACCAATACAGTACACTGATTTTGATACAATTGGTTGATTTGTGTGATACACAAGATACAATGTCTGGTATATAATCAGTCCAAACATTAAAAAAAGTCCCACACATGTAGTTTTCCTATACCCAGGAGGCATAGCAGAATGTGTTTTGGAATGTAATTCTAAGCATGCCTATGCTGTGTATGAAAACTATCTTATTAAACTGACAACTTTGAGTAAAGAAAAATTCATTTTCTTTCTGCATTTTCCAAAAACGCGTGGCAAAAAATGAAATCTTCAAAAACTCAAAATGCCTCTTAAAAAATACCTTTGGGTATTTACTCTCTAAAATGTGGAATTTTTTGTGGTGTTTCTAATGTCCTGATGCCCAAGGGCCTACAAAAATGTGATAGGTACTCAGGAAATTAGATGTGTTTTATGCCCTTAGAAGGCCAGAAGGTGCTCCTTGGATTTTGGGCTTCTCTATGTAGTTAGGCTGTAAAAAAGTATCACCACACTCAGAAGGAGTAGCAGAATGTAGGATAACTTATTAATGAACAACTTTGTGTTTATAAATACATTTTCATTCTGCATTTTCTCTAAACTTGTGGCAAAAAATTGAGTCTTCAAAAGACTAACCATGCCTCTTTGCAAATACCTTGGGGGTATTTGCTTTCCAAAATGTGGTCATTTTGTGGATGTCTATCCTGTCCTGGAAATTCACTGAAGAAATAATAGGTAGTCAGGAAATTAGACACATAATTTATGCTCCTTGAAAGCCTGAATGTGCTCATTAGATTTTGTGCCTCTTTATGTGTCTAGGATGTGACACATCTCCTATCAACACAAATTCTCTTCTCCAAATCCCCGCTGTAAAAATTACCTCACCAACCATTCCCTCCTCTGAATCCCCCTCCCCAGCAAAAATCCTTTCCCAAGGAAATATTCTATCCTCCCCCCAAATCCCCCAGCACTAATCCTCTGCCCCAAATCCTCCCTCCCAACATAATTCATCTACCCCTAAAATCCCTTCCCCCAGTACTTAATACTCTCCCTCCCCAAATCTAACCTCTCAGCAAAAATATTCCCTTAAATTCCTACCCAACTCAGATTCTTTCTTCCCCCAAATCCTCCCTGTCAGCACTAATTCTCCCCTTCCAAATCTTTCCTGCAACTTTATGAATCAGACCTGTTACCAGAGGAATTGCTGATATGGATATCATTATTGTGCCTGATGGCAAAAAAGCAACATTTCAAAAAACACATTCATATACTGTATCATTATTTTTCTTTTCATAACACTGTATGTTATATGTACAGTATGCCAATCTGAAGAGCAACACTCACCATAGCCATTAATTCATCTCTCACATCCCTATTCGATTGAAAATGTATTTTTAAGCAAACAAAAATAGATTATGTGCATCTCTCTTCTGTCTCTCACATTCTCACTTTCCCCTACATTTCTGCTACATAATTCTTATGTCAAGTTGTCAATCAAATAATTTTCTGTGCATTGTAGTTATTCAAAACTACAGGATCTCACACTTGTTTTCCACAGTGTCAAGCCAATCATTCCATCTTCATTTTATAACAATATATCTTTTGCAAAAGAGCCAAGCAGCTCACTGGGGGCTTTAAGTGCATTAGGACACATGCAGGTATATTTTATTATTTAAAGAATTTTACAATGCTTTTTCCAGAATGTCAAAATAATAATAGCAAAACCACTCTGCAAACATTCATGACGCATTATCACTGCTCAACAGCATTTCCACACAAGACATGCAATACAAAGTTATTTATCCCCTAAGGTCTAATTATATGCAAACATGACTCCAACTGAGCTCAGTCATACAGCCTTAAAACAGCATTATTACCAGGTAAATTTATTTTAGAACAACCCATTGAAGTTACTCCCTGCTAGACATTTTTTCAGTAAAGAGGAAATAAAAATAGACATAAATTATTGTATTTTATATTTTGAAAGTTATCACTGTTTTTGGTATGGTAATGAGTAGCAATAAGCAAATTGATTTACTACATTCAACAGTCTGTTTCTGCCAGCTTATATATTCAAGCATTTTCCTGAGCACATTCAATTACCGTTTCTTACCTAGGAAATGGTCTATGCTACATTGGTGCAATGGAAGTATTCTTTATTGACTAGAATGCATTATAGCACCTTCTCAAACTGTTAGCCTCAAATGTTACATTTTAAATAACTTGCATTTTGGTCAAGTTGGAGTGAGATGGTGTATATATATATATATATATATATATATATATATATATATATACTGTATATATAGCCTGAGATGCGCAAATAAACTTGGAGAAGCGATTTTGTTTTCTTACCAACATTTGGCATCATTGATTACTAATGATGACTAATGTTGGTGTAAGAATTACAGTATGGCTTTCAGCTTCATTTGATAATGTTACTTAGTGCAGCCTCTTAGAAGTGCTCAATACTGAGATTCAAATTTGTCCCAAGAAATGCTGGACAGCATTCTACTGCAATATAATTCTGTGTGAGAACTTGTTTCAAATGGTAGAGCTTTAGGACACAGCCAATCACGTAATCTTCTTTTTAGGGGTTTTCTTGTACGCTTTCATTAAAAAAACAAAGTTCCAGAAATCAAATAGTTTCCATCACAAGGGTTTACAAAACAACTGATCATCAGTCTCCTGGCTTACACATGCCGCACTGCTAATCTGGCCTTACACTTCAGGCCCTTGTCTGCCTCGTACAGACAAGCTTCTCACAAAATCTTGCTGAAAATATTTAGCAGCCCTTTGATGCTCTGACTCCCACCTGTCTCCTAGGTGGAGCCCTGCAGACTCCTGGGCAGAGACCTCCTCTGTCTGCCTGGGTAGAGCCCAGAGTCCTGACTCTACTAAAAATCTTGCACACACTTGCCCAATTAGCATGCTGGTTGTCCCACAGTTTGGACCCATGAGTGGAGACCCCATATCACCCAAGTCGCTACGAAATCTCACAAAGTCCCAACAGAGTTTAAATAACCACTAAGGAAATAAAAAAAACAGTTTCCTCTAGAAAACACAAGCACCCTGGAGCCCATCAATCTGCCTGGATGAGAATCCTGGGTTATAGAAAACCCTTTTTACATCATGACAGGGCATAGCCTGTCACAGTTGTTCTGTTTTTTACTTTTGAAACACAGGTGTTGCAATAAACAGGTTTAGGCAATCAAATTACCCAATGGATGCTACTGGCTGGTGGTTCCTTGGGTATAAGATGTTTGTTCGTAGTGGCCTTTCATTATCAGTTTCAGCACCTGACACTTTAAATAATGTAAAACAAGAGAAAAGTGTACAGGCCTGGTATAACAAAAAGAAGATGGTTTTATTTAGAAGAAAAATCATAAAATGCACTAACAAGTGAAGCAGAATAGCATGCCTGTAAGTAGCCTATACAGAAGTACATAGAAACAGCTCACTGGAGTGCCCATCTATGGCTTTCCATGGGACCCCACTTGGTGTGTGTGGTGGTTGCTTCCTGATAATTGGGAGATGCTGCAGTCCTAAAGCACAGACTTCCAGGTTGCATTTTTAAATCACTGAAACTAGAAAGAAGGATATTACCCCAAAACACATTGCCTAGTTACTTTGCCACATGTGACCTGGACGTCTGTGCTCCCTGAGCCTTAAAGGAGTGTTTAATTTTCCACCAATGACCACTGTGGATGGTTTCCACATACCATCTCTACTTCGTGCCACATACCCTCTGCACTTTGTGCTAACTTTGTGCCAACTGCCGACAGGCACACAGTTCTGCTTGTAGAAACAACAAAAAATAAAAATTCCCAGCTCAGCTTGCCAACCAGCCTGCAAACAAACCAAATTAGCCTGTCTAACAGTATGCATTAAAAACGGGTTTAGTTAGCACACATTTGCAAATACATGCGTAAGTTGCAGAGCCTCATCACGGCACCCAAGTATTCTGTAGTTCCTAACTCTACAAATTTTAAGAGCCCCCATAGTAGAGGCACATATATTTAATGGATAGACCAAGGGCAGGTAGACCTGAGGGAGCCCACCCCTCCTTAAGGGTACATGAGCGCACTGGACACCCAGTGTACACTGTTCTGCTTAGCTTGTGAGTGCATTTTATGTCTATTATTTTAAATAAATCTATCTTATTTTATTTTGCCAGGTCACTGTGCTCTTTGTTTTGTTTGCATTGTTTCAATATTAAGCTACTTTTGCCTTAAGAAGCTGCAAGACCTGAGTTTTGCCTATTACTAATGGTTAACTTACCCTTTATTTGTGGTCAGTGGTGACTCTAGGAACAATATATAGACAATATATACAATATATATATATACCACAGTCAAAACTGGGGGGGACTGCAGACAGACTACAGGAGATGGTCAGAGACTGCAGACAGAATATAGCAGATGGTCAGAGACTGCAGAAGTACTATAGTAGATGGTCAGAGATTGCAGACATAATACAGCAGATGGTCAGAGACTGCAGACAAACTACAGGAGATGGTCAGAGAGACTGCAGACATACTACAGGAGATAGTAAGAGACTGCAGACAAACAACAGGAGATAATAAGAGACGGCAGACATAGTACAGGAGATGGTCAGGGACTGCAGCAATACTACAGAAGATAGTCAGAGACTGCAGACATACTACATGAGATTGTCAGAGTCTGCAGAATTACTACAGGAGGTGGTCAGAGACTGCAGAATTACTACAGGAGGTGGTCAGAGACTGCAGACATGATATAGGAGATGGTCAGAGACTTCAGATATACTACAGGAGATGATCAAAGACTGCAGAAATACTACAGGAGATGGTCAGAGACTGCAGAAATACTACAGGACATGGTCAGGTATCACAGATATACTACAGGAGATGGTCAGAGACTGCAGACAGACTTCAGGAGATGGTCGGAGACTGCAGAAATAACACAGAAGATGGTCAGAAACTGAGACTGCAGACATACTACAGTATATGGTCAGAGACTGCAGACATACTACAGAAGATGATCAAAGGCTGCAGAAATACTGCAGGAGATGGTCAAAGACTGCAGAACTAGAGGAGATGGTCAGAGACTGCAGACAGACCACAGGAGATGGTCAGAGACTGCAGACAGACCACAGGAGATGGTCAGAGACTGCAGACAAACTACAGGAGATGGTCAGGGACTGCAGAACTACTACAGAAGATGGTCAGAGACTGCAGAACTTCTACAGGAGATGGTCAGAGACTGGAAACATACTACAGAAGATGGTCAAAGACTGCAGAAATACTAAAGGAGATGGTTAAAGACTGCAGACATACTACAGGAGATGATCAAAGACTGCAGAAATACTACAGGAGATGATCAGAGACTGCAGAAATACTACAGGAGATAGTCAGGGACTGCAGAAATACTACGGAAGACGGTAAGAGACTTCAGAAATACTACAGGAGATGATCAGAGACTGCACACATACTACAAGAGATGGTCACTGAGACTGTGGACAGACTACAGGAGATGGGCAGAGAATGCAGAAATACTACAGGAGATTGACAGAAACTGCAGACATACTACAGGAGATGGTCAGAAACTGCAGACATACCAAAGGATATGGTCAGAGACTGAAGAAATACTACAGGTACTGTGGATGGTGTGGTGATGGATAGCTCCCCCCTCCACATCTCTTAGGAGGGGGTGATGTTGCAGATCAGTATACACAGCTCTAGGACCTGGGAGAGCATGCCCTCCCACCTCCCTCTAGAACACACCTGGTCAGTGTGATCCCTCCAACATGGAAGAAAAATATATTTGAAACATATTTAAAAAATGTTCCTCCCAAATATATTGACATATCTTTGAAATACTACAATTTTGGCCGTATTAAATATATTTCAAAATATATTTCAATATATATATACAGTTGTGTTCAAAATAATAGCAGTCAGACATCACTAACCTGATCAATCACTGTTTTTGGTAGAAATGATATTTCTACATGGCAAATAATTTACTAGCAGGTGTAGTAGAGTAATAGAAATCCAACAGACCCAACAGTCATGACATGCATGCTGCTGATTCTGTGCAATTGAATCACTAATTGAAAGGGGCATGTTCAAAATAATAGCAGTGTGGAGTTCTATTAGGGAGGTCATTCATTCTTTGAAAAACAGGTGGCAATTATTGCCCTTATTTAAGGAAGGAGGGCAGCAAATGTTCTACATGCTGGTTACAGTGCATTTCTCTCTGAAATTCTGAGGAAAATGGGTCATTCCAGACATTGTTCTGAAGAACAGCCTCCCTTGATTAAAAAGTTGAGTGGAGAGGGGAAAACATATAAAGAAGTGCAGAAAATGATAGGCTACTCAGCTAAAATGATCGCAAATGCTTTAAAATGGCAACCAAAACCTGAAAGACGTGAAAGAAAGCAAAAAACTACCATTCGAATGGATAGAAGAATAGTCAAAATGGCAAGGACTCAGCCAACAATCAGCTCCAGGAAGATCAAAGAAGGTCTAAAGTTAATTGTGAGTACTGTTACAATTAGAAGACGCCTATGTGAAGCCAAGCTATCTGCAAGAAGCCCCCGCAAAGTCCCACTGTTGAAAAAAAGAAATGTGCTGAAGAGGTTACAATTTGCCAAAGAGCACATTGACTGGCCTAAAGAGAAATGGTGCAACATTTTGTGGACTGATGAAAGTAAGATTGTTCTTTTTGGGTCAAATGGCCGGAGACAGTTTGTCAGACGACCCCCAAACACTGAATTCAAGCCACAGTACACTGTGAAGACAGTGAAGCATGGTTGTGCAAGCATCATGATATGGGGATGTTTCTCATACTACGGTGTTGGGCCTATTTATTGCATACCAGGGATCATGGATCAGTTTGAAAACATCAGAATACTTGAAGAGGTCATGCTGCCTTATGCTGAAGAGGAAATGCCCTTGAAATGGGTGTTCCAACAAGACAACGACCCCAAACACACCAGTAAACGTGCAACGTCTTGGTTTCAGACCAACAAGATTGACGTTATGGAGTGGCCAGCCCAATCCCCGGATCTTAATCCAATAGAAAACTTGTGGGGTGACATCAAAAATACAGTTTCTAAGGCAAAACCAAGAAATAGAGAAGAACTATGGAATGTACATAGTTAGTCACAACAATAGAAGAACACAGTCTGCTGAACATAATAGGAAGGGTTTAGGAATTACAGCTCTTAAGAGTAGCCATCCCCCTTTTTTCAAGGGACCAAAAGTAATTGGACCATTGAATCAAAAGCTGTTTCATGGCCAGGTGTGGGCTACTCCATTATTTCTTCATCAATTAAGCAGGTAAAAGGTCTGAAGTTGATTCTAAGTGTGGTATTTGCATTTGGAATCTATTTTTGTGAACCTACATCATGCGTTCAAAGGAGCTGTTCATGCAAGTGAACAAGGCCATTGTAAGGCTTCAAAAACAAAGCAAATCCATCAGAGAGATGGCAGCAACATTAGGAGTGGCCAGATCAACAGTTTGATACATTCTGTGGAAAGAAGAACGCACTGGTGAGCTCAGAAACATAAAAAGGCATGAACGTCCACAGAAGACCACAGTGGTGGATGATCGCAGGATCCTCTCTATGGTAAAGAAAAACCCATTCACAACATCCAGACAAGTGAAGGACACTTTCCAGGAGGTGGGCGTATCATTGTCAAAGTCTACAATTAAGAGAAGACTTCATAAGAGCAAATACAGAGGTTTCACCACAAGGTGCAAATCATTCATACGCCTGAAGAATAGAAAAGCCAGATTAGACTTTGCCAAAAAACATCTAAAAAAGCCAGGTCAGTTCTGGAAAAGCATTCTTTGGATGGATGAAACTAAGATTAATCTGTACCAGAATGATGGGAAGAAAAAAGTGTGGAGAAGCCTTGGAAGAGCTCATGATCCAAAGCACACAACATCATCTGTAAAACATGGTGGAGGCAGTGTGATGGCATGGGCATACATGGGTTCCAGTGGCACTGGGTCATTGGTGTTTATTGATGATGTGACAGAAGACAGAAGCAGCCGGATGAATTCTGCAGTGTATAGAGATATACTGTTAGCCCAGATTCAGCCAAATGCAGCAAGTTGATTGGACGGTGCTTCACAGTACAGATGGACAATGATCCAAAACACACTGCAAAAGCAACCCAGGAGCTTCTGAAGGAGAAGAAATGGAATATTCTGCAATGGCAGAGTCAATCACCTGATCTCAAACCAATTGAGCTTGCATTTCACTTGCTGAAGGCAAAACTAAAGGCAGAAAGACCCACAAACAAAGAACAACTGAAGACAGCTGCAGTTTGTGCCTGGCATTATCAGAAAGGAGGAAACCCAGTCTTTGGTAATGTCCATGGGTTCCAGACTTCAAGCAGTCATTGCCAGTAAAGAATTCTCAACAAAATATTAAAAATTAATATTTTTTTATGATTATATTCATTTGTCCAATTACATTTGAGCCCCTGAAAATTGAAGGACTGTGTTAAAAAATGGTTACAGTTCCTAAAATTTGTACTTGATATTTATGTCCAACCCCTTGAATTAAAGCAGAAAGTCTGTACTTCAAATTAATTTAGATTTTTTCATTTTAATTTATGCTAGTGGCATACAGAGCCAAAATTATGAAAACTGTGCCTGTGTCCAAATATACATGGACCTAACTGTGTATATATATATATATATATATATATATATATATATTTATATGAGAGAGAGAGAATCTCACCAAAGTGAATACACCCCTAACATTTTTGTAAATATTTTATTCTATCTTTTCATGTGACAACACTGAATAAATGACACTTTTCTACAATGTAAGGTAGTGAGTGTACCGCTTGTATAACAGTGTAAATTTGCTGTCCCCTCAAAATTACTCAACAAACAACCATTAATGTCTAAACCGCTGGCAACAAAAATGAATACACCGCTAAGTGAAAATGTCCAAATTGGGCCCAAAGTGTCAATATTTTGTGTGGC
The DNA here is from genome assembly GCF_062004578.1 of Staurois parvus. Taxonomy (NCBI): domain Eukaryota; kingdom Metazoa; phylum Chordata; class Amphibia; order Anura; family Ranidae; genus Staurois; species Staurois parvus. The sequence goes on along the minus strand of NW_028318430.1, from coordinate 7,182,076 downwards.
CACCATTATTTTCCAACACTGCCTTAACCCTATTGGGCATGGAGTTCATCAGAGCTTCACAAGCTGACACTAGAGTCCTCTTCCACTCCACCATGACGACATCACGGAGCTGGTGGATGTTAGAGACCTTGCGCTCCTCCACCTTCCGTTTGAATATACCTCACAGATGCTCAATAGGGTTTAGGTCTAGAACATGCTTGGCCAGTCCATTACCTTTACCCTCAACTTCTTTAGCAAGGCAGTGTCTTGGAGGTGTGTTTGGGGTCGTTATCATGTTGAAATACTGCCCTGCGGCCCAGTCTCTGAAGGGAGGGGGATCATGGTTCCCTCAATGATCAGTAGCTCCCCAGTGTCGGCAGCACTCATGCAGCATCAGACCCTATGACAGTCCGACCACCATGCTTGACTATAGGCAAGACACACTTGTCTTTGTACTCCTCACCTGGTCGCCACCACATACGCTCAACACTATTTGAACCAAATAAGTTTATCTTGGTCTCCTCAGACCACAGGACACGGTTCCAGTAAGTCATCTCCTTGGTCTGCTTGTCTTCAGCAAACTGTTTGTGGGCTTTTTTGTGCATCATCTTTAGTTGTATGTTTCCTAAAGACAGCCTCCGGATATGACGCTGAACACGTGCACTCAACTTTTTTGGTCGACCATGGCAAGGTCTGTTCTGAGTGGAACCTGTCCTGTTAAACTTCTGTATGATCTTGGCCATCGTGCTGTAGCTCAGTTTCAGGGTCTTGGCAATCTTCTTATAGCCTAGGCCAGGGGTAGGCAACCTGCGGCTTTCCAGCTGTTGCAGGACTACAAGTTCCATCATGCCTCTGCAAGTCATAGTTGTAACTGTCAGTTTTGTAATGTTGCAATGCCTCATGGGAAATGTAGTTCCACAACAGCTAAAGAGCCGCAGGTTACCTACCCTTGGCCTAGGTCATCTTTATGTAGAGCAAAAATTCTTTTTTTCAGATCCTTAGAGAGTTCTTTGCATTGAGGTGCCCTGTTGAACTTCCAGTGACCAGTATGAGAGAGTGGGAGTGATAACACCAATTTTAACAGACCCGCTCCCCATTTACACCTGAGATCTCATAACGCTAATGAGTCACATGACACAGTAGAGGGAAAATGGCTAATTGGGCCCAATTTGAACATTTTCACTTAGGAGTGTACTCACTTTTGTTGCCAGCGGTTTAGAAATTATTGGCTGTGTGTTGCGTTATTTTGAGGGGACAGCAAATTTACACTGTTATACAAGCTGTACATTCACTACTTTACATTGTAGCAAAGTGTCATTTCTTCAGTGTTGTCACATGAAAAGATATAATAAAATATTTACAAAAATGTGAGGGGTGTACTCACTTCTGTGAGATGCTGTATATATAAAAATATATTTTGAAATACAGTCAGGTCCATAAATATTGGGACATCAACACAATTCTAACATTGTTGGCTCTATACACAACCACAATGGATTTGAAATGAAACGAATCCGATTGAGCATGCATTTCACTTGCTGAAGACAAAACTGAAGGGAAAATGCCCCAAGAACAAGCAGGATCTGAAGACAGTTGCAGTAGAGGCCTGCCAGAGCATCATCAGGGATGAAACCCAGCGTCTGGTGATGTCTATGCGTTCCAGACTTCAGGCTGTAATTGACTGCAAAGGATTTGCAACCAAGTATTAAAAAGTGAAAGTTTGATTTATGATTATTATTCTGTCCCGTTACTTTTGGTCTCTTAACAAGTGGGAGGCACATATGCAAACTGTTGTAATTCCTACACCGTTCACCTGATTTGGATGTAAATACCCTCAAATTAAAGCTGACAGTCTGCAGTTAAAGCACATCTTGTTCGTTTCATTTCAAATCCATTGTGGTGGTGTATAGAGCCAAAAATGTTAGAATTGTGTCGATGTCCCAATATTTATGCACCTGACTGTATAATGAATACTGCCAAAATTGTAGTATTTCAAAAATATGTCAATATATTTGGGAAGAATATTTTTAAAATACATTTCAAATATATTTTTCTTACATGTGGGTCCCCTCTCCTCCCTCTCCTCTGTGTGCAGGTATGGCCAAACCCGGACTCCTCTGCTCACTTCCCCCCAGGACCCTCACTCACATCAGCAGCAGTGTCCCGACCCGGACAGCATGCAGGTTCCCCTCATACTCCTTGCCAATCAGCTAAGCAGTGTCCTGGTCCAGAACCTTTCCCAGCCCCTTCCATTGTTAGAAGGAAGTCGGGAAGTACAGCTCTTGAGGCAGAGGTGGAGCAGCTCTGAAGGAAGACGTTAAATCGTCCTCCTCTTAATGCCGGGTCCTCCATCATGTTATTGATCTTCAGGACACTAGGTGGACCTAGCAACCAAAAGTTTTGACAGGCGGGACTTGGGAGACTGGTGAATTTACACGGGAAATCCAGTTTATCCTATCCCCCTCTGTTGGTAGTTCCTCCCGGCAGACTAATTTAGCAGGGGGCACAAGGGGGGGGCAAGGAATAACCTGGGGGGACAATTGCTTTCATATATAACCTGAGAAGAGAGTAGCAGTTCTCTGAAGGCTTACACATTGTTAATGCTTCTCAGCTCAATAATATTCAAGGCTTTAACAGATGCAATGAGCAATTACTTTCCAGCAACAAGAACAACACAGCACAGTCTTAATTAAGCTCCACAACTGCCCAGTAAGTTAGATCCTGCAATTTCCTTTGATTTTATTGGCCACTGTAGCTCAACCCACACATTTCTTTTGCATCTCCTAAGGTTAAGAAAGTTAAAGTATACATAAAGGCAAAACTTTTTTTCTTAGTTTTGGATAGAGGGGAGAAGGAATTAGAACCCCTATCAGTTTCTATTGCTGTCTGTGTCCCCATTAGGGAGATTCCCCCTTTCTATTTGTCCTGTTTACTGTTATCATTGAAAGTGAAAGTAAAATAAAATCACACATTTTGGGTTGTCCACAGAAAAGTAACAGAGGGAAAATATTGCAATTGGGACACTAGTGCTGGTGGCTTGGGGGTCCCCAAGAAAATCACTTTATTTGCAGGGATTTCCTCTCACTTCCTGTTTGGCTATGGGACAGGAAGTGAAGGCAAATATCCACACCTAGGGAAAGATGGCAACAATAAACCCTGCAGGGGTTATTTGTTCTTTTTAAAGAATATTTATTGGGTTTTCACAAAACAGAACATTGCAAAGTGGTGAGTATACATATGACATATACATAACATCATATCTAACTTAAAGGGTTGTGATGTAGCAGTCATCAATCACATATCATAGTGAAGGTAATTACGAGAAAACACTAGTATATCGTCGGGCTAAAAGGTTTACATAAACAGGTAAAATAGGAGGGATTGAGTGTGAAGGTGATGAGAAGATGGCAGGTGTGGGGAGGAAGATGAAGTGGTATCGAGTAGAGACTATGAGTTAAGGAAAGAAGGTGAGGTTGTGACTTGAAGTAGTCTGAGGTTGGATGCTTGAGATGTACATAGATGTCAACTGATATCCGCCACTAGCATACAAAGAAGGGTAACTAAAAAAAAAAATAAGCGAGGGAAGGAGAACGGAGGCTGGATAGAAGGATAATAGAAAAAAAAGTGCATAATAGGAGAAATACTAGAATATGGAAGAAGAAGGGGACTAAAGGGAGAGGAAGAGCAAGAGAGCTAAAGGTGAGAGGGGGGGAAAGGAAAAGCAGGTGGAGTAGCTGAGGTTCAAGGTGAGAAATAGGAAGAGCAAAAGACGAGCCAGGGAAAAAGAAGAGGAGGGGAAGTGAGTATAAAGGAAGAGGGGGGTATTACCCAGGGACCCAGATAAGCTGGAGAGAAATGGAAGAAGGATAGAGTAAAAGGTGTATGAAAATAAAAGTCTTAGTAATGAAGCGCTGCATTACTAAGACTTTTATTTTCATTACTGAGGTGCCGTGGTATACCTTTTTATGCTAGCAGCTTTTTCTACTAATTTTAGTTTGGCAAGTATTAAGTTGTCATATCTAGTTGCGCTCGTTCCAATTTGAAAAGGTGTATGAGTTGAAGTTGAGTTTGAGAAAGAGTAGTGAGTTGAATAGGGATATTGGCCGATATGATCCAGGGTCCGTCGGGTCTTTATCTTTTTTGGCAATCAGTTTAATGTGAGCTTGAAATCCAGAGGGACGGTAGTCCCCTCCCCCCTGGATTGAATGGATTGAATGGAACACTGATTGTAAGGTAGGGGAAAGAGTTTCAGCCATGAGTTTGTAAAATTCGGCTGTATAGCCATCAGGTCCGGGGGCTTTATCGATCGTAAGGGATTTAATGGCTAGGGAGATATCTGATTGAGATATTGAGGCATTCAGGGATTGGAGCGTGGTTGAGTCCAAATGCGGTAGTGAGATGTGGTCCAGAAAGGAGGTGGCCCGAGCGATGTCTATAGGGTCTGAAGCATATAGATTTCGGTAGACGTTTTCTAAAATTGAAATAATGTCTTTAGGGTTGCTTTTTAATATTCCCTGGGAGTCCCTCAGGGACATAAAGAGGGTGGGTACAAAAGGTTTTTTGCATAGCTGTGCTAACAGCTTGACCGGCTTGTTAACGAATTTGTGAAAATTCAGGTCACTATGGGATTGGTGCAGAGCCTCTTGAGCTGTTGCTCATGTATCGAATTGTTGTTTGGCATCTGACCAAGCTTTCCTGTTTTCGTGAGAGTTAAGATTCGCTAATTCTTTCTGTGTCAGTCTTAGAAGGTGGTCTTGAGAACGCCCGATGGGAGGGGCAAAACGCGTTGACGCATTTCCGGTCTTTACCCCGTACGTCTGACGTCACTTCCGGTGAGTGGAGCGCACGCTGAGCGGTGCGTTCCAGCGGCCATCTTTTGGGATTTGTGCATGTTTGTTCTCTGTGGAGCTTCTGCTGTATCCTGGAGCTGTGATGTGAGATTCCTGAGGAGGTTGTCTGACATTCATTGTTCATCTGGAAGAAGCTTGTTCTAATAAATATGCCTTTTTAAAGTGATTTAAATGTGAGTGGCCTTAATCCTTGATTTTATTTAAAAACGGTATTTTGCAATATCACACTATCTGAGATTTTCTCTCCCCGGTTGTATGGTGGAGCCTATACTGATGGTGAGGATTCCTATAGAGTGGATACAAAAGAGGGTTTAGGATCCCATAAAAATTCCTAAAAGGCGTTTCATTCACCTAAATCTGGTGAGTGTATTTGATGTTGGTTTGCACGGGTGGAAGGTGGAAGTTTCTTTGCATTAGAAGAATTTTTGATCTTTTTGCACAAACTTTTTGTGATTCACGAACTTTTGTTGTCTATTATCATGATGGACTTTCACTAATAATGTAATTTTTATTATATATTATGCACTTTATATATTGATTTGATGTAGAGGTCTATGTTTGCGCTGTTTATTTATATTTAGAAGGTGGCTTGCCTCTGTGTATTTTTGGAGAAGGTTTCTCTTGTAGGTGGAGGTAAAAGCTATGATTCTACCATGGAGGACCGCCTTGCCTGTTTCCCAAAAAAGGTTGGGGTTTGTTTGATGAGCTGCGTTTGTTTTGCAGAACTCACCAGGTATTATTCAACACCCGGAGTAAGTCCTGATCATTTGCCAGGAAAGATGGGAAGTGCCACGTCCGTGAGTATTGGTTATGTTGTGTGTGTTGTAGGGATATAGAGATCGGGGAGTGGTCTGAGATCGCAATGTCATGTATATTAGAGTCCGTGATGTTTTGTAGTAAGATGGGATTGGAGAAGAAGTAGTCAATTCTGGATAGAGTGTTATGGACTGGGGAAAAGAAAATAAAGTCTCTTCCTTCTGGATGGGCCAGACGCCTTGGGGTTTATTTACTAAAGCTGGAGAGTCCAAAATCAGACTCCCTTCTGCATAGAAACCAATCAGCTTCCAGGTTTCATTGCCAAAGCTTCATTGAACAAGCTGAGGTTAGAAGCTGATTGGTTTCTATGCAGAAGGGAGTCTGATTTTGGACTCTCCAGCTTTAGTAAATAAACCCCCATATGTCCGTGAGTTGTAATGCCTCTATAAAATTATTCAATAGCGTGTGTGATGGGGGGTGGGTGGAGGGAGGTGGGTGAGTTGAATTAAACGATTTTGATTTGTCCTCCTGTATGTTCATACACAAGTTGAAATCTCCCAAGATAAGTGGGAGGTGCATATAGTTCAAGATTTTAGAGGACAGTTCTTGGAAGAATTGCTTGGGTGAGGAGTTTGGGGCATATATGTTAGCCAGGACCAGGGAGGAGGAGTCTAATTTAATGTGTACAGCAACATAACGCCCCTCATCATCTGTAACTAGCGAGACGATGTCAGGGGAAAGTCGTTTATGTATGAGAATAAGTACTCCCGCTTTGTGATTAGGTGAGGGTGATCCTAGCACCTGTCCCACCCATAGTTTTTTCATGCGCGTGAAGTCTGATTGAGTTAAGTGTGTTTCTTGAAGAAGCGCAATGTCTGCTTTCAGGCGTTTGAGATGGCGGAGGATGGCCATACATTTATGAGGTGATCTCAGGCCCTTAACATTCCATGAAACTATGCGTGTCATGATAATGTGAGTATGAGGGCGATTGGAGAGGATTGAGAAGCATCCCTATGTGATAATAGCTTGACAAACTCAGCACCCTTATCCAGGTTCTCTTTGTGTATTGTGGAGGGCTGGGATGTTGCGGGGTCTCCAGAAGTTGCGGGAACCAGAAGTTACAGATTACAGGGGTTATAACCCTCTCTTACTCTATTCAAAATGAAACAAAACATGTTGCCTATAGTTCTACTTTAAAGTGGTAATAAACCTCAAAACAAATATTAATATATCACAGCTTTTTTTTTAGTCTTTTTTTCCTTCATTTTCACCTGTTCTTCCAGCCAGTAAGTCATTTATTTTTCACCTTCCTTTGACAGACCAAGCTGTCCAGCAACATTGACAGTTAGCTGGTTGAAACATGCCATTTACCACTGACAGAGCTGCTTATAATGGTCAGCTTTTATTCATTCATCTGGGCATGGTGGTCCCACTTGGTCCAGTTTGTTTATGTAGTGTGAGTGTTCTGAACTGTGCTCAGAAACAGCTAAGTGTAGCATGCCCAGGAAACCCTTGGATGAGGTGATCATGTGCTTGGTTCACTTGTAGTCCAGTACAGTTTGCTTCAGTTTGAGTGAAAACTGTGTCTGAGCACAGAACTCTCTATAGATTACTGAGCACAGAAGCAGGAATTATTGAGGTCAGATTGGCAGAGGGGATTATGTAGGTGTGTATGAGGTGTGCTGTACAGCCCAGTGTGAATGCAGACCAGCAAAGTAGTGGGGAGGGGGGGGCGTAAATCAAACTCGGGCATGGTTCAGTTAAACTGTGTTCTATGTGGGTGCACCCTTAGTCTGGTAATGCAACTAACACTACCCTTTCCCTATACTGACACACCTGCTGTTCAAAGATACCTCTGTTGCTCCTCCAGTGGACTGCAGATAACCAAGGGCAGGAAGTGTGTTACTGGTTTGATGACCAGGTAAACATAAAGGAAAACAAAACCTGTCCACCCTTAATCTGCTGTGCATCTGACACTGCCCTCTCCCTGTCCGAAGATGTCTCAGTTAATCCTCCAGTGGAGTGCAGATAACCGAGAGCAGGAAGTGTGGTACTGGTTTGATGACCAGGTAAACATAAAGGAAAACAAAACCTGTCCACCCTTAATCTGCTGTGCATCTGACACTACCCTCTCCCTGTTCAAAGATGTCTCCATTACTCCTCCAGTGGAGTGCAGATACCCTAGGACAGGAAGTGTGTTTTTGGCCGGGGTAAAAAACATGAAGGAAGAAAATCGTAAAAAAAAATAATGCAGACATCACATTTAAGTATTGGTGAACTGCAATATATGCATTTTTGCTGGTTTAATACCACTTTAAAGCAGTAGTAAACTTAAAACTTGAAAAAAAAATTGGTAGGTGTATCCCTTGAAGATGTGCATGCACATTAAGAGTGTTGGGAGGGGCCTTACGTGCTGATGTTACGCTGCTTTTTCAGGTGGCCATTTTAGTAATTCCGGATTGTATGTTTATTTCATTATCGCCACATGGTTGATGTTTTACGCTTGTACTTGCCATTTTAATAATAAAATACTACACAATATACCTTTACCTGGTCAGCGTGGTCTGAGCTCATTTCCATCCAGGAAACCACATTGGTGGCCATAGTCTTGATTGATGAGGAGGCAACTTGGATACACAGTGGAACATTGTTTTTAATACACACTGTTATGTTCCGGTGAGTGCAATTAGGTGGAGGAGTGCACACTGAGGGTAATAAAATGGAGAGGCCTTTTTTTGCACTTGGGGAATTTTTTTACACTTAATCTGGAGAAATGTGTTTTATTTTTTTGGACATTGATTGAACACTTAATTCATATTAGTTTTTTTTTAAATGTTTCTCTGTCACTATTTGGCATGATGTGTTTATTTTTTATATACATTTCTTTTAATATTGCCTTGGAAGATTGGTGTGACACCTTTTTTGTGCTAGCAGCTAGTATTCAGAGCGCTTGCTTATATATTTTCTTCTAAAAAAAACAAAAAAAATCTTTCTCACTGCAAGGTAAAGGCATAATGTGCTAGTACGCATCACATACTAGCACATTATGAAAGACTTACCTTCAAACAAAGCCTTTCAGAAGTGCGCTGTCACTGCTGCAGAGGCTTCCATCTTCACCCGGTTTTCATTTCCGGTTCACGGGCTGCAGCCGCTTGAATGACTGAGCCGTGATGACGTCACTCCTGTGCATCTGCGCTGGAGTCAGGGCCACAGAACAAAGCTCTCAAGGAATGGAGTGATATCACCAGCTGGCAACCAAGCAAATATCTCCTATTCTGTGCATGTTTAGAAGATATTCATTTTATACAAAGGTAAGCTTTATTATAAGCGTACCTGTAGGTAAAAATCACAGAGGGGACTTTATTACCACTTCATCAGTCTATGATGAAAAACCAAATGTGATCAAAAATTTTTTAAAATTGTTAAATCAATCTTCTCTTGGCTCAATACATATACGTAGTTAATGGAACACATATTAGGATTCTGGCTTAAAGCTGAGCTTCAGACAAACAGCTAAAAACAAAGATGAAATACATAGACAGCGTGAGAGCCGTATTACCTTCGAAAGGATATGTATTTCAATACATCCAATCTAAATTAAATTAAGGTTCTTACACCATGAAGGATGTTTTAATTATTACAGAACTGAATTCATTTGTGTATTTAATAACCAACATGGAGTTCAGCTTTAACTACAGCAACTTGTTATATATATAGTCTCCCACTTATTTTGTTGCATAAAACACTTAAAGAATGACAGTTGGAAAAGGGAGTAGGTAAGTTCAAATCAACAAAACATCACTATGTGCTGGATATTTCTGACAGCAATAAAAGAGCAAACAATAAACACATTAGCAAGGTCAAAGTAACACCCACTGCATATAACAGCCCTTGACATTGACTTAATGAGTAAACATGTTGTGTTTCTTGTTTAGAATACACAGCACACTGCTTTGTCCCCTTCTATTTTAACACAAGTCTATGGACAGCTCAGATTGTTAATTGAATGAAATGGCAAAACGTATCCAACTCCCATTCAAGAAAATTACATGTTCAAAATTACAATTACTTTTTTTGGCTTATCTTGTAGCTAATATTTACACATTTTTGCCCAACCATGCTGATTGTTATTTGTTTATAAAATCTGATTAAAACAATATTACACAAAAAAAGCACATTAAAAATGGGTTTCTTTTACACAAGAAATGGTTAGCATTTGCTAAATTTTTTTAATGATTATACAATGATTATTACCATTAGTTCATCTAGAAGTATTGTCCTGGCATAAAACTATATATATAAAACCTCTCTATCTGATACACTTATGAAAATTTCCTTTTCGGTACCTCCTATTACTATCATTGTCTTTTTATTGTCTTATTTCATCTTTATTTCACTTTATCTGGGAAACTGTTTTGCATTTCAAGACATTTCTACTCACCTTGGGTTCCTAGTTTAAAAAGAAAGAATAAAGTTTAATCTTTATGCTTGACAATGATATATGGGTTTGTTGAAATGTTTTTTCACATGTTGTCGTTTATTTCTTTGCATCATATATTTTTTTGTTGTTTTGCTTTGCTTGTTTGCTTTGTGTATTTCTTCTGTCAGAATTATATAAAATTACAGTCATTTACCTGGGCATTTCATAATCTTCACATTGATTTAACTTTTTTCAATGTCTCAATTAAGTAGAAATCTATCTATTTTACAGAGTACTACACTTTCACTTAAATATGCAGTTTCTCTTATCCTATCAACGCAAGGGCACAGGGGATCCTAACAGAAAGATTATTTCCAACCTATTTTTCAAGCCATCAGTTTTCATCTGAAAACCTATCTATAGCAAATTGTACAATTCACATTAGCATATCTTTCTTTTACCTTTGTCCTTTGTCAAACTGAAAATGTTTCACTGTGGTGTGTTCTATTTCATTTCAATGCATTATCATATATTGCCTAGTCTATGGGTGTTAATGTACCCAAGCATGATGGTTTTAAGATCTTTCATCAGACCAATATTCCCATAGGCTGTTTAGAGCAACTGCAAATTCCCTGTATTCCCTATATTAGATTTAAGGAGCAATTCTGAAAGGTTTGGTATTTTGCAACTGAAAAAAAGATTAAAGTATATGTAATGCCAAAACTTTTTTTTTGTTTTGTTTTGTTTTTAATTGTATATGGAATGGTTGAGACCCTTGTCAGGTTTGCTTAATGTTTTTGGGTTATACATTTTTAAACTGTTTATGCTTGTTTATTTCTACTATATGTAAACAAATTGATCATTCAGCAATCTTTTGGCCATATTATGAGAAAAATAACATGGCTAAACAGAGTCACAGAAAGTGTGAACATGAAATAGAGGGCATACTATACTGTAAAATTAATGTAAGGGATGAGCCAAAACAATAAAGCTGACCATAGAGGGATAGAATTTTGAACAAAAACTGGTAGAAATAGTCTTAGGAAAAATAATTTTACAATTCCCAGAACATTCTCAGAAGATTAAGTTATCATTCAAAAGATTGTGTTTGCTTTTAACATTGGGTTTTGGAATGAATGGTCTTTACCCAACTTTAACCGGTTCCCGCCCATCCAATAGCACAAAAGCCGCCGGCAAAACACCTCGTCCCTCCGGGTGGTTGCCATATGGCGTCCTTTCAGGCAAGCGCAGTGCGCCTGCCCGCAGGGCCACTCTGCAGCGCGATTTGTCACCAGCCATATACCTCGGACAATGCCGATGACAGATCAGTGTACCAGCCCCATTGCCAGTATCATGTGACCTGCTGTGACCAAACGTGTTTTTTTTCAAAATTTTCGGTCTTTTTTTGTTAATTTAGCAAAAAATAAAAACCCCAGCGGTGATTAAATACCACCAAAAGAAATCTCTAGTTGTGTGAAGAAAATGATAAAATTTCAGTTTGGGTACAATGTTTGACCGCGCAATTGTCATTCAAAATGTGAGAGCGCTGAAACCTGAAAAATGGCCTGGGCAGGAAGGGGGTAAAAGTGCCCTGTATGGAAGCGGTTAACAATGATTGCTTGCACCCATGTGTCCTTACCTAGTACTATTGTCACTCTGCCCATTTACTTACATGCTCTGGAATTCGCAGGCACAAAAGCAAATGGGCAGAGAATAGTGCATTACATCATTGCCTAAGTATGTCAATATGGTCAAATTTGGGCAATTATGTCAGCACTATACCCTCTCTTTCCTTTATTAATCTGACAACAGCTCAGGGATTTATCATTCAGCTTTCTGTGTTTAGGGTTGTCGGGTTTTTTCCTGTTTGGCAAGTTGGTGGGCATTTTGATTGTGATGAATCAAAAATGTGGGACATTTTTGTTAAAAATTGCGTTGTTACAGCTTTGCAACAGACATTATTATTTTTAAAAAATAGTACTAATTGCATTTAGTTTCTTTTCAATATGTTTTATTAGGTTTTACTGTGCATACAGTGCATAATGTCAAGCATAACATACTGTAGGTTGATTTTAAGTAGTGTAATACACAACACATTAACGTTAAAATTCACCATAGCATTCAAACACAGGTATACATATACTAGAAAAGTGATATAAGGGGATGGGGCATGAGCGGCATGGTGTGAAGACGTCTGAGCTCTGAGCTCCAGCAGCCCTGGGCAAATTCCTCAACACAGCAGCGATCTCCAGCCTCCCTGCTCTCCCCAAACTATGCCTTCCAAACGCCACACTTCTTCACACCCTCCCGTAGGTGGCGGGTCATGGGCAGGCAGGCTCCAGACATTCTTCAGCCTGCACCCAGCCAGCTGCAGACCTGCAGCCAAGATGGCACCTGGACACGAGGCTTCACATCATTCCTGCCCTGCGCACAGTGGTGGCTCTCCTGCATCTTCAGCCTCCTTGCAGGTACTGTGTTGTAGTTCCTCTTCTTTCTCCCGCTCAGTGGACAGGTCTCCCCCTCTAGCAGAGCTTGACACCGCAGATGCTGATTGGGACATCAGAAAACATATCAGACATCTCCCTACTAAGGTGGACATTCAGCAACTCATTGCAGCTGTGGAGCTCTAATGCAAACAGGCTACAGAAGGGATCAGGGAAGACACTGTGGCCCTGAGGAATAGAGTAGAGGCTTTGGAGACCAATCATAAAGAAATTCTGCAAACTGTTACTACTCTGCAGGAGACTGTTATACACCATGAAGATGTATTTAACTCTTTATTAGACCAATTGGATGATCATGAGAACAGGTATAGGAGGTAGAATATCTGTATCTGTGGCCTTCCTGAGGCAACCCACACAACTGACCCATTATGTACTGTGCAAGGCCTGTGCCGCCAAGTCTTGGGCGACTCCTGAAACGATTGAATCAGCTCAAGTTGCAGATAAACCAAGGGACATCATTTGCAAATTGCATAGATAATCTGTGAAAGAAGCGATCATGAAAGCCACTTGCAACTCACCACATGTCAATTTTGATGGTGCCAGCATAGCTCTTTTCCCGGATCTATCCAGGAGGACTCTCATGCAAATGCGTGCTGTTCACCCCATGCTAGATGCCCTACGTGCAGTCAACGTGCCTTACTGATGGGGTTTCCCTTTCCGCCTGATAGCCTCCCAGAATGGCAAGACCTCAATCCTGCATACTAAAGATGACCTATTGCACTTTTTTATAACGCTGGAACTTCCACCAACTGATTTCCCATACTGGAGATTGCATAGTTCCATTCCGCTTCTGCAAAGTCCAGATTGCTGGTGACAAGCGTCTTCTATACCCTGCAGGAGAAACCGCACAGGATTCAAGTGCCTTCCTCCCATTGCTTGCCTACTGCCTTTTCATTGAATATCTGTTATGGCTGTTAATTGGTTGTTCATACTGGAAATGCATTTGTCAGCTTTATATCCGCATTGGGTCTTCTATTGTTGCAGTTAATTTTAAAACAGTGGGTCATGGTATCTGTTATTACTGCACTGCTGCTGATTTTACTGCTTTGTATATTGTTATATTTTAAATTACCAGGAGAAGAATAGAGGGGATACAAAGAGAAGGAAAAGAGGAGGAGAAAAAACCCTCCCATGAAAGACAAAAAGGTGGGATTTTAAAGGTGCCATGAATATTAGGACAACAGTATAAGGTTAAAATTTTCAATGTTTATAGTTAAGTCAATAAAAAATGTCACGTTTAAAAGAAATACAATAAAGAATCCCACATTGTTGGTAATACTTATTCAAATACATGTTTCCGGTGCAATATTTCTCAACATGTTTCACCTATTTCAGGCTTCTTCAGGAGATATTTAACATAGCACTTACAACAACAAATTTATGTTGATTATACAATATACCAAGAGTTTGAATATCCTAAGTACATATATAAGAATAGGACAAGTTTAAGTTATTACAGATCATAAATAACATACATCATAAATATAAACCTGTTTCAGAAATTGATGGACAACTTACCAACCAATTTATGGCTTGAGGTGACAAATGGTATGCAGAATGGCAACAATTTGATTATGATGCAATTTTGATGGGACTAAGAGGCCTCAAAAAGGCCTGGACAAAACGACGATTCCCATAGTTGACAGGGGGGCACAAAGGCTAAATGAAATGATGGCTGGGAATACCATTCTCCATGCCACAAGTTCACACCCTAAACCTTTGATATCGAGCATTCTTTATAGCCAATATTTAAGAATTAAACGGAAATGCACTAATCCCATAGATTTTGAGTATGAAGCTAAGGCCTAACAGATACGCCTCTTGCAATGGGGCTACAGTATATCTTGTCTTAAGAGAGCCTATAATCGAGTTAAAGGCCTAAACAGGTCTCAACTAATTAATCAATCTAAACACAGATCCACTCCCTCTGCCAGTAGAATCAATACTTGTTTTACTGGTCAAGATAAATTAGTGCGTGAAATTTTGGGTAAATTTTGGTATTTGTTGCAGGCAGATGACACGGTCTGCTCTTCACCACAGATCACTTTTTGTAGATCTAGATCTTTGAAAGATCAATTCGTACAGAGTCACTATTTAAGAAAGGACATGTCAAATTGTAAACAAATAGGTCCTTCGCCCTGTGTAAAATGCTATTTTTGTTGTTTTCTTTTAAAAGCCACCACAGTAAATTTACCTAATGGACATGTATATACACCAAGATGTTCAGTAAATTGTCAAACTATGGGTATTGTATACCTGATGCTATGTGATTGTGGGGCGTTTTATGTGTGTAAAACCAAATGGATGTTTTTTCAAGGCATCTGTGATCATACATCTCTGATTATCAAAAAAAGACCAGAGAGACCTATTAGCAGACATGTAGGTCTTTACCACAACTATGACTTATCAAAAATTTATTTTTTTGCATTAGAACACATCCCCATCCATGAGAGAGGTGGGGATTTGGATTGTCTTTTATTGCAGCGTGAGATGAAGTGGATTTTTACCCTGCAAGCCACCAAATTTCCAGGTTTAAATGACTTTTTATAGAACCTTTGCCAGATATGATCTGAACTATAACCATCTACCAATGTATTTGAGTATTCTTTTTTCTCTTAAATTTATCATATTTAGGGGCATAGAGAGATCTCCCCTTTGCCTCCTTTTTCACGTGACCCCATCTTCTATGAAGTTTTAAAAAAGAGCATAACTTCCCATCTACTGAACACAGATAAATCCTTGATTCCTAGATTTTGGAAACTATCTTCTTGCCCAACACTTTCTGATTGGAAGAGGGAAGTAGATGCAATTATGGAAGCTGGGCAATGGGTGCACATGGTTAAGAATCAACGGGAGAAATTTAAAGCCGTATGACAGGGATGGATGTGCTATTCCCTGAGATATCAGATGATTAATTATTTTTCTGTATGGTCTCTAATAGTCTGGCTACCTCCTTACAAACAGATTTGAAACATTGCATACCCCTATATTGTTGTTTTCACCCACCCGGGTGTTGTTTGTTGTTCCTTGGGCAGTATTTTTAATCTACCTCATTTCCCCTATCCCCCCCCCTTTTTTGTTTGTATGTGTACCCTTCTCCCATCTTTTCTTTTTAATTTTTGGATTTATAAAAGCAGCCTATGTGCTTACTATGGTGTGTTTTATTGAGTAATTGCGTTCCTGGGTATTTTTTTTTTACATGTCATTGGCACCCAGCTTATGTACGGATTACACTCAACATTTATGATTTATATATGCTGCTGTATGTCCTCTGGTTCTTTCTTTTCATTTGTTTGCCTGTTCACTGTGAACGTATTTGATGATACTTTATAGCCTGAAAATGTTAATAAAGATTGATTATAAAAAAAAAAGAAAAGTGATATAACATGGACCATGTTAACCCTTGAAATAGAACAAAGAAGAACTGAGAACCTAGAGAGACAGTAAAACAAGATATGAGGTAGAATATGGAGCAGCAAATACGAGGAGTGGGGTGGAGATGAGGAGTTGGTGATCTACTGGGGGTGGCCCTTGTCTTCTCTTTTTAATCACAGGTGATACCTGCCTAAAGTATGTGAAAGACAGAATTTGATCTAATGGGGTTGATCTGCTAAAGGCAAATAGGCTGTTCACTTTGCAAATAAATTTTCCCCAGAGCTCAGCAAAAGTGGTGGCTTCTCAAAGAATATGCAATCACGTGCAAAGAAAATAAAAAAAAACTGCATTTATGCTTGCTCATGATTGGATTATGAAAGTCAGAAGAGATTCACCTCATACACTCAAATTTTGTCATGTCTTGTCATTCTATCCAGTAGTTCTGTTGTTATATGTTTTGTATAATGTTTTCCTTCAACTTTAGAGTCTGGAATGTCCTGTATTCAGTAATGGCTTGTTCGGTCACAGTAAACATAAATGGTAAACATTTAAACTGACGCAATGATATAGACTCTGATTTCCTTTTTTGATTAAAGCTTTTCAAGACTCTGGATTGAGCAAGTAACCCTGAATTATAGCTGTGCTTGTATCCTTTGGACCATGCACCGGCAAGTAATGCCTCCAGATATGAAAAAAGTTCAAGGTTCCAGACATCCTCAAAAGCATGCAGGGAAAATTTCAGGTCGAATTTAGCAATTCTTGCAGGTACTATTTAATATCCAGAGAAAAGTTTGAAATAGGTTTCAAGTGCAAACATGGAACAGGAATTGGTGATAGATTATTTTTGTACCAATATTTTGATGCCCGATGGGGAACCTAAATCTGTTTCCAATTTTTGCAACATAGGCTGAGGGTGTCTTGGAGAGGGAATTCAAAAGCAGAAAGTAAAATAGGGAGATTAAGCCAGGATTGTGCAGATCATCTCAGTATTTGACCTCAAATGGTGTGCACATAACATAGGACTATTTGTTAGGATCCGCCAGGCGGAGCCCTCCGTCTGCCAGCTGGTAGACCTACCCAGAGCGTGGGGTCTAAGCCCGGGCTGTGCTTTCACCAGGGCCCCTGATGGTGGGGATGGACTTGAAACAGTCCCGGGCCAGGTCACGACCTCTGAGCGGGCCACCAGCGGCCGAGGAGGCCTCCGGGGATGTATGTAGGTACCAGGAGAGCCAGCTGTGAAGAGGATGGCGGCCCCAGCAGGGTGGTACGGATAGTGGCCCCGTGGGGTAAGCGGGGTACCGAATCGGCGGGCTAGGAGTAGTCGGGTCACACGCAGGGTCAGCCGGGTAAATCAATCCGTAGGAGCAGTCGGGACAAGCCGAGTCAAAACGCAGGAGCAGGCAGAATAGTCAGAACAAAGCCGGGTCAAATCACAGGAGCGGGTAGAATAGTCAGAACAAAGCCGGGTCAATCTCAGGGGCAGGCAGCGTAGTCAGGGTCAAAAACAGGGTCACAGCAGGAGCAGGTATTCAGGATCACACATAGACCTTGCGGCAATTTGTGACAGTGCAGGGCATCTTTAAATAGTGCGCCCTGCACTGTCATTGGCTGGCTAGGATGCGCCCCCGGCTGTCATTGGACGCCTGAGGCGCGCCCGCGGTTTCTACTGCGCATGCGCGGCGTCCTGTCAGCCGCGGCTCGCCGGGACCTAGTTCCTGTGTCCCGGCGTGATCTGCCGCCAATGCGCATGTGCGGGGGACAGAGCCGCGATTGCGGCAGACGGAGCCGGGATCCCTGACATTGCCCCCCCCCAACGGGCACCCTCCGGGAGCCCCACTGATCTCTCCACCGCGGGTGAGCACGAAAAAACTCCCGGATGAGCCTAGGCGCGTGAACGTCCTGGGCGGGTTCCCAGGAGTTCTCCTCAGGACCATAACCCTTCCATTTTATCAGGAACTGAGTCTGGCCCCCCCCTCCTTCGGCAACTGAGGATAGCTTCCACCTCAAATTCCTCCTGGTCACCTATGGCGATTGCCTCGGGAGGTCTGGATTCTCGGTCTGGGAAGGGATCCGGTCTGGACGGCTTCAGGAGAGATACATGAAACACAGGATGTATTTTGAAAGTCTGCGGAAGCTCGAGTTCGTAGGCCACCTCGTTGACCATTCGTTTAACAGGAAATGGGCCAATGTACTTGGGTCCCAGCTTCTTTGAGGGGCACAGCATCTTCAAGTTGGCTGTTGCCAGCCAAACCAGATCTCCTGGTCGAAGCAGTAAATCTCCTCTTCTCTTTCTGTCGAAAGCCTTCTTACTGTCCTCCTGGGCCTTAGCGATGGCTTCCTGAATAGTCTTGTTGTTGACGGAAAAGAAGTTCAAGATGTCCTGCGACGCCGGTACCAGATTTTCAGGCATTAGATCAGGGAGGAATGTGGGGTGATACCCGTAATTAGAAAAGAATGGCGATTGACCCGTAGCTGAGTGACTTGAGTTGTTGTATGAGAACTCCGCAGAAGGCAACAACGTCAGCCAGTCATCCTGGAGATAGGAGGTGTAGCATCGTAAATACTGTTCCAGCGTTTGGTTGGTCCTCTCGGTTTGACCGTTGGTCTGCGGGTGGTAGGCGGACGAGAGCGACAGCTTGATTCCCAGCGCTTTACATAGGGCGTTCCAGAACCTGGAGGTGAATTGCACCCCCCGATCCGACACAATGTCTTCGGGAACTCCATGAAGCCTTACCACTTCCCGAATGAAGATCCGTGCCGTTTCCGGTGCCGATGGGGTCTTCTCCAGGGGCACGAAATGCGCCATCTTCGAGAAGCGGTCGACGATCACCATTATCGCCGTGTGGCCTTGGGATGGTGGGAGTTCGACCACAAAATCCATGGCTATCATTTGCCAGGCCCGCTTGGGTATAGGTAATGGACGTAACAATCCCCATGCCCTACTCCTGGAGGGTTTGTTCCTTTGACAGGTGGGACACGTCCGGACGTAACGCTCACAATCCTTGATCATATCCGGCCACCAGAACGAGCGCCGTAGCAGTTCTAGAGTCTTCGTCACCCCGAAGTGACCTGCCATTGGATGGTCGTGGCAATGCCCTAGGACCAAGGTTCGCACCTCTTCTGGGACCATGATTCGGTCTTCCTTCCAAAACAGGCCACCGTGGCTCTGGAGGGGTGAACCAGACGGAACGGGTAGTCTTACCGAAGCATCAAGAAGCCGGGAGCGCAGTTCCGTTTGTAGCGCGAGGAAGCTTCCAGAAGGCAGGATGGTGTCTGGTACCGCAGCGTCGTCGGGGTCCTCAAACATGCGGGACAGGGCGTCTGGTTTGGTATTCTTAGTACCGGGTCGGTACGTTATATGGAATGAGAATCGAGAAAAGAAAAGAGCCCATCTCGCTTGGCGTGGTCTCAGTCGTTTTGCCGTCCTTAAATATTCTAGGTTTTTGTGATCTGTAAATATTAGGATGGGGTGAGTGGCCCCTTCCAGTAAATACCTCCATTCTTCCAGAGCGGTTTTAATGGCCAGGAGCTCCCGATCTCCAATGTCATAGTTGCGCTCCGCTGGTGTCAGCTTCCTGGAGAAGAACGCCACAGGGTGCAGTAGTTCCTTGGTACCATTCCTTTGGGACAGAACCGCTCCTACCGCGTTTTCGGAGGCGTCAACTTCCAACACATATGGGAGCGAAGAATCCGGATGGCAGAGAATGGGAGCAGAGGTGAACAGTCTCTTGAGCTTATCGAAGGCCGACTGAGCTTCGGAGGTCCACTTAAAGCGGACCCCTTGTTTCGTCAGTTGCGTGATCGGGGAGACCAGACCGGAGAAGTTCCTAACGAATTTTCTGTAAAAGTTAGCAAAGCCGATGAAGCGCTGTACCCCCTTTTTGTCGGCGGGTATTGGCCAATCTAAGATCGCCGTGACCTTCTGGGGATCCATCGCGACCCCCGCGGAAGAGAGAACCAGTCCCAAGAATGTGATTTCGTGCTGTTCAAAACAGCACTTTTCAGCCTTAGCGTATAGCCCGTGTTGGCGCAACCGTTCTAAGACCCGTGACACGTGACCCCGATGAACCTCCAGTGAGGGGGAAAAAATTAGGATGTCATCCAAGTAAACTACCACGAAAATATCAAGAAAATCGCGAAAAACATCATTGATAAAATGCTGAAAAGTCGCCGGGGCATTACAGAGCCCGAACGGCATCACCAAATATTCGTAGTGACCGAATCTTGTACGGAACGCCGTTTTCCACTCATCCCCCTCCCTGATACGAACAAGGTTATAGGCCCCCCGCAGGTCTAATTTAGTGAAAATCGTTGCTGATCTCAGTCTCTGGAGGAGCTCGGGGACTAGGGGTAAGGGATAACGATTCTTTACCGTAATTTTATTTAGGTCACGATAGTCTATGCAGGGCCGTAATGATTTGTCCTTCTTCTCTACAAAGAACAACCCGGCCCCGGCTGGGGATGTGGAAGGACGAATAAAGCCCTTCCGAAGGTTTTCGTCGATATATTCCCTCAGCACCCCCGATTCCATTTCGGACAAGGGGAAGATACGGCCGAAAGAGATTTCCGACCCGGGTAGGAGGTCAATGGGGCAGTCGTAGGGACGGTGTGGAGGTAGAACGTCAGCTCCCCGCTTACTAAAGACGTCCAAGAAGTCATGATAGGCCGGAGGAATCACCTGGGATAGATTGGTGTCTCCGTCCAAGCACAGGAGGAATCGGGGAACCATGGGTCCTGTGACGTGGCAGTGACTCAAACAATAGGGTGACCGAAAATGAATCGTTCCCTTTTCCCAGTCAATCTGGGGGTTATGGGCCCTCAGCCAAGGGAGCCCCAGAATGACTGGAAAAAGGGGGGAGGCGATGGCGTCCAAACGGAGGAACTCCTGGTGATGGTCTGCCATAGTGGTGAAAATGGGTGGCGTTTCCTGGTCCACCACCCCAGATTTTATACTGGACCCATCTGCCAAGAAAATGTTGAACCCCCTTTCTTTGGTCTGGAGAGGGATTTTTTGCCGGTGGGCAAAAGTCAGATCAATAAAACAGCTACAGGCTCCTGAGTCAACGATCGCGGTCACCGACAATATTCCTCCGGGGAGCTGTAAAGACACAGGAATGGCCAGGTAACTAGACTGATCATTCCTGCCTGCAGGTAAGGAACAAGAAACGGGTGTGGACTTACTCGTTTTTGCAGGACAGGAGCGCACCTGGTGACCAGCTTCCCCGCAGTACAGACACAGGTTCAGTGAGCGCCTCCTCTGGCGTTCCTCGACCGATAAGTGGGAACGGGCCAGTCCCAGTTGCATGGGTTCCGAGTTGTCTCCCATCTCCGTGTTTCGCGGATGGTTCCCTGGGGCTGGAGTTGTATCTCTTGATGGAATCCATGCCACCCTTTGACCCTGGCCGCTCCTTTCCTGTCGACGTTCCCTTAGTCTACGGTCAATTTGAATGGCCAATTCAATCAATCTTTCCAGGGAGTCAGGTAGGCCTACTCGTGCGAGTTCGTCCTTGAGAGGCTCAGACAGTCCAATGCGGAACTGGTGACATAAAGCCGCATCGTTCCATCTGGTGTCTCCCATGCTACGCCTAAAATCGGACGCGTATTCTTCCGCTGCCCGGCGGCCCTGTCGCAGAGAGTATAGGGTAGCCTCTGCGGAAGCAGCCCGCTGAGGGTCGTCATACAAAACGGCCATGGCCTGAAAGAACTCGGTCACGGAGTCAAGATGGGGGTCGCGCCTCTCCATCAGACGGTGGGCCCAATCCTGGGGCTCATCCTGAAGGAGAGAGACTATAAACCCCACCCTGACGGTCTCGGAGGAGAATGTGCGAGGCTGCAAGTTAAAATATAGTGTGCAAGCATTCCGAAAGGCTCTGAAACGGCTCCGGTCCCCACGGAACCGCTCCGGCAGGGGAACGCGGGGTTCAGGAGCTAAGGGTGTGGCAACCGCTCCGGATACCGGGGTAGCGGGAGGTTCCACAGACGGGGAACTCTGAACAGGGGGAGTCTGGGGGGCTAATGTCTCCATGCGGTCTTCCAGTCGGGCGCAGCGACTGTGGAAGTTCTGGAAAGCCTGGGTCAAAGTTGCCAGGTGCTGGCAAATATCCTCTAGGGACGCCGGTCCACTTCCTGGCTCTGTCATGGCCGCAAGGTACTGTTAGGATCCGCCAGGCGGAGCCCTCCGTCTGCCAGCTAGTAGACCTACCCAGAGCGTGGGGTCTAAGCCCGGGCTGTGCTTTCACCAGGGCCCCTGATGGTGGGGATGGACTTGAAACAGTCCCGGGCCAGGTCACGACCTCTGAGCGGGCCACCAGCGGCCGAGGAGGCCTCCGGGGATGTATGTAGGTACCAGGAGAGCCAGCTGTGAAAAGGATGGCGGCCCCAGCAGGGTGGTACGGATAGTGGCCCCGTGGGGTAAGCGGGGTACCGAATCGGCGGGCTAGGAGTAGTCGGGTCACACGCAGGGTCAGCCGGGTAAATCAATCCGTAGGAGCAGTCGGGACAAGCCGAGTCAAAACGCAGGAGCAGGCAGAATAGTCAGAACAAAGCTGGGTCAAATCACAGGAGCGGGTAGAATAGTCAGAACAAAGCCGGGTCAATCTCAGGGGCAGGCAGCGTAGTCAGGGTCAAAAACAGGGTCACAGCAGGAGCAGGTATTCAGGATCACACATAGACCTTGCGGCAATTTGTGACAGTGCAGGGCATCTTTAAATAGTGCGCCCTGCACTGTCATTGGCTGGCTAGGACGCGCCCCCGGCTGTCATTGGACGCCTGAGGCGCGCCCGCGGTTTCTACTGCGCATGCGCGGCGTCCTGTCAGCCGCGGCTCGCCGGGACCTAGTTCCTGTGTCCCGGCGTGATCTGCCGCCAATGCGCATGCGCGGGGGACAGAGCCGCGATTGCGGCAGACGGAGCCGGGATCCCTGACACTATTGCACTCTGGAAATACTTAGCATACAATTAATAATTTTTAGGTACATAAAACATTCAAAGGCAGGGAGATTGTATTTGTCTCAGAAATATTTGAAAGGTTTTATACCATCTGAAGATATTTGCATATATTTTCATTTTTAAGATTACTAATTATATTACTTGCCCAGTTATATACATAACTGGCCAAATACGTAATTAGAAAAAAATTTCTATATATATTTGCCTCCTGAACAATATTCTCTTGTTGATTGAAAAATCATTCTATTGCATGGATTGCCAGGCTGGCTAGTGGCCACAAACATGTAAGAATATGGTGTTTAAGAAGTTTTCTAAGTTTTTAATGTATCCAATTAACATTGAATTAAGAAAATTTGATTTTGTAATGTGAATCAAAAATATTTTTAGTAGCGTTGGAATACATTAGGCTATTCTTCCATGCCTGTTTTTAGTGATAATAATGGATACAAACAGTTTAAGAAATGTTGTGTTGAATTGGTGTTTGCACAGAGTTAGTGATCATATCAGACAACATTAACACTTTTTCTTTTAAACTTAGTTGAGTGCTATTGTTTATTTTAAAGAGTTACACAATTTAATACAATGGCCAGATTAAAGATGAACTCCAAGCAGATATAAAGGAAAAAAATTAATTCAGCTCTGTATTCAATAATACATTACTAAATACATTTTAAAATGTAGGCAGTACCTGAATTTCACTTGGTATCAACCACTTACAGTTTCTGAACAGAGTGCCTGGAATGTTAGATGTACCACAAGGAATTAATTGGTTTATGTGTCAACAATAAACATGCTGAGAGAGCAGAGTTACACAGAGATGAGCTTTTCACTGTTCTTCTCTTATTACAGTCCAATCACAGGCTATGGGGGTCAAGGATGACCTGGGCTGAGAGGGAGTGGGTAAATTTTGTTGGCCATCAGATTGAGGACATTTAGTGGCAGGAAAAAAAGGGTGCTGTGGGTGAAATCTTTGAATTGAAGTTGAACATTGTAGCAATAATGGTTTAGTTATTTTATTTTTTAATGAGCTATTTATTTTTGTACTGTAATTTTTGTCTGGAGTTCTGTTTTTTTTTAGTTTTTATCATATGTTTTATTTAGGATATTTTTTAAAACAATTTGATTAGTGAATTTGGTGTGTGAACAAAACAGCCAGTCTGACCATCACAGCAAAGACCTCCAAAGAGCTGTTCAGATAGATGTTATGAACACACTTTGAAAATGATTACACAGTAAAACGTTCAGAGGCAAATGTCTATTAATTGTTTTTGATACCCTATTTATTCTTTGACAATGAAAACAAAACTTTCAATGCAGGGGGCATTGCAAAGCTGGATATAAAGTTTAGTCTTGTGACTAGTAGTTTTAAAATTTTGTTCACATAACAACAAACAAAATCACACATCAAAAAATAGCTCCCCACTTTTAAAACACTTATTTCACCACCAGCTGGAAAACCTAGAGTGAAAACGTGGAGGCCTGGAATCCATCCAGTCTTCCCTGATCAGACTGCGGAGCCCTAAAAGAACTGAAATTAAAGGATAAGTTCGCCTTTTAACAAAAAATAATAAATCCACATTCTTTGCAGGTAAAAAAATGTGCATTTATTATTTTTTGTTTATGGAACCTCTAAAGCATTGCACCAACAATCAGCAGATCACTGGTACCATGCAGGTCTCCCCCTGACCTGTCAGTATACCTGCTTACTCATACATTCCGTATGAGCAAGCAAATACTACTGACAGAAAGGCTCAATGAACTACCACGCCACTGTAGAGTGCCATGGTAGTTCTTTAAAAACTACAAGTCGACAGCCACACAGTTTGCCGGGACTTGTAGTTTTCCCATTCACAGCTATGCTATGATTGAATGACGTGACTGGTGGGAGCCCCTCATGGTCACATTTTTTAAAAATTGTAACAGCCAGTGAGGGGGTAGAAGATCCCCCGCTAGCTCTCAGAGCGGGCATGGGGGGGGATGCCGGTCAGATCGTACTTGTTACATATTATACCCTGAATACCCTTACGAAAGGTGAACTTATTGTTTAGATTTAGCCAACTGCTGTATATGGTGCTAGATTAGGTCAGATATAGTAGCTATAGTAGCTATATAGTATATATTCTGTAGCAGGACTATTAGCTTCTGGGCTTAACACTGTACCCCAGCTGCCATTAAAATGTCAGGAGCCCTACATGCACTCCTATGGTTCCTTTAGCTACTGTCAGACATGTTTCTGTGCAGGTCAGTCTCTCCACAGAGCTTGGTCATCCTTCTGTCTGCAGCCACCAATCATCTGCTCTTTAATCCTGTATAGAGCATCAGCAGTTACTGGGTGACAACTATGCACTGTTGGCAATGCTCTTCCGCTCTAGCCAGTGGCAGGAGGTGTCCCCATTGTAAGCCAGTGGCACTGTGCTGCCTATTTCATCTCCTCTGTTCCAATTGTTCACCAGGGCTTGTGATAGCATTTGCCACCTGGCTCCTGCTCCTTTTGTCTTGCCTTGCCTTGACTCTAATTTTCCTCCATTACTGACTCTTGCCTGGATACTGGTTACATTTCTGATTGCGGTCTACCCTGAATCTTGACTGGATACAGATACTTTGTTACTGACCCTCCCCAGGATGCAAAGTACTAATCTGATTGCCACCTGCCCTGACCCTTGCCTGGATATAGATACTCTTTTTGTTCCCATATGCCCTCACCCTTGCTTGGATATGGATATTCTTTTATGATGAGTAACGTTACAGGTAGTTTTATTGAACAATTGGGAGGGGAGAGGGAGAAGAGCCATGATTAATATTTACTATTACATGAAATATAGATGAATTGTCAATTTACACCTCTATTTGTCCGTGAGATCATCAAAAAGAAAGTGAGAGAAAATCCAAAACTTGGGAATTATCACCAGTGCAAGAGAGTAGGGTTAATTATCCAACTGAGACAAATGTTACAGTGACAATTGCCTAACATGGGAATTTTCCTCACTTTGGTGAGATTTCTACTCACTTTCTGTTTTATCTCCAGGACAGGAAGCAGAGAGAATTCTCCTTAGAAGGATACAGACAGCATAAAATAACACAATAAGTTTATTTTTACTCTCTCTTACTCTCTCTCTTACTCAAAATGTAAAAAGTTTTGGCTACACTGGTTCACATGCATGTTAACAAGTGGCTGCAATCATATATTGTTTTCAGTCACTATGAGCAGTAGGATGGGGTTAGGAAACATATTAAAGGGGTCTCTCTCCTGTCCCCTCTCCACTAAGGAGAGGCCATCACATCTGCATCATAAGCAGCCTAGATTGGTACTCAGAGGTAAAGGAAAGCTTATTCCAGTAGTACTATACTTTCTGTACTTTCTGATATCTGTCACGAAAGTGTCTGTCTGTGGCCAGTAGAGTTTACATACGTTTAGTTTCTTTCATGTTTGTTATCTATATGGTCATTGGGGGAAGGGGGGGGGGGTGCATCATTGTTTCCAGCATCTCAGGATCCAACTTTTAGCTGCACCAATCAGGTATGTAAGTATGTATCTTTTCTGTATCTGTTTAGGAATAGTATATTGGTTGTAGTAAGTAAACCTTTGCATAATGGACCAAACCTTTTATGAGAAAGGTTGGAGGGAGGGACATCTACAGCAGAATCATATCTCCAACATTTGTCAGAAGTCGCAGGGAACATGCAATGGAGCGTGTGACGCCTTTTGTACAAACAGGACAGAATTTTAAAGCTAGATTCTTGGTATTTCATGCAAACAGATGCTTTATGAATGAAATATATGATCCTGTCCCTTTGTGCTGGGGACAACTGGTGTTAAAACTTGGATTCCCAAGATAAGGAGGGATAAAACTTTCTGATGGGGCATTAAGCATTCTATACATGAATGAGACCGTGTGTCTAAGTAAGG
Organism: Staurois parvus; assembly: GCF_062004578.1. Taxonomy (NCBI): domain Eukaryota; kingdom Metazoa; phylum Chordata; class Amphibia; order Anura; family Ranidae; genus Staurois; species Staurois parvus. Next base: position 7,155,338 of record NW_028318430.1, on the reverse strand, counting down.
ATTGGAGTTCACATTCTTTTTCAAATTGCGTAAGAGGCCTGGAGAATGAAGATGTGGAGGGGTGGAAGCAAAGCAAGTGGGATAATTGCGTGAGCCGCCATGACCTGAGATGTGAGAGGCATCGGTCTAAGAATAATTGTTTCAATGTTGGCCATTAATGAGCTGAGAAAAAGGAGTGGGATCAGATCATCTTGAGTTTGATTAGGTCCTTAAGCAGTGGATCTTCCATTTCAGGCTGAAAGGCCAATGAATAATGAAATATTAAATGGGGGATGGGGGTGTGGAGGTATTCCCCTCCTTAAAGAATTCCCTGCATATTGCCTACATGCTATTAATTGTGGAATGGTCTTTAACCCTTGGGTGGGATATTTCCTGGCACCAGGGAAGAGTGATCAATGAGATTTTGATATGGGCTTGTTATACTTCCACTCATTGTTTCAGAAAGCCATGGTGGCACTAGTCATTCACCCTTGTAAGGTGGTAAACTGAGTAATACAGTGAGACATCTGCTATTGTGAGTCTCGGTGGTTTGTGGGACCACAGGAGCTGATTACAAACATGGTGTACTGTCTATCTTAAGTAGGGAATACAATAGACAAATAGGAAAATTGGATACAAATCTAATAACCATAGAAACCTAACTAACTCCATTTAGTGCACATCCCTTCTACAAGGAATATGAAGTTAAACTAAAGGAGAGTTTAGCTCATTTCAATAAAGACATCTTACAAAAGGAAAAAAAATTGACAGAATAAATTAGCTTTCGATGAAGGTAGAGCCTATAGGTGGATCAAACCACAAGGAATCCATTCAAGTAGATTTAAAAAATGTGTACGGCATCATGACAATAATCTTTCTTCACTTTCTGGCCACTCTACTTCTTTCACTAAGGTTAAAGGCCCTCCACAACAGGGATTTTTCTGCTTTAAAAGATGCTTTAATGGTGATGGAACATTGGAACAGGAACACAAAAAAAGGTATTGTCATCTCAAACTCAGAATATTCATGGTGCACATGGTGATTTGTGTAATGTAATGTAGTTACTTTATCCTCACATTCTATAACTCAAGCAGAGGAAATTGATCTGTCCCTCAGCCTTAGTTTCTGTCCTCAATAAAATATAACAAAGTTTGAATTAATTAAAGATATTCAACAATTCACTAGGAAAATACTACATCAGTGTTTATACCACAAACATTGCACTTTGTGAACAGCCAGATCTAATTACCAGTGACACCAAGGCACTTGAAGATATGTTCTCTTTGCTTAAAGAGAATGAACTGGTTGATTTAATTGATCAAGTTGAATCTATCCTCAAAGATAGCAACAACACAGATAATAAATGTAAAAAACCTTCTATCAATTTTACCCCAGCCAATACTAATTCTAATGACTCTTTTTTTCCCAAACGTGTAACTCAAGATATTGTGAAATTACCTATAATAACTCTTACAAGTATCAACCTGTCACACACTGAAAAAAGCATTTCTTTCCCTCCAAAATAAGAAATCTATCGCAATAAAACTTTCAGACAAAGGAGAAAGTGTGATCATTATGGATAACCTTCAATACAAATCTATGTGTTTACAAAGAGTGGTACATCCTATACCATCCTCTATAGTTTAACAAAAAAAAATTATACAAACTAGTTGACATGTTATTGGAGGCTGGAGCTATTTCCAAGGATGTATGGGAATACATTAGAACTCATCCTAGAACTCCCACTTTCTACAGCCTGCCTAAGCTACACAAAAAATCTACTAACATTACTGGTAGACCAATTGTATCTGGAAAGGGCAGCTTTACAGAAAATCTTAGCCAAGTCATTGACTTCAACCCCATGTCAATGCTTTGCCATCTTTTGTAAAAGACACAATTCACTTTTTGCAATTATTGAGAATTTGATGGTTCCCATAGATGCCTTTCTAGTGACCATTGATGTTGAAGCACTCTACAGCTCTATACCCCATAATCTTGGGCTGACCGCCATTAAAAGAATACTTACTCAAAAAGGAACCAAAGATTGGCTACATAATGAATTAATTCTCTCAGGTTTAGATTTTATTTTGAACTACAATTTCTTTTTATTTGATGGCTCCTACTACCTCCAGCTACTGGGCATAGCAATGGGGACATGTTGTGCTCTTTTCAGAAGAGAGCCTCTCGATGTACACCTGCTATATTTCTATGTGGCAGAGGTACATCAGTTACATTGATGTACCTCTGAGGGATCGGAGGATCTTTTATTCCAATGGCTAGAAACTTTGAACACAAATGACTGAATTTAAAATTCACCATATTCCATAGTCACAACATTTTTGGACACTATTATTTCCAAAGAGTCTGATGGACACCTCATCAGCAGCTCATATCGCAAAAGGAAGCTGGTAATACAGTTCTCCATACAGATAGCTTTCACCCCAAGCCTCTCATTGACTCATGTGAGACTGCAATGGAATTGTTGTCAGGAATCTACCTTCAATCAGAGGCAAATAATTTGAGAAATAGATTACTTGAGAGGGGCTGTAGTAAAACATGTCTCCAAAAAGCTTACAATAGAGCCATCACACCCTCTAGGGATCAGTTAGTCTTTAACAAAGAAGACATTTCTAAAAAGAAACAACCCACAAGAGTTATCCTGCTCTACACTAACCAGCAACTAGTTCAAAATAATTCTCAAAAAACACTCTTCTAATACAAGATCCCATCATCAACCAATTTGTCAGTGAGGCACCATCTATTACTTTCAGAAGAGCTGCCCCTCTCATGGACAAATTGGTGGAAAGCGAATACAAAGGAGACAACCAGGGAGATCCTTGTCACTACCCAGGTACATTTTCTTGTGGTAAATGCTCTTATTGTCCATTCATGTTAGGTAAAAACATTATCCTGCTACCCAATGGAGAATATTTTCAATTATGACATTTTGCAAACTGTCAAACTAAAGGAATAGTCTAGTGTATGCTCACTTCTGAATGTGAGGCTTTCTACATAGAAAAGACAAAGGAAGAATTTTGGCTTCGTATGTATAAACACAAACACAGTATGGAAGTCTGTAATCCAGATCTCCCAGCAGGTAGACATGCAACTCTTTTACATGATTACAAACCCCCTAAAATCAAATTTACAGCTATAGATTAGATCCACATACCACAAAGAAAATGTGATTGGAAGAAATCTCTTTTGCAATTAAAACAGAAATGTATATTCAAGCTTAAAGCTACTTGCCCTCCAGGGCTTAATGACACCATCACATTAAAACTTTTTCTTAATGGATTTGTATCTGGCAAAACAGACTGAGCGACCTGTCTCTCAATCTGTTTTACCCATCTTGTTCCTCTCTGCCATTCTCATTCCTTATTCTATATGTTTTTCTTAATTGTTTATAATCTGTTGCCACAGTATATGATGTTCTCCATTGTTTTGTCTATTTCAGGTATTGATGTAATGCTAATTTCCAATAATCCTTTATTGTGAATTATACATAGTGTTACTGTTATATAGGTAATTAATTCTATGTAATTTATTTCTTGTTGCTCTTGATTTTTATTGATTCTGCCTTGGCTTGTTTTCCTCTTCCTCTGTGTTGTCCTTTTCCTTTTTCTCCCAAGGTCGGACGTAGGGGAGCTTCTGGACTGTTGCTCCTGGTGCCCCCTTATGTTGTTCTTTCTCTGCACTTCCAGAATCGGTGCTTCCTTTGTCCATTGTGCAGAGATAGGCAGATGTCTGCACTGGCAGTGTCCCCATGTTGATGGCGGCCTATTGCGCATGCTCACAACACTCAGTGCCACACGCTGCACAATCACATCATCACACCCATTGGCAGTGATGCGCCGTGCACAGCAGTTTTTGCTGGCTCTACTATGCATGTGCATGATGTCCATTTCATGGATGCATGTGCCCTGCCATCTTTGCCGGACACATTGGCGGCATTGGTTGCCAGGAGGACGCTGGGTGATCCATCTTGATAGGTGGTTGGGCTGGGCCAGATGACCTATCCACAGCTGCCACTGATCACTATGGCCTATATAAACACTTTCAATGACTGCTCCTTTTGCAACATCTTTTTGCCTTACTGAGGACTCACGTCATGTCTGCCACATTGCAGGTAACTCCTTAGGACTCCGATATACCTCCCAAAATAGAATTATTTTGTCCTTATCCCTGTTTGATATATTTTCATTGTACTTTATATCTAGATCTACTATTTCCTGCTTAGCCTATGTTGTGAATTCATCTACCCTTTTCTTTTTTGTGGATTTATACAAGACCTGGACATGGACTGACATAGGTAATATCTCCTCACTAATTATAATCGAATGCTCCTTTTCACCATAAACAAACATAAATGTTTATACATGAGTCCTTTTTTCCTTCTCTTCATTGTGTAGATGTTTCTGTGGATAATGGCCTGCTGGCTGACTACGGCACTCCATCTTGGTTCTCTGCGGGTTCCAGCCATTCACTGTAGAGATGAGGGTTTCCCAAGGCAGATTATTTTAATAAATTGTACTTTCTACTCTGGTAATGAATGTAAGTGTTTTTTGATAATCTGAACTTCAGTTTTTGATATATGTTGCCTTATTGTACAAATGTTCTTCTGCTATATATTTGTATATATCTTTTTTCTATCCACCCAGTCATTCTTCCACTTTTCCCTGATGAAGACTTTTTGATAGTTGAAATGTGTTGGGAATTTTGTGGTGCATTGTAATCATGTATGATGAACAATAACTATTTGATGCATACACAGGGGTTTATTTACTAAAGCTGTAGAGTGCAAAATCAGACTCACTTCTGCATAGAAACCAATCAGCTTCCAGGTTTCATTGCCAAAGCTTCATTGAACAAGCTGAGGTTAGAAGCTGATTGGTTTCTATGCAGAAGGGAGTCTGATTTTGGACTCTCCAGCTTTAGTAAATAAACCCCACAATGTCAAAAGTCTGTATATACAGAGTCCAAATCTCGATATTGTATAATAAAGTTAGAATTTTTATATTCATACTCCTTATGGTTATTGTTCTTGACTGCATTAAAGTTCCAGGGGTGGTTCTTGTTCTTCTTTAGTATCGTCTTGGAGAAAGACGGGGAAATGTGGGCTTGTAAGGTTTGGAGAAGATATAACACTTGGGATATAATTGTTATTTCAAGGCACTATTTCTAAAAAACTATGAAACAAGTTTTTTTTTCCCACTGGATTAGGTATTTTGTAATGTGGGATAGCCTGCTCTGTATTTCAGTGCCATCATTCAGTCTCTCTGCTTAAAAGTTAACAGCAACACAGGGAGTGTTTTCAATGGTTTTGGACAACTTATATCCTTTCATGATCAGTACAATCATGATCTAGTACTGCAAGATAGGAAGAAGAATATTTGGGGTTGTTTTAATAAATTGGAGAGTTCAAAATGTGGTGCAGCTGTGCATCAGCTTCTTCAATTAAACTTTGACAAAAGACCTGGAAGCTGATTGGTTGCTATGCAGAGCTGCACCACATTTTGCACTCTCCAGTATTAGTAAATCAACCTGTATGTCTAATGAGCAAATATGGATGCCCCCATATTTCTAAATTATTACAAACTAAAACTCATTTTTTAAAATAATAATACCCATTGATAGGATTATTAACTTTAGTCTGCTTACAAAAGTTTGAGAATTCTATAACTTCCCAGTAAATTTAAGCATCTAAAGTATGTCTTTTTAATGTGTTAATCTACATTTACTGTATATTTGTGTGTTTATTTACTAAAATACATTGAAACAAAAGCCTGGTTGTGCAGGGAATGCATGTAACTGCCTGGTGTTAATGCAGTGCTCTATGAACAGCCACAGGAGGTGTTCTCCAAAACTCAGCTGTCAGAGAGTTCTTAGTAACTAAATATAGTAGAATACATGCAAACTGGCTCTTTTGTAAAATATAATTTATATCCTGCAGCCTACTGACTGGAATTTTTTTCACTGCTCACACTTATTGCTGAGGCAATCCTGCTGGATAATAGAACATAGACTCATCTACTAACTTCTAGCTACTATATGCGTTATCATCTTGACTTTTCTTTAAATAAATAGATGAGAAAGATATGCGCCTACTGAAAGCATAACTAAACCTCAGAACAAACACGCAAGATATTCTAGCTTATAGTTTTTAAAGAGCAACTCCACTTTTTTTAGAAAAAAAAGGGATTTTACCAAACTTTGTTGTCCTACCTGTTCTCCTCTTTCTATTGAATACGGATTCTCTATGGAAGTGATTTTTTGATTATTGATCAGCACTTGTATGACTCTAGTGAGGAAAGCTGCAGTGCTTGTGCACCTTCAGAAGTGATTAACCCTTTAGGAGCATCTCACCAAATATGACATTTCTGTTACAGAGATTTTAAAAAATCTGACATGTATCTTTGTGCAGATTTATTGGAAAATCAATAAGTCAATCACGTAAGCAGGAAATTACATTTCTGGAGGTGTTTCCCCAGAAATGTACTGTAGGCCCCCAGGTTGCCTTAATGCATTGAATTTTACATAACATTTACAGAAAATTGCTGCAGATTAAAAAGTAAAGGCAATCTAAAAAACAAGCAAACATTAAATTACAATATGGCTTATGTTGTAATTGTATATGCTATATACACAGTGCTCAGCATACATGAGTACACCCCAACATATTTGTCAGAAATCCTTTACTATCCTTTCAGAATCAACATTTTCTATGGGATACTATACTACAAAATACTCCCACAAATGAAGGCCATTGATTTCAAACACGATTTTTTAATTTGCACACACAAAAAAGTATTTTTCTTAACAAATTCATTCAAGACCATGAAAGATTGCAAAAATGAATGCACCCCAATGAAAGTCTTAGGAGCAAAGCTAAATTTTAGACAACAAAATCATAATTAACAGGAATTCAGGTGAGTCTAATTATTCATTAAATAGGTGTCAAGCAGAGAGTTGATTATAAAAGTGCGTTACTTAACAAAAAAAAAACCCTTCCCATATCATGCTATCAGCAATGGCACCATATGGAAGAGAAATGTCACAAGGCCTGAGAAAGTAAATCATTTCTTTACACAAGAAAGGTGAAGGCTACAAGAAGAATAGCAAAGCTTTACTTATCAGTCGGAATACTGTAGCAAAAGCGAAACAAAAATTTAACAAAGATGGAACTGCAACCATCTCACAGAGATGTCCAGGCCATCCATGGAAGTTAACACTTTGGCAGAAGCACCTTCTGATGAGAAGGGTTGAAGAACATCACCATGCAAGCTCACTGCAGTTAGCTAAAGAAGTAGAAAGCCAAACTGGGGTGATTGTTTCCTGTGACACAATATGGCATACACTTCAGAGGAATGGCATGCATGGGGGTCATCCACAAAGGAAGCCTCTCCTAAAGCCCATGCACAAAAAAGCCAGCCTAGAATTTGCCAGGGCCCATGCTGAAAAAGAAGAAGACTACTGGGACTCTGTACTCTGGAGTGATGAGACCAAGATAAATGTTTTTGGAACTGATGACGTCGCAAAGGTGAGGAGTACAAAGAAAAATGCATGGTGCCTACAGTGAAACATAGTGATGACAGTGTCCTTCTATGGGGCTGCATGAGTGCTGCTGGTGTCGGAGAGCTGCATTTCATTGATGGTATCATGAATTCACAGATGTACAGCTCTATATTGAAACAGAAGATGCTACCATCACTCCATGCCCTTGGTGATCGTGCACTTTTCCAACATGACAATTGTTGGCCAATTCTATATGAAATATAAAATTTCTCTGATATGAATTGGTAAATTACGAGTTCTTACCCCAAAGTAAAAGGTTTAACACAACAACCAAAATTTATTGGTGAATAGTATGGAGGTCTAAACTAACACAAACAATCTATCTAATTACATAAAAGAAATATTATTGAGAAAGCTCTAACATATTACAAAATACAAACAGTGAGACAGAAAAGACATAAGACAAACATTTAGATATATTCCATAATTGCCATGGAACTGTATGTACGGGCTTCATTCTCCTAACTGGTGTTCCAAAAAGACCTCACTCTCCATCTAGTGTCTATTGTTATAGGCCTCTCCTCCATTAGTTTTCATGGAGAAACTCTGATTGGTTGGCAAATCTATTCCCTTTCATAATTGGCTAACTTCAAATCCCCTGTATTTAGCATACACCAACCCCCTTTAAGGTACATCTTAGCACACCCTTTTTGGAAATTAAGCATGCCAGTTCATGACCTTTTCCTGGGAAATTAAGTATTCAAGAAAGGCAGGCCACCTTCATTGCATATCTAAATGATTGATCCTTTGAAGTGGATATTTGTGAAGCCGTTTGGTTCACAAAGCCGTTTGTGAACAGGTTTGGGTCCCATTATTAGATAAACTAATGCAGGCCATAGACGTGTCGCTTATCGGCCAAATCGTCGGCCGAAAAACGAAAAATCGGTCGTTCTGTTGCCACAAATGCCTACGAAAATTGGGCATTTGTCGTAGATTTTCCAGCATGACCGATAAAAGAAACGAGAAGGAACAGCGAAAATCGGCCGATGTCATTGCCCACTAACAGTGCGAATATCGGCCGATTATTCTTTCGGACAAAAATTCGGCCGATAAACGACCCGTCTATGGCCTGCATTACTCTGGCACTGAACCGTTTGAAAGAGGATTGTCAAGACTTCTGTTACACAGTAAGGAAGTTGTAATTAATATAATATTCCCTCTGGCAATTTAAACCATCCCCAACTATCTGCAGAACAGGGATTTATAAGAAGACATATTATACACCCAAAAGTATTAATATGATGATATTGTGCCACCCATAAAGCTGTGTACTCAAACAAATAAATTAAGCCCGCAGTGTACCGACTGTATGGGTTGACAGCTGCCCCTATAAAGTGAAAAGCACTTACATATGTAGGTGCCCAAAAGACCGGCACCAGTTTGTATAGCCTGTATAGTCCAAAAAAATCTTTCAAAGTCATTTGTTAATTTTTTATATAATACCTCAATAAATACTTCACTTAGAATGCTTAATCCATCTGATTTATTTGAGCTGTGTGGAACACTACCTTCATGAAAAGGAGAACCTAATTATGCTAATAAAAAAGAACCCTTATATCTCTGCTATATTTGGAATCTTGTGAATGTTCTACTGGGGCAACACATAGGATGTGCTGATAACTGGGACGGATATCCCAAGAGAGCCCGCTGCTGGTTTTCCATTTTAATATAACAATGCGATATTTGACCACTTTAAGTGGGGTCAACTTCCTTTGGTGAGTGTGAAATTCCCTTATTTCATCTGCACGTAGTGAAAGTGGATACAGTTTGGCCTACAGCAATGTACTTATATGGGACTGTCACTGTATACATTGTGATTGCCATATTATCACTTTTATGAATGTTGGATGTTTAATATTGGCTAGTTGCATATCAGCATGGATGTCACATCACTACCTTAAACTCAATCTTTCAAAAACTGAGCTTGTGATATTTCCTCCTCCCCGATCCCCCACTCATGACTTTACCATTAAGATCAACAGCACAACCATTGGTCCTTCCCCTCATGCCAGTGTGCTAGGCGTAATCCTAGACTCTGACCTCTCCTTTGGGCCCCACATCCAATCGCTGGCTAAATCCTGTTGCTTCAACCTCCGGAACATTTCCAAAATCCTCCCCTTCCTGACCAATGACACCACAAAACAACTTATCCACGCCTTGGTTATATCCCGCCTCGATTACTGCAACTCCCTCCTCACTGGTCTACCGTTACACAGGCTATCCCCCCTTCAGTCTATTATGAATGCTGCTGCTAGACTCATACACCTTACCAACCGATCAGCAACTGCTCCCCCTCTCTGCCAATCCCTTCACTGGCTTCCACTTACCCAACGTATAAAATTCAAAATACTAACCACAGCTTACAAAGCCATCCACAACACTGCCCCTAGCTACATCGCCAACCTCATCCACAGATACCGCCCAAATCGCCCACTCCGCTCCTCTCTAGCTCCCTCATCACCTCCTCCCATGGTCGCCTCCAGGACTTCTCCAGAGCCTTTCCCATCCTCTGGAACTCCCTACCACAGCATGTCCGATCAGCCCCCACCCTGTGTGCCTTTAGGCGATCTTTGAAAACTCACTTTTTCAGGGAAGCCTACCCCACCTTCACCTAAGAACTGTACTTGAATCACCTCCACCAGATCCTACCCCGCAGCTATCACCTTTTGTATCACCTCCCCCTTCCTTTAGATTGTAAGCTCCACGAGCAGGGCCCTCACATTCCTTCTGTACTGAAATGTATTGTAATTGTACTGTCTCCCTTCCATTGTAAAGCGCTGTGCAAACTGTTAGCGCTATATAAATCCTGTATAATAATAATAGTTGCCATAGGAAGTATGTAGTGTCACATTTGATTTGATATTAGCATCTGTCATAAGATGCAGAAAGATGATTAGTTTTTATTATATTTTATTTTAAATTTTGTCGCACGGTTGTTTTAGCACTTACCTATTCATTGGTTTTTCATAAGACACACCCATACTGATACAGCTCTGACTGAAATATATTCATAATTACAATATTATTTACCGTGGTTAATGGAGATTTCACATAAACTCATTATCTAACAACAATGAAGCAAAACACACATCTAAGGCCACTGTTGCATTTCTGAAGAAGAAAAGAGTGAAAGTGATTCAATGGCCAAGTATGTCTCCTGATCTGAACCCAATCGAACACCTATGGGGAATTCTGGAGAGACAAGTTGAGCATCACTCTCCATCCAGTATCCAGGCTCTAAAAGAGGTCGTTCTTGAAGAATGGAAAAAGATAGATGTTGCAACACGTCTCCAATTTTTTCATTCCATGCCTAGATGACTTCGTGCTGTCCTTACTAATCATGAAGGTCATACAAAACACTAGATGGAGTAGCTTTAGTTGTGGAGTGTATTTATTTTTGCATCAATTAATTTGAGTAATACTTTTGTAATCTAGGTTATATTATTAACCTTACTTTCATGTAATGAGCTAAACAAATGTTCTATAAAACTCAGTTTTGTCAACATTTTGGAAATTGTTCTTGTGTCTATCGAGATGTTGATTAAAATCTTACTTTTCAAAACAGGGGTGCTCATTTATGCTGAGCACTGTATATATATATATATTTTTTTTTTTGCAAGATTTTTTTTAGATGAAAGTGGAGTTACCCTTAAATGGAGTGGATGCATTTTTTTTTTACTAGCTAAGGACACTTTCAGAAAATACATGTTGATCTTGGCAGAAATGCAGTGTCCTTGTCACTGTTTTTGAGATCCACCAAAGAATATCCTCCTTCCTAGTTATTATGTTTAAGCTACTAATTGCCCTGTCCCCCATGTAATGGAGATAAAAAGATACGAACATGCTTTTAGTTGATATCAGAAGAACAGTCTAGGGTGCCAACTATGGCTCCCTTCATAAATTCAGTGGAGAAGCCACCCAGTGACTGAAGTTAATTATTTAAGGGATTACTAGGTGAAAATAAAGCAAATGAAGCTTGAAAAAAGAAAGTGAATGCAGTGACCATACTAAGAATCAGTAAACTGCAATATATTACAATTTTAGTTTTGGGTTTAGGTACACTTTAGGAATCTAATCACAAATATAATTATTTACTCACTCAATATTCAGATTTGTTTAAATAGGCCAGATTAGGATCAAAATTAAATGCTTTGAATGGGCAAGTTACATGGTTGCTTCAGAGCTGTCAGTAGCACATACTGTATACCCTTTCTACTTTATCATTTGTTTGCAATGCTTTGTTGTGTGCACTTTGTAATTATTCCAACAAAACAATACAAATTACTACAGTGGATGCATTATATGTAATATGTATAAATCTTCCCAGGTGGAGCATACGTTGGTACTGTCAGTTAAAACCCACACCCACTATTTCCCACTTTGATTGCTCAACTCTTAACTAATATTCTAAATAATCATGTTATAAATTACTTTCCAAAATTCAGAAAATTGCTCATGCCCATAACCTGTGCCACAAAAATATTATTTAAGTATTAAAAACAGTTAATGCTTTAAAAACATTTGTTAAAGTGGAACTTTAGTCAGAAATTTATGTCCTGCTAGATCACTTCACACTGGCTCCTTTTGCAGGTAAAACATTAAAAATAAGTGCCTATACTATTTAAAATCCAGTAATACACTATTTCACCCTACTCTGCACATGCTCAGTTGCTCTCTTGACAGTTTGGCTGAGGACACAGACAAATATGACAGTGTTCAGGGACGCTGGGCTTCAAAAAAATGGCAGCCTACAGCAAGAAGAAACAGGAGCAATGCTGGAGGCAATTTACAACACACACTAATTTTAATAGCATAATTATTTATGTGGCTAAAGAACATTGTTTTCAACCAAGTTTTTATGGGTAAAGTTTGGCTTTAATAAAATCATACAACATTGCCAAATAGAGCTCTCACATGCATATATTATCTTTAACCCTATAAACCCAGGTTCAATAATCTCTAATACAAAGAGTATCAATATCCTTTCTTTTACTATTACTACCAATATATGCAAGGTTAACCATGGGCATACTGTTCAAATCGTTTCTCCGTTTATCTGCTAGCATATATGTATCATAGATATGGCAAAAAAGGAAGAAATCCTGTAAACTGAATGGTAAACAGTCCAAGGTAATATATATGATTTCAATCCAAATGGGTATATTCCAGTGATGCAGTATATATGACTTCAATCCAAATGGGTATATTCCAGCATCCTGACATGAAGGTGTAGAAAAATTGCCCACTCACCGGAAGTGCAATTTTAATGTGCACATAGAAATTCCATGTAGCCTGAGGTCTCATGATTATTTGTATTGGTTACAATCACCCTGTACGCTCATTTTCATACCATAATATTCATAATAAATTTTACATTACTACACTATGAGCGTTTTCATCTCTATTACCTGGCATTGAGCCTTCACATCTCAGCCCAGCATTCCAGGAGTCCACCCAGGCTGGAGGATTTGGGAAATAGGTCCAGACCATCATCCCTGGCAGCTGTCACCTCAATAACCACCAGAGGATACTTTTATCATCAGGCTGTACCTTCACGGGACCTCCGGCTACATGGAATTTCTATGTGCACATTAAAATTGCACTTCCGGTGAGTGGGCAATTTTTCTACACCTTCATGTCAGGATGCTGGAATATATCCATTTGGATTGAAGTCATATATACTAAATCACTGGAATATACCCATTTGGACTGAAATCATATACTGTATATTACCTCGGACTGTTTACCATTCAGTTAACAAGACTTCTTCCTTTTTTGCCATATCTATGATAGTGTGTTTATCTGTATAGCGCTGCACACCCCATTTTTATGTTGTATTCTTAGAAAGGCTTTGTGGTTCCTTTTTGTGCATTAGCAGCTTTATATGGTGCGCTCGTTAACTCACACATTTATAGCATATATGTATAGTTAGTTTCCTGATCCAAGGAGTCCTTTGTTATCCACAATTGTATGTTTGTGAAAATTAAACAAAGGTCTGAAGGAAGAGAGCTTTGTTTATCCATATTTAGACCTATTTGACCTTCCATCACATTGTGGTGCTACTAGACAATTTTTACCTACTCCTACCTGAAGGCTGTAAATCAAATTTATTTTGAAAAACAGCTGCCTGTGCCTTCTGTGTAAACATGTTTTCACTGCCTTAAAACTGTGGTAGCACTGGCTAATATCTGCTCACCAATACCTGAGCTCTGGGTCACCTCATTTCTATGTGGAGTGGTGCATTCTCCCACCACCACCATGGAAAACCAACTTTTAGTTCAAGAAGTTGGCACTAGTAAGATCTGGATTGTCCACTCCACACTCCACCAATAACCCAATACAAAAAACTTTGTAGAAAAAATGTGGTGGACCCAGATTTATTTTACATATTTTAGACTTTGAACACCACAGAGCACCTCAAGCAGATCATGGCACCTATGTTAGAAATGAGTTTATGTTAAATCTCCTTTAATAGATGTAAATAATGTTATAATTACAAGTATATTTTAGTTAGATGGAAATATACAGTATTTAAACCATTGAGTGTTTTGCAGCATCAAACTATTCCTAGCTTCCATACTTGTGTAAATGCATATAGTTTTCCACTATATACATTCTGGTCTTTTGTTGTCCCTTTATCACATCTCACATGAGTTGTAAACAGCAGCCTTCTTTGAACTTCCAACAGGCTATGCCCAATATACATTTGCTAGGTACAGTGACCAATTAGGGAACAGTATATTAGCCACAGTACTGAAAGGAGGGGGGGATATAATGCTTGGTCACTAAGCTGTGGGTCTCTCTTTGTGTTGGGACACACAGCAGGCAGCCTGACCAGACCGGAAGTTGAGAGGTGAACTAACTTCATACTTGTATTGTACATTGTATTGAAAACATGGTTTTGTGGGTAATTTGTAAATATCGTAGATATCAAGGGACTTAAACCGTACATTGTGTTGTAGATACTGTTTAGTGTGTAATTTGTATATATTATATAACTCTATTAATAAATGCATATTGCAGCTGGAACTATCCCTTTTATGTAAGAACTCTTAGATCTAGCTGTGTACATGTAAATACTCCTACAGCTGTTGGGATGTATCCACAAATACATGGAACATAGGCAACACCTAACACATCTGAGAGCAATATCCTTTAAATACCATCTCATTGGCCAGACTCATCCACCTTACCAACCGCTCCGCATCTGCCACCCCCCTCTGTCATTCCCTCCACTGGCTCCCGATTGCCCAACGCATTAAATTCAAACTACTAACACAGACATACAAAGCCATTCATAACGCTGCCCCAAACTACCTCACCGACCTGATACCCAAATACCACCCTACCCGTAATCTTTGCTCCTCACAAGACCTCCTACTTTCTAGCTCCCTGGTCTCCACCTCCCATGCCCGACTGAAGGACTTCTCCAGGACTTCCCCCATCCTCTGGAACTCACTACCCATCCATCAGACTGTCACCTACCCTCCTCACCTTAAGGCGCACCCTGAAAACCCATCTCTTCAGGGAAGCCTACCCCGTCCTCACCTAACAGCCGATCTCCTCCTACCACTCCATCCCCCACAGCCACTTCCTCTTGTACCACTATCCCCTCCCTCCTAGATTGTAAGCTCGAAAGAGCAGGGCCCTTGACCCCCTCGTGTATTGTTTTGTTACTGTATTGTCTCATGTACTGTCCCCCACTATAATGCACAGCGCTGAGCAAACCTTTTAGCACTATATAAATACTGTATAATAATAATAATCTCACACTTTGAGATTGCACAGCAGAGCTCAATCAGTAGTTAGTATCTACGACAACAACAATTTAAAAATCAGAAAGAATAATGTAAAAACCTACTAAGAACTTACTAACATGTATACAATTTAAGTATATACCAATAACAAAAAAGAAAAAAACATAATAAACAAAAGAGGGAAAAGGAAGAAGGGATACAAGTTAAACAAAATAAAAAGTGCCAGAATCCAATAAGTAATCCATCTAAACATGTGGTGAATGAATTGGTCTTGTAGGAACAATTTGTTCGGGTTGCTTGCAATGACTAATTTCTTGAGGTTCTAAAATTCCAGGACAGTACAAATACAAATACCAACCAAATGACCCATTTTTGGAAAGTAGACATCCTAAAGTAATAAATAAGAGGTATGGTGAGTTTTTTGAAGTTGTCATTTTTTTGTCACAATTTTTTGGAAAATGAAAAAAAAAATGTATTTTTAAATTTTTTACATGCTGTCAACAATGCAGTAGAGCATCATCATATGAGTGGTGATCAAGGATACTGACTGGTGACTGTATGTAAAAAAAACATTTTTTTTTTGCAATTCTTTTTACATACTTTGACCAGAGTAGTTCAGTGTGACACTGTACTACTCTGGGGAAGTGATGATGATTTTTTACACTGATTGCTTATAACATTGATGATCACTGTTATAAGCAATCATTTTTTATAAATGGCATCCATTCATGTACCATTATGTACAATTGTGATAGCTGTGATTGGTAATAAAAATATTTGCAACAGATCAGTAATGTATCTTGAAATGTATCTCCTGCCTCTATTTGTTGTTCTTTGAGGTATGTGTGGCAGATGTCCTTCTCTCATACCTTTTGCTATGCTGTATTTATAATGCTATGCTGTATTTATAATGCTGCTATCTAAGTTTTTTAAATGGATGTTTTTCATTAAAGCGTCATATTTTCCTTTTTAACTGATTGTATATTAACAACCTTTTGGATTACTTGGGCCTTCTGATTTATTAATAGATAAAATAGTTTGGAATCATCAGTGTATTACCCTTCCTATCAGCAAAAAAAAGCAATCCAGGTAGTTTTCAACTTTATCACCTCCTCCAGCTTGTTCTACACTGCAGAAAAAAGAGAAAGGTCTCAAAAGACCCCGTGGACAAACACAGATCAAATGATTAGACTCTTCTTATTTAAGGAAAATCATGGGCACTATGTAAAGGGTAGTGCTAGATCATTAGATAGTCTTGAATCTCCAGAGCCCTGAGATCCAGATGACCACCCAAAATCACCCATTTTAAAATCAGCCACTGAATTCCCCTAGAAGTCACAAAAACACAGGCAATAGACCAACTAACACAGATTGATGGACAGACTGTATCAAAAACAGATTAATAAATAATTAATAAATACAGTAAGAATAGAAAAAAAGGCAAAAAAGAAGTGTTTTGTATAAGTGAATGTACAATATATGTATCTACGATATATATATATATATATATATATATATATATACAGTTAGGTCCATATATATATAATGTACAGTACCTCACAGAAGTGAGTACATCCCTCACATTTTTGTAAATATTTTATTATATCTTTTCATGTGAAAACACTGAAGAAATGACACTTTGCTAAAATGTAAAGTTGTGACTGTACAGCTTGTATAACAGTGTAAATTTTGCTGTCCCCTCAAAATAACTCAACACACAGTCATTAATGTCTAATCCGCTGGCAACAAAAGTAAGTACATCCCTAAGTTAAACTGTTCATCTTTTCTCCACATTTGGTGGTCCTGTGTGAGCATTCAACCATTCTGGCAGGAGGTTCACAGGCTTGTAGTGTCTGTGACTACCGTACCCGTAGTTTTCTCCCCAGCTCAGTTTCTTCTCCATCACTCCTCCCTTCCTAGGGGACACTACTTTAAATTTTTAGCCATGCATGTGGTCAATGCAGCCAGACTCTGTCTTCCCGTTCTATGGGGCTCCACTCACCCCCCCCCTCCATACATGACTGGCGTACCCGTGTGGGTAAAATGGCGGAAATGGAAGAACTGATTGCGTCTGCACTTGACACCCCTACTAAATTCTCCCATACCTGGGCCTGCTGGACTCACTTCAAAACTACCCCTACATTCCAGTCCCTCATGGACCAATCTGTCTGATTTAGCTCAGTTCGCCTGCTGGTGATACTCCATTACACTAGATCTTATGGTAGGCATTGATATCCCCCTCAGTGTTTTATCCCCACCTACATGACTGTGGTGATAGTTTATTTCTTGACCTCATCCATGCTTAATCCCCGGTATTGCCGATAATACAAACTCCGCTCGTTTCCCTTCCCCCTCCCCTTTTTTTTCTCTTCTCTTTCTTCTTCTTTTCCTTTTCTTTTTCTCTCTCCTTCTCTCTTTTCTCCCTTTTGATACATGCTCTGATAGATTTGGATCATACTCAAGAGAACACTAGGCTTGCTAATATTTTACTCTCCCTACTTTTATCAGCTGCCCTTACGACAATTTAAGTCTACTTTCAGATACCTCTATTGTCATAACCTTATGGCTTTGCCTTGAACATGGATGCCACGTTTCCCCTCCCTCCCTCTACAGCTCTGCATTGCGAAGTACACGCATAGGAGGTTCAACGCGGCAACATTCCAAAGCGCATTACAATAATGCCTGAGTACTACAAGCATAACCTTGTCGTAGCACAGTATAACGGTGTTGCATATACTTCTGCATTTGATTTCTTACTTCTTTGTTGTATGCATTGCCAAATGTCTCATTTATGCATCATTTGCATGTCTTGTGTAGCATTCTGCATTTCATCAACAAAGGTTTTTTTTTGGAGAAAAAAAAAAAGAAAATGTTCAAATTGGGCCCAATTAGCCAATTTCACTCCCAGATGTAATGTGATTTGTTAGTGTTACAAGGTTTCAGGTGTGAATGGGGAGCAGGTGTGTTAAATTTGGTGTTATCGCTCTCACTCTCTCCTACTGGTCACTAGAAGTTCAACATGGCACCTCATGGCAAAGAACTCTCTGAGGATCTGAAAAAAAGAATTGTTGCTCTACATAAAGATGGCCTATGTTATAAGAAGATTGCCAAGACCCTGAAACTGAGCTGCAGCATGGTGGCCAAGACAATACAGTGGTTTAACAGGACAGGTTCCACTCAGAATAGGCCCCGCCATGGTCGACCAAAGAAGTTGGGTGCATGTGCTCAGCATCATATCCAGAGGTTGTCATTGGGAAACAGACGTATGAGTTCTGCCAGCATTGCTGCAGAGGTTGAAGGGGAGGGGGGTCAGCCTGTCAGTGCTCAGACCATACGCCAAACACTGCATCAAATTGGTCTGCATGGCTGTCGTCTCAGAAGGAAGCCTCTTCTAAAGATGATGCACAAGAAAGCCTGCAAACAGTTTGCTGAAGAAAATAAGACTAAGGACGTGGATTACTGGAACCATGTCCTGTGGTCTAATGAGACCAAGATAAACATATTTGGTTCAGATGGTGTCAAGCATGTGTGGTGGCAACCAGGTGAGGAGTACAAAGACAAGTGTGTCTTGCCTATAGTCAAGCATGGTGGTGGGAGTGTCATGGTCTGGGGCTGCATGAGTGCTGCCGGCACTGGGGAGCTTCAGTTCATTGAGGGAACCATGAATGCCAACATGTATTGTGACATACCAAAGCAGAGCATGATCCCCTCCCTTCAGAGACTGGGCCGCAGGGCAGTATTCCAACATGATAACAACCCCAATCCCACCTCCAAGACAGCCAGTGCCATGCTAAAGAAGCTGAGGGTAAAGGTGATGGACTGGCCAAGCATGTGGGGCATCCTCAAATGAAAGGTGGAGGAGCGCAAGGTCTCTAACATCCACCAGCTCCATGATGTCATCATGAAGGAGTAGAAGAGGACTCCAGTGGCAACCTGTGAAGCTCTGGTGAACTCCATGCCCAAGAGGGTTAAGGCAGTGCTGGAAAATAATGGTCGCCACACAAAATGTTGACACTTTGGGCCCAATTTGGACATTGTCACTTAGGGGTGTACTCACTTTTGTTGCCAGCGGTTTAGACATTAATGGGTGTGTGTTGAGTTATTTTGAGGGGACAGCAAATTTACACTGTTATACAAGCTGTACACTCACTACTTTACATTGTAGCAAAGTGCCATTTCTTCAGTGTTGTCACATGAAAAGATATAATAAAATATTTCCAAAAATGTGAGAGTTGTACTCACTTCTGTGAGATACTGTATGTACTGAAAACATTTACTTAGAAATTATTGAAAACTGTTTTCCATGTAAAAATATAAATACATTTTTACACTATATGCTTCTACATACATCTTCTTCAGGATTGCAGTGCTTAGAGGCCTTTCCAGGTCCATGATTATTCCTTTACCACTATGGTAAGCCTAGCCCAACTGGGGGCTGTTCAAAAGAAGTGCTGTGATGAGAAAAATAATTGACAAAGGATTTAAAAAATAGAAGGAAAACAGACTGTGACTGCGAGTGGAGATGGTTCCATAATCCTTATGATTCACTCATTATAGCTGGTTAATGAATTATTACTGTGATATTGTACAAGGCAGCCTCCTAATCATCAGCGTCCATTGAGAATATCAAGGCAGTGTATGTTGTAGTAAGTATTCGAATCTCATCCCACTGGCTTCTTATTAGCATACATCCAGCAGAAAATCAAGAAAACAGAACAGAATCTACAGCATAATTTAATGTTTTTTTCTGCAGGCTTATTATTTTTTTAGACGTAGGAGAGCAGAAAGCATTTAAATTAAGCAGCCTCTAGTTTATACCATATCAATTATATCAATGAAATTATGTTGCTTAATTTGTTTTAATTCCAACAAGATGTTTTACAGTTTAATGTTCCCTTCTTCATTTTTGTCTTTAAGTGTCTGTAATCAAGCTAGCAGTGGTGCTTGAAATATTTGGCAAATCTTTGGCTGAGCTTGTCTAATTTGACAAAAGCTGAATGTAGTTAGCTAATAGCATTTGAATTCTACTTCTGTATTCTTCAAACGTAAAAAACTAAAAAAACTAAAAAAAAAAAGCTGCAGGTCATATAGGCTTGGACACTTAAATACAAAAACGTTAAGCAAAATTTCAGCATAACTTTGTCATATATGTGCAGGTTAAAACATGAAAGACAGATTTTAAACCTAAAAATCTTCACTATGGTTGACATTGTAACAACAGATATTAATATAGACATTTTAGTAATAAAAGAAATATATAGGTTTTGTGTGGAGTGGTAGCCATGCCCATACAGCTGACAAAAGGGTAAAATTTAGCCTCCATCCAAACCTAGGTCCCGGGTGGATTTTAAGCCTTAATTATTCAGCACAGAGATTTTTTTTTTACTCCTTTCCCTTTTAAAATGATAGTCATGCTGTTAGGCATAACAATTGTTCATGAGTGAGAGCTGCTTATTGTCCCTCTTGATTTTGCCTCTAAGGCAAGCTTCTTACTCAGCTTAGGTCAAGGGTCACCTGCTAAATCATGCATACCCAGAATCCCTTGTGAATTATGCAGTTGACAAACTGCCGCTAATGATTAGTAAAACCTGCATTAAAACCCTGGCACCAAATTGATATTACTTGAGTGATGGATTACACCTCTAATGAGCGGATTATTGCCACAAGTGACCTTGCTGACTGAAAAGAGTGTTTCAATAAAACTAACATCTTTCAGTATCTCATGTCATTGTAGAAGTTCAATATACTGGCTATTTGTTACTGTCTAAAAAATGATACATTTTCGCAGCCAAACATGTGACTGAAGCAGACAAAGAAAAACAATGAAAATTACTAATTATGCTTTTATCAAATGTACAATAATAACTGTATATACAGTACATACAAGCAATCTTGTTTTATTTGCATTATCTGGCACAAAATGCATCAACTTTGCGATTTTCTCATGCTTATCAATACTACAGATTGGAGACTAAAGGAAAAAATAAAAAATATGCCTATGACAGCTTTGTATGTATATTTGTTATTTCGAAAGTTAGATTGTAGTTTAATATGGTAAAAGACTATGTGGAAAAAGTGCTACCCATCGCAACCAGAAAATGATCAGCTTTTGTTGGTTTTAAGTGTTTTAAATGACTTCTATGTTTTTTTTTATACCTCTCTTTTGTGCACCACAAGTCAAACTAACGGTACTAAAATTTGGGGAATATGTGTCCTTGACATGAACCTTTGGTCAACAGAATACTATATAACTAACTTATTAGGACACAGCTTTGCCACAGAAGGAACCACACCCCACAATGGGTGGAAAAGGCATATGATAAGTCCAAGAGTCTGTCAGAAGTGGCAGTGTTAGAATGGAGGAAAGTTAGGAAACATTATACCTCTTTTATTGCAGGGAACCTCTCTTTAAAAGTGTCAGTTTCTCAGCAGACTTTTGGGTTCCATTTTTCAGGATCATTGCTGTGTTCAGTGGGGTGTGCAGCAGGAAAAAAAAACTTGCTTTCATGGTTATCATAGTGCCAGATCCACTTTAAATCTTGCTTGTTTCTTTATTGTACAGTGAAAACTGCAAACCACAAGGGGCACTTGCAGAATGTTAGGAGGCATTTAAGATTAAATGCTTTGTATTCCTTTGGTAAATTATGGTAGAAAAGTCTTGGTGGAGTTTATCAATTACAGGGAAAAAAAGAGAGAATTTTATGTACCGTGAAAGAGAGCTTATACAGCAATTTGTGAAGCAAAATAAAGTTTTACAGATGTATGCTGATGTTAGATGGGTTAGAACAACTATCAAATTTTTTTTATTGCAGTCTATGTCCCCACTAGGTAGATTCTTTATCAATAATTGTCTTGGCAATCTCTGTCACTGGGACTAAAAGTGAGAGAAAATTCAAAATTCCCTCACCAGAACAAGAATAGAGAACTCATCCAATATGAACACTTGTCCCTATGACAATTGCCTAACCCTTGGTCCACACTAGTGCCATTTTGCGGGCTGCAGCATGGCAACCCATTGAATGGGCTGCCATGTCTTGCAAAATGGAAGCAAAGTTCCCAGCACCTTTCCAGAAATTGCAGCCTTCACTGGGAACTGCACTACAGTGCAGTTCCCAATGCAGGTGCGATTTCCAGTGCAGGTGGCGTACCATTAAGACTAACTACTGTAAGTGCCATTAAGCGGGTGGTTGCAGTTGCAGGATGAAGTGCAGGTCCTGCAGTGGCTTTTAGCCGCACTAGTGTGAACCACTAATAAGAGAGGATTTTACCTAATTTAAAGAAACTTGCTCATGTCTCTATAGGAGAGGAAGATACATCTCTCCAATCGGATGAAAAAACCCAGACAGTTGTCTTAATCATTCCCTACTCTTCTAAATCTAAAAAAAAAAAAACACTTTTAAACTGATTACGGTTGTCGCAACTGTTTGGGCCGTCATCCAACTACTAGACTTTGCTCATTTGGTGGGATCCAAATATATCAATATCTTGATATATAATATCTATGACAGCATTCTTTTTGTCAATGGTTGTAATAAGGCTGATACCCGCAGCATCATTAGCAACCTGTGACGTCACCCAGACCCAGATTTGCTAGACAAGAATCCCTGGCCATGTAAACAAAGGAGTGGGGATAGCACGGACATCACTGGCCAGTTACTGTATGGTCACATGGTCATATTTAGTCAATAACATCAACTGGGAGACCTTGCATTTTAGCCTCCATTTAGTGGCAGGGCCCCAGCAATTGTCATTAGGCTTGAGTGAGCAATGGGAGCAGATCCTGTTGGCAGATTTCTTTCTTTTGACAGGTCAGCCAAGGTCGTTCATCATGACTGAAGTGGATTTGCATCTCTGGATGATGTGATTTATGATGGATGTACATTGTGGTTCTTTTTTGGGGGTAATTTTTTTTAAAGGACTTGTCAAAAGGTGTCTTATTTTACTGTGTACATTATTGGGGGGAATGAGTAGGGGTACTCTCACTCATTCTTATGGGAGTGTTATCTGGCAACCCCTTT
Source organism: Staurois parvus (assembly GCF_062004578.1). Classification (NCBI taxonomy): domain Eukaryota; kingdom Metazoa; phylum Chordata; class Amphibia; order Anura; family Ranidae; genus Staurois; species Staurois parvus. Next base: position 7,132,009 of record NW_028318430.1, on the reverse strand, counting down.
ATCTTAAAGGGGGTTTCCAGATGCTGATAAGCCACAATAGAAATACCTTACAGCACCGCTTCAAGCTGGAGATGGGAAAAAGGAGTCACCCCATTGGCAGATGAAAGGATGGAGCAGGTGTCCAGAAGTGATTCCAGCATCAGCCAATTCAAAGGGGAAATAGACACCATTCAACCAAATCCAGGAGTCAGCCACTGCTCCAGCCACGCCCTCTGATGCATTTTGCCCTGTCCACTGGGGCTTGATCACAGTGGCCAGATCTGACTCCCATGGTTGGTTAAGCGGTGTCCATTTCCCCATTGTATAGACCCCCATAACCACAGATCCAGGGTTATGGGAAAGGGGCCCTTGTCCTCATCATGTGCCAGGAAGGTGCCCCCAACAAGGCATCCCTCTTATGTAGAGGGCATGTGGCCTTGTACAGTATAGGAGGAGAGCCATGCTCCTAGAGCCCCTTTTCTCATCTGCCAGGCTCCATGCTCAGCTAAGGATCTAGTATGAATTTTGGGAGGGACCTCATCCTTTTTTTCTTGTTTTTTTTGTTTGGAGTTACATAGAAGCATAGAAAAGTGATGGCAGAGAAAGAGTGGTCCATCAAGTCTGACTTTTTTGTCTGAGTATAGATCTGTGCTTGTCCCACGCATGTTTGAAGCTATTTACTTTTGACTGGCTCGCTACCTCTGCTGAAAGTTTATTCCAAGTATCAACTACTCTTTCAGTAACATAATACTTTCTGAGATTACTTTCTGAGATTAGTTTTGAGCTTTCCTCCAGTTAGTTTAAGGTCATGTCCCCGTGTTGTTGATTTTGGTTCCATGTTGAAAATCCTTCCCTCCTGAACCTTATTTACCCCCTTGATATATTTAAATTTTTCAATCATGTCTCCCCTTTCCTCCAGACTGTACATGCTAAGTTCCTGAAGTCGCTCTTGATATGTTTTATCCCCCAGACCTTTCACCCCCTTTAATATTAATATATATAATTTTTAGGAAAAGCTAATGACATTTTTTTTGTATAGGGTGCTCAATTAACATTATATAAGACCCTCATTTAGAATAAGTGTCTGGTATAGGTGAAATTAATCCTCGCCTGTTTGTTTACAGACAGTTGGAAACAGTTGGAAGCTGTCAATTGCAGCAATTTAAACAGTATTTTTTTCTTTGTAAATATCACTTTTGCTCTAACATTTATCATACAGATGTACTGCACCATGTCATTGGTTGGTATAGGGCACGGGTGTCAAACTCCAGCTGTTATTATTATTATTATTATACAGTATTTATAAAGCGCCAATAGTTCCCTCAGCGCTGTACATTACAAAGGGGGACAGAACATGTGACAGAACAATACCAATACAATGTGATACACGAGGGGTTCGAGGGCCCTGCTCTTTCGAGCTTACAATCTAGGAGGGAGGGGATGGTGGCACAGGAGGAGATAGCTGTGGGGGATGGAGTGGTAGGAAGAGTGGAGGAGGTCGGCAAGTTAGCAGGGGGTGGGGTAGGCTTCCCTGAAGAGATGGGTTTTCAGGGTGCGCCTAAAGGAGAGGAAAGTAGGTGATAATCTGATGGGTTGGGGCAGGGAGTTCCAGAGGATGGGTGACACCCTGGAGAAGTCCTGGAGGCGGGCATGGGAGGAGGAGACCAGGGAACTAGAGAGAAGGAGGTCTTGTGAGGAGCGGAGTGTGCGTGCTGGGCGGTACTTGGATATTAGGTCAGTGATGTAGTTCGGGGCAGTATGGTGGACAGCTTTGTACGTCAGCGTTAGGATTTTGAATTTGATCCGTTGCGCAATCGGAAGCCAGTGGAGGGATTGGCAGAGGGGGGTGGCGGAGACAGAGCGGTTGGAAAGGTGAATGAGTCTGGCAGCCGTATTCAGGATCGACTGAAGCGGGGATAGCCAGCGGCGAGGCAGGCCAGTGAGGAGGGAGTTGCAGTAGTCGAGTCGTGATATGATGAGAGAGTGGATGAGCTGTTTAGTGGTTTCTGGGGTTAGGAACGTGCGGATTTTGGCGATGTTGCGGAGGTGGAGTCTGCACGAGTTTGTTAAAGATTGGACTTGAGGCTGGAAGGATAGGTTGGAGTCCAGAATGACACCCAGTACTCTGGCCTGCAGGACGGGTTTGATGGTAGCGTTGTTGGATGTGATGGAGAAATCAATGGGGGGTGGTGTCCGGGCTGGGGGGAAGACAAGAAACTCGGTTTTGGAGAGGTTCAATTTAAGGAAGTGGAGCTGTTGCCAAACTACAAGTCCAATGAGGCATTGCAAGATTGACAGTTACAAGCATGACTACCAAAGGCAGAGGCATGATGGGACTTGTAGTTTTACAACAGCTGGAGGGCCACCATTTTGACACCCCTGGTATAGGGCATTCCCTAGGCATGTTATTTAAAATACTGTATATTTCTATGTTCAATGTTCCACTTAGAATATTATTATAATCTCTGCTCTCAGCCAAATGTATTTTTTTTTATTTTGTTTTGCTTTGGTACAATTTCCCCAGGACAGTGACGAGCCCTCCATGCCATTTGTCTGACAGTCCTTTGCTTATTAGTCTAGAAAATGGCCATTGCTATTGTTTAATACTTGGCTCCCATTCACTTTAATGGGTTTCAGATTCAGCACCTGAACATTTGGCCCATCCCTAAAGCTGAGGACTGTAGCACTGGGTAAGAGATAATGGGACACAGAAGTCACTGAAAGAGTGCTGTCTTAAATATAAAATATGACTGACCTGCAGCTATACTGAACTGCTAGCTTTTATTCAGTCTGTGGAGGAAACAAAGTAGATAACCTTTTGCAGTCAGAACTTCCCCCTGTCCTTTTATACCCTTAGCAAAATCTGCGAACGTACTAGGCCAAATTAGTAATAGGGTAAGGAAAATACATGGGCAACATTTTACATGAAGATAATTTTGCTTGCTGGGTAGTTCTATAAAAGTAAATAGTTATTTTGTACCCTGGTACCCATTGTCCAACAATTTTATCTTTGCAAAAATAATTTTAATTTAAGAGTAGTTAATGAGGTGAAGTTGTGCTGACTGTGTGAGCAAAAATACTGTTCTTTTAATTTTCTTTGCACATGCTTCAGTATTCTTTGCAAAATGAATTTTTGTTTCACCTTTTTAATATAAAAGAAAATTCCCCTTGCAAAGTAAGATTCACTTAGAAAGTGAATATTCTCTACTCTTATTCTCTGTCTATAAGGATCGCACCACAAGCTTGATTATTTTTTCTTTCTTTTGACAATATATAGGTTTGCTATATATTTTATATATTGCTGTTTGTATTTTAGGGCTCGTCCACACCAGTTATGTTGAACTATATTGATCTGCATAGATCAACACAGGCTCAATGCCAGAACACAGAAAAGAAAAAACAATTGTTTTCTACCTGACCTGTTCATACCACAAGACTGCCTTGAGGTGAGTTACAGTGCATTGTTAAACAAATGCAGACATGCTACCATTTTCCACAGTGCGCAGCAGCCCACCTGAAGTCTGCATAGAAAGGAATAAAATGTCATTTTATGGCATTTCAAGAAGGTTAAAAAAGAAGAAAAAAAGGTAAACAGAGCCTTGCATTGCAAAAAAGCAACCACCAGCTGTACACAGAAGCCACCAGCCTGCATGCTCAAACGGTCCTCTTTTGCTGGTGTGAATGAGCCCTTAACTGCTTTACTGCAGTTCTATATCAGAACTACTGCTACAGGGAGGCGGGGGGTGCGCAAAATCATGTATACATGATTTTGCATTTAGATAGGGGGCGTGCGACATTGGCGGCCTCACCTCTCGATCACCGTGTCCCGGCCGGCGATTCCCCGCCGACACCTGATGATCACCGTGTATCACGGGCAGGGGAGAGACCTGTATGTAAACAATACAGATCTCTCCCTTGTCAGCTCCTGCACACTGCTTTGTATGGCTCTGCATAGCAGAGCCATACAAAGCAAGGTGCTTACAGTGTAAAGCACACACACAGAGCACACAGTTAACCCTTTGATCACCCCAGATGTTAACCCCTTCCTGCCCAGTGTCATTAGTACAGTGTCAGTGCTTTTTATTCGCACTGATCACTGTATTAGTGTCACTGGGGATGTCAGTGACAGTTAGTAAGTCCCCTCCCCCATGTCAGAATGCCTGCCGCTGTCCCGCAGTCCCGTTATAAGTCACTGTTTGCCGTCATTACTAGTATAAAAAATTTTAAAAACTTCCAGTATCTGTACCACCATTTGTAGACGCTATAACTTTCACATAAACCAATTAATTTACACGTATTGGGATTTTTTTTTAGAAAAGACATGTAGCAGAATACATTTTGGCCTAAATTTATGATGAAATTTGATTTTTTTATTTTTTTTACTGAACATGTTTAAAAGCAAAAAGTCAAAAATATTGGTTTTTTTCTCAAAATTGGCGGTCTTTTTTATTGCGCAAAAAAGAAAAACCGCAGAGGTGATCAACTACCACTGAAAGAAAGCTCTATTTGTGGGAAAGAAGGACACCAATTTAATTTCTTTGCATGACCGCGCAATTGTCAGTTAAAGTAGCGCAGCACCGTATAGCAAAAAATGGCCTGGTCAGGAAGGGAGATAAATCCTCTGTAGGGCAAGTGGTTGAACAAATGAAAAAGTGAAATTGAGTTTATTATATGTTGTTTAACCCCTTCATGACTGAGGGTAAAACAAATCTTAATGCCTAGATCCAATTTTGCAACTTTGACATGTGTTAGTAAAACTGTAGATGTGATCACAACTTCTTTGTCTATCCACGTGGATTTTACCTTGTTTTTTTTCAAGATAAATTGAGCTTTCATTCTGTGGTAAATGGTAATGTATATCTCCTGATTTCTTTTTTTTTTAAGATCAAACTGAAACTGGCCCAAAATAGTAGAAAAAATCATTTTATTTCAAATTTTCTTGTATATTTCTTGCTATTACCATAACTTACCACCAAAAGAAAAAAACAAAAAAAATATCCTGTTCCTGACAATTACAGCTATACCACATATGTGTATGTAATTTTTTTTTTTTACTAACTGACACTGATACTCATTTTTTAACAAAGCAGTTTTGTTAAAAAAAAACCTACCTAAAATATTCTGACCCTGAACTTTGACCCTGACCTTGACCTTTGACCCTGCCCTTGACCTCACACTAACCCTGACACTGACCAAGATCAAACCTTGATCTAGCAATTTTTTTCTAATTTTTAAAAATATTACACACTTTTGTTTGTTTGCATCATTCTCACCTGCAAGGAGAGTACGATACAGTATATCTTTCTCTCTTTTCAGAAGAGAAATAAAACACATGGGTGGGTGGCACAGTGACTGATCATTGTGATAGCCAATCAGAGACTATCACAGTAATCAGGTGACTGGGTTGGAGACCTAGGGCTCTTGATGAGAGTCTGGTCTCTGTGCTGAAAGCAGGGGATAGCAACTGCATACATATACAGTGTTGCTGCTAAGAGTGACTGAATAAGGAGAATCATCAAGTTATAATTTTTTGTTTATTTTAAATATCTGCATGTACTTCCACCTGTGAAGAATGATGCAATTTGGGAAAGTAATGATCATGCAAAATGAACTTTTGTGGCTTACATTATGTGTTCACATCTAAGGTTTTACAGATTCTAGGGTAATATCTGGCATTGTAGGAAGAGCACTTTTAGGGATTAATGTTGTATACACATAGTTCTTCACAATTTCTACATTTCTGCCTGGCAAGGGTTGTTGTTTTCTGTCTGGTTTCAGTGGAGATCATGAGCAGATTTGACTTTGACATATCAAGTAAATAGTAAATCATGTGTATCCATTAAGCAAAGTAGTTTTTTTCATTGCCAACTTAGGTTTCATTTATTATTTATGGATTTAATTCTGCTCATATGAAGGATGCATTAAGGAAGCATTTATTTATTATTAATGTAAAATAACACAACTGATAAGATAAACACATTTCACTTGCTTTTTAGCAACCTGGGTCATATCATAGACAGCCAAACCTGCTTGTTAATTGATGTGTTCATTGTAAGCTTTAAAACAAGATATAAATTATACATTATTTTATTTCAATATTAGAAATGTATATTGTTACTGTATTAACTGAATTAATATTCCCTATGCGATAATATCTGTGGCATTCTCTTTGATCGTATTATCAGACCTAGAAAACAAATTTGGTGAGCAGCAATAGCATGGGCTGAACACAAGAAGACATTGGTCTGCATATTCCCCTTCATTACGAGGCCATTTTTCAGTTTTCAGTGCTGTCATAGTTTGACTAACAATGACTTGGTCACACTATACCCAAATATATGGTATATCTTTTTGGAAGGCAGATAGAGCTTTCTTTTAATGGATTTAACATCACAGTGAGTTTTATTACAGTATTGAGAAGAAGCCAAATATTTGGTATTTGCTTACATTTACCTTTCATTTTTATTACTTTAAAAAATGATCCCACAATCATTGGTGGTCAGTTGCACTTTAAACCCCTATCTTTAAAAAAAGCTATTTTACAATTATTGGTTGTCAGTGGCCCTTGAACTCCCCCCCCCCCCCCCAATCCTAAGAAGAATCACACAATCATTGGTAGTCAGTAGCACTTTAAACCCCCCACCTTAAAGCAAAAAAATCTAAAAAAACATTGGTGGTCTGTAGCACTTTGAACCTCTAAATTAAAACAAAAAGTCCACAATCATTGGTGATAAGTGGAACTTTAACAAAGTCACCTTTAAAAAAAAAATTCTACAGTTATTGGTGGTCAGTAACATTTTAACCCCCTACCTTAAAAAAATAACATACTGCAATCATTGGTGGTCATTGGTACGTTACGATCCTCTTCACCTTTAATCTGCCATGATGTTCCTTCCTTCTTGTGTTTAGAAACATTCAGCATTCCTCTTTCTAGTGGACGGGGTGCATGTTTGTAAACACTGGCAGTGTTTATGCTTGTGATGGCTATAATTGGGTGTAGAGCCACTCTGAATGGCTCTGTACATTGTGACTATGATCTGAGCAGTCCAATGACAGCTCATTCATAGTCATTCATGGGAGAACTGGCTGTCCTTGTTATTTTTTATTTATAAACAGCACTCCAAAAAAATAGAATAAACAGTATTGGGGTGGTTAATCAACTTCCAATTCACTGAAAACAAAGGACATGACACATTTCTTTCTCAGTAGATTGAGCAACAATAGTTATGCCCAAGGACAACCCTTGTTATTTGTTCTCTGCATGAAAGTTAATAAGCAGGACTAGATTTTTAATTTAAAGTAAAAACCTGTGACTCCTGATTGCAAACAACTATGTCTATGTACCAATCGGAAAATAGTAGATGGGTGTTTTATATATACCGTACACCTACAATAATAATCTAATGTTTGTGGCTAAGTATAGTATAGTGATTTTGCAGATGGAGGGAATAAAGGAAAGCAGATACATTTTCCATACTCCATAAACAAGAATCAAGCTGAGCCTAGAGCCTAAGTACACCATCAGTATTAGAGTTACAGTGTCTATAAAGAATCCAAAGTCAACAAAAACGTTCAAATACAGATCAGCTCAAATAGTTTAATACACATAACAAGAATTTTTTAATTCATATTTTTATTCAACTACCTTAAAGTCACATTAAACTATGGTTAAAAAAACATCTGTACAAGTATGTATGTTTAACTCAAAAAAGTAGCTTCTATTGCTGTCAGCCTTCTGCAAATTCCTTTTTTTTTTTGCTATGATATGACCTCCTGTTGGAGGGTGGCTATGTTCATTCTCCATGGTTCCACTGTATGAAGAAAAGTAGCCACTCTCTCTTGCTCACTCCGAGGATGGACAAGGGACTATAGACACTAGACTATAGGATTTTTAATCTGCATGGTGCACTGCACATGACCACTGCTAATGTGACCTCAATCAAAACAAATGAAAGTGAGGGGAAAAGTAGAGGTTCAGGAGCTCAAGGAGGATATTCAAGGAGGAAGAAAAACACAGTAAGAACAATTACACAAAAAAAAGATTACAGAGCCATTAAGTAGTGGATGCGTAAGGGTTAGTTTGGGAGAATTAGGATATTGTTTAGTGTCACCTTAAGCTGAACAAGCTTTTCCATTTTCATCCAATGAGCTAAAACCCCCACTATACAGCTTATTGTTTCTTGATCTGTAAAACCAAATATGAAACAAAAACCTGACTGTGTGGTCAGCATTGATAATGCTATAATTTGAATAAACTGTTTCCTAAGAATTATGAAAAGGATCATAGCCAATACTTGGGGCATTGTTTATTACATTCTTTGGATTCTCAGAGTTGTATGATAGGTCAAAGTGTATTACAGAAAAAAAGTTGTTGTCATCTTTAGGAAAAGGAGTTTTGACATGTATTCAATATGATTACATTAGAACAAGTGGGCTGTGATTGATAACCTAATATTCAAGCAATGCAAATCATCAATCACTAGAGGTATAATATCAATTATTCAATGAAGCAGTCTAATGCAGAAATCAATGTTGGAAGTGAATATAAGAAACTTCCTTTCCCTGTGGAATCCACAGTAGAAAATATAAATAGAATACATAAAAATTGGACACCATAATAATCCATGCAACAAGAGCAGTTTATCCTGCTCTGGGAAAAAAAGAAGAGGTATAGAAGAAATGCAAATAATTTTGTTTTCTTTCAGTCTACATTTTATCATTTTATTATAAGAAATTAGACTGGACATGGGACAGACCATTTCCTGTATTTATCAGTTTTTTATGGTATTGTGGTTAGATTTCACAAATTATTTCTTTAAATTTTTTTATTAGATTTGTACATTTATGACAAATATTGGATATTGAATACATTGACTTATTTTCTCTGTAGTTTTAAAATATGGAAACATCATCATTTCTTTAGATGAGATAGATATGAGATATAATATACACACATATATATTTTTATTTTTATGTTTTATTTTTTGCATAGTTAGAAATTTATAAAAAAAATCTTACAAATAACAGTTAATGCAGGAAGCACATCCTAACACGTTGTGGGTTTTATTTACTAAAGCTGGAGAGTGCAAAATTAGATGCACTTCTACATGGAAACCTGCATTAGCTTCCAGGTTTTATTGCCAAAGCTTAACTGAACAAGCTGAGGATAGAAGGTGATTGGTTACCATGAACAGGTGCACCAAGTAAACAATGCTAAATGAACATTCACTACTCTACTACTGCCAATTTTCACACAAAAATTGCCCCAGATTCCTGTCACTCATTTTCTGCCAACAGTACAACTAACACGTGTTGTTTCTTATACTACACTGTAAAGACAACTACCAAAAAATGTAGCAGAATACATTTTGGTCTACATTTATGAAGAAATACTATTTTAATATGTTTTATACCAAATAAGTAAAGCATTTTCTTTTTCAAAATGTTCAGTCTTTTTTTTTTGTATAGTACAAAAACAGTGGTTAATAAATATCATCAAAAGAAAGCTTCATCTGTCTAAAAAAAATGATATAAAATATATTTGGGTACAAACTATCAGTGCAACTGAAAAATGACCTGGAAAAGAAAGGGGTTTAATATGCTGGTATTGAGGTGGAAGACAATGCATATTGGTTTTGTTCATTTTGTTTTCTTTTTTGTACATATGTATTTTTTAAATCAAGTACATGTGAACTATTGCATAGTACTTATTATGCATTTTTTTTATTCAACTAGAATGCTGGATATCCCCTACTCACTGAATCTTCAGTAAGAGACAGAGGTAACTACTGTCATGCTCTTTATCTTTCTCTATCTTCAGTTAACTCATAGTGCTCTGGAAATATTTTGCATGTATAAAATTATTTTTTACGTATATGTCTTGTCTTACATAACATGCATGTGGCTTACAGTTGCATTTTCACATTCATATGGTGTGCTCTCTAGTGGCTTTGGTCAATTACAGGATAAGTGACCTGAAGAGTGTATTGTTTTGCAGTATCTTTTCTCAGCTTTACAGTTCCCCATTTACCTATTTAAATAGAAAGTATAAACAGAGACCAGGTCAAAACATTAATGCAGACAAAGAACTATTGAGAGATTTGTTCATGCTACAATTCGCTAATTGTCAGTGATTTATAACTCTATATATTAAGTATAGGAAACAACAGCAGCCAACAATGCCACTGGAAGGCCAAAACTGGCAATGTGTCAGTAAATTACTTGTGACTTAATGATTCCATTCAAATTAACAAACCTGTTCCTGTCATATTTCTAGTGATTTAATGGTATAATAACACACATTAGAAAATTGAAGGAAACGTATATATTTCTGATCTCACACAATGACAACTTTCCTTACAAAATGTGGAAGATTTACTGAGTATTTTTTTCTAACAATGTGTAATTTGAAGAAATACCTATGTGAAACTAAGACAAACAATATTCAAACAATATGCAACTTAACCCACAACAAGTAAACTGCTTTACTTCACAGCTAACTCCTTCCTGCCCAGCCTATGTAAGATGACAACCGAGCGGGGTCCGCCTCACCAGTTATATGCTGACGCTGTACTGCTTTGGTGACAGTATGTAAATTTTTTTAATTTCTTAATTTTCCACAAAATGATGAAAAAAAATGACAAATACAAAACACTTGCCATGCCTCTTACTAAATACCTCAGACTGTCTACTTTACGAAAATGTGGAGGGTATTTGTACTGTCCTGGTGTTTTTGACCTTCAAGAAATGAGGTTGGCCGTCAGTACATCAGGATTTATTGATTTTTAGATACATACCATAGTTTGTGGACTTTAGAACTTTCCTAACAATAAATAATAAACACTGAATTGGGTTATTTTTACCGAAGAAATGTAGCAGAATACATTTTGGCCTACATTTGTGTAGAAAGATTATTTATTTGCTAAATTTTATAACAGAAATGAAGAAAAACACATATTTTCAAAATGTTTGATATTTTTTCATTTATAGCACAAAATTTTTTTAAAAAAGTGGTGATTAAATTCAGCAGAAAGAAATCTATATTTGTGTGAAAAAAGTGCTAAAACTTTCATATGGGTACAGTGTTGCATGACCGCACAATTGTCAGTCAAAATGTGACAGTGCTGGCTGGGAGTAAAAGTGCCTGGTAGACAAGTGGTTAAATCACTCCCAGTGCACCTATTTTTAAAATGTTTCCTTTACACATCCAGCAATATTCTGGCTGTTCACATAGTGTACCAGGTTTCTACTTTTCTTCCACCTGAAGGAGTGGTGGGGGTCTTAAGTACTGCAGAAAGGGAGGTTCACATCAGACCCACTCTTTTCAGTATTGTACTGTGAGCCCAGGCCAGACTGGAGTGATTAACAATGTTCATTCTTTAACCCAGAAAAGGAGGAGAGCAGGGGGAATGGGGCAGGGCTGTAGAGAAGATAATTAATGCAGCAAAAGTGTTTTTTTTAACTTTATACCTGCTAGTCAATGTAGTTTGAATTAATTAATTTTTAATTTTTGTAACTCCTGAGTTCCATTTCAAAAGATGAGATAGTAAATGTAAGAGAAAGTAACTGAATGAAGAATGACAGAACTACGGAGAAAAAGGGAGAAAAAAGATGGAAAGGAAGAAAGAAAGAGAGGAAGGACATAGACAATATAAGGAGTGCGAGAAAGGGCATGAAAGAGAGAAGGAACAAGATAGAAAAGGCATGAGGAAGAGAGAATTCGAGAGATGCAGGGAGTGAGAGAGAAGAAAAGAGTGATACAGAGAGTGAGAGGGTGGACATGAGTGATACAGAGAGCAAGAGAGTGGACACGAGTGATACAGAGAGTAAGAGAGTGGACATGAGTGATACAGAGAGTAAGAGAGTGGACACGAGTGATACAGAGAGTAAGAGATTGGACACACGAGTGGTACAGAGAGTGAGAGGGCAGACACGAGCGGTACAGAGAGTGAGAGGGCGGACACGAGTGATAGAGAGAGTAGGAGAGTGGACACGAGTTATAGAGAGAGTGAGTGAGAGGACACAAGTGATACAGAGAGTGAGAGACAGACACAAGTGAGAGAGAGAGAGAGAGAGTGGACACGAGTGATACAGAGAGTGAGAGACAGACACAAGTGATACAGAGAGTGAGAGACAGACACAAGTGATACAGAGAGTGAGTGAGTGGACATGAGTGAAACAGAAAGTAAGACAGTGGACACTAGTGATACAGAAAGTGAGAGGGTGGACAAGAGTGAGAGAGAGTGAGAGAGTGGACACAAATGATGCAGAGAGTGAGTGGGTGGACACGAGTGATACAGAAAGTGAGAGTTGGACACGAGTGATAGAGAGAGTGAGAGAGTGGGCACCAGTGATACAGAGAGTGAGTGAGCGGACACAAATGAAACATAGAGTGAGAGTGCGGACATGAGTAATACAGAGAGTGAGGGAGTGGACACAAATTATACATAAAGCGAGAGAGTGGATACGAGTGATACAGAGAGTGAGAGATAGACACGAGTTATACAGAGAGCGGATACGAGTGATACAGAGAGTGAAAGATGGACACGAGTGATAGAGAGAGTGAGAGACAGACAGACACGAGTGATACAGAGAGCGAGAGAGTGGACATGAGTGATACAGAGAGTGAGAGACGGACACGAGTGATAGAGAGAGTGAGAGGGTGGACACAAGTGATACAGAGAGTGAGTGGACACCAGTGATAGAGAGAGTGAGAAAGTGGACCCAATTGATAGAAAGAGTAAGAGAGCAGACACGAGTGATACAGAGAGTGAGACAGTGCACACAAATGATACAGAGAGTAAGAGAGTGGACACGAGTGATACAGAGAGTGAGACAGTGGACACAAATGATACAGAGAGTAAGAGACTGGACACGAGTGATACAGAGAGTAAGAGAGTGGACATGAGTGATACAGAGAGTGAGAAATGGACACGAGTGATACAGAGAGTGAGACAGTGGACACAAATGATACAGAGAGTAAGAGAGTGGACACGAGTGATACAGAGAGTGAGAGATGGACACAAGTGATACAGAGAGCGAGAGAGCTGACACGAGTGATACAGAGAGCGAGAGATGGAAACGAGTGATACAAAGAGCGAGGGAGCTGACACGAGTGATACAGAGAGCGAGAGATGGACACAAGTGATACAGAGAGCGAGAGAGCTGAAACGAGTGATACAGAGAGCGAGAGATGGACAAGAGTGATACAAAGAGCGAGAGAGCTGACACGAGTGATACAGAGAGTGAGAGATGGGCACATGTGATAAATAGAGTGAGAGACAGACACGAGTGATAAAGAAAGTGAGAGACGGACACCAGTGATAGAGAGAGTGAGTGGGCAGACACGAGTGATAGAGAGAGTAAGAGGGCAGACATGAGTGATACAAAAAGTGAGAGGGCAGAGCGATACAGAGAGTAAGATAGTGGACAGGAGTGATACAGAGAGTGAGAGATGGACACGAGTGATAGAGAGAGTGTGAGAGTATTTCAGAGAGTTAGAGGGTGGACACGAGTGATACAGAGAGAGAGGAAGTGGACACATGTGATACAGAGAGTGAGAGGGAGCACACGAGTGATAGAGAGAGTGAGAGAGCGGACACAAATGATACAGATAGTGAAAGGGAGGACAAGGGTGATAGAAGAAGAGAACGGACACAAATAATACAGAGATTGAGATGGTGGATACAAGGGATAAGGAGAGTGAGAGAGTGGACACAAGTGATAGAGAGAGTGAGAGAGTGGACACGAGTGATACAGAGATTGAGAGAGTGTACACATATAATACAGAGAGTGAGAGGACAGACACGGGTGTTAGAAAGAGTGAGATAGCGGACACAAATAATACAGAGAGTGAGATGGTGGACATGAGTGATATGGAGAGTGAGAGAGTGTACACGAATAATATAGAGAGTTAGAGCGTGGACACAAATGATACAGAGAGTGAGAGGGCGAACATGAGGGGATAGGGAGAATGAGACAGCAGACACAAATGATACAGAGAGTTAGAGGGTGGATACGGGTGATAGAGAGAGTGAGAGAGAAGACACAAATAATACAGAGAGTGAGATGGTGGACAAGAGTGATACAGAGGGAGGGAGAGCGGAAACAAATCATAGAGAGAGTAAGAGAGCGGACACGAGTGATACAGAGAGTGAGAGACGGACACAAGTGATACAGAGAGTAAGAGAGTGGACATGAGTGATACAGAGAGTGAGAGAGTGAACACAAATGAAATAGAGAGTGAGAGGACACAAATCATACAGAGACTTAGAGGGTGAGCACAAGTAATACAGAGAGCGAGACAGTGGACACAAATGATACAGAGAGTATGATATGAGAGAGAGAGAGTGGACACGAGTGATACAGAGATTGAGAGATGGACACTTGTAATAAACTGAGTGAGAGACAGACACAAGTGATAAAGAGAGTGAGAGATGAACAACAGTGATAAAGAGAGTGAGAGACAGACACGAGTAATAAAGAGAGTGAGAGACGAACACCAGTGATAGGGGCGGACACGAGTGCTATAGAGAGTGAGAGGGCAGCCATGAGTGATACAAAAAGTGAGAGGGCAGACACAAGTGATAAAGAGAGTAAGATAGTGGGCATCAGTGATACAGAGAGTGATAGACGTACACGAGTGATAGAGAGAGTGAGAGATTGTTTCAGAGAGTTAGAGGGTGGACACGAGTGATACAGAGAGTGAGGAAGTGGACACATGTGATAAAGAGAGTGAGGAAGTGGACACATGTGATACAGAGAGTGAGAGGGTGCACACGAGTGATAGAGAGAGTGAGAGAGCGGACACAAATGATACAGATAGTGAGAGGGAGGCAAGGGTGATAGAGAGAAGCAGAGAACAGACACAAATAATACAGAGATTGAGATGGTGGATATGAGTGAGAGACGGACACGAGTGATAGAGAGAGTGAGAGACGGACATGAGTGATATAGAGAGTGAGAGGGTAGACAGGAGTGATATAGAGAGTAAGAGAGTGGACACAAATGATACAGAGAGTAAGAGAGTGGACACGAGTGATACAGAGAGTGAGAAGGTAGACACGAGTGATACAGAGAGTGGGAGAGTGGACACAAATGAAACAGAAAGTGAGAGGGTGGACACGAGTCATACAGAGAGTGAGAGACGGACATGAGTGATATAGAGAGTGAGCAGGTGGACAAGAGTGATACAGAGAGTAAGAGGGCGGACACATGTGATAGAAAGAGTGAAAGGGCGGACATGAGTGATATAGTGATTGAGAGGGCAGACATGAGTGATACAGAGAGGGAGAAGGCAGACATGAGTGATACAGTGTGTCTGAGGGTGGACACAAGTGTTATAGAGATTGAGAGAGTGGACAGGTGTGATACAGAGAGTAAGAGATTGTACACAAATGATACAGAGAGTGAGAGGGTGGACACAAGTGATACAGAGAGTGAAAGAATGGACATGATCAATACAGAGAGTGAGAGAGCGGACAAGAGTGATAAGGAGAGTGAGACAATGGACAAGAATGATACAGAGAGTAAGAGGGCAGACACGAGTGATAGAGTGAAAGGGTGGACATGAGTGATACAGAGAGGGAGAGAATGGACACAACTGATAGAGAGAGTGAGTGAGCGGACACGAGTGATAGAGAGAGTGAGAGAGTGGACACAAATGATACAGAGAGAGTGAGAGATAGACACGAGTTATACAGAGAGCAAGAGAGTGGATACGAGTGATACAGAGAGTAAAAGACGGACACGAGTGATAGAGGGAGTGAGAGACAGACGCGAGTGATACAGAGAGCAAGAGAGTGGACATGAGTGATACAGAGAGTGTGAGATGGACATGAGTGATAGAGAGAGTGAGAGGGCGGACACGAGTGATACAGAGAGTGAAAGGGCGGACATGAGTGATACAAAAAGTGAGAGGGCGGACACGAGTGATAGAGAGAGTAAGATAGTGGACTCATGTATTACAGAGATTGAGGAAGTGGACACGAGTGATAGAGAGAGTGAAAGACAGATATGAGTGATAGAGAGAGTGAGAGGGCGGACACGAGTGATAGAGAGAGTAACAAAGAAGACATGAGTGATGCATAGAGTAAGAGGGCAGACACGAATGATACAGAGAGTGAGACACAGACAAGAGTGATAGAGAGAGTGACAGAATGGACATGAGTGATACAGAGTGAGAGAGCGGACACAAATGATACAGAGAGTGAGCGGGTGGACTCCAGTGATACAGAGAGTGAAAGGGCAGGCACGATTGATATAGTGATTGAGAGGGCAGACATGAGTGATACAGAGAGGGAGAAGGCAGACATGAGTGATACAGTGAGTTTGAGGGTGAACATGAGTGATACAGAGATTGAGAGAGTAGACAGGTGTGATACAGAGAGTAAGAGATTGTACACAAATGATACAGGGAGTGAGAGGATGGACATGAGTGATACAGAGAGTGAGAGAATGGACAGGTGTGATACAGAGATTAAGAGATTGTACACAAATGATACAGAGAGTGAGAGGGTGGACACGAGTGATACAAAGAGTGAGAGAATGGTCATGATTGATACAGAGAGTGAGAGGGCAGACACAAGTGATACAGAGAGTAAGAGAGTGGACACGAGTTATATAGAGAGTGAGAGGGCTGACACGAGTGATACAGAGAGTGAAAGACGGACACGAGTGATACGGAGAGTGAGACAATGGACACGAATGATACAGAGAGTGAAAGACGGACATGAGTGATATAGAGAGTGAGCGGGTGGACATGAGTGATACAGAAAGTAAGAGGGTAGACACAAGTGATAGAGAGAGTGAAAAGGCGAACACGAGTGATATAGAGAGTGAGAGGGCGGACATGAGTGATACAGAGAGGGAGAAAGCAGACATGAGTGGTACAGTGAGTTTGAGGGTGGACACAAGTGATATAGAGATTGAGAGAATGGACACGATTGATAGAGAGAGTGAGTGGGAGGACACGAGTGATAGACAGAGTGAGAGAGTGGACACAAATGATACAGAGAGTGAGAGAGTGGACACAAGTGATACAGAGAGTTAGAGATACACACGAGTTATACAGAGAGCAAGAGAGTGGATACGAGTGATACAGAGGGTGAAAGACGGACACAAGT
This sequence comes from Staurois parvus, assembly GCF_062004578.1. Lineage (NCBI taxonomy): Eukaryota > Metazoa > Chordata > Amphibia > Anura > Ranidae > Staurois > Staurois parvus. Next base: position 7,114,907 of record NW_028318430.1, on the reverse strand, counting down.
GATAGAGAGAGTGAGAGACAGACACAAGTGATACAGAGAGTGAGAGAGTGGGCATCAGCAATACAGAAAGTGAGAGACGGACATGAGTGATACAGCAAGCGAGAGAGTGGACATGAGTGATACAGAGAGTGTGAGATGGACATGAGTGATAGAGAGAGTGAGAAGGTGAACACGAGTGATACAGAGAGTAAGATAGTGGACTTGAGTATTATAGTGATTGAGGAAGTGGACACGAGAGTGAGAGGGCGGACATGAGTGATACAGATCATGAGAGAAAAGAGACGAGTGATACAGAGAGTAAGAGGGCAGACACGAATGAAACAGAGTGTGAGAGGGTGGACACGAGTGATACAGAGAGTGAGAGACAGACAAGAGTGATAGAGAGAGTGACAGAATGGACACGAGTGATACAGAGAGTGAGAGAGCGGACACAAATGATACAGAGAGTGAAAGGGTGTACATGAGTGATATAGCGATTGAGAGGACAGACATGAGTGATACAGTGAGTTTAAGGGTGGACACGAGTGATACAGAGAGTGAGAGAATGGACATGAGTGATAGAGGTTGAGAGAGTGGACACGAGTTATATAGAGAGTGGGAGGGTGGACACAAGTGATACAGATAGTGAAAGATGGACACGAGTGATACGGAGAGTGAGACAATGGACACGAGTGATACAGAGAGTGAGAGAATGGACATGGTTGATACAGAGAGTGAGAGGGTGGACACAAGTGATACAGAGGTTGAGAGAGTGGACAGGTGTGATACAGAGAGTAAGAGGGTGGACACAAGTGATACAGATAATGAAAGACGAACATGAGTGATATAGAGAGAAAGAGGGTGGACACGAGTGATAGAGAGAGTGAAAGGGCAGACACGAGTGATATATAGAGTGAGAGGGCGGACACAAATGATACAGAGAGTTAAAGGGTGTATACGAGTGATATAGCGATCGAGAAGGCAGACATGAGTGATACAGTGAGTTTGAGGGTGAACATGAGTGATACAGAGATTAAGAGAGTAGACAGGTGTGATACAGAGAGTGGGAGAGCGGACACAAATGATACAGAGAGTGAGAGGATGGACACGAGTGATACAGAGAGTGAGAGAATGGACAGGTGTGATACAAAGATTAAGAGATTCTACACAAATGATACAGAGAGTAAGAGAGTGGACACGAGTTATATAGAGAGTGAGAGGGCTGACACGAGTGATACAGAGAGTGAAAGACGGACACGAGTGATACGGAGAGTGAGACAATGGACACGAGTGATACAGAGAGTGAAAGACGGACATGAGTGATATAGAGAGTAAGAGGGCGGACGCGAGTGATAGAGAGAGTGAAAGGGCAGACACGAGTGATATATAGAGTGAGAGGGCAGACGTGAGTGATACAGAGAGGGAGAAAGCAGACATGAGTGGTACAGTGAGTTTGAGGGTGGACACAAGTGATATAGAGATTGAGAGGGTGGACATGAGTGATAGAGAGAGTGAGAGAGCGGACACAAATGATACAGAGAGTAAGAGAGTGGACACGAGTGATACAGAGAGTTAGAGATAGACACGAGTCATACAGAGAGCAAGAGAGTGGATACGAGTGATACAGAGAGTGAAAGGCGGACACAAGTGATAGAGAGAGTGAGAGACAGACATGACTGATACAGAGAGTGAGAGAGTGGACATGAGTGATACAGAGAGTGAGAGACGGACACGAGTGATAGAGAGAGTGAGTGGGCAGACACGAGTGATACAGAGAGCGAGAGAGTGGACATGAGTAATACAGAGAATGAGAGACGGACATGAGTGATAGAGAGAGTGAGAGGGCAGACACTAGTGATACAGACAGTGAGAGGGTGGACATGAGTGATACAAAAAGCGAGAGGGCGGACACGAGTGATAGAGAGGGTAAGATAGTGGACTCGAGTGATACAGAGATTGAGGAAGTGGACACGAGTGATAGAGAGAGTGAAAGACAGACACGAGTGATAGAGAGAGTGAGAGGGCAGACACAAGTGATAGAGAGAGTAAGAGGGCAGACATGAGTCATACAGAGCATGAGAGAGTAGACACGAGTGATACAGAGAGTGAGAGGTTGGACAAGAGTGATACAGAGAGTGAGAGACAGACAAGATTGATTGAGAGAGTGACAGAATGGACATGAGTGATACAGACAGTGAGAGAGCAGACACAAATGATACAGAGAGTGAAAGGGCGTACACGAGTGATACAGAGAGCAAAAGTGTCAGGGATCGCGGCAGCGTGCAGTTCTGTGCATGCGCAGAACGCCGATACACTTTAAGCGTCAGGCGCTAGGACCTAGGCAGCCGCGGCAACGGCGGCGGCCGCACATGCGCACTCGCAATAGCGGACACGCGCCTGGCTCCAATGACAGTGCAGGGCGTACTATTTAAACCAGCCCTGCTCAGACTCACATTGCCGTATGGTCTATATTATCTGTTCCTGCTCGTTTTGCCTGCTGATTGACCTTGTTGCCGACCCTGCTTATCCTGACCTCTGCTGACCTTCTCCTGCTCTGATCCCTGGCTCATTTGACTACTCTCCTGCATACCCCTGATTATCTGACCTCCTGTTGCTGAAGCTGGCGTGTGACCCGACTACTCTCTGTCTGCTGCTCTGTACCATTCTGTCTCCGTTGTTACCGTCCCGGCCCGTCTGACGACGCTGCACTACCCTGCCATCCATCCGTCCATCCATCCGGATCCGGTCACTGTTGCCCAGGTATATCCGCCTCTTCACATCAGGCTCTCTCCCAGTACATACCTCTGGCGGTTCCCTCTACCACAGGCGGGTGCACTCGGGCCGCGACCTGGTCACAGTCTGCTCCAAGTCCATCCCCACCATCAGGGGCCCTGGTGAACAAGCAGACTGGGACTTAGATCCCGCGCTCTGGGGAATTCTGTCCTGTGGGTTGCTAGAGATACCGCCAGGCGGTACATGACAGAACCATACGGCCATGACTGAGCCTGGAAGAGGACCATCCCCACTGGACGATATATGCCAACATCTTGTGGCGCTCTCCCAAGCCGTCAAAATGCTACAGGAGGGTTACACGCATCTGGAAAACCATATCCAGATGCTAGCTTCACCAGCATCTACATCCCAGAATCCGGTTACTCCACCTTCGTCCGGAGACCCCTCGGAACCTCCTGCCAGAGCAGTGGTCTCGATACCCCCACCTGAACCCCGTGTACCGTTGCCAGAATGTTTCAATGGGGATCGAGGGAAATTCAGGGCATTTCGCAATGCGTGCCAACTATATTTCAATCTGCAGCCACGGACATTCTCTACAGAATCCGTGAAAGTGGGGTTCATTATCTCCCAACTGCAAGATGAACCCCAGGGTTGGGCCCACCGACTAATAGAGACCCGCAATCCGCATCTGGAGTTGGTAACAGCATTTTTTAATGCGATGGCAGTATTATACGACGACCCGCAGCGGGCAGCATCAGCCGAAACGGCCCTGTATGCACTCAGACAGGGTCGTCGAGCAGCGGAGGAATACGCTTCTGAGTTCAGATGCTGGATGGGGGACACCCAATGGAATGATGCAGCCCTGTGTCTCCAATTCCGCATGGGCTTATCCGAGTCACTCAAGGATAAATTAGCCAGAGTGGGTCTACCCGATACCCTAGAAAACCTCATAACTCTGGCCATCCATATCAACCGCAGATTGCGGGAACGTCGACTAGAGAGGTCCAGCCAGGGCCAGAGACCAACATGGGTACTACCTCGTGTTCCAGTCCAGTCTTCTCCTGTTGGGAATCGGAACTCGGAAACTGACGACATACCTGAACCCATGCAATTAGGATTGATGCGACCGTTATTAACGTTTGAGGAACGCCAGAGACGTCGGCTTAACAATCTCTGTCTCTACTGCGGGGAAGCAGGTCATGTGGTACATTCCTGCCCAGCGAAACTGAGTAAGTGTGCCTCTGTTTTTTCTGTTGTGTCTCCCACCTGTCCCAATAATTCAAACTACTTAGCCGTGCCTATTTCTTTCCAACTTCCCGGAAGGACAGTGTCAGAGACAGCAATCATTGACTCCGGAGCTTGTAGTTACTTTATAGATATAGACTTTGCAACTCGACAACAGATCCCCTTACAGACAAGTTAATGTGGGTTGAATATCTTCCTGTCCAATGGGTTGCACATTAAATCGGGGTTGGTAGACCAGGAGACCCCACCTATCTGCACTACGGTGGCTGGCCACCATCGGGAATTCCTTCGCCTGGATGCCATTGCATCCCCTCTATTTCCAATTATTCTGGGGCTTCCCTGGTTGCGTGCACATGATCCCCAGATTGATTGGAAAACCGGGTCAATTCAGTTCCGATCTCCCTACTGCCAGGAGCATTGCTACTCCAAGGCTTCCTCAATTCCACAGTCCCTCCTATGTATGGATGTGGACACAGAACTAACCCAATTCATTCCCCCGGCCTACCACAGCTACCTTGATGTGTTTAGTAAACGAGGGGCAGACATTCTCCCTCCACATCGAACTTATGACTGCCCAATCGACCTTCTACTGAGATTCCTTTTGGGCGAATATTCCCTCTATCTGAGCGGGAGCTGGGGGTGTTAAAGGGATATATAGATGAAAACCTCCAAAAGGGTTTCATTCGCCCCTCCACATCACCAGCCGGAGCTGGAATCTTTTTTGTAGAAAAGAAGGACAAGTCCTTAAGGCCCTGCGTGGACTATTGGGAGTTAAACAAGATCATGTTGAAAAATCGCTACCCACTTCCTTTGGTTCCCGAGCTATTCCAAAGGCTGAAATTGGCAGTGGTTTTTACCAAGTTAGATTTGAGGTGTGCTTATAATTTAGTCCGCATAAAGGAGGGGGATGAGTGGAAGACCGCATTTCGTACCAGGTTTGGGCACTTTGAGTACCTGGTCATGCCTTTCAGTCTATGCAATGCACCAGCCTTATTTCAGCACTTTATAAACGATGTGTTCAGAGATTATTTAGACGTCTTTGTTGTCATATACTTATATGATATCCTGATCTTTTCCTCCTCCTTGGAAACACATAGAGGTCATGTCCGGAGTGTGTTGGAGCGACTTCGCCAACACGGGTTGTATGCCAAGGCAGACAAATGTAGCTTTGAACAGCACAGCATTGCCTTCTTGGGGTTGATTATCTCCACCAAGGGAGTTGCAATGGACCCCCAGAAAATCTCTGCAATTTTGGAATGGCCAGTACCCTCCGATAAAAAAGGTGTTCAACGGTTCATTGGCTTTGCCAACTTCTATAGGAAGTTCATTAGGAACTTTTCGGGTCTTGTGTCCCCCATTACCCAGCTCACCCAGCAGGGGGTTCGCTTCCGGTGGACACCTGAAGCACAGGCGGCATTTGAAGCCCTGAAGGGATTATTCACCACAGCCCCTGTTCTAAGCCACCCAGATTCCTCCTTGCCCTATATATTGGAAGTGGATGCGCCTGAGAACGCAGTAGGGGCAATCTTGTCCCAGAGAAGGGGTATCAAAGAACTCATGCACCCAGTAGCCTTCTTTTCTAGAAAACTCACGTCAGCAGAGAGGAACTATGACATTGGAGATCAAGAACTCTTGGCAATCAAGACGGCACTGGAGGAGTGGAGGTACCTGCTAGAGGGGGCTACGCACCCGATCTTAATTTTCACGGACCACAAGAATTTAGAATACTTGAGGACGGCTAAGCGCCTGAGACCACGTCAGGCCAGATGGGCACTATTCTTCTCCAGATTTGTGTTCCATATAACTTATAGACCTGGATCCAAGAACACAAAGCCTGATGCTCTCTCGCGCATGTTTGAGGACCCTGAAGAGGTCCCTAAACCAGTCACCATTCTGTCTACTGGAAATTTTCTCGCTCTCCAATCCGAACTACGGTCCAGATTACAGACTGCATCTGTAGGAATGCCGAACCCACCCGGGGTTTCCTTGCAGAACAAGGAAGGACTTTTTTGGAAAGAGGGACAGATCGCGGTACTTGAGGAGGTCCGTACCTTGGTCCTGGGCTACTGCCATGATCATCCATTGGCAGGTCATTTTGGAGCATGTAAAACTTTAGAATTACTACAGCGCACGTTCTGGTGGCAGAGCATGGTCAAAGATTGCGAATTATACGTGAAAACTTGTGCCATTTGTCAGAGTAACAAACCCACCAGAAACAAGGCCTGGGGCTTACTATGACCTTTACCCATACCTGACAGGCCATGGAGAATGATCTCCATAGACTTTGTAGTGGAGCTCACACCTTCTCAAGATCACACGGCAATCTTTGTGATTGTGGATCGCCTGTCAAAGATGGCCCATTTTTTACCATTTTTTAAGAAACACGCCCTCGGCTCTTGAGACGGCACAAATCTTTGTGAAGGAAGTCGTAAGACTCCATGGGATTCGGGAAGATATTGTCTCAGACCGGGGGGTCCAGTTCACCTCGAAGTTTTGGAAAGCTCTATGTGAAGTCTTAGGAATCAAACTTTCTTTCTCATCCACATACCATCCACAGACAAATGGGCAGACTGAAAGGATTAACCATACGTTGGAACAGTATCTCAGATGCTATACCTCGTTTCTCCAGGATGATTGGCTGACGCTCTTGCCTTTGGCCGAATTCGCCTACAATAACGCAAGTCATTCTGCTACCAGACAATCCCCATTTTTTGCAAATTACGGGTTCCATCCCACGTTTCTGCCTGACCTGATCCCAGAAAGTTCGGTCCCCGCTACACAAGACATGCTGAATGTTTTTTCGTCCAACAACAAGGTGTTACAAGAAGCAATTGCGAAAGCCCAGGAGGATAATAAAAGGGCTTTTGACAGAAGAAGAAGAGGCAAACTAATCCTGCAACCAGGGGACCAGGTCTGGTTAGCTACGACTAATCTTAAGATGTCATGCCCATCGAGGAAATTGGGACCGAAGTTTATGGGTCCTTTCTGGGTGAAATGGAAAATTAATGAAGTGGTTTATGAGCTCACACTTCCCGAATCCTTTAGGATACACCCGGTAATCACATGTCATTGTTAAAACCGGCAACACTGGATCCCTTTCCAGAACGGAGGTCCAGACCTCCGGAGGCTGTAACGATTGACGAAGAAGAGGAATTTGAAGTAGAGGCAATCTTGGATTGTAGGAAGAGAAGAGGCCAGACGCAATTCCTTATTAAATGGAAGGGTTATGGTCCAGAGGAGAATTCATGGGAACCAGCCCAAAACGTTCACGCCTCTAGACTAGTCCAAGAATTTTTCTGCAACCACCCACAGAGGAGAGATCAGTTGGGCATCCAGAGGATGCCCATGGGGGGGGGCAATGTCAGGGATTGCGGCAGCACGCACGCGGACGTGCACCTGGCACCAATGACAGTGCAGTGCACACTATTTAAACCAGCCCTGCTCAGACTCACATTGCCGTATGGTCTTATTATCTGTTCCTGCTCGTTTTGCCTGCTGATTGACCTTGTTGCTGACCCTGCTTATCCTGACCTCTGCTAACCTTCTCCTGCTCTGATGCCTGGCTAGTTTGACTACTCTCCTGCATACCTCTGATTATCTGATCTCCTGTTGCTGAACCTGGCGTGTAACCCGACTACTCTCTGTCTGCTGCTCTGTACCATTCTGTCTCCGCTGTTACTGACCCGGCCCTTCTGACTACGCTGCACTACCCTGCCATCCATCCGTCCATCTATCCTGCACGGATCCGGTCACTGTTGCCCAGGTATATCCGCCTCTTCACATCAGGCTCTCTCCCAGTACATACCTCTGGCGGTTCCCTCTACCACAGGCGGGTGCACTCAGGGGCCACGACCTGGTCACAGTCTGCTCCAAGTCCATCCCCACCATCAGGGGCCCTGGTGAACAAGCAGACTGGAACTTAGACCCTGGGGGATTCTGTTCTGTGGGTTTCTAGAGATACTGCCAGGTGGTACATGACAAAAAGACAGACACGAGTGATACAGAGAGTAAGATAGTGGACACGAGTGATACAGAGAGTACGATAGTGGACAGGAGTGATACAGAGAGTGAGAGATGGACACGTGTGATGCAGAGAGTGAGAGGGCAGTTACGAGTGATAGAGAGAGCGAGAGAGCGGACACAAATGATACAGATAGTGAGAGGGTAGACACAAGTGATAAGGAGAGTGAGAGATGGACACAAATGATTGAGAGAGTAAGAGAGTGTACACAAATGATACAGAGAGTGAGAGGGCGGACATGAGTGGACAAGAGTGACCCCGGGAATGAGAGAGAGAGGGCATGGGTGAAGTAATACAGGGAGTGAGAGAGAGGACATGAGCAATACAGGAGGTGAGAGAGAGGGAATGAATAATACAGGCAAGGAGACAGAGGGTATGAGTAATACAGGCAATGAGATAGAGGGCATGAGCAATACAGGAAGTGAGAGAGATAGCATGAGTAATACAGGAATACAGGAAGTGAGAGAGATAGCATGAGTAATACAGGAAGTGAGAGAGATAGCATGAGTAATACAGGAAGTGAGAGAGATAGCATGAGTAATACAGGAAGTGAGAGAGATAGCATGAGTAATACAGGAAGTGAGAGAGATAGCATGAGTAATACAGGAAGTGAGAGAGATAGCATGAGTAATACAGGAAGTGAGAGAGATACTATGAGTAATACAGGAAGTGAGAGAGATAGCATGAGTAATACAGGAAGTGAGAGAGATAGCATGAGTAATACAGGAAGTGAGAGAGATACTATGAGTAATACAGGAAGTGAGAGAGATAGCATGAGTAATACAGGAATACAGGAAGTGAGAGAGATAGCATGAGTAATACAGGAAGTGAGAGAGATAGCATGAGTAATACAGGAAGTGAGAGAGATAGCATGAGTAATACAGGAAGTGAGAGAGATAGCATGAGTAATACAGGAAGTGAGAGAGATAGCATGAGTAATACAGGAAGTGAGAGAGATACTATGAGTAATACAGGAAGTGAGAGAGATAGCATGAGTAATACAGGAAGTGAGAGAGATAGCATGAGTAATACAGGAAGTGAGAGAGATAGCATGAGTAATACAGGAAGTGAGAGAGATAGCATGAGTAATACAGGAAGTGAGAGAGATAGCATGAGTAATACAGGAAGTGAGAGTGATAGCATGAGCAATACAGTAAGTGAGAGAGATACTATGAGTAATACAGGAAGTGAGAGAGATAGCATGAATAATACAGGGAATGAGAGAGGCATGAGGCAGGAAAAAGTGAGAGGGAACAAGGGAGAATGAGGACATGAGCAATACAGAACGTGAAAGAGAGGACATGAGTGATGATAGCCAGGGGCTATCGACAGGCTGTTGAAGGTACGACGCGTCGGGAAGATTGACTTCAAGTGATACAAGGAGTGAGAGAGAGGGCACAAAAGAGAATAAGGGCATGAGCAATACAGGAAGTAAAAGAGAGGGCATGAGTGATACAGGGAGTAAGCCAGAGAAATATACTTTATGGTATAAAAATAGTGTATTTAGAAATAAAAGAGTTAAAGACTATATAAACCCTGCACTAAACAGAGGATTTATTCATGGCAGCCTATCTAGAGCAATGAAAATGTGCAACAGTCATTAAACTGGATGCAACTGAAAATGTTGATGCAAAAGCCACAAAATATTACAGAAATTAAAGTGATTGTAATCTGATTTTTTTGTTTAAAAAAAAAAACATGTAATTCTGACCATTGCACAGAGCAGCCTTTATCCTTCACTTCCTGGGTCCTCCGCCAGTGCTCCAGGCCCCTCCTCCTGCTTCGTGCCCCTAGAGCAAGCTGCTTGCTTTGTGGGCACTCGTGGGTGCCCGCTCTTGAGTTGCCTCTGTGTATCTAAGAGACACACAGAGCGTGACTTCACCCCGCCCCTTCTCCCTCCTCACTGGCTGTGATTGACATTGCCATTGACTCCTGCTATTGCGTCTCAGCCAGTGAGGAGGCAGAGACTCAGGAGAGCTTCTGTTCTTATGCACATCACTGGATAGGGATCTGGCTCAGGTAAGTATAAGGGGGATGAGGGGAGAGCTGCACACTGAAGGTTTTTTTATCTTTATGTATAGAATGCATAAAGGTAAAAAAAACCTTCAGGCTTTAGAACCATTTTAATCTGTTATAAATATGGCAGAACACATAAAACAGAATATTACATTGATATAGCTCTATATATCTAATATATCTGAAGCTGTTTTTCTACGTTTATCTGTAATGTGCAATATAACAACTACATTTCTAGGCCGTCTACCTTCATTACACATATTCAGCCATGCTGCATCCAGTGTTTATTTGGTTGTCTCCCAGTCTGACCTGAAGCCTAGGCAAATAGTCTCCCTCCAGCATTAATACCTATGCTCCCTGTGCCTGCAGGGAGCGTTTACCTGGTTGGTTGTCTCTTGGTCTGAACAGTTGAGAACATTTCCCTCAAGCAGCATCTCAAACGTCTCCCTGGGAAGTGTTAAATGCTGTGTCAGTGGAAGGGGGTAGGCTTCGGCTTTTACAGTGTGTCTAGCATGGCTGTGTACGGGGCCATGGATAAGGGGGTACCACCAGTCCTCCTGTACAGGGCCCAGGACATCAGGGGGGCCCAGGCAGCTGGGTGAATTACATATGGGCACGGAGGGTAATCAGCATGGTGCGGTGGGGGTGGGGCAATTACTAGAACAGATCCCCTGTATGGCTCTCTCTGCAACAGCTGAAAGGTATCTTGTTCTCCTCTCCATCCCACTGGCTTTCAGCTGCTGCAGAGAAAGCCTTACAGGGGATCTGTTCCAGTAATTGCCCCCCACTGCACCCATAACCCTCTTTGTGTATTATACATTCCCCCTGCTTCCAAGGACCCCCTGTGTGCCCCTAACCCTGCAGTGCTGAAGACTTCCCTCCTCTCCTTCCCACCAGCAGCTGCCAGCATACAATAGGATCCTTCAGGATGGAGAATGGGGAAGGGCCTGGCAAATCTGTCACAGTTACCACCCCCTTCCTTTCCTGAATGAACACAATAAATGATCAGTACTGACCACTCACTGTGTTCATTTATAACTGAAGCCTAGTAAAAAAAAATTTGGGGGGGTGGGGGCTGTCAGGTTGGCTGTTTGGGGCCCCATGGTTTCTAACAGCAGCCCTGGCTGTGTAGGAGAGAATGGGAGGCCACACCACAGTAGCATTGTAAGTCAGGAAATTCCTCACCTGCTTTCCAACATAGGAGTGTGAATATTGTCAGCAAGCTCCAGTTGTGCATGCACAGTGCATGAGCCAGTGGCAGTGAGTTACTTCTACTGACCTGGTTCCTGTCCATTGACATTCACAGACAGAGTGCGAAAAACACTGATTCTTACAAACTGTCCATATATTGGTGAAGGGTTGACAACCCTGATCTCATCCTTGTTTTCTTCCTTCACTAAACTGCTTACTAAACCTACAAACCACTACGGCTGGCAAATCTCTCTTTTGTATTCATCCCTTTTCTTTTCCGTAATAAATAAAAATGAGGAAAATCCTACTGAGCTAACAGATAGTTTGCTTTTAAATAATTATAGTATATCTAGATCCATGGACAAAATTGTAATATATTGCAGCTTAGCACTCTTTAGATGTTGTGGCTGCAATTTCTTCAATGCAGAAAAATACTTGTTGATCCTGTCAGAAATCTTGTGTCTCCTGTAAACTAAACCAAAATCTCAAACAATGTTATCTCTTTTCTTGCTATCCTCTGGAAGCTATAAAACAATCCCTTCTATTTGGTGAATATGAGGAAAGGGGAAGGTTTGTGTAGTTTAAATCAGGATAGCAACCTAAGCTTTCAACGCTGCTATTCCATAGATATGGTACAGTGAGCTAGCGTTGTCACCCAAGGACAGGAAGTTTGTTATTGGCAGGATCATCAGGTAAAAATGGAGGGGAAAAAATTCCTGAAACAGGAAATTAATGCAGTCACCTCATCTAAGGATTTATAAGTTGCAATATATTATATACACTTACTGTACATACACAATATTTACAATTACATTATAGATGTTTCAACATTCATTATTGAAATTTTTCATGAGAAATCTGAATAGAGCTCTTCAATACTGCTCTTTGCCTGAACAGTATACAGAAGACAGAAGATTATTCAAAATGACGACACAAAGTCTAAATTTACGTGAGTTATGTATGGATATCTAAGTAGACAATTGCTGCAAGTCCAAGTCCACTTTTCTTGGTAGCAGACTTCCTTTTGACTAACCAGCATCAAAGGGAAGTTTATAATATTCTTGTTACAATTACAGAGTTATATTAAATAGAGAAGAGCAACTGTGAGAGATAGATTCAAAGGGAATGGTATGCACTGACAGTCTTTAATGAAATGTTTTTTTCATTATAAGACCTCCCAGGCCACAACATTTAATGACTGTTTGTATTTTGAAAAGTCAAATACCACCAGCATTTTATACTGGCATCTCCAAATTAAAAGCTAAATTAAAGCTTAAGTGTCCAATTGATTGCAAAGTGAGATAATTTAATAATGGAGCAGGAAAGGCTGCCTTACTAAGATAGCAAAGCCCTGAACTTAGCTCTTTTCAGATCTGTCAAGAAAGTTTATAAATAATAAACGCTTAGCCTGCTTTATTAGGAAAAGTGCCAAGGTCTGAGAATGTGCAGTATAGAGAAACCAAAGTTAAATTTGAAAAATAAAAGGAAAAAGGTGCAATCAATCCACCATCTCCATGGAAATGAAAGAACAACCCCTGGCCAACTCACTGTTCATTAGTTCAACACAGTTAAAATATCATTTGGCTATGAAGACAAGTTTTCATAAGCTTTATGTTCAAAACAGCGTGTTAGAGGAAAATGACTGGCATAAACATGACACATGGTCTGGTTAAGGTAAATGACTGCACTGTAATTGATAGAAAGTACCTCAAGCACGTATCAAATAAAAATGTTGGGCCTTGGGGGCCTGACCATACAAAGCTTTCAATGTGCCATTAAATTAGAAACCAGATTAAACAATTCTACGAGGCTGTTGAGGTGCTGAATGCAATGATCACAGTGAAATTGATAGCAATGGCAGCTTCCTGATGTCATTCTGATGCAGAGCTGTCAAAACAGAAAAGAATAAATTGCTTCTTTAACTTCAATGACAGGCAGTTTGATTGGGGCACCACAAGCAACCTGTAATGACTTCCCCAACAACTGTAAACCATGTCACATGAAAGAATGCTTTGTTTTTGAGGTTTTTACTATGGAAAGTATTTGTTCAAAATTATGGAAGGATGTTAAAGTTTTAATATACATTTCTGGGTGATAATCTGAAACTTCTGCTGAAATATGGAGACGGCAAGCAGCAACTGAGACCTCACCTGTTGCAATTTTCATTTTTATCAAGAAGGATATTTAATGGGAATTTGTTCTTTCTAAGAAACCTCAGATCCCAATCCCTTATGCATCTTCTGGTTCTTCCTCTATGCAGAAAGCTCTCATGCGGGTATTCACCACCCTTCCTCACCCTAATCTTCCTAACACAGGCACAAGGTCTTGAAATAACTGAATGGTAGAAAAACTTGATGATCATCATCAAACAAAAATCAAAATCAAAACTCCCACAGCTGCACTCACAAGTTCTTGAATGTAGTCTGCACCATTGGCTAGCCTTAAAAAAGGGAATGCCTGTGATGTTACCAAAGCCTGTCCTTGCTCCTGGGTAATGCCTCAACATTCTCCCTATAGTACAACTCTCAATAAAACCCAACTGAATTCCACATATGTCTGTGGTACAACTCTTTCTTAACACTGAAATGATCTCTTATCTGTTTTATGGGCTACACTCTTGCTTGACATTGCAATACATTAGGTGTATAGTATATCATATGGCCATGACATTGGACTGTTATGCACTATAACTCTTTTGAGAGATACTTGACACTCCTTAAATTCTTCTTTTTAAGAATGACCCCATCTATGCTTGAAAGAGGATCCACACTCAAAAGATAATATATTGTTGCATTAATTTTGAATAAATACAAGCTAAAGGCTATACAGACATGGATGTTGTTCTCTTAAATTACACTTAGTTATTTGTTTGACTCTCCAGATAAACTGAAACAAAGCATGGATGGTAAATATCTAAATCCCCTCTTGCCATTGAAAATGAATATTGGACTCACCCAACAGAAATATAAGTTGGAAAATCTCCATAAGCAAAATGCAGTGCTTTTAACCTTGAAATCACCATTATCACCTTGCAGGGTTCTTCTAAGTAACCCAATCCCTAGCCAAATGTTGTATTTGGCTTTACAGACACATTCAGCTTTGAAATATCTGTATTAAAGTTTTTGAACTTTAAAAGTATCACTATTTCTTTGCATTCCATTTAGCAGTAGTATAAGTTATACTTATAAATTAATGGTAATTTTGGTTACTCAAAAACAATTGCATTTCCTCTTTTCCTTATGCCATAACTATAGTTATCAGCTGCACTCTACATCATAGTAACTGGCCATTTTTTTTCTTTCCATCAGTTCCTAAATAACTGCAAAAAAAGCAGTCATGATGTATAGTACTTGTTTACTTTTATCAATTCATTCAAACCTGTTAAACCAGACAAGAGAAACAGGCATAGGAACTGGGAGGTTAGGTGAGAACTTTCACTGCTAAAAATGCCTCTTAAGACTCTCAAGTTGCACAGTAGGGTATCAACATACATTTTTGCACATTATCATTTCTATCATCCAGCATAGTTTATGGCTAACATTATTAGTGGCCAACTAAATCTGATGTCACTCATGTCAGTAGTGTGATGTATGACTTCTCTTGAGCTGTAGCTACTTTGCACAGCGTAGATGTTTGCATCTTCCCTTGTCAGGAGGAATGTGACGTCTGTTGTAACAATGTGAAACATTCCTCAAGCATCTACATGCAAATCCTCCCAGAATAAATCATTCCATATTGCACTGAATCCCCTGAGGGCCTTTGTACCTATGGAACCTGATGCTGTCACTACCCTTCCACATATACCTTTATCATATTATTTATTCTGTTAGGAAAATGTACATTATAGCAGGGAGCTTTAATCCCGCACTGCTGTTGATCTAATACCTTGAGAGCAGCAATCCCAGTGAAATGTGTCTTTCAAACACATATTTTGCCATACAAGACCCACAAAGTTTCTAATTATCATAACATTTCCATACATTTGTTCTGAGGGAGGTGTTTTTATATCTAGATTGACAGGGAGAAGCAAATGTTACCTTTAAGGTAGAATACTTTTTTCCCCCGCGCATTAGTTATTAGATCCTTGGTGGCTACCAAACACCAAGGGAAATATACTAAATTACTTTATTCCATCTCACATCTATTCTGCTCTATTCCCTACAGAATCGATTTCCCTGCTGTACCATCTGAATCTTCTTGAACACAGGCATCTCTTCAACTTTTACATTTCACACACATTTCAAACTGTTTTTAACCAAATATATTCATATTGAACAATGTAAAAAGCTAACAAGAAATACAAAAATCCATGGGTTCTGAATGAGTCTTCAATATCAACATTTCTATCACTCTAGATATTATAAACCTTTGTCTTTGCATAGGATGCTGTTGGTGAGCAGTATGTCACAAAAAAGAAATGATAATTTCTACTTAAATTGCACGATAACTATAAATGAACATCAGGATTTGTTATAGTAGACAATTTGCACTGAGATTTAACTTAACATTAAAGATAATCTATTCATGCCAAAACTTGAATGTCTGTGGCATGTGTCTGCCTGATTCAAAGCATACATGCCTGTAACAAAACAATGTAAAATTTAGATTTTATTTCATGAAAATGATACTGATTTCATTCAAGGTGTACAGAACTGTGTGCGACAAAGATCTGTGACCATAGCAGATACAATAAAATGGCCCATGGGGCACATCATTGAAATCCAGTCCCAGCCATATGCAAAAAACACATTTTAATATATTCCCAAGATAACCAACTTGATTCTCAATAGAAGCATCTAACATCTCCCATTTGGCTTTGCTCTCTGTCTTACAACACTAAGAAGGACAGCAGGCAATCCCTCCTACTTATGTGAGTTTGAGAAAGTTGTGCTTTCCAGTCTCCGCAAACCTTTTACATGTATACATCTGTCCTCCAGAGGATATTTTATTTCACAGCAAAAACAGCGTTTCACTCTAACAAGCAAAAACTTCACTTGAAAAGCTTTTTACAGAATGAAAAAGTATTGTTCCTTAACAAATATCAAATATAAATATATTTTCATGTACATGCAAATTAAAAGTACAAATGTAACACTTACTGATAGTTATCACCTCTTACAGAGATCTCAATACTTTCTGTGACAATGCATAATTTCTCCCTAGAAGGTCACTGCCACGTTTGTTCAGTTTTCATCCAGCAAGCATCAACTCCCTGAACCAAGAAGTAATCATGGATGGTACAATGCTTGTGTAGTAGATTTTATATTCTTGGCTGTGCTTACACATGCCCCCAGTTGCTCTCTCTAAATTTTATCAAGCCAATAAAAAACTCTATCACACTGCCACAACTCAGTCTATCTGCTACTTCTGGTTATGTAAATATCCTTCACACTCACATAGGTTAACTGCTTGCCTGCTGCCCTATAGTAGAACTACTGCTACAGGGCGGCAGAGCTGTGCAAAATCATGTATATATACGTGATTTGCCTTTAAGGGTAGGGGGCATACGCGCACGTGCGCCACCCTACCCGTGCTGCCATTGGCAGCTATGGATGTCAATCACCAGGTCCCAGGCCGGCGATTCCCTGCAGGCACCTGGCGATCACCATGTAGAACTGACAGTGGAGAGACCCGTGTGTAAACAACGCACATCTCTCTCCTGGCAACGAGGACATGCTGCTTTGTATTTCTCTGCACAGCAGAGAAATACAAAGCAGCATGTATCTGTAGTAAAACAGCACACAGCACACACAGTAAAACACACTTAGCACGCAGTTAACCCTTTGACCACCCAAAAGTTAACCCCTTCTTGCCCAGTGCTATTAGTACAGTGTCAGTGCTTTTCATTAGCACTGATCACTGTATTAGTTTCACTGGGGATGTCAGTGGCAGTTAGTCAGTTCCCTCCAGTGTCAGAATGTAGCTGCAGTCCCGCAGTCCCACTATAAGTTGCTGTTAGCTGCCATTACTAGTATTCCAGTATATATACCGCCATTTGTAGATGCTAAAACTTTCACATAAACCAATTCATTTACACGTATTAGGATTTTTTTTAGCAAAGACATGTAGCAGAATTTGGCCTAAATTTATGAGGAAACTTGAATTTTAAAATTGTTTTATTGGATATGTTTTATAGCAAAAAGTGAAAAAAAAATATTTTTTCAAAATTGTCGGTCTTTTTTTGTTTATAGCACAAAAAATAAAAAATGCAAAGGTGGTCAAATATCACCAAAAGAAATCTCTATTTGTGGGGAAAAAAATGACATAAATTTAATTTATATACAACGTTGCATGACCACTCAAATGTCAGTTAAAGTAACACAGTGCCTTATTGCAAAAAATGGCCTGGTCAGGAAGGCACGTAAATCCTCTGGAGAACAAGTGGTTAAAGTAGAATTTTAAAAAATGCTTTTCTTAGTCCCTCTGCAAAGTCTCCCAAATACCTTTTGATTCTGTCAGCTAAGTCTACCTTATGCAGCTTCCAGTAAAAACATGACAATGCCACTGCTGCTACAGAAATAACATCAGCATTGTCTCTCATGTAGGTTACTTGCCTACTTGCACTAAAGTGGGATGAAAAATGTTGAGGCTATAAGCAATGTCATTTGTGATTCTTAAGCTTGTTGCTTGTCAGTCAGTTGCTTCTCCTGAGTCATGTGAAAGTAAAAATCCATCACACATAGCTCAGTTCTCTAATGCCTCTTACACTGTGAGCTGTCAATAAACTACACATAACATCCGTCTCTCAGAATTCTCCTCCCAAGCTGTGGTTGAAAGGTTGGGCCCAGTCATCTGATTGGAGCATAAAAACTGATTTTTTAAAAAGTATAATTGTTTTACCAAAAATATTATCACAAATATACATATACAGTTGCAAGAAAAAGTAGGTGAACCCCTTGGGATTACGTGGAGTTTTGCATGAATTGGGCATAAAATGTGCTCTGAACGTCATCTAAGTCACAACAATAGAAGAACACAGTCTGCTGAACATAATACTACACAAACATTAGATGTTGCCATGGTTTAATTGCACATAACATGTAAACATTCACAGTGCAGGGAGGAGAAAGTGAGGCCCTAGCTTACTGACTTCTCCCAGAGCGAGCTAATTGGAGCCAGGAGTGAGCCAACCTTGACTCCAATCAGTGTGATGATATTGGATGTGTTGCTGACAGCTGTCCTGCCCTTAAAAAACACACACCTGTTTTGGGTTTACTGGTTTCAAGAAGCACTGTCTGATGTGAACCATGCCTCGCAGAAAAGAGCTCTCAGAAGACCTACGATCAAGAATTGTTGACTTGCATGAAGCTGGAAAGGGTTACAAAAGTATCTCCAAAAGCCTTGATGTTCATGTGTCCATGGTAAGACAGACTGTCTACAAATGGAGAAAGTTTAGCACTGTTGCTACTCTCCCTAGGCGTGGTCGTCCTGTAAAAATGACTGCAAGAGCACAGCGCAGAATGCTGCATGAGGTAAAGAAGAATCCCAGATTGTCAGCTAAAGACCTACAGAAATCTCTGACACATGCTAACATTTTTGTTGACTCATCTACAATAAGGAAAACATTAAACAAGAATGGAGTACATGGGAGGACACCACGGAGGAAGCCATTGCTGTCCAAAAAGAATATTGCAGCACGTTTGAAGTTTGCAAAAGAGCACCTGGATTTTCCACAGCACTACTGGCAAAATATACTGTGGACAGATGAAACTAAGATTAAGTTGTTTGGGAAGAACACACAACACTATCTGTGGAGAAAAAAAGGCACAGCACACCAACATCAAAACCTCATCCCCACTGTAAAACATGGCGGAGGGAGCATCATGGTTTGGGGCTGCTTTTCTGCCTCAGGGCCTGGACGGATTGTTGTCATTGATGGGAAAATGAATTCCAGAGTTTATCAAGACATTTTGCAGGAAAACATACGACCATCTGTTCGCCAACTGAAGCTCCGCAGAGGATGGGTGATGCAACTGGACAATGACCCAAGGCATACACGTAATTCAACAAAACAATGGCTGCAACAGCACAGAATAAGCCTTCTGGAGTGGCCCAGTCAGAGTCCTGACCTCAACCCGATTGAAATGCTGTGGCATGACCTTAAGAGAGCGATTCACACCAGACATCCCAAGAATATTGCTACACTGAAACAGTTTTGTGAAGAGGAGTGGTCCAAAATTACTCCAGATTGTTGTGCAGGTCTGATCTGCAACTACAGGAAATGTTTGGTTGAGGTTATTGCTGCCAAAGGAGGGTCAACCAGTTATTAAGTCCAAAGGTTCACATACTTTTTCCTCCCTGCACTGTGAATGTTTACATGTTATGTGCAATTAAACCATGGCAACATCTAATGTTTGTGTAGTATTATGTTCAGCAGACTGTGTTCTTCTATTGTTGTGACTTAGATGAAATTCAGAGCACATTTTATGCCCAATTCATGCAAAACTCCACGTAATACCAAGGGGTTCACATACTTTTCTTGCAACCGTACATGTAGGTTTTATGATGGACTTTCTTTAACTTCTTCATCCAAAAATGGACCTGAACTCAAATAGTAAAGATTTGCTATTTTATAAAGGACAAAACGTTAATTGTGACTAAGCATTTTTCTTCTTACATTCCGTCTGAAAAACAACAGCGTACTTTTTAAACTTCATTGTACTTTGTAAACCTCTTCTGCTGATCCTTGAATATACCCTTCATGAGTCATTGGATCATCAGTCATCATGAGTGCAGCTCTACCATAAGGAAGTAAAGTTCTGCTTCTTTGCCAAGATGGCCATCCTACACAAAAACATGGCAAAGAACAAGGCATTTTAAGTCAGTAATGGGGAAAATATCAGCTGCAGGAAAACCACTGATGACTTGTCATTTGCCCACTGCTTACCTTTTGGGTACAGCTTCAGGTCCTTTTCAATACCTAGTTCAGTGCCTATCTCTTACCTGACAATATGGCTAAAATATTCTGATGATTCTCTGAATAAAGCCAAGTGTTTCGTGGTTATGTGGTATAAAGCAGAGGACAGGTAAGGCTTCTTTGAAAAAGGTTATGATGGTCTTTGGGCAGTAATTGAACACTAATATAATAAACTACCAGGGATATCAGAATTAACAAAGGCAAAAAAACTTAGTGTACTCTGTCTCTTGTTTTGGCCAGGCATATCAGCAGAGATGTTTTCACCACATAGATTTTTTTTCAAATCAGAATTTTATTGAAGGATTTTGGCATACATATTAAATTAGTATACAAAGACCCCCCATTCTCCCGCCACCCCTTCCTGGGTTTTCCAAACAAACCCTATACCCAGAACAAGATCCTCACCAATACAAAATAAACCATTGCTGGTATGTTCACTGGAATCTCAAAAAAGTCATATTGATTTTTGTTAAGAGAAGACAAATAATCATCTAAACTGTATTTATATTATATGATCACACATTAACCACTTAATCTCCGGAAAAGTTTACCCCCTTCATGATCAGGGCAATTTTTGTGCTACTTTAACTAGCAAATGTGCAGTCATACCACACTGTATGCCAATAAAATGTACTTATTTTATTTGTTTTTTATTTATAATTTTTTTCACACAAATACAGCTTTATTTTGGTGGTATTTGGTTACCACTGGGTTTTTAATGTTTTATTATATAAACAAAAAAAGACTGAACATTTTGAAAAAAAACACAGTATTTTTTACTTTCTGCTATAAAAAAATCCAATAAAAAAATTAAAAAATATATAATTTCTTCATAAATTTAGGCCTAAATGTATTTTGCTCCATGTCTTTGGTAAAAAATCCCAATAAGTGTATGTTGTTTGGTTTGTGCGAAAGTGAACAAACTATGATATACTGTATATATATATATATATATATATATATATTGGAATGTAGGCACCTTTAGATGCTTTACTGGTAACTTATAGTGGGGCTGCGATAGGGTGGCAGGCAATCTGACACTGAGTGGGAGCTGGCTAACTGATATTGACATCACCAGTGGCACTAATACAGTGATAAGTGCTAATACTATATGCTATCACTGATACTAATGACACTGGCTAGGAAGGGGTTAATATCTACAGTGAAGGAAATACGTATTTGATCCCCTGCTGATTTTGAATGTTTGCCCACTCACAAAGAAATGATCAATCTAAAAATCGAATGGTAGGTGTATTGTAACACTGAGAGACAGAATAGCAACACAAAATTCAAAAGAAATGCATGTCTAACAAATGATGCACTGATTTGCGTGTTCATGAGGGAAATAAGTATTTGATCCCCTATCACTTAGCAGGATTTCTGGCTACCTGGTGTTTTTCATACAGGTAACAAGCTGAGATTAGAAGCAATCTCTTAAAGGGAGTGCTGCTAATCTCATTTTGTTACATGTATAAAAGACACCTGTACACAGGAGCAATTAAACAATCAGATTCCAAACTCTCCACCATGGCAAAGACCAAAGAGCTGTCCAAGGAAGTCAGGGACAAGATTTTGGACCTACAAAAGGCTGGACTGGGCTACCAAACTATCGGCAAGCAGCTTGGTGAAAAGGTGACAACAGTTGGTGCAATCATTCACAAATGGAATAAACACAAAACGACTGTCAGTCTCCCTGGTGCACCATGCAAGATCTCACCTCGTGGAGTGTCAATGATCATGAGAACAGTGAGGAATCATCCCAGAACTACACGTGAGGATCTTGTCAATGATCTCCAGGCAGCTGAGACCACAGTCACCAAGAAAACAATTGGTAACACACTACGTCGACAAGGACTGCAGTCCCCGCAAGGTCCCTCTGCTCAAGAAAGCACATGTCCAGGTCCATCTGAAGTTTGCCACTGAACATCTGAATGATGCAGAGGAAGACTGGTTGAAAGTGTTGTGGTCAGATGAGATCAAAATCTATCTCTTTGACATCAACTCAACTTGCCATGTTTGGAGGAGGAGGAATGCTGCCTATGACCCCAAGAACACCATCCCAACTGTCAAACATGATGGTGGAAACATTCTGCTTTGAGGGTGTTTTTCTACTAAGGGGACAGGACAACTGCACTGCATCAAAGGGACGATGGACGGGGCAATGTACTGTCAAATCTTGGGTGAGAACCTTCTTCCCTCAGCCAGGGCATTGAAAATGGGTCGTGGATGGGTGTTCCAGCATGGCAATGACCCAAAACACAATGCCAAGGCAACAAAGGAGTGGCTCAAGAAGAAGCACATTAAGGTCCTGGAGTAGCCTAGCCAGTCTCCAGACCTTAATCCGATTGAAAATCTGTGGAGGGAGCTGAAAGTTCAAGTTGCCAAACAGGAGTGGGCCAAAATCCTTCCTGAGATGTGTGCAAACCTGGTGGCCAACTACAGGAAACATCTGACCACTGTGATTGCCAACAAGGGATTTGCCACCAAGTACTAAGTCATGTTTTGTGAAGGGGATCAAATACTTATTTCCCTCATGAAAATGCAAATCAGTGCATAATTTGTTAGACATGCATTTCTTTTGAATTTTTTGTTGCTATTCTGTCTCTCAGTGTTACAATACACCTACCATTCAATTTTTAGACTGATCATTTATTTGTGAGTGGGCAAACATTCAAAATCAGCAGGGGATCAAATACTTATTTCCTTTACTGTATGTGTAATATATGCTCCTATTACTAAGCGATTTGTTTGTTTTATTCTCCCTGCTTTTCTTAGTAAACACAGGGCTCTGAACTGTCATTCGCTAAGCTGATCAGCAGGTCCTAGCCATAAATCATTGGCCAGGATCTGCTGATCAGCTTGTGCTGTAGTAAATGACAGCACAAAAGGGTCGGGGGGCATGCACCCCACCTACCTGGGAATGCAAGATCATGTACATTGCACATGCTCTAGTGCAGTGGGGCCACTCAGGTGAAGTAAAACTGTGGTAGGTGGTCGGCAACTGGTTAAACAATATGTAATGCAACCTGTTGTTTGAAGACTGTTGATAAAAATATATATTGCAAAAACGAGTGGATAAAGGATTTCCACTTAACAGATCTCCAATCCATGTAGTCCCTTTATAAGGCACCACTGTCCCTCAGTAAGGGAAAATAAGCAAAACTATCTCCAAGCACCAAATGGTCATACATAACTCTTAGGGCAAGAAGGAGTTTTCAGGCTTTTCTATTTGTGCTAGTATCCCATCTAACACAGGAGATCTAGGTGCTAGTCCCAGCATGTTCAGCCAGAGCCCCATAGTTTACCAAAGTTTTTAGGACATCCCCATTTGGTATAAATTAATTTTTCGTTCACTATAATATCATTAACTGCCTTTAGTCACTCTGAGTGAGTTGGTGGCAGAGGAGCCAACCACCTTTGCGCATTATGTTTGCATGTCTAGAATAGACATAGAAGCACAGGGGTCTGTATAGTGGGTAAGATAGTTTCTTCATCCATATAGCCTAGTAAACAAATTACAGGGTCCAGATAGAAAGATAATTCAAAAACAGAGCTTATCACAGTTTATTAAGAACAGCTATCTAATGTGTAATTTGGGGCATCTCCTTAGCATATGAAGGATGGTACCAGGAGAACATGGACATCTTGGGCAAGAGTCATCAGGGCGTTTTCCAAACTTAAACAATTTCTAAGGGATGCGATAATATCTACGTAACATAAATAACTTCAATCATTTTTATGAAGGGTACAGGGAGCACATTGATGTTTAGCATCAATTTTCATTTGCTATCTATCTGGCAATGAGCCTTTATCTGTTATACTTGGCAAGAATATAATGCAGCAGTAACCTGAAACTAAATCAATAATTCTAACACTAACCATAGACCCCATGTTAACCCATAGCCACACCATAACTCCTAAACCTCTCTACACAATGACCAACTCTAAAATACTTAAAACTAGCACAAATCCTAACCTTCAAAATAGCTTACATCCCTAACCACTAATCATAACCATAAATATTTAACCCAGACTGTACTCTACCAACAAAATGCCAATATTATTTTTGTGCCAAAATATATTGTGGCTGTATAAACATATGACTATATATCAATGATAGTAAAAAAATATAGCCATACAAAATTTACCCCAATCAAAAACCAAGTTAAAATAATTATCAAATAGCATCTGTGGTCAACGCTGAATTAATCTTCAATGAAGGTATAAAGGAGTGTTATGCAGTATAAAGCTATCTAGGAAATACATTCATCAGTGCTAAACACAATTAAAGTGAAACTTCAGTCAATCAGATAATAAACATATTAATACATGTGGTATATGCTGTTTTAATTGACAAAAATGTGTAACTCCACTTACTGTAGTTACAATTACACACCTCTGCTCTACTGTATAACCAAGGAGAAGACCCACTATTTCTTTGTTTAACTGGACATCTCAGCAAATTTAGCTTTTTTTTTTTTTTTACTGGGGTAAAATGTAGCGGCACAGTGGCACGTAAATAGGTACTGTGTATTTCTCAGTTAAAAAA
This sequence comes from Staurois parvus, assembly GCF_062004578.1. Lineage (NCBI taxonomy): Eukaryota > Metazoa > Chordata > Amphibia > Anura > Ranidae > Staurois > Staurois parvus. The sequence continues at coordinate 7,090,256 of NW_028318430.1, read as the reverse complement.
AAAAGGAAAATCTGCATTTTTGATCAGTAATTTATGCCACGTGCAATTAAATGAGCATAAATATTAATCAATTTTCCCTAAGAATATATTGTGCGCACATGTGCACAAAACAAACACCTGAAATAACATTTAAAAAAGTAGATGCTCAAACATCAGTACAGTGTGCAAGATACCTAAGGCCCTTTGGACATGTGCATCATAGTTTACTGATGTTTACTCAGGAACTTTTTTCACGCCAATGTGCAAGGGGCCAAACAACTGGCAATGAAGAAGAATTTTACTTGTCTATACTCATCTATATGCTCACACACCCTTACTCGCCTGCACTCACCTATACTCAACATTACTCAGGTCTTTACACACAGTTTTTGGCCCCTTTCACATGGGCATCACAAGTTCCTGAGTAAACATCAGTAAATGATGACACCCGTGTGCAAGGGGCCCTTATAGTTCATTGAGCTTTTGATGGTGTGACAGGGGAAGCTGCAAAACTGAAGTAGAAAATTTGACTATTACTTTCTTAGCTATGAGCTTTGACAGAGCAGTGTGAATCACAAAATTAGCTAAAAAAAGTTATAAAGTCCTTGGCAGGTTAAAGAGTTTATATACTGTATATTTTAAATATCTATACAACTGTTAGCCTGTGGTTCAGCTTTAAGCAATGTAATATTTTTAAGATCAGTTCCTTTAAAAAAAAAAAGGAAGCGACAGTGAAAGCTAATAGTAGAAATCTGTTCTGTGCATCAAAAGGAGATGTTGCAAATACAAGTGTGTGATGTATATTGAGAATGTACTTTTAAAACAGAGTATATAGGTTGCATACTGTGGCTCTACCCATGGAAAACAAATGCTGGTCACCTCTAGAGTCTACACAGATATACTTGAATAATGTTGATTAATTTATAGCACATATCAAATGCCAATTGACTCTAGGCGACAAGTGAGTAAACGTGTTTAAAAAAGTGACAGGTCCTGTTTGATAGCAACAAAGAGTCTCACTTAAAAATAGAACTGATCTACAGATAAAGTAATAAAAAGAACATTTCACTGAAGAAATTGCAAAGCTGTCAGAAGAAAAATTATAAATTGAATGTTTAATCTCATGAGTAAATATTGCAGTTATTGCTTCAAATGTATAACATGATCAAACTGGAAAATTTGGAAAAAATATTCTACGGGTAATATTGTTAAGAGCTGGTGGTTTGATGTATATGACTATTTATAACACTATACTACAACCTCATCACTAATCAAAGTATTGGAAATATGATAGTGTGACCATAACAGCTGAAGTGTGTGATTTAAAGATGGTAAGCAGACACAAAACTTGTGATGCTGCTGAAGACAAGTGTAATGTGGTTGTGTCATTTATATTACATTTAGGATAAAGCTACTGGAGATGTGTTTTCATCTTTGTTCTGCTTAGTCAACCACTCTGTTTTAAAAATGTAGCAACCAGCTGTAATTTAAGCAAAGCATTTTTGTCAATGATTTATTAAGATAGAACTGACAATAACTTATCTTTCATAGGTCATGAACAAAATTAAAACTGAATAAGAACTGGAATCACATGGTATTACCTCATAATGTAACTAAAAACCACAAACCTCTAAATGCAACTACAATAATTCTATACTACAAAAATAAATAGCAAATAAAAAAATATAAGCAAAGAAGTGATGGATTTAGTAAGTGATTATTAGCATCCAGGCTGCCTGCTGTGATTGCCTGCACCCACAGCTGTGACCATTCTTATGCAGGCAGCTGCAGTGACATCACTGGTGCCGGGCATGTATCCAGGAGTTGCCCACTGCAATTGCAGGCAACCACAGCATCTTCCCCGTGGCTGTCCTGATCCTATCAAGATCCAGATTCCCACAGACAACCATTGTCAGGTCAATTCTGATCCCATCCAGATTCTCCATGCATTGTATTGTCTGCCTCGACATCACCATACTTTGTATTTTCAGCTGACAGTCTCCCCATCTCTGATGTCTCCCTGACTCCCTCATAGCAGCTCCAGCTCTTCTTATCACCACCATACATCATACCAGCACCCTGATCATCACCATGCACTATACCAGTGTCTTGATCACCACCAGGCACAATACCAGTGTCCTGATCAGTGCCATATGCCACACCAGCATCCTGATCACCGCCATACACCATACCAGCACCATAATCACCACCATACTCTATACCAGCGCCCTGAACACCATCATGCACCATACCAGTGTCCTGATCACTGCCATGTGTTGTACTAGCGTCCTGATCACCTCCATTTGCCATGCCAGCATCTTGATCCCCGCCATACACTATACCAGCACCCTGATCACCACCATACCCCATACCAGTGTCCTGATCACCACCATGCTCCATACCAGCACCCTGATCACTGCCATAAGCCCTACTAGTGTCCTGATCACCATCATGTGCCATACTAGCATCCTGATCACCACCATGTGCTATATCAGTGTCCTAATCACTGTAATGGCGGTGATGAACGACTTATAGCAGGACTGCAGAAATGCGGTGGGATTTCTGACACTGGTTGGGAACTGACTAATTTCCACTGACATCCCAATGACTCTAATACAGTGATCGGTGCTAATAAAAAGCACTGACACTGTACTAATGACACTGGGCAGGAAGGGGTTAACATCTGGGGCAATCAAAGGGTTAACAGTGTGCTGTTTTACATAATGTGCTGTGTGTGTTTTACTAGGGAGACATGCTGCTGTGTATTTCTCAGTTGTGCAGAGAAATACACAGCAGCATGTCCTTGCTGGCAGGAGAGAGACCTGTTTACACACAGGTCTCTCCCCTGTCAGCTTTGCACACGATCGCCGGGTGCCGGCGAGGAATCTCCAGCTGGGACCTGATGATTGACATGCCTAGCCTACGTGATTTTGCACAGCCCTGCCACCCTGTAGCAGTAATTCTAATATAGGGCGATGGGCAAGCGGTTAATGAGAAGTAATACTCTGGAATAGTGCCAAATTGACCTTATTGTGAATTCTACTGTATAACTTTCATCCTTGTGTGGAAGGGGAATATTTTCTATAGCTGATTGCGCTAGCTATGTGCACAAGTTTCACAACCACTTTTGAAAATATGTACAGTATATGGCAGATTGGAAATCCAATTTTATCTGGTGCAATGGGGTGCTGAGTTAGGACCTTGTAGTCTTAAAAAGATCTATGGATGACATCATATGTATATGGGAGTGCTCTAGGGATGAATTGGATGTCTTCTTGGCAAATCATCACTTTACTCCCCATGTGAGTAGTGTAAGAGTTCATTTCCTAGAGTTAGATATTATTACTGAAAACAATATTCTTTTGACCAGAACTCTTAGAAAACATGTAGGCAGCAAGAGCCACATCTTTATTAGAAGTTGAAGCCTATTTACCTGGCTATTGAATACCCCAAAGGGACAGTGCATGTACTTCAGGAGGAACATCAGTTCTCATTGAATTGGTTATAAAAAAAAGAAAATCTAAAAAAAGTCTCTGTGAATGCCAAAATTCTGCTGTAAATTTTGACTAACCTGTTAAATGTGGTTATATACACCCTGGTTCATCCAAATCAGTGAGGGTTCATGCCGAGTAGAGGGACGGACATCAATATCTGCAGATTGTTCACTGATATGGCTGTGGTGATTTTAGACAGACCTGGGGTAGTGGTTTCCTTAGATGCGGAATAAGCTTTTTATTCTATTGAATGGATCTACAGTACCTCTGGGCTGTCCTTCATAAATTTGGTTTTGGTCCCTGTTTTATTGCCTGGCTCCATATGATCTACCTGGCACCTACAGCCAAGCTATGTACCAACAACTTATTGTCAGCTCCCTTTCCTCTATCCAGGGGTTGAGACATCCTAGAGCCTTTAATCATTCAGTTTCGAGCTGAAGACTTGGTTAAGAGGACTGAGGTGGGTGGGACTGAGGCCAAATTATCATTGTATTCCAATGATACTCTTCTACATCTTAGAGACACCCCTCCTCACTTAACGCCATTTTGAAGAGAATTGACAAGTTTAGCATCTTTTCTGGAATTAGATTTAATTGGGAGAAATCTCGAATACCCTGCTCTGCTGGATAGACAGGTTTAAATATCTTGGGATACAGGTTGGCAGCTTCTTTTCTTCAATAAACTTTTCCTACTTGTAAAAAAAGAGACTCTAAAGCTGTAAGTTATGAACCTAAGGAGGAACTCTTCAGACACTTAGGGAGAAGGAAAATGCAGATTAGTTCATCCTGGCAGTAGTATGTCGACATAATACAAACGCAGCGTGCAGTAAGGAGAATTATATAATGACATTGGGATGTCCGGAGAGTAGACCATATCTTAGCACAGAAATGACCACTAAAACCCAATTTTATTGACAGGATGGCAAGGAATTTTGGATTGGAAATTGCTCCAAAGGTTAAGCACAGAGATCTTACTAATGCATCTGGAATATTGATGAAAAGTGTACATGAGTGGATTTGATAGATGTGATTTATACATGCCATGCAGGAAAACATCTAAAATAAAGGAATTGAAGGAATTCACTCCCCTAGTGCACAACCAGCATATCAGATCAAAGATTGCATTACCTGGGCCACTAAAAGGGTCATATATGCAATAACATACCCATGTCAAAGTCTATACTTGGGTAAGATGAAACGTGAGTTGAAGACCTGATTGAGGGAACAAATTTGTTAGATCTTACAAGAAAATGGATACTCACCCTCTCCCCATGCATTATAGCAAATTATATCATAAAATCCTAAAAGGTACCTCCTTTTGATGGACTGAAGTAGATATACCAGATTGGTAAGAGGAACATTTTGTTGAGAAATGTTCAGGAGTGAATTTAAGTCTTCCAGCTGAATACAACTGTAACTAAATTGAGACATGGATGTGTTTGCATTTGATTGATTGTATTTGACAATATTTGTGTAATTTTACCTTTTTTTTTATAAAGTCAGCAAGCAGCTGGAGGTTTACCAGATATGGATGATTGTTCATAGTACGTGGAAGACTGTACTGCTGTCACCTATGAAGCTGCAGTGTTACTGCTTTTACTGTTTTGAGACAGTGTTGCAAAAAGACAGGAAGGGAAGGAAACCTTCTTATTAAGTAGATTGAGCTTTGATGAACAGGATTTGTTATAGTGTGAGTGCTGACTGAATTTGCAGCACTTTTTTGTTACCTTTATTACCTGTGTATTTCAATATAGCTGTTACCATATACTGTACTTATGTAACATCTATCCTGTTGTTCGCATTGTAAGGATTTGTTTTATTTGCTCTTATAAATCAATTATATATGCTGTATAGAAACCACGTAACCAGCATATGTGTAATACAGATACATTGTACAATAATTGGGATTGAGCTACTTAAGGATTACAGATAAATAAACATGTATAATTACATAAAATAAATCTGCATTTTTTCATACAAGGGTGCACCTTCTCAGTTCTCAGCATAGTTGTTCTGTGTGACTCAGCCCCTAATGGAAATAGATCTTTTAAATACCAAGTCTGATTTTACTTAACATATTTTCTCATTACTTGGTCAAAAGTCAGAAAATGCCAATATTTAGTTATATCTCTGATCTGTTTGTGCAGTCACAAGTATCTAATAAAGATTTTCCTGGTTTCGTGACTAATTTTTGGGGGCAAATTGTACAGTAAACCTTACCCCATGTGTGTTCTTTTAACACCTTTTTGCTGTAGTCTCATTAAACCTTCTCCTCAAAACCACACTCCTTTGTGAAATTCTTTCTAACTCTAAGGTATTTGACTGTATGGGGTATTTTTGACAAGGGATGCTGCGCAGACACCTGAAACATGTAATATAATGTTGTCAGTAGTTGGCTTTTTGTAGAGCGTGGAGGCCAGGGATCCATCCTGCATTACAATGATTTCAGTATAAAGCAGAATGATATTCTTTTGGCTACAATTTATAGTACATTTGAGGTTAAAGTCATTGACACTCAGTGTCAATAAACAAGTTCAGTTCTTCCCTTGTACTTATTAGGATCATTAGCACATCGTCAATGTACCTGTGCCATACTAAAACATGACACAGGTAACCTGGCAATGTCTCACTGGAAAATAACAGCATGTTCCCCCACCCCAATAGAAGTTGGCATATGACAGGGAACATCACATTTCCATTGCCACCCTACACCTGGAGGCAGTGGGACCCTTGGAACACAAAAATGTTCAGTGCAAGGATGTGTTTCAGTAGATCTACGAAGGAATTGTACTCCCAACATAAACATTTGTGTTCTTTTAGGAAACTAATAATCACTCTCAACCCTTGTTATGAGGAATACTGCTATATAAGGCATCAATGGCCACTGCCACAAGCAAGAAATTGGATGGTATAATACAGTGGACTAAGATTTTTAGAAAATCTATAGTATCCTTTACATAAGATGGGAGGCTCGTTACATGTGACTTAAGGTAGTTATCAACTAAGTAACTTACATTTTTGGTCTTGCACCCAATACTAGACATAATGGGGTGTCCTGGAGGGTTGTAGTTTGTAGGGATAGCATAAAAGATTAGCACTTGTGGGTTCCTTATGTCAAAATAGTGAAACGTTTCTTTATTTATGAATGATATCAAATATGACTGATAAAAAAATCTAAGCTCCTGATATCCATCTACTTTTTCTTGTGTGGTACATGCCAGTTCCTATTCTTTAAAATCTTTAAGCACAACCACCACACTTCCAACCTTGTCCGATGTCCGATGTTTTTTTCACTATATGATAATTATTCTTTAATTTTTTTAAAAGCTTACTCTTGTACACAAATAGGATTATATAACCATTTACATTCAAGGGGAAGTTGTTCTAATTCTTGTGTCAGCTGGTTAAGAAAAGCCAAAAGTTTTTACTGGTCTGCAGTGCCGCGAAAGTTTGTAATTTCTATCTCTACAATGGGGGGGAGGGGACGTGAGGTGCTATCAGACCCATACAACCAGAAATGCATTGTTAAGAAGGGCATATAGAATGCATAGGAAAGACTTCCTGAGGACAACTGTAACTTATAGAGTGTCAGTAGGTCCATAAGCATTATTAATGGTAAAATTATTTTTTAATTCAGGGTCATTTGATATAGATTTAATAGGATCTTTTTCTTTATCATCAATTATTTGAACCCTAAAGTAAAATTCCAGGCAAACCTAGCTATTCTAAAAATGCACCCTCTCCTAACACCTATTCTGGATAACGTGTAAGAAAGATCTGTATATTTACCTATTTTAACCACTTGCCCTCCGGAAGATTTACCACCCTTCCTGACCAGGCTATTTTTTGCAATAACGATTCAGATTATAATGAGCAACTGTGTCCACAATAATCCTTGACATGTGTAGTAAAATAAAGAATCTCGTGCCCACCACCACAAAAAACACACTGCTCCTTATTGAATAGTTAGACCCCAGATTTTAGGTGGTATAACAGAGCAACATGCTGAACATATCTTCCTTGTAACTTCCTAGATGGAAAAGAGGTGTCACAGACTTCGGTATCTCTCTTCCTCCTGACTTATTAAATATAATAAAAATCACTTACAAACTTCAAAGACAAACGAGCATGTAAGTCATAAACGCAGCTGGTGCCAGCTCCGGACAGGCATGGGTGACATCAGCACAATCTCCGTCCAGCCCCTGATGTCACCCACACCTGTCTGGAGCCAGCACCAGCTGTGTTTATGAATATACAAAAAATGCAGCGCAATATTATAAATAAATATTAAATATGCAAAAAACTTGCTCTGTGACAATAATTAAATAACACATACGTGTATATTCTGTGCTCAAAACGTATAGCTATAAATACAACACAATAACGCACACTTCCTCATAATACCATGATTTATCTGAATTCTATCCACTGTGCGTTTATCTAATAATCGTGTCCCAATATAAATCTTGGTGAACCGTCCCTTTAAGACTCAGTGCTCCAAGAAATTGCACATTAGCACTTGGAGCTAATTCATATTTAATATTTATTTATAATATTGCGCTGTATTTTTTGTATATTAGTATTTGTATGTGGGAACACTGTATATGTTAGCTGTAATATTTTATTTTAATTTTTTTTACATTTATTTATTATACGTATTTGGATAGGCATATTGCGCTGAAAGTTTTCACATTATATACCTGTGTTTATGACTTACACACATGGAGGATTATTGTGGATATGGCTGTTCATCATAATCGGAATTTTGTCATTGTTTGGTGATTCATGCATTTTGACTTAATAATATTGGTTGGAATACATTTAAAGTATAAGTGACTCACTATTAGTATATTTTTTTACCAATAGAACAACAACAGCTATATATCTATATTGAGTATTTGTATTGGTATTTTTAAGTGCCGCTATTGTTTCACTGTTTGTTTGATTTTAGGGTTCACAATTTGTTTGAACGTTTTTGGCACTTAGCGCAGTTACATAATTTTCACAATCATGTTGATAGTTGCTGCCACCTAGCAGGAGTATACTTTTTGTGATTGTATATTTTTTCCTAGATTGTAAGCTCTAATGAGAAAGGCCCTCTGTTTCTTCTTGTACCAAATTGTATTGTAACTGTAATGTCTACCTTCATTTTGTAAGGTGCTGTGCAAACTGTTGACGCTATATAAAGCCTGCATAATAATAGAGGGTAAAAATGGTGTTGGGAGAGGGTGTCACTGGGAGATGTGGTGGCTTGTCCACTCCAATATGGCTTCCAATATTTTTCTATCTCAATATGGTAATTAGTATGCGTGTATAACAGTGCACACGTTCATGTTGGATTTTTTATTATTATTATATAGGATTTATATAGCGCCGTTTGCTCAGCGCTTTACAATATAACGGGAGACAATGCAGCAACAATACAGTTTAATACAAGAGGGATTTGAGGGCCTTGCTCCTTGGAGCTTACAATCTAGGATTTGATCTATCCTAGTATGGTAGCCTCATCTGATGCATGTGCAGTATACATGTTCACACCACTAATGATGTCACATGTTGCATATCACAGAAGCAGGGGTGGACTGACAACTAGGGGATCATGGGGCCCCTGTGTCCTTGCCCAAACTCAAAAATGCCTATGAAAAAAGGTACTAGGGGCATCTCATGGGGCCCGCTACTGAACCTGGGCCCTCGGGCACTGCCTGAGTTTCCAAATGGTCAGTCAGCCCCTGCACAGAAGGCATTTATGCAGCAGGGAGAGGGACATAAAGCTGCAGCCATGACAGCCACCAGGTCAGTGAATGTCTGTACATACACAAATGTGCAGTTAGACAATTGGAAACCCCTTTAAACGAATACAATCTAGCAGTAAAAGATCTTGTACTAAAGGGATGAGTCTTCATCCTTCTATCCCTTAAGTGGTGGTACACTAAAGACTAGGATTAACCTACCCTTTCCATCTCTCTTTTCCTCTCCCATAAAGAAGGAGACATCCATCCTAGGTATTGAGAACAAAAAAATTGATTTAAGGCTTTACTGGGGAGCTTTGGATTTGGGTTTTATTCATATTTACCACCCTGTCCTATTCTCCCTGCATTAGGTGGCCATTGTGAGTGGACTCTGCTCTGGGTGAAATCTGTAATCAACTTAGTAGGTAAATATACTGTACTGTATATGTCAATGGAGAAAACAACATATAGAATATAAAAGGGTAGTTTGGATGCATTTGGGTAATAATTTTCCACATGTTTCCACAGCAAATGCAAGGGGTACCCTTTGCATAGTGCAAAACTTTTGTGAGAAATCTGATTTTAGGGATAATTGCTTGGTAATTATACACTTCCCTATATTCTCTAGTACAGTAATACAATAGTTTACTTAGAAACATGCAGGCTTTATGATAGGTTTGGATATACATATTTCAAATCTTTAAGTTGCTTTGGTGCAAGCTTGTGCAGTCTCTATTCCAATGAACCCTTGTTGAAGAGGTTTCATGACTATCTAGCTAGCTCTATGATACATACCACTATTTGATTCTGATGTATCAAACCTAGGGATGTGGTACCCTGATCACCCATCACACCAAACTGAAATTTTTTTTATCTGTGCTTGTATATATTAAGTGTATTACGTCAATATTTCCAGTGGAAATATTGTTATCCTGCCATACAGAAGCTGAATGCAAATATTTATTAAAGATATTTACCATACAGACACTTCATTATAACAATTCAAAGTGATTTGCAATCTAGTTGCCTACAGATTACAAACATATAACAAGCTGTCTCATAATGTGTCATAGGTTTATTCATTATATTCATGTGATTTGATACACTTGATTGATGCAAATCTTATCATCCATTCATTTTCCTGTGTTACCTGGCAGGGTCTGTTTTCCAGAGGGAGTGTCTGCCACACAGAAGCTGGATACTAATTATCACTTTCCACCTGCACTTGCGTATATAAGGTGCATTACATGAATATTTTATTGTTTTATGGTAGCAAATAACATTAATATCCAGGATATACATTTTTGCTATAGAGGGAGAGCTATACTTGAGATATCAATCTGTATGGGCTATGCATAGTGGATTGCAAATCTTTTTACTTGAGTGATACAACGAAAAATCAATTTAAAACTTTTGTTGTATGCTCTATGTGAAATCTGGAATGAATATTGAAAAAGGGTTTATTTTCAGCCCTAACAATTAGTTAAATGTTAATGATGATATATTCCACTCTGCTTTATATTGCCTAAATATCTTTGGTAATATAGCCCCTGTATGAGTAGATCATATTAAGCAGTATTTCCTCTTTTGAACATGACTCAAGAGGATTTTAAGGAACATAGCATGTAGCTTTGAAGGTATAATTTTAAATACTTTAAAGTTTTTATATGCTAATTAAGTAGAAATGTTTAAACCCTGTATATACATATATATATATATATATATATATATATACACTATATTGGGACACCCCTCCAAATCATACAGTATATTAAATATGAATTTGAAGTAGTTAAAGATCTCCAGCTATTCACCAGAAAACACTCCCGTAGGTGTGCACATGCTAAATCTGACAATAGAACAGAAATAGTTGATTGGTCCCAGTACTCCAGTAGGGAATTCAGAGCACTGAGAGATCTGACTCTCCTGTTGGAAGAAAGCCAATCCAGCGATCCATTGATCAATTGGATCTCAATTTATTACTAGGTGAGACTAATACATTTCAGTCTGATCCTCTCACCCACTTAAAAAAATCATTGTCCAAATTCCAATCAATGAATAATTATCTGAGTATTGAGATATTTCTTAAGCAAAGATTTAGAGATATTAAAAAAAACACTCCTATAATCAGACAAAATAATGGTAATTTGTCACAGATAGAACAGCGTTGAGTGCTTTACAAGAAAATAACAACACCACAATTAAACCGTCTGATAAGGGTGGTAACGTAGTCATTATGGACAACATACAATATAAGGAAATGTGCTATAAAATTTTGCTAAGCAATAGTTGGTATCATTCCATCCCTGTAACCTTGATTGAAAAATTTGTTCTGGACTTTTATGAGCTGATTGGTCATGCCCTGGAGGATGGTATAATTCAGAAAGAATTGTGGGAATTCATTAGGGTAAAATTTCCCAGAACTCCCACTTTCTACAGTTTACTGAAGATACATAAGGATCCAAAAAATCCCACAGGGCGCCCAATAGTTTTGGGGAATGGAGCTCTGACAGAAAATTTAAGTTGTGTAATATACTCATATTTACAACCTCATAAATCATCCCTACCTTTATTCATGAAGGATACCATTAATTTTTTACAGATTATTGAGGATTCCAGTATCTCCAAGGAGGCATTTTTGGTCATCATTGACATTGAAGCTTTTACAGCTCAATTGCCCACGATTGCGGTATATCAGCTGTATGATGAATTCTTTCCCAACGACCAATTCAGGATTGGCCCATGAATGATTTCGTATTGGCGAGTTTAGAATTCATTCTTTGCCGTAATTATTTTTCATTCGATAGTTCGAGAGCCTCGCATTGTACACATGCCACATGTCCATGTGGCATAGGTACATTGACAACGTTTTTCTTGTCTGGAAGGGGCATGAACAAATGCTATTGGAGTGTTTCAACAAAATGAATGTTAACAATTACAATCTCAAATTTACAATGTCCTATAGTAGGGAACTGGTAACCTTTATAGATGTCTGCGTGCATAAGGATGGCTGTGGCCACCTTTCTAGTGGACTTTATAGAAAAGATACTGCAGGAAACACTATCCTGCATGCATCCAGTTTTCATCCACAATCGCTTAACAATTCCATTACTTATAGCCAGTATTTAAGGCTGAAGTGTAATTGTTCCACTGAACAAGATTTTCAAGAGGCAGCAGAAAGTCTAAGACAGCGATTACTTGACAGAGGATATAGTAAGACTTACTTACATAAAGCATATAATCGTACTTGCCAACAGTCACGTCATAGCCTTTTGTTTCAAAAGAAGAAAAAAGCAGATATAGTGAAGGAACCTACCCGTATTGTATTGAGATTTTCCAATCAGCATTCACAGATAAAATGAATTTTGCAATGTCATTGGTCAATTCTAAAGGATGATGATCTGGTGAAACAATTTGTGGATATTACACCTTCTATAACTTTTAGAAGGACCAGTTCACTATGTGACAAACTTGTCCATAGTGAATATAAGGACAAATCCAGAGACATTGTCATGATTATGGGACTTACCCTTGTGGGAATTGTTCATACTGTCATTTTGTGGACAAGAAAAAAGTAGTTGTAGTACCTAATGGGACTCGTTATGCTCTTAAACATTTTAGATTAGAGGGGTAGTATACCTTATGTCGTGCGAAAGCAGTGCCTTTTATATTGGTAAGACCAACATTTTGGCACCGTATTTATAAACATGTTTACAGCATGCAAATAGGAAATCACTACCTCCCCATTGGTAGACAGGCAGTATTAGTGCATAACTACAGAGTACCCCAAGTTACACTTATCGTTCTGGAACGGATACATATTCACAATCATGGGGGGGATTGGAACAAAAATCTCCTCCAACTAGAACAGAAATGGATATATATAGGATGCAGGCTACAGTTCCTCCAAGCTTGAATGAACAAATATCCTTTAGTCCTTTTTTAAAGGAATTCAGTTCTGGTAAAACCTATTAATTATGTATTTCTCTTTCAAATGAATAGGGCTAGTACTTCATGATGCCTGTGATTCCTGGATACGCTCGTATTCTTTATCATAGATAGATGTTTTGATATTAGCCTGAATTAGGTATTATTTAGTGGATGTGCACTGTTATTACTTTTTTGTTATACTGCATATGTTTGTAATTTTGAATTATGTATTTGTTTTCATGCTGCTAGTAATATATTTTTCTTGGTTTTCTTTACAACTTTAGATGAATTCCAGGATGACACTGGCCTTGTTTTGATGGGTGACCCTCGTTTTCGAGCATCCAGCATGGGATATGGATGGCCCTGCAGGGGATTATTCCCTGGTATGCTATTCCATGCTCCTGATGGTAAAACCAGAAGGCACTTTGTCCAGTTGCCTCTAGGGGGCAATCTCCCATGCTGGTGGTGTCTTATGACTGCCCTGGATGTTATGTGGCATTGCGCATGCGCCTGGGGTTGGCGGGGTTGGTGGCTGGTGCCGGGGTAGAAGCTCTCCCTCACAGATATTGAGGTGGCCATATTGAGACTCCATTTGGCGTCATTGGTGGCATATGCCGCTTCATCTCTTTTGCTGGCGGTACAGGTGGATCAGATTACCCGCTGATAAGATAATTACTCTATACGGAGACCTATATATATTGGATGTGTTACCACAGTGGGTTGTTGGCTTTCTGTTTTGAAGGTGGTCTTTTATGCTGTTCTGGGTGGTTTGGTGAGCATTATACCTGTCTTTTTGTGAAGAGAAGCATTTATTACTATGAAAAGCTGAGTCAATATTTTTATGTTCTTATTTGACTACATGACTGCTTGATACAACTCCTTGTTCCCTGGGGATCTGGGACATTTCCATACTCTTACAGTTCAGTAACAATTGGGGTGAGCTGCAATAGTGTTGGTATTTTTGTACTACTACTGATAGCTATGCTAGTGTTTTTATAATTTTTAAATTTTTGTTATAGATCAAACAATTGTATACATAGTCTTTGATCCCGAGGGACTTGTTATATCTTCTCTATAAAACAAGGGATATTTTGGATCATCTTGCTTATTGGCCATACCCCCAATACGGTTAGCGTCTTTCTTTATGCTAACCAAAATATTGGAAATATTAATTTTATGGTTTGCTTTATAGGCCTCGTACCTAACTTACATGGTTTTTGTGATAATTATAGAGGGATAGAGAGGGTCATTTGATGCTCTCTTGTTGCCTTCAGCATTATGAGATGAATATCTGACAACTCTTTTCTTCTGATGGTTCATGCCTCTAAAACTTTGGACCATGCAGCATCATCTTGGTTTCATGATTTTATGATTGATGGCTCTGATTACTATTGATTGCTTAATTCCCTTGTAAATGCCATAATGTTAATATTATCAATGTCATTGACTAGCTTTCTGTGTATAAATTATCACTCATTTCTATGTGTTTATCTAGAAATCTTTCTTGTACTTATGACCCCTGAAGAAGATCAAAAAAGTGGAATGATCAAAACGCATCAGTATAACTTTTTGAGAATTTTGTTTTTCTGTAACGGAAATATCTTTGCAATATCAATTAGAGCTAATATATCTTTTTTTTAAAAGTTTATGTATCTTTCACAAGTACAGTTATGCTCAAAAGTTTGCATACCCTGGCAGAAATTGTGAAAGTTTGGCATTGATATTGAAAACATGACTGAGTTCAATTACCTTGTTACGTAGGACTTTTGACAGTTCTTTTCTGATTCCCATGGCACAGTATCTAGCCTAGTCAGTGCTTCAACGTAAGAGCTAACAAACTCATTGACTATTTATACACTGACACTAATTGCAATTTAAAAAAACACAGATGTGGGACATTAACCTATAATTAGCATTTTAACCCGTGTGTCACCTTGTGTGTTTGTACCAAGGCCAAACATTCCAGGGTATGTAAACTTTTGGTCATGGTCATTTGGATGATTTGGAGCCAAACAACTATTTGATAATAAATGGCTTTGTATGATCATCATCCTTCAATAAAAGAGCATTTTTTGCCATTATCAGTCATATTTTCAATATCAATGCCAAAATTTCACAATTTCTGCCAGGGTATGCACACTTTTGAGCACAACTGTATGTCTATGTAATAAAAGCATATGTTTTAAAAAAGTTCTTTTGAGTATATGTGTAATGACATGGTTGCTGCATTAAAGTCCCATAGGAGGATTCTTAATTTACACCCCTCCAAATCATTGGATTCAAGCATTCCAATCACCTCCATGGCCACAGGTGTCAAAAATGAAGCACCTAGGCATGCAGACTGCTTCTACAAACATTTGTGAAAGAATGGGCCACTCTCAGGAGTTCAGTGAATTTAACTGTGGTACCGTGATAGGATGCCACCAGTGCAATAGGTCCATCTGTGAAATTTTCTTGCTATTAAATATTCCACGATCAACTGTTTGGTGGAGGGGGGATTATGGCGTGGAATTGTTTTTCAATGATTGGGCTTGACCCCTTAGTTCCACTGAAGGGAACTCTTCAGGTGTCAGCATGCAAAAGACATTTTGGGCAATTTCAGCTCCCAACTTTGTGGGAACAGTTTGGGGATGGCCCCTTCCTGTTCCAACAGGACTGCGCAGCAATGCACAAAGGAAGGTCCATAAAGACATGGATGAGTGAGTTTGGGGTGGAGTAAATTGACTAGCCTGCTCAGAGTCCTGACCTTAACCTGATAGAACACCTTTGGGATGAATTGGAGTGGAGAGTGCGAGCCAGGCCTTCTCTTCTGACATCAGTGCCTGACCTCACAAATGTGCTTCTGGAAGAATAGTCAAACATTCCCATAGACACACTCCTAAACCTTGTGGGCAGCCTTCCCAGAAGAGCTAGAACTATTATAGCTGCAGCGGGTGGGCCAACTCAATATTGAACCCGACGGACTAAGACTGGGATGCCATTAATGTTCATGTGTGTGCAAAGGCAGGCATCCCAAAACTCTTGGCAATATAGTGTTTATATGGGCCTAACGGAGACCGAATTATCTGGGCTTCCTGGAGATATAACCGGCTGGTGATAAGTTTGGAGATGCCCGGAGTAACAGTGAAAGACGTAAACCAGCAGGAGTTCGTCAGGGCCCTGGCTGCTTTCCTCAAGAAGTCAGGGACACTTAAAGTACCAGAATGGGTAGACACAGTTAAACTTGCCAAACACAAGGAACTGGCACCTTATGATGAAAACTGGTTCTACACCCGTGCTGCTTCCACAGTTCGTCACTTGTACCTCCGTACATATATATATATACCGTATTTTTCGCTCCATAAGACGCACTTTTTTCCCTCCAAAAAAGGGGGGAAAATGTCAGTGCGTCTTATGGAGCGAATATGGAGCGGCCGGTCCGGTATTTCCACCGCCGCCGTGTCAGAATACCGGGCCGGCCACTCAGCTCTGCAGCGGGACCTTATAGAGATGACTGCTGACCTTTGGGGAGGGAGGGGGAGCGGGTACCTGAATTTGACAGGTACCTGCTCCCACTTCCGCGGAGTTGTTCTTTCATCTTACCTGTTCCTCTATCCAGCGGCGCGCTGTCTTCCCGGCTTCTGTAGTGTGGGCATGATAGCCGGGTGCCAAGTGCGCATGCGCAAGAAGCGGTGCTTTTTTGTGAATGGTAAGGCGGCACCTGGGACACATGACAGATCCCAGAAGCCGCCGGACCAATCACAAAGCGCAAGTGCTTCTCGCTCATGTGCACTGGGCACCCGGCTGTCATGCCGAGCGCCATCACAGAAGCCGGGAAGACAGCGCGCGGCTGGATAGAGGAACAGGTAAGATGAAAGAACAATTCCGCGGAAGTGGGAGCGGGTACCTGTCAAATTCAGGTACACGCTCCCCCTCCCTCCCCAAAGGTCAGCAGTCATCCCCTGTACTATCCACAGTCTCTGATCATCCCTGTACTGTCCGCAGTCTCTGGTCATCTCCTGTGCTGTCCGCAGTCTCTGGTCATCCCTGTACTGTCCGCAGTCTCTGGTCATCTCCTGTGCTGTCCGCAGTCTCTGGTCATCCCTGTACTGTCCACAGTCTCTGGTCATCCCTGTACTGTGTCCGCAGTCTCTGGTCATCCCTGTACTGTGTCCGCAGTCTCTGATCATCCCTGTACTGTGTCCGCAGTCTCTGGTCATCTCCTGTACTATGTCCGCAGTCTCTGGTCATCTCCTGTACTATGTCCACAGTCTCTGGTCATCCCCTGTACTATGTCTGCAGTCTCTGGTCATCCCCTGTACTATGTCTGCAGTCTCTGGTCATCTCCTGTACTGTGTCCGCAGTCTCTGGTCATCTCCTGTACTATGTCTGCAGTCCATTAGTTCAGAATTTTTTCTTTCCTGTTTTCTGCCTCTAAAACCTAGGTGCGTCTTATGGAGCGAAAAATACGGTATATATATATATTGTGCTAATCATAAATGAGTACACCCCTTTTGAAAAGTAAGATTTTAATCAATATCTGATTGAACACAAGAACATTTTCCAAAATTTTGACCAAACTGTGTTTAATAGGACATTTGTTTAGCTCATTACATAAAAGTAAGGTTAATAATATAACTTAGATTACAAAATCTTCAGTTTTACTCAAATTAGTTGATGCAAAAATGAATGCACACCACAAAAAAAAAACTATTACATCTAGTATTTTGTTTAACCTCCCTGATTTGTAAGGACAGCACTAAATCTTGTAGGCATGGAATGAACAAGTTAGTGACATATTGCAACATCAATCTTTTTCCATTCTTCAAGAATTACCTCTTTTAGAGCCTGGATGCTAGATGGAGAGTGATGCTCAACTTGTCTCTTCAGAATTCCCCATAGGTGTTCGATTGGGTTCAGATCAGGAGACATACTTGACCACTGAATCACTTTCACCCTGTCCTTCTTCAGAAATGCAAGAATGGCCTTAGATATGTGTTTTGGATCATCGTAATTAGAGATGAGCGAAGAAATGAAAAATTCGATTCGACTGATTCGGCGAATTCGTGGACAATATTCGATTCGAGTCGAATAAATTCGCTGTGAATTTAACTTAAAAAAGGGTGTTTCTAGGCTTCAGAGAGACTTAATATTAGTGCAGAACACTGTACCTTTAATTTAAATGCCCTTGGAGTCTGCTGGGGAAGAGAAATAATACTGTCAGTCAGTATGACATGCAGATGAGTGCCGTCGATCTTAGAATCACCGCACACTTCACTCATTTGGGCAGTCACGGGGCCAAAACCAGAGTGTGGAGCCACAGTGTGGCGGTGGAGGCAGCAGCAATGGGAGGCCATACAGCACCCTATGACAAAAATGGAAACCACCAGCAGTGTGAGGAGACCTGAAAGTGGCACATGGCAGAGTGTGGCGATAGAGACAGCAGCAATGGGAGGCCGTACAGGGACCCATGACACACTCTGGACCTGGCAGCAGCATGAGGAGGCGGTACAGGGGCCCATGACAGATTACGGGCCTGGCAGCAGCATGAGGAGTCGGTACAGGGGCCCATGGCAGATTACGGGCCTGGCAGCAGCAATGGGAGGCCGTACAGGGACCCATGACACACTCTGGACCTGGCAGCAGCATGGGGAGGCGGTACAGGGGCCCATGACAGATTACGGGCCTGGCAGCAGCATGAGGAGTCGGTACGGGGGCCCATGACACACTCTGGACCTGGCAGCAGCATGAGGAGGCGGTACAGGGGCGCATGACAGATTACGAGCCTGGCAGCAGCAACTTGGACAGGAGGACGTTCAGCTTCTGCACCGTCGGGTGCGTGCTCGCAAACTGTTGTCTCTTGGAAACGGATTCCAAGAAAGACTGCTGACGGAATCCGTGAAGAGGAGTAGCAGGAGAAGGAGCATCTGAACGAGCGGAATATGCCAACAAGCGACAACAGTGGCCCATGACAGATTACGGGCCTGGCAGCAGCATGAGGAGTCGGTACGGGGGCCCATGGCAGATTACGGGCCTGGCAGCAGCTATGGGAGGCCCGTAATCTGCCAGCACCCTATGACAAAAAATGGAACCCACCAGCAGTGTGAGGAGACCTGAAAGTGGCACATGGCAGAGTGTGGCGATGGAGACAGCAGCAATGGGAGGCCGTACAGGGACCCATGAGAGACTCTGGACCTGGCAGCAGCATGAGGAGGCGGTATAGGGGCCCATGGCAGATTAGGGGCCTGGCAGCAGCTATGGGAGGCCCGTAATCTGCCAGCACCCTATGACAAAAAATGGAACACACCAGCAGTGTGAGGAGACCTGAAAGTGGCACATGGCAGAGTGTGGCGATGGAGGCAGCAGCAATGGGAGGCCGTACAGGGACCCATGAGAGACTCTGGACTTGGCAGCAGCATGAGGAGGCGGTATAGGGGCCCATGGCAGATTAGGGGCCTGGCAGCAGCTATGGGAGGCCCGTAATCTGCCAGCACCCTATGACAAAAAATGGAACACACCAGCAGTGTGAGGAGACCTGAAAGTGGCACATGTTTGGGGCATGATTCATGGCGGATTTAGTCAGTTGTGTCAGGAACTGGTGGTTTGAAATCCAGACTAATCCACGCCTGATTCATTTTCACAAACGTCAGTCTCTCCACACTTTGGGTGGACAGTCGTGTCCTCCGCGGAGTTGCAATACCTCCTGCCGCACTAAACACGCGCTCCGATGCCACGCTACTGGCCGGGCATGACAGCCTTTCAAGGGCAAATTCAGCTAGTTGGGGCCAAAGGTCAAGTTTCGTTGCCCAGTAGTCAAGGGGATTGTCTACCTCGGTTGGCAGGGTGCTGTCCAAGTAGGCCTAAGCCTGTTGTTTGAGGTCCTGCTCCAGGTCCACCTGATGCTGCTGCTGCTGCTGCGGCTGGTTAGTAGTTTCCTCACTGCGCTGGTGAAGAAAGCTACTCATCATCGACTGCAGACTGAGGCAGCCGCTGCTGGTGGAGCTGCCACTGCTCCTACCACCCCACCCCTCCCCTGCTGCCATGGCAGCGGAACACGAGCGCACAGGGCCCACAGTGTCTGAGGATGGACGTTGGCGCAGACAGGCAGAGACCAGCTGACTACATAGGTGTTTTTTATAGTACGTTATTTTGGCCTCCCTCTCAGCAGGTGTGAAAAAGGCCACCATTTTTGAACGGTAGCGAGGGTCCAACAAGGTGGACAGCCAAAAGTCATCCCTCTGTCTGATGGTTATTATTCGGCTGTCGCTACGCAAGCAACCGAGCATGCTATGGGCCATTTGTGCCAAGGAATGCGAGGGACTCCCTGCCTCCATCTCCACAGCATACTGCCACGGTGCGTCTAGGTCCTCTGTCTCCTCTTCCTCCTCCTCTACCAGATGCTCCTGCTCCTCCACTCCTGTCCGCTGAGTGGAAAAACCACCCATTTCACTCAATAATTCCTGAGCACCAATGTCCTCCTCTACCTCCTCCTCTTCTTCCAGTCCTGCCCCCACAGGGGCCATGTGGCGTTGAGATCTGTGCGCCACGTCTACCGCACCCTGACCAGCCATTGTTAACAGCATTTGTTCCAGGACGTGCAACAGAGGAATGACGTCGTTCATCCCATAGTCCTGCCGACTCACGAATAGCGTGGCCTCCTCAAAGGGCCTGAGCAAGCGCAGGTGTCACGCATGAGCTGCCAATGGCTGACATCTAAGTTACACAGGGAGTACCTTTATCTGCTTTTAACATCAGGAAATCTGTGATGGCCTTTTGCTGTTCGTAAAGGCGGTCTAACATATGTAGGGTTGAATTCCACCTTGTTGCAACGTCACAGCATGAGGAGTCGGTATAGGGGCCCATGGCAGATTAGGGGCCTGGCAGCAGTTATGGGAGGCCCATAATCTGCCAGCACCCTATGACAAAAAATGGAACACACCAGCAGTGTGAGGAGACCTGAAAGTGGCACATGGCAGAGTGTGGCGATGGAGACAGCAGCAATGGGAGGCCGTACAGGGACCCATGAGAGACTCTGGACCTGGCAGCAGCAGGAGGAGGTGGTATATAGGGGCCCATGGCAGATTAGGGGCCTGGCAGCAGCTATGTGAGGCCCGTAATCTGCCTGCACCCTATGTCAAAAAATTTAACACACCAGCAGTGTGAAGAGACCTGAAAGTGGCACATGGCAGCAGAGTGTGGCGATGGAGACAGCAGCAATGGGAGGCCGTACAGGGACCATGACAGACTCTGGACTTGGCAGCAGCATGAGGAGGCGGTATATAGGGGCCCATGGCAGATTAGGGGCCTGGCAGCAGCTATGTGAGGCCCGTTATCTTGCAGCACCCTATGTCAAAAAATTTAACACACCAGCAGTGTGAAGAGACCTGAAAGTGGCACATGGCAGCAGAGTGTGGCGATGGAGACAGCAGCAATGGGAGGCCGTACAGGGACCCATGAGAGACTCTGGACCTGGCAGCAGCAGGAGGAGGCGGTATATAGGGGCCCATGGCAGATTAGGGGCCTGGCAGCAGCTATGTGAGGCCCGTAATCTGCCTGCACCCTATGTCAAAAAATTTAACACACCAGCAGTGTGAAGAGACCTGAAAGTGGCACATGGCAGCAGAGTGTGGCGATGGAGACAGCAGCAATGGGAGGCCGTACAGGGACCCATGACAGACTCTGAACTTGGCAGCAGCATGAGGAGGCGGTATATAGGGGCCCATGGCAGATTAGGGGCCTGGCAGCAGCTATAGGAGGCCCGTAATCTGCCAGCACCCTATGTCAAAAAATTTAACACACCAGCAGTGTGAAGAGACCTGAAAGTGGCACATGGCAGCAGAGTGTGGCGATGGAGACAGCAGCAATGGGAGGCCGTACAGGGACCCATGAGAGACTCTAGACTTGGCAGCAGCATGAGGAGGCGGTATATAGGGGCCCATGGCAGATTAGGGGCCTGGCAGCAGCTATGTGAGGCCCGTAATCTGCCTGCACCCTATGTCAAAAAATTAAACACACCAGCAGTGTGAAGAGACCTGAAAGTGGCACATGGCATGAGAGACTCTGGACCTGGCAGCAGCAGGAGGAGGTGGTATATAGGGGCCCATGGCAGATTAGGGGCCTGGCAGCAGCTATGTGAGGCCCGTAATCTGCCTGCACCCTATGTCAAAAAATTTAACACACCAGCAGTGTGAAGAGACCTGAAAGTGGCACATGGCAGCAGAGTGTGGCGATGGAGACAGCAGCAATGGGAGGCCGTACAGGGACCATGACAGACTCTGGACTTGGCAGCAGCATGAGGAGGCGGTATATAGGGGCCCATGGCAGATTAGGGGCCTGGCAGCAGCTATGTGAGGCCCGTTATCTTGCAGCACCCTATGTCAAAAAATTTAACACACCAGCAGTGTGAAGAGACCTGAAAGTGGCACATGGCAGCAGAGTGTGGCGATGGAGACAGCAGCAATGGGAGGCCGTACAGGGACCCATGAGAGACTCTGGACCTGGCAGCAGCAGGAGGAGGTGGTATATAGGGGCCCATGGCAGATTAGGGGCCTGGCAGCAGCTATGTGAGGCCCGTAATCTGCCTGCACCCTATGTCAAAAAATTTAACACACCAGCAGTGTGAAGAGACCTGAAAGTGGCACATGGCAGCAGAGTGTGGCGATGGAGACAGCAGCAATGGGAGGCCGTACAGGGACCATGACAGACTCTGGACTTGGCAGCAGCATGAGGAGGCGGTATATAGGGGCCCATGGCAGATTAGGGGCCTGGCAGCAGCTATGTGAGGCCCGTAATCTGCCTGCACCCTATGTCAAAAAATTTAACACACCAGCAGTGTGAAGAGACCTGAAAGTGGCACATGGCAGCAGAGTGTGGCGATGGAGACAGCAGCAATGGGAGGCCGTACAGGGACCATGACAGACTCTGGACTTGGCAGCAGCATGAGGAGGCGGTATATAGGGGCCCATGGCAGATTAGGGGCCTGGCAGCAGCTATGTGAGGCCCGTTATCTTGCAGCACCCTATGTCAAAAAATTTAACACACCAGCAGTGTGAAGAGACCTGAAAGTGGCACATGGCAGCAGAGTGTGGCGATGGAGACAGCAGCAATGGGAGGCCGTACAGGGACCCATGAGAGACTCTGGACCTGGCAGCAGCAGGAGGAGGTGGTATATAGGGGCCCATGGCAGATTAGGGGCCTGGCAGCAGCTATGTGAGGCCCGTAATCTGCCTGCACCCTATGTCAAAAAATTTAACACACCAGCAGTGTGAAGAGACCTGAAAGTGGCACATGGCAGCAGAGTGTGGCGATGGAGACAGCAGCAATGGGAGGCCGTACAGGGACCATGACAGACTCTGGACTTGGCAGCAGCATGAGGAGGCGGTATATAGGGGCCCATGGCAGATTAGGGGCCTGGCAGCAGCTATGTGAGGCCCGTAATCTGCCTGCACCCTATGTCAAAAAATTTAACACACCAGCAGTGTGAAGAGACCTGAAAGTGGCACATGGCAGCAGAGTGTGGCGATGGAGACAGCAGCAATGGGAGGCCGTACAGGGACCATGACAGACTCTGGACTTGGCAGCAGCATGAGGAGGCGGTATATAGGGGCCCATGGCAGATTAGGGGCCTGGCAGCAGCTATGTGAGGCCCGTTATCTTGCAGCACCCTATGTCAAAAAATTTAACACACCAGCAGTGTGAAGAGACCTGAAAGTGGCACATGGCAGCAGAGTGTGGCGATGGAGACAGCAGCAATGGGAGGCCGTACAGGGACCCATGAGAGACTCTGGACCTGGCAGCAGCAGGAGGAGGCGGTATATAGGGGCCCATGGCAGATTAGGGGCCTGGCAGCAGCTATGTGAGGCCCGTAATCTGCCTGCACCCTATGTCAAAAAATTTAACACACCAGCAGTGTGAAGAGACCTGAAAGTGGCACATGGCAGCAGAGTGTGGCGATGGAGACAGCAGCAATGGGAGGCCGTACAGGGACCATGACAGACTCTGGACTTGGCAGCAGCATGAGGAGGCGGTATATAGGGGCCCATGGCAGATTAGGGGCCTGGCAGCAGCTATGTGAGGCCCGTTATCTTGCAGCACCCTATGTCAAAAAATTTAACACACCAGCAGTGTGAAGAGACCTGAAAGTGGCACATGGCAGCAGAGTGTGGCGATGGAGACAGCAGCAATGGGAGGCCGTACAGGGACCATGACAGACTCTGGACTTGGCAGCAGCATGAGGAGGCGGTATATAGGGGCCCATGGCAGATTAGGGGCCTGGCAGCAGCTATGTGAGGCCCGTTATCTTGCAGCACCCTATGTCAAAAAATTTAACACACCAGCAGTGTGAAGAGACCTGAAAGTGGCACATGGCAGCAGAGTGTGGCGATGGAGACAGCAGCAATGGGAGGCCGTACAGGGACCCATGAGAGACTCTGGACCTGGCAGCAGCAGGAGGAGGTGGTATATAGGGGCCCATGGCAGATTAGGGGCCTGGCAGCAGCTATGTGAGGCCCGTAATCTGCCTGCACCCTATGTCAAAAAATTTAACACACCAGCAGTGTGAAGAGACCTGAAAGTGGCACATGGCAGCAGAGTGTGGCGATGGAGACAGCAGCAATGGGAGGCCGTACAGGGACCATGACAGACTCTGGACTTGGCAGCAGCATGAGGAGGCGGTATATAGGGGCCCATGGCAGATTAGGGGCCTGGCAGCAGCTATGTGAGGCCCGTAATCTGCCTGCACCCTATGTCAAAAAATTTAACACACCAGCAGTGTGAAGAGACCTGAAAGTGGCACATGGCAGCAGAGTGTGGCGATGGAGACAGCAGCAATGGGAGGCCGTACAGGGACCATGACAGACTCTGGACTTGGCAGCAGCATGAGGAGGCGGTATATAGGGGCCCATGGCAGATTAGGGGCCTGGCAGCAGCTATGTGAGGCCCGTTATCTTGCAGCACCCTATGTCAAAAAATTTAACACACCAGCAGTGTGAAGAGACCTGAAAGTGGCACATGGCAGCAGAGTGTGGCGATGGAGACAGCAGCAATGGGAGGCCGTACAGGGACCATGACAGACTCTGGACTTGGCAGCAGCATGAGGAGGCGGTATATAGGGGCCCATGGCAGATTAGGGGCCTGGCAGCAGCTATGTGAGGCCCGTTATCTTGCAGCACCCTATGTCAAAAAATTTAACACACCAGCAGTGTGAAGAGACCTGAAAGTGGCACATGGCAGCAGAGTGTGGCGATGGAGACAGCAGCAATGGGAGGCCGTACAGGGACCCATGAGAGACTCTGGACCTGGCAGCAGCAGGAGGAGGTGGTATATAGGGGCCCATGGCAGATTAGGGGCCTGGCAGCAGCTATGTGAGGCCCGTAATCTGCCTGCACCCTATGTCAAAAAATTTAACACACCAGCAGTGTGAAGAGACCTGAAAGTGGCACATGGCAGCAGAGTGTGGCGATGGAGACAGCAGCAATGGGAGGCCGTACAGGGACCATGACAGACTCTGGACTTGGCAGCAGCATGAGGAGGCGGTATATAGGGGCCCATGGCAGATTAGGGGCCTGGCAGCAGCTATGTGAGGCCCGTAATCTGCCTGCACCCTATGTCAAAAAATTTAACACACCAGCAGTGTGAAGAGACCTGAAAGTGGCACATGGCAGCAGAGTGTGGCGATGGAGACAGCAGCAATGGGAGGCCGTACAGGGACCATGACAGACTCTGGACTTGGCAGCAGCATGAGGAGGCGGTATATAGGGGCCCATGGCAGATTAGGGGCCTGGCAGCAGCTATGTGAGGCCCGTTATCTTGCAGCACCCTATGTCAAAAAATTTAACACACCAGCAGTGTGAAGAGACCTGAAAGTGGCACATGGCAGCAGAGTGTGGCGATGGAGACAGCAGCAATGGGAGGCCGTACAGGGACCATGACAGACTCTGGACTTGGCAGCAGCATGAGGAGGCGGTATATAGGGGCCCATGGCAGATTAGGGGCCTGGCAGCAGCTATGTGAGGCCCGTAATCTGCCTGCACCCTATGTCAAAAAAATTTAACACACCAGCAGTGTGAAGAGACCTGAAAGTGGCACATGGCAGCAGAGTGTGGCGATGGAGACAGCAGCAATGGGAGGCCGTACAGGGACCATGACAGACTCTGGACTTGGCAGCAGCATGAGGAGGCGGTATATAGGGGCCCATGGCAGATTAGGGGCCTGGCAGCAGCTATGTGAGGCCCGTTATCTTGCAGCACCCTATGTCAAAAAATTTAACACACCAGCAGTGTGAAGAGACCTGAAAGTGGCACATGGCAGCAGAGTGTGGCGATGGAGACAGCAGCAATGGGAGGCCGTACAGGGACCCATGAGAGACTCTGGACCTGGCAGCAGCAGGAGGAGGTGGTATATAGGGGCCCATGGCAGATTAGGGGCCTGGCAGCAGCTATGTGAGGCCCGTAATCTGCCTGCACCCTATGTCAAAAAATTTAACACACCAGCAGTGTGAAGAGACCTGAAAGTGGCACATGGCAGCAGAGTGTGGCGATGGAGACAGCAGCAATGGGAGGCCGTACAGGGACCATGACAGACTCTGGACTTGGCAGCAGCATGAGGAGGCGGTATATAGGGGCCCATGGCAGATTAGGGGCCTGGCAGCAGCTATGTGAGGCCCGTTATCTTGCAGCACCCTATGTCAAAAAATTTTACACACCAGCAGTGTGAAGAGACCTGAAAGTGGCACATGGCAGCAGAGTGTGGCGATGGAGACAGCAGCAATGGGAGGCCGTACAGGGACCCATGAGAGACTCTGGACCTGGCAGCAGCAGGAGGAGGCGGTATATAGGGGCCCATGGCAGATTAGGGGCCTGGCAGCAGCTATGTGAGGCCCGTAATCTGCCTGCACCCTATGTCAAAAAATTTAACACACCAGCAGTGTGAAGAGACCTGAAAGTGGCACATGGCAGCAGAGTGTGGCGATGGAGACAGCAGCAATGGGAGGCCGTACAGGGACCCATGAGAGACTCTGGACCTGGCAGCAGCAGGAGGAGGCGGTATATAGGGGCCTATGGCAGATTAGGGGCCTGGCAGCAGCTATAGGAGGCCCGTAATCTGCCAGCACCCTATGTCAAAAAATTCAACACACCAGCAGTGTGAGGAGACCTGAAAGTGGCACATGTTTGAGGCATGATTCATGGCGGATTTAGTCAGTTGTGTCAGGAACTGGTGGTTTGAAATCCAGACTAATCCACGCCTGATTCATTTTCACAAACGTGAGTCTCTCCACACTTTGGGTGGACAGTCGTGTCCTCCGCGGAGTTACAATACCTCCTGCCGCACTAAACACGCGCTCCGATGCCACGCTACTGGCCGGGCATGACAGCCTTTCAAGGGCAAATTCAGCTAGTTGGGGCCAAAGGTCAAGTTTCGTTGCCCAGTAGTCAAGGGGATTGTCTACCTCGGTTGGCAGGGTGCTGTCCAAGTAGGCCCAAGCCTGTTGTTTGAGCTCCTGCTCCAGGTCCACCTGATGCTGCTGCTGCTGCTGCGGCTGGTTAGTAGTTTCCTCACTGCGCTGGTGAAGAAAGCTACTCATCATCGACTGCAGACTGAGGCAGCCGCTGCTGGTGGAGCTGCCACTGCTCCTACCACCCCACCCCTCCCCTGCTGCCATGCCAGCGGAACGCGAGCGCACAGGGCCCACAGTGTCTGAGGATGGACGTTGGCGCACAAAGGCAGAGACCAACTGACTACATAGGTGGTTTTTATAGTACGTAATTTTGGCCTCCCTCTCAGCAGGTGTGAAAAAGGCCACCATTTTGGACCGGTAGCGAGGGTCCAACAAGGTGGACAGCCAAAAGTCATCCCTCTGTCTGATGGTTATTATTCGGCTGTCGCTACGCAAGCAACCGAGCATGCTATGGGCCATTTGTGCCAAGGAATGCGAGGGACTCCCTGCCTCCATCTCCACAGCATACTGCCACGGTGCGTCTGGGTCCTCTGTCTCCTCCTCCTCCTCCTCTACCAGATGCTCCTGCTCCTCCACTCCTGTCCGCTGAGTGGAAAAACCACCCATTTCACTCAATAATTCCTGAGCACAAATGTCCTCCTCTACCTCCTCCTCTTCTTCCTGTCCTGCCCCCACAGGGGTCATGTGGCGTTGAGATCTGTGCGCCACGTCTACCGCACCCTGACCAGCCATTGTTAACAGCATTTGTTCCAGGACGTGCAACAGAGGAATGACGTCGTTCATCCCATAGTCCTGCCGACTCACGAATAGCGTGGCCTCCTCAAAGGGCCTGAGCAAGCGGCAGGTGTCACGCATGAGCTGCCAATGGCTGACATCTAAGTTACACAGGGGAGTACCTTTATCCGCTTGTAACATCAGGAAATCGGTGATGGCCTTTCGCTGCTCGTAAAGGCGGTCTAACATGTGTAGGGTTGAATTCCACCTTGTTGCAACGTCGCAGATCAGGCGATGCTGTGGAATTCCGTTCTGCCGCTGCAGCTCAATGAGGGTGTTCTTTGCGGTGTAGGAATGGCTGAAATGCATGCACAGTTTACGTGACATTTTAAGGATGTCTTGCAGTGGGATGGTGGATTTTAGGAACCGCTTGACAACCAGATTGAACACGTGAGCCATGCATGGCGCATGGCACAACCTTCCTTGACGCAGAGCAGACACCATGTTCTTTCCGTTGTCAGTCAACATGGTTCCGATTTTTAGTTTGCGCGGAGACAGCCATCTGTCGATTTCTCTGTTCATTACACTCAGCAGTTCCTCCCCTGTGTGACTACGTTCGCCAAGGCATACCAGGTGCAGCACAGCGTGACACCGTTGCGCCCTGCACATGTGATATGCCGGTCGGGTAATGGGACTTGGCACGGGGGTGGCGGCTGAGGACACGGCGGAAAAAGAGGTGGTAGAGGCGGACATGCTTGCTGGACCAAGGACGTGCAAACGTGGAGGCAAAAGCGTCGTGACCTGTCCAAGTTGCTGGTGCGGCTGTGCCGGCACCACGTTCACCCAGTGGGCCGTAAATGACATGTACTGTCCCTGACCGTAGTTACAGCTCCACACGTCGGCGCTGCCGTGCACTTTGGCAGAGACCGACATGCTCAAAGACTGGCCCACCATCTCTTCTACATGTGAATGCAGGGCTGGCACTGCCTTTTGGGCAAAGAAATGACGGCTTGGCACTCTCCACCGCGGCGCGGCACAAGCCATCATTTCTCGGAAAGGTGCTGAGTCCACCAGTTGGAAAGGGAGGGACTGCAGCACCAGCAACTTGGACAGGAGGACGTTCAGCTTTTGCACCGTCGGGTGCGTGCTCGCAAACTGTTGTCTCTTGGATACGGATTCCAAGAAAGACTGTTGACGGAATCCGAGAAGAGGAGTAGCAGGAGAAGGAGCATCTGAACGAGCGGAAGATGCCAATGAGCGACAACTCCCCTCAGCAGAGGTGTTGGAGCCTTGACTGGCTGATAGAGGGCGATTGACGACGTCGGGTGACGGAGCAAGTAACGGAGCGGGTGATGGAGCGGGGGCTGGGGCAGGCAGAACCGCCGTATGTTTATCACGGTTTTCCCAGGCCACCGAATGGTGACGCTGCATATGCTGACGCAACGCTGTAGTCCCAACATGGGCCCCCTGGCCACGCTTGCATTTCTGGCCACATAGTCGACATACGGCTACGTTTACTTCCTCGGGCGGCTTGAGGAAAAATTGCCACACCACCGAGTAGGAAACTTTGCCCCCGCTACTCTTCACTGGCTGACTGCTACTTCCTCCGTGCGCACCGGCACCACTACTGGCCGTGGTGGTAGGCTGCAGTGGAGCTGGTGCTCTACTCCGTGGACGTTTGGCTCCACTGACACTGATGCGACCCTGCTGCTGTCTCCTGGGCAACCCACCGACTGTTTTGCTCGCTGCCAAGCTGCCACCCTCTTCTCCTGATGATGCGGAAGAAATTGCCTGATGACGACGAGGCTGCCAAGTGCGATCAACCTCCTCATCATCAAGTAGGGTCTCCGCCTCACTACTAGCCCCCTCGGCTGCGTCTGGGTCAGGAGACAGACCTGTCTCTAGACCGGCTACCGAGCCACTCTCCTCGCCAGTACTTGTTCGCTTGGCTGCTGAAAAGGCCGATGTCTCCCCCCGTTCCTGACCGCCCTCTGTTAGCTCTTCCTCACTGTACAGTGGGGCTGAGCCCACAGCATGCGATACTTCGCTTGGTGAGGGAACAGCAAAGGACAGGGGCAGGTAGAGGACACGTGATTTCAGTGGGCTTGGTCCCGGGCCATGCCAACTAACGGTTGTGTCTGACGTACCCACCGACCGTTGGCTGTAGGTGTCAGAGGTGACCTGGGAAGAGGAAGACGACCGAGCCAACCAATCAATGACGGCAGGGTTGTCGGTGGAGACACGACCGCTGGATGACACCGGGAGCACTGGCCTCTGGCTGCGAATACTGCTGCCTCGACCCCTTCCTCTGCTGCCACGTCTGCTCGCTCCTAAAACATTGCCTCCTCTGCCACTCCTCTGCATGTTGTCTGACATACTATTTAATTCAACGATTAGGTGTCCCTGAGTAACAATTCTCTGGCACTCAGTAACAATTCTGTCTGTCCCTGAGTATGAATTCTGTGGCCCTGAGTAACAATTGTGTGTCTGTGCAAGTAACAATTCTGTGTCTGTGCAAGTAACAATTTTGTGTCTGTGAGAGTAACAATTCTCTGGCACTCAGTAACAATTCTGTCTGTCCCTGAGTAACAATTCTCTGGCACTCAGTAACAATTCTGTCTGTCCCTGAGTAACAATTCTGTCTGTCCCTGAGTATGAATTCTGTGGCCCTGAGTAAGAATTCTCTGGCACTCAGTAACAATTCTGTCTGTCCCTGAGTATGAATTCTGTGGCCCTGAGTAACAATTGTGTGTCTGTGCAAGTAACAATTCTGTGTCTGTGCAAGTAACAATTTTGTGTCTGTGAGAGTAACAATTCTCTGGCACTCAGTAACAATTCTGTCTGTCCCTGAGTAACAATTCTCTGGCACTCAGTAACAATTCTGTCTGTCCCTGAGTATGAATTCTGTGGCCCTGAGTAACAATTCTGTCTCTGTGCGAGTAACAATTCTGTGTCTGTGCAAGTAACAATTTTGTGTCTGTGAGAGTAACAATTCTCTGGCACTCAGTAACAATTCTGTCTGTCCCTGAGTAACAATTCTCTGGCACTCAGTAACAATTCTGTCTGTCCCTGAGTAACAATTCTCTGGCACTCAGTAACAATTCTGTCTGTCCCTGAGTAACAATTCTCTGGCACTCAGTAACAATTGTGTGTCTGTGCAAGTAACAATTCTGTGTCTGTGCAAGTAACAATTTTGTGTCTGTGAGAGTAACAATTCTCTGGCACTCAGTAACAATTCTGTCTGTCCCTGAGTAACAATTCTCTGGCACTCAGTAACAATTCTGTCTGTCCCTGAGTATGAATTCTGTGGCCCTGAGTAACAATTCTGTCTCTGTGCGAGTAACAATTCTGTGTCTGTGCAAGTAACAATTTTGTGTCTGTGAGAGTAACAATTCTCTGGCACTCAGTAACAATTCTGTCTGTCCCTGAGTAACAATTCTCTGGCACTCAGTAACAATTCTGTCTGTCCCTGAGTAACAATTCTCTGGCACTCAGTAACAATTCTGTCTGTCCCTGAGTAACAATTCTCTGGCACTCAGTAACAATTGTGTGTCTGTGCAAGTAACAATTCTGTGTCTGTGCAAGTAACAATTTTGTGTCTGTGAGAGTAACAATTCTCTGGCACTCAGTAACAATTCTGTCTGTCCCTGAGTAACAATTCTCTGGCACTCAGTAACAATTCTGTCTGTCCCTGAGTATGAATTCTGTGGCCCTGAGTAACAATTCTGTCTCTGTGCGAGTAACAATTCTGTGTCTGTGCAAGTAACAATTTTGTGTCTGTGAGAGTAACAATTCTCTGGCACTCAGTAACAATTCTGTCTGTCCCTGAGTAACAATTCTATGGCACTCAGTAACAATTCTGTCTTCCCTGAGTAACAATTCTCTGGCACTCAGTAACAATTCTGTCTGTCCCTGAGTATGAATTCTGTGGCCCTGAGTAACAATTCTGTCTCTGTGCGAGTAACAATTCTGTGTCTGTGCAAGTAACAATTTTGTGTCTGTGAGAGTAACAATTCTCTGGCACTCAGTAACAATTCTGTCTGTCCCTGAGTAACAATTCTCTGGCACTCAGTAACAATTCTGTCTGTCCCTGAGTATGAATTCTGTGGCCCTGAGTAACAATTGTGTGTCTGTGCAAGTAACAATTCTGTGTCTGTGCAAGTAACAATTTTGTGTCTGTGAGAGTAACAATTCTCTGGCACTCAGTAACAATTCTGTCTGTCCCTGAGTAACAATTCTCTGGCACTCAGTAACAATTCTGTCTGTCCCTGAGTAACAATTCTGTCTGTCCCTGAGTATGAATTCTGTGGCCCTGAGTAAGAATTCTCTGGCACTCAGTAACAATTCTGTCTGTCCCTGAGTATGAATTCTGTGGCCCTGAGTAACAATTGTGTGTCTGTGCAAGTAACAATTCTGTGTCTGTGCAAGTAACAATTTTGTGTCTGTGAGAGTAACAATTCTCTGGCACTCAGTAACAATTCTGTCTGTCCCTGAGTAACAATTCTCTGGCACTCAGTAACAATTCTGTCTGTCCCTGAGTAACAATTCTCTGGCACTCAGTAACAATTCTGTCTGTCCCTGAGTATGAATTCTGTGGCCCTGAGTAACAATTCTGTCTCTGTGCGAGTAACAATTCTGTGTCTGTGCAAGTAACAATTTTGTGTCTGTGAGAGTAACAATTCTCTGGCACTCAGTAACAATTCTGTCTGTCCCTGAGTAACAATTCTCTGGCACTCAGTAACAATTCTGTCTGTCCCTGAGTAACAATTCTCTGGCACTCAGTAACAATTCTGTCTGTCCCTGAGTAACAATTCTCTGGCACTCAGTAACAATTGTGTGTCTGTGCAAGTAACAATTCTGTGTCTGTGCAAGTAACAATTTTGTGTCTGTGAGAGTAACAATTCTCTGGCACTCAGTAACAATTCTGTCTGTCCCTGAGTAACAATTCTCTGGCACTCAGTAACAATTCTGTCTGTCCCTGAGTATGAATTCTGTGGCCCTGAGTAACAATTCTGTCTCTGTGCGAGTAACAATTCTGTGTCTGTGCAAGTAACAATTTTGTGTCTGTGAGAGTAACAATTCTCTGGCACTCAGTAACAATTCTGTCTGTCCCTGAGTAACAATTCTCTGGCACTCAGTAACAATTCTGTCTGTCCCTGAGTAACAATTCTCTGGCACTCAGTAACAATTCTGTCTGTCCCTGAGTAACAATTCTCTGGCACTCAGTAACAATTGTGTGTCTGTGCAAGTAACAATTCTGTGTCTGTGCAAGTAACAATTTTGTGTCTGTGAGAGTAACAATTCTCTGGCACTCAGTAACAATTCTGTCTGTCCCTGAGTAACAATTCTCTGGCACTCAGTAACAATTCTGTCTGTCCCTGAGTATGAATTCTGTGGCCCTGAGTAACAATTCTGTCTCTGTGCGAGTAACAATTCTGTGTCTGTGCAAGTAACAATTTTGTGTCTGTGAGAGTAACAATTCTCTGGCACTCAGTAACAATTCTGTCTGTCCCTGAGTAACAATTCTCTGGCACTCAGTAACAATTCTGTCTGTCCCTGAGTAACAATTCTCTGGCACTCAGTAACAATTCTGTCTGTCCCTGAGTAACAATTCTCTGGCACTCAGTAACAATTGTGTGTCTGTGCAAGTAACAATTCTGTGTCTGTGCAAGTAACAATTTTGTGTCTGTGAGAGTAACAATTCTCTGGCACTCAGTAACAATTCTGTCTGTCCCTGAGTAACAATTCTCTGGCACTCAGTAACAATTCTGTCTGTCCCTGAGTATGAATTCTGTGGCCCTGAGTAACAATTCTGTCTCTGTGCGAGTAACAATTCTGTGTCTGTGCAAGTAACAATTTTGTGTCTGTGAGAGTAACAATTCTCTGGCACTCAGTAACAATTCTGTCTGTCCCTGAGTAACAATTCTATGGCACTCAGTAACAATTCTGTCTTCCCTGAGTAACAATTCTCTGGCACTCAGTAACAATTCTGTCTGTCCCTGAGTATGAATTCTGTGGCCCTGAGTAACAATTCTGTCTCTGTGCGAGTAACAATTCTGTGTCTGTGCAAGTAACAATTTTGTGTCTGTGAGAGTAACAATTCTCTGGCACTCAGTAACAATTCTGTCTGTCCCTGAGTAACAATTCTCTGGCACTCAGTAACAATTCTGTCTGTCCCTGAGTATGAATTCTGTGGCCCTGAGTAACAATTGTGTGTCTGTGCAAGTAACAATTCTGTGTCTGTGCAAGTAACAATTTTGTGTCTGTGAGAGTAACAATTCTCTGGCACTCAGTAACAATTCTGTCTGTCCCTGAGTAACAATTCTCTGGCACTCAGTAACAATTCTGTCTGTCCCTGAGTAACAATTCTGTCTGTCCCTGAGTATGAATTCTGTGGCCCTGAGTAAGAATTCTCTGGCACTCAGTAACAATTCTGTCTGTCCCTGAGTATGAATTCTGTGGCCCTGAGTAACAATTGTGTGTCTGTGCAAGTAACAATTCTGTGTCTGTGCAAGTAACAATTTTGTGTCTGTGAGAGTAACAATTCTCTGGCACTCAGTAACAATTCTGTCTGTCCCTGAGTAACAATTCTCTGGCACTCAGTAACAATTCTGTCTGTCCCTGAGTAACAATTCTCTGGCACTCAGTAACAATTCTGTCTGTCCCTGAGTAACAATTCTGTCTGTCCCTGAGAATGAATTCTGTGGCCCTGAGTAAGAATTCTCTGGCACTCAGTAACAATTCTGTCTGTCCCTGAGTAACAATTCTCTGGCACTCAGTAACAATTCTGTCTGTCCCTGAGTAAAAATTCTGTGGCCCTAATAACGTTTCTGTGGCCCTAAGTAACAATTCTCTGGCACTGAGTAACAATTCTGTCTGTCCCTGAGTATGAATTCTGTGGCCCTAACTAGCGTTTCTTTGTCCCTAAATAACGATTCTGTGGCCCTCATTAACAAGTCTGTGTCCCTGAGTAATGGTTCTCTGTCCCTAAGTAACTTCTCTCTGTCCCCAATTCTCGTTTCTGTGGCCCTAACTCTGTCCCTGTCCCTAGTACAGAGCGGTCTGCCTCTGTTCAATGACTGCAGGCAAATGAAGATTTCCAAAATGGCCGCTATATATACCTCGACCATTACACAGTGCTGGCTGGCTGGCTGCTGATTGGCTGATGCGATCACATGTCGTTGAGGAATGCATTATGGGGCAGCGCGCCTTGTCTGCGCGCCTTCCCCGACATCCCCGCTCCGTCGCCGCACATGTCAGCCGCCATTTTCGGAAAAATTTCGATTCGCGCGTCCGAATTAGGCTGTTTTTCGGATTCGGCACGAATCGAAATTTTTCCGAAATTCGACTCGAATTCCACTTCGGATACTTCGATTCGCTCATCTCTAATCGTAATGTTGGAAAAGTGCATGACGACCTAGGGCATGGAGTGATAGTAGCATCTTCTCTTTCAATACAGAGCAGTACATCTGTGAATTCATGATACCATCAATGAATGCAGCTCCCCAACATCAGCAGCACTCATGCAGCCTCACAGAAGGACACTGCCACCACCATGTTTCACTGTAGGCATCATGCATGTACTCCTCACCATGGAGACGCCATACAGTTTTGAAGCCATCAGTTTCAAAAACAGTTATCTTGGTCTCATCATTCCAGAGTATGGAGTCCCTGCAGTCATTTTCAGCATGGGCCCAGGCAAATTCTAGGCAGGATTTTTTGTGCATGAGCTTTAGGAGAGGCTTCCTTCGTGGACGACACCAATGCATGCCATTCCTCTGCAGTGTACACCATATTGTGTCATGGGAAACAATCACCCCAGTTTGTCTTTCTATTCTTTAGCTAACTGCAGCAAACTTGCATGGTGATTTTCTTCAACCCTTCTTATCAGAAGATGCTTCTGCTGAGGTGTTAACTTTCGTGGACGGTCTGGATGTCTCTGTGAGATGGTTGCAGTTCCATCTTTGTTAAATTTTTCTATCATTTTTGCTACAGTATTCTGACTGATAAGTAAAGCTTTGCTAATCTTCTTGTAGCCTTCACCTTTCTTGTGTGAAGAAATTATTTTCTTTCTCAGGCCTTGTGACATTTCTCTTCCATGTGGTGTTATTGCTGACAGCATAAAATGGTAAGGGGTTTTCTTTGTTAAGTTACCCCTTTTATAAACAACTGTCTGCTGGACACCTGCTAAATGAATACTTAGATTCACTTGTAGTTGAATTCTTGTTGTGAATTTGTTCTCTAAAATTTAGCTTTGCTCCTAAGGCATTTATTGAGGTGTATTCATTTTTGCAACATGGTCTTTAATGAATTTGTTAGGAAAAATGCTTTTTTGTGTGTGCAAATTAACAAATCTTGTTTGCAATCAATGGTCCGCATTTGTGGGAGTATTTTGTAGTATAGTGTCCCATACAACAAATTGTGGATTCTGAAAGGAAAGAAAAGGTTTTCTGACAAATCTGTTGAGGTGTACTCATTTATGCTGAACATTATATATATATATATATATATATAGTATATATATACATACAGTATGTTTGTTTGTTTTCTGTTTTAGTTATTTTTGTAGTATAGAGCTGGCAGTCACATATAGACTGTTGTTTTAAGTTATATTTACAGTTTTTTAAAACTTCGAAAGTAAAACAAATAAGCCTAGGCAAACAGATTTATAGGCCTTATGCAAAAATTTCTGCTTATGTTTATGTAGGCTAATCTTTTAACATGCCTTAACTAGATAGATAGATAGATAGATAGATAGATAGATAGATAGATAGATAGATAGATAGATAGATATTTCAGGCAGCCACATCTGAAGGTTACAAAACCATGCAGGTTCTGCTTCTACTTCATTGTCCACAACTGCATACTATGGACTCTAAAGATGAAGAAAAATAACCGTGTTTATCCAGTGGCCATACTAGCAAAGGTAGCCAATATTGGGAGAGGGTTTACTGTATGAAGAAGGGCTTAATGTAAGCCTGTACAAAGATTTTCAATAACAAACTCAAAATGGCAGTGTATAGCAGGCAGTTTTAGCGTCTTCTTTAATATCACTACCCAAACCCCAGTCTGCTGCGCCAACCCCTCAAAAATTCCATGCTCCTTTGCCAAAAAGCAAAAGAAACTCTACTGCTTTACCAGTGCAGTCTACAGCTGGGTTTCTATCTGCCCCACAGATCCATATGAAAAAATTAAAAATGCAACTATGATTCTCATCAATTTTTTTTATTGGTTAATATTCAGTAGCATCTGACAACAAGAAACATTCTAAAGCATTTCAGCTTTGCAGCCATACTCATATCTTTGATTAGCTATGCTTAAGGCCACAAAGCTGAATTGTGGTAGCAGTCTTGTTATTGGATGCTGCTGAAAAGTAATCAAATATATTTAGTGAAATTGTAGTTGAATGCCCCTTTTGTTTTTCCAATACATAACTGGGCTTTAACACAAACTGTAAGGGGGTGACATTTTAATTGGAAACTCGGCTAACCATAATTTACACCTGAACTGATGGAAAAAATAAATACAATTCAATTTCAGAAAAACAGCAACATAAAATTGGCACCCAGGGTTTACACGTTATAATCCTGATGATAAATCTAAAAATTTGAGGCTGAATCTTTTACTTGGGATTTCACAATGAAGTTAGACTATGGAAAAACCAATCACAGCTTCCATCAACCAATAGGAACTTTCCTTCTAGAGTTCAATGCATCAAATAAGGCTGCAATGCTGACAGGGCTCACAACATGGCTACCACTAACTTCTAATTAACACATAAGTGCCCCTTCCAGCTTTAAAAATTGTAAAATGTTGACAAGAGGAGAAATTATTCCAAACTTAAAATGCACATGCAGCGAGACTTTGGACTTATATGGGTTGATGAGTGCAATTTGCAAGTGCAGTTACACTCTGCAAGGGAATTTGCTCCAGAGCTTAGTAAATGAGAGAAGCTCTGCTGACTTCATTCAATTAAAAATGCTGTTTATTTTCCTTGCATGTTATTGGGTATTCTTTGAAAAGTGAAGCTTCATCTAATTTAATAAGCTTTAGAGCAATTTCCCTTGCAACTGCACTTGCAAAGTGCACAGTCTTTTTTTTTCTTTTAGAAAATCAACCCCCAAGTATTTACATATTCTTAACAAGCAGTATAAATGTTTCAAAATAAGCCTTCACTGACCTCTAAAGCTGTAGCCACTGTGGAGAAACTAATCTTCAGAATTTACAACAGGGGCGATGAAAGCACAGCTTATCTTCCCATTTATTTCTGGCAGCAGAAATGTGTAAGCCTGTCAGCCTTCTAATGTATAGAAAATAGAATCATATGTATGATCATATTTAATGATGATGTGCAGACAGTCCCATGTGAGATGGCCTCATGCATTTCAATATGACCCTGCTTCGGGGTTTGGAGTAGCCACATATTTATAACATATTATACAGTATATGGAACTTAGAGATGCATAATACATAAAAATATATTATTCCCACCCACTGTAGAGTGAGTAAAATCAGCTGCTATAACACTTACATACATAGGGTGTGTAAACAAATTAGTCAACTAAAATATAAAAGCAACAATCCATCTCTCAACCACCAGGGCCTGCCACAACTGATTACCATCAGTGTTTAGTGAACCACCACAAAGATCATAGGAGATATCCCAAATAAAATAAAAATATTATACAGGAAGGATAATTAGAAAAATAATGCCACCACCCTGTTTTTTAATATGCTTAATCAAGGAATACATTTTAAAAAAAAGTGACGCCAGTACAGGCAGAGTCTCTGCCCATCACCACCAGTGTGATGACTTGACAGGAGGAACATGAAGTGCAATAGTCCAGGAAGAGAGGAAGGGGAGGGAGAACATCCCTCTCATCAGAGCTCCACCCTCTAGATGTTAACAGGGTAGCATCACAAAGGGCAACAATAACCCACCCAATGTAAACAAACATTAGGGCAGTCCTGTGTGTACTGGGTGCTATCTCAAACTACCCCCTTAGAAAAGTCAGCAGCAGCGGACAAGAATCCCTGAGGAGGGGAAATGAACCTTACAATATTATACAATATTCAGTATTGAATAATCAATAGTATACTATATATATATTATATATATTATATAATAGACTTTTAAAAGCTAAGCTCACCTTTAAATAAAAAAGTAAATTCACATATTTTTACAGAAAAAAATGTACATTTATTATTCTTTCTTACAGAAGCCTGAAAAGCATTTCACCTGCAATCAGTGGATCGAAGGTGCAATGTCAGACTCCTGCAGACATTTTCTCCAGCTTTCTGTTGTAAAGCTGGAAGAAGTGTCAGTGGACTACAAAGGTGCTCATCACTGCCCTCACAGTCCACTGATATCTACAAGCAGTCTTCCACAGTGTCAGACAGTTTTTTCTCCCAGATGGTCATTAATGAATGACGTGGCCCCACACAGCTGAACCAATTTTAAAATGTGATAGCTGCTGCGGAGAGGATCCCAGCCAAGTGTTACAGGGGAATGGATGAGGGAGGTAACTGAGGCATGAGCTGGAACACATTACAGTCAGCCTCCACAAATGTATGCACATGCCGATCTGACAAGAGTAAATGCCAATATTTGTTGATAATACTACTCACTTGCACATGCTTTTTCATACATCTAGTAATAATACAGGTAATAGACTCAGTGGCATCCAATTTTTTTATTTTATAAAGCAGATTAAAACATGTTTGTTGGGAGGCCCATTGATATGCATTTATCAAGCATGTTCTACAATAACCCTGTTCTAAGAGTCATGGCTGCAAAAGCTTCTCTTCTTTGTTATAGTCATCCCCATCAGAACTTGAGAATCAGAATTGGCCCTCAAACTTAAACATTGATTGATTATAAGGGACAGAGGAGATGAAAGGTATTGGATGGGAGCTATCAGCATGTAATATAGAATTTCCAGACATGGCCTTATGGTATTGGCTGCTGGCCAAACAGCCACATGGTAATATACTGTAGATACATCCAGAAATGTAAACTTTTTTTCCAATTAAAGGACATGGTGAAATTCATATTATAGACATTCGAGTTCATAGGTTCCAGACAATCCTGAAGGAGATGCTCTAAGCTATCCCAGATGGTGGATATGTCATCAATGTACCTGTGCAATGAGAGAATGTACTATGTGTACATCAACAACCCTTCACCTGAGAAGAACAGGTGCTCCAACTCCCCCAGGTACACATAAGATGGGGCACAACAAGTCCCCATTGCCCCACCCTACACCTGGGAATAGTGGGAGTCCCAAAAATAAAGACATTGTGCTGCAATATGAACTTCAACATCCTAATTTTAAACTTATTATATGCCCATTCTTATTGTCCTCTTTGTTATAAGAAGCATCATAAAGTTTGTAGGCATTTTTGATGAAGTATAACATTTTAAAGGGCCACTACATCTATAGTAACCAAAAGTGCTCCTTTTGGAATCAGTATATGCTCAATGATTTAAAGAAAATTAACTGTGTCCTTAATATAAGACAGGAGGGTGAGAACAAAGGGTCTAAGATGTGAATCAATTATTTTGTGGGCACTCTCACTTAAACTGTCTCTTCCCAGGATGATTGGTATCCTAGGAGGATTAGTAGCATTCTTATGAATTTTGAGTAAAGGATAGAAATAAGGAATTTTAAGATTTGCTAAAAATATAGTTGTTTCTGTCCTTTTTTTATTATCACTGCGTGGACATTTTCCATGTGGCATCATCCAATATATTGCAATGTCCCAAAAATATCCAATGCCTTGATATGTAAATGAAGAAACTATTTCCACATGCTCTCTGTTAATTCAAAGTGACAGTTTGGTGCTGTATGTTCCTCCTAAATCCAAATAAACATATTTAGTCCTCTTTATATTAAACTCCAGGTACTTGAAGCAGACCACTGAACAACATTCCTGATCTCCTCTCTGTACGCTGTCACTATTCTTGATGAGATCAATGACAGCTGTATAATCTGAAAATGTTATAACAGCAGTCATATTGTGGAAGGACAGGCAGTCATGAGTAAATATTTATCCACTTTCCGCCCGCCCATACTGTGAATGGGTTGCAGCTACAGGACCAACGGTGTAGCCATACGTTGCTGGGGTTGTACAAACACAAGGGGGTGCTGCACGCCCAAGTGGATGCACTACCCTCCTCCCCACATCTCCTGTGTCCACAGATCACTGTATTTTGAACTGTCATGAACTTAACTCATTCATAACAATGCAAAGCAAACATTTATTGCAGAGCAATAATATTTTTGCTCCTGCAATGTAAAGTGTAAAAAAAAAAAAAAACCCCTGATCACCCCCCTAAAGTAGTACAAAGTTACTATGGTAACAATACACTACTCTGATGAACATTTAACAAAAGAAAATAGTTAAAAAAAGAAAAATAATTAAAAAAAAAAAATAATAATTGAGAGAAATTATTCTTTTTTTTATCAACTACTTGATGCCCACCCACAATGAGTGAAAGGCGGCTCTAGGAAAAGCGACGTACCCTGATGTTGCTTTCTATTTCTGGGTGTGCATATGTTTGCCTGCGTCCCCCCCCCCCCCCCGCATCCCCCTATGCCGATCAAGAGAGAGAAGAGAGAGCATGGCACTGAGTAAAAGCATTACATTTTACCCACACATGTTAACACATTTACCTTTTAATCACCCTTATTAACCATTTGATCACCCAATCACCCCACCAGTGCCATTAGTACAGTGTCAGAATTTAGAATTGTTTACTGATCACTGTATTATCTGCCACTAGCAACATCAGATAGCTTCAGGGTCATTTAGTGCCCCTCCCAGCCAGGGTCATCTAGTGTTAGATTGCTTATACACCATCTTACTCAAGCTATAGGTCACTGATCACCACCATTACTACTATACTGTTTGTACAGATCAATATTGTAATCAGGAACAGAACTATACTAGTTCCTCCTTAGTATAGTGTTCCCAAATATGCAGTGTTAACAAGATCAGCCCCGTTCGCTGCCAGCACTAGTGTTTAGCCCCTCCGCTGTTTTTCATGGATGATTTGTACTAATTGATTGTGGACCAAAGCAATTTATACGCACAGCAATACATCGCCGCTCACCCAAATTTAGCTGTTGCCAGACAATTCGTATGGAAACCTTTCTCAGTTTCTGAATTTAACATTTTTATGGGTCTAAGCTTTAACATGGGCATTACAAAAAATAATGAATTGCTGTCATATTGGTTCACAAACCCGATTCATCATATCTATAGTACAAAAAAT
This sequence comes from Staurois parvus, assembly GCF_062004578.1. NCBI lineage: Eukaryota > Metazoa > Chordata > Amphibia > Anura > Ranidae > Staurois > Staurois parvus. Next base: position 7,047,699 of record NW_028318430.1, on the reverse strand, counting down.
GGCTATTGCCCCAGTCCATAACTGGCCTTCATAGTAAGGAGCACATGGAAGGGCGACGCATGTCAAACAACAAAAGAGAAAAATTCCCAGCTCAGCTTGCCAACCAGCCTGCATACAAACCAAATTAACCTGTCTAACAGTATGCGTTAAAAACAGGGGTTTAGTTAGCACACATCTGCAAATACGTGCATAAGCTACAGAGACTCGTCACAACACCCCAATATACTGTAGTTCCTAACTCTACACATTTTAAGAGCCCCCATAGTAGAGGCACATGTATTTAATGGATATTGGATGGATTCCTCATATGCCCATGTTCTCTGCTGTTACATACACTATATTGCCAAACGTACTGGGACACCTCTCCAAATCATTGGATGCAGGTGTTACAATCACCTCCAAGCAATAACATATTGCTATTCTTGGCCTACATTGGTGCCAAATAAACTTCAAAATGTTGTTTTGGGATGGGCAGAAGCCTAAATAAATAGAGCAGTTTAGTTAGGTATATCATTAAGAGTATGTGGATCTTGCCAAACTAAGAAATTGACAGGGATTGCCTTGCTGTACGTAAGCCATATAGCTCTTTAAATGAAGGGGATAATTGTCCTTATTTAAAGAATCATAGGTTTGAGTGAAAGGAATCTCCAGATATGGAAGTTTATTTATTCACATAAATTTGTAATTGGACTGGATTTGTTGGAGTGTAGCTTTCTGCAAGTTGATGCTCATGACTTTGGACTTTAATGGTCTCATTATTATGCAAAGGTCATGAGCATGTGCATTAAACTAGAAAAAGAAATGTGGAGGGCAACAATCTTTAACAGGTTATCATCTACAAATAACAACATTTTCTAATGGGGACCAGCTAGCTCAAGACCATGGATGGAGGGGTTACAGTTTATTGCAGACAGCCTTTGGCATGGGGGGACACTTAGGAATTAAATCCCATGTATTTGAGAAAGGCTGATGGGGGAACATAAAGAGCTGAGACTCAGGAAAGAAAGTCACTACTAAAGCCCCAATTTAGAAGAGCAAAAAACATATACAGTATTGCGAAGATACAGTACCAAACACCTTGCATACAACAAGGGATAGAAACATTGTTTTTATAGAGCTAGATCAGGGTAGGTTAATAAGTTGTATAGTGTTTTGAACATTGTTATTTACCTGTTGTGATTGTACAAAGCCTATTTGATCTTTATGGATAAGCTGTCCCAAAAATTATTTATTCTTGTTGCCAAGATCATTGATAGAAATTTATGTAAAAAGAAATTAGCTTATATCAGTGTTGAGAAGTGAAATAGGTCTGTAGTTTGACCACAAATCTGGGTGCATAAAGTGCTTGGGGAGCATGACCATGTACACATTGGAGGATCTCCTGAGGACCTATGGCCTTGTTTAAAGTAATTAAAAGTGGAAGTTAGGTGGGGTGCAAGAAGGTCACTAAACCTGGGCCAGAGTGTTTACCTGACTCATAAGATTTGATGGTATGTTGAACCTTGGATTCCATAATGTCTGAATCAAGAGTGGAAGCATGGAATCTTGGGATAGAGGCTCAATGAAGATAGCAAATATAGATGGGATAATTGGGTTTACAGGGTTACTATTTAAGATGTGGTGAATTGTTCTTAAGGAAATGGCATGGAATTTGGTCTCCAGACAACGAAGCAGTTTGGTGAACATTGCAGTCAGTGTATTGATTTGTGCATAGGAAAAAATTTTTCCAGCACATTCTCCCCTCTAACTGTTCTGTCAAGAGTGGGTTTAGTTGAGTATGAGTTAAAACAGTATTTTTGGGGTGTGCAATAGTTTGGTCAGTTCTGCTTTGAGTCCACATATGCGTTTGTTGCGTTCTCAATGATGTTGAGAGGCTATCTGTATCAAAGTCTCCCTGGCTCACCAATTTTATGTCTCTCAAAGCCTAATTGGCAAAGCAAAGGTCTTAGCTTTTCTAATTGTCTTTTTAAGATTGGCTCCGGCAGTGCTATAAAGTTCCATGTTTTTCAGATCTGCAGACCTTGTTACACTCTAAGCAAAATTTGCACTTCCCTATATCATCTATGATTTTTGATTAGCTTATTTGCGAACCAGTTTGAGAACAATCACACTGTCTATACAGCACTTTATGTAACAACAAACTGTAGATGTATACTCATTTGTATTCGTTTGTGTAAAGATATTCAAGTATCTCTTTTTAAAGCAATCTTGCACTAATTCTGTGACTTTTGCTGGCCAAGTAGTTACAGTCTTAACCTCCCTGGCGGTATGATTATTTCAGATTTTTGGTGCTGAAAGCGGTACCATTTTTTTGCATGGAAATATGTATTTTTTTTATTGTAGGCTGTAATTTTTAGGAAAAACTCACTGAAATCTGTCCGAACAAGAGTCTAGTAAACATCCCGGGTATGATAAAATTTGAAACACAAAATCATAAATTATAATTTAATAAATAATCATAAAAATAATATAAAAATAATAAAAAATTAAATTCAATAATATAATCAAACCAAAAACACTGAAATGTGAAATAGAGCGCCAAGTTAGCACATTGCTGAGCTCAGTCGCAAAATCGTTTTCAGTTTCTGATGACGAATTTCCCCCACGAATCATTATCACTCAATTCTGTAAGTGGTTCTGATTTACTATCGCTGTTCTCTAGCTGATCTAAACCACTTTTGACCTAAAGGGACACTTTTTGGACGCCATGGACATTTCTCAGTTTCCAGGCAGAAAGAACAGACAAAATGCAGGCAGGGCGCAGGACAAAGCAGTGGGGACAAGATGTATGTGAAATAGGTTGAAACAGCAATGTTTTACTGTGTAAAATGAAAAAAAAAAAAAATGACATTTTTTAAAATTTTTAAATTTCCCGCCGCCGCCGGCGGCGGCGCCCGTACGTCCCGACGTCACAGGGACAGGACACAGAAGCCGGATGCCGGCATCGGCCGGAGGAGATGGCCGGGGACGCTGCAGGGGACACATCGTGGGAGCGCAGGGTAAGGTAAGTGAAGAACACATGCCGGAGCAGTGCTGCATGGTATTCCCGAGTGTAGCTCGGGGTTACCGCTTTTGGTACTGAAATGTTACCCCGAGCTACACTCGGGAATACCGCCAAGGAGGTTAACTACCACTTCAGATAGGTCAAAGAGAGGACATAAATAGGAGTCATAAAGATGGTCTGATGCACCCAGATGGGGAAAGGGGTTTACCCTGTATTGATACTTAACATCAGTGTAGATGTTATCAAGTGTATTTTTCCCACTAGCAGAACTTTGCTCAAGTTTGGGAAGCGCTGTTCTTAAATTAATTTTGTTAAAATCCCTCATTAAAATGCACACACATTTTGTTGTTTATGAACTGCTGTTAACAAATTGTTAAGCACTTGGTTTGCATTAGCATCTGGAGTTATGTAAGCAGTCATAATCATAGCCACATAAATTCCCGTAGTAAATAAAGTGGTCTTCACTTCACTGCAAGATACTCCAGATCAGTCTTTATTGTTTACTGTGGAGTCCATAGACTACTCATTATAAATATAGATGCACAGCCCTCCTCCTTTAGACTTATCTGAATAAATGTCTCTATCACTACACTAAGTAAAGGGGCCTTCTAACTTGATAATTGGATGAAATAAGTCAGCAGAGCTTCCCCTGATTCAGACCCGGTTCACATATATGCAAATGAGATTAGTTTTGAACTGCATCTGATTCGCATGACATGTGAACCAAAAGCCTTTTCTAAGGTGCTGATTCGCATATGTGTGGGCCAGCCACAGTGCAATTTGTAAAAGAGTCCTGGGCCATTTTCAGTCCAGTTCAGGTAAGATTTCCAATTTCATAGACATTAACAATTCGCATTGGAATTGCACCTGAACCACTGAATTAAATCGCACTGTACTCTTTTACAAATTGCACTGCAAACAGGTCCCACACATATGTGAACTCAGGCTCACTAAGCTAAAGTAGAATCCCCTCGCAAAGTGAAAAGTCTATTTGCGTTTAGTACATAACACAAAAAGACAAATCACTATTAACAGCTTCCTGTCCACCCTATAGCAAAAATACTGCTACAGGGTGGCACGGGTGCGCAAAATCATGTATATATACGCGATTTAGCATTTTCGGGTAGGGGCGTGCACCCTACCTTCACCGCCGTTCGCAGCCGCAGCTGTCACTCACTGGGTCCCGGAGATTTCTGACAGGGAGGAGAACTGTTTTGTTTACTAACAGTTCTCCTCCCTGTCAGCTCGGACACACTGCTTTGGATGGCTATGCACAGGCGATCAAATACCACTGAAAGAAAGCTCAATTTGTGAGAAAAAAAGGATGTAAATTTCATTTGGGTGCAGCCTTGCATGACCGCCCAATTGTCAGTTAAAGTAACACAGCGCAGTAAAGCAAAACATGGCCTGGTCTGGAAGAGGGGTAAATCCTCAGGAGGGCAAGTGGTTAAAGTTTAACTAAAGTCAAAACTTTTTTTTTGAAGGGGAAATCTTTCAATGGGGACACTAGCTCTGGTGATCCTGGTGACAATCTGGGAATCCCTCACTTTAGAGGGATTTCTTCTCACTTCCTGTTTTGGCTATGAGTCAGGAAGGGAAGGAAAATCTCCCCAATGGGACACAGGTGGCAAAAGAAAATAACTTACAGAGGTTATAACCCTCTCTTACTCTAATAAAAACATTTTTTTTTAAATTGCCTTTAGTTACACTTTAGGGAATGAACTGGGCCAATGTACCTGTGTATACTGCTATAATCTGCAAGAGAGGGGGAGGCTTGCACAGTAATAGATAGGGGCCTCTTGGTTGCAGCCATGCAGTGAAATAAGCTGGTATATCTAGTTACAGTTTTAAGGGGCTTCCTCTTGCACTTAATCCTCTAATAAGGTTAACCACTTAAGGACCAGCCACTGTCTTCTTACTACGGGTGGGTGGCCCTGCTGCACTGGATCACCTACATGTACGTGATCCAGCATTTCCAGGTAAAGGGAGAGCGCCCCTCCCCAATCTGTGCTGTGATTTGATACAGCACAAGTCAGTCAGCAGGTCCAATGATTATGGCTTGGATCTGACGATCGGCTTATCAAATCATAGTACAGAGCTCTGTGTTTACTAAAATCACAGGGTTCTGTACACAGAGCAGTGATGTGGCTGTTTTTTCTCCCTGGAAAGCAGGAAGAATAAAAGCCACATCTATTAATAAAGCAGCACATATTCCACACATTATTAACTGCTAAGCATGCAGTTAACCCTTTGATTGACCCTAGATGTTACCACCCCCCATCCAGTCATTTTTTTGTTTATTAAAAGTCAGCAGCTACAAAAACTGTAGCTGCTGACTTTTAATAAACACACACTTACCTGTCCAGGAGTCCAGCGATGTTCTCACCCATGCTGGCCCTTCTCTCCACTATGGCGCTCCATCACAACTGTGTGCACCAGGCTGTGACAGCTTGCGGCTCCACATCCTGGTGCCCACTGCTCATGTGCGAGTAGTGCTGCGCCTCCTGATTGGTCCGGCAGTCTTCTGGGAAATTTGAAAGTTCCCAGGAGACTGCGGGAGGAAGGAGGGAACCAAACCTCTGTCTCACTTCGCCACGGCGAACTAAGCCAGAAGTGGGAGCGGGTACCTGTCAAATCCACAAACCCGCTCCCCCCTCCTCCCCCAAAAGGTGCCAAATATGGCAATGGAAGGGGGAGGAGGCAAATAAGTAGAGCTTCTGTTTTTGAGTTGAACTCCGCTTTAAAGTAGCACAGTGCTGAATAGCAAAAAAAATGGTCTAGTCATGAAGGGGGTAAAACATTCAGATGCTTAAGTGGTTAAAGAAAAAGCATAGTCCATTTACACTGATAAACTCCTCATTGTTATACATACCCTTCCAGGAACCAGACTTCACTCCAGCTCTAAAGAGCAAACTTGTACTATAAATTTTCCTTGAACCTTGTCTGCTAATATAAATGGCTTTATTTCTAAATTGTCTTTTCCATTCCTAAATATTTCACTTGATTACAAAACTACACATCTTTCAGTTTCAATAGATAAATTATTAGTTATTTTTATTATTGTAGTAGAAAAATAAAATTACACTCCATTTCCCGACATCCAAATATCAAGCAACGCTGATGTTACAAAATTAACATTTGTCATTTATGTTTTCCAACTTCACATGCTTGAGAAGAAATCAGTAACAACCTTCTGTTTACAATCTTCAACACTCAGTCAGATCTGTGTTGCATCTGCTTTCACCACTGGTACACTTCTCAGGTTGAGATGAAAGGAGATCACGATGACATCAATCTATGCTGATGCACTTTTTAGAGGAAACTAATTCCACTTTCAGAGAGATCTCTGGACCAAAAGTAATGTGTGGGATTGAGATCTTTTTTTTATATCCATGTTATATGATCAATGAATGTTTCAGAACTTGGGGACTTGGATATAAAAAGCAGTAGATGTATAGGCCTATCATGAAATTTTGATTTTAGTTAAAATACAGAGCTTATTTAAGCAGCAATTAAAAGAGCTTTTGAGACTGAGCCGAGAATGAAATGATAGATGTAAAGAGGTTTACTTAATGGGGATATTAAGTAAACTGCTGGTGAAAATGCCCATTTATCATTTGCTGATTCCTAATTGGTTTCCTTTTCCTGCCTGCATGTGGCATTTTCAGAAGAAATTGCCATCTTATAGTGTGATTCTAGCAAATGTAATAAATCAAGCCAATAGATTTTAGCTAATTTAAATGGAGGCTAAATTAAAGCCAAATCCAGCAATAGCCTGTGTAATTAATGTTCATTAAACTTTTCGCTTAGCTTAGCAGATGAGAAGGATTATTTCAACGCACCACTCAAGTTGACATTTTAAGGCTGTTCACAGAGTACAAATGTTTTCTTCTTGGCATTTCCAGAGACTGGATGTTAAAAAGACAAAAACTAACAAAAGGGAATGAGTCTGAGTTCCTAGCAACATGTACACTTTTTGAAAGCTATTTTTATTTATTTTAGTCAGGTTTTTCATTTAAGGAAAGCTATTTACTGCTTCACATTTTTATTTTTTTATACACCACTAAGGTAAAATTGTCTGTTACAATATGCATGATTTTAACAGCTAAGACAAAGAATGTTATGTCATTTTTGTTCTTTTTTTATTTACCAGTTATTGGAATAAAATAAAAAAAACAACAACAGTATGATTAGATTAATTTCTTCTTGATCGCACTATGGCCGAATAATGGCTACAGCATGGCCGTCCAGTTCTGGGAGGGCATAAAATGACATCAAGTAACAGCTAGTATGGGGAACCTCTCCCCGTACTTCTGTCACAGGGACAGGGGGCACGCTGTGAAAGTACTGCCGATTACGGGCAAGTGTATTTTCATGGTGATCAGCTGTGATTGGACACAGCTAATCACATGACACAATAAAGGGCAGATCACAGCAGCCTTTTACCACGTGATCAGCTGTGTCCAATCACAGCTGATCACCATGAAAATACACTTGCCAGTTATCGACAGTACTTTCACAGATAGCCCCCTGTCCCTGTGACAGAAGTACAGGGAGAGGTTCCCCGTACTAGCTGTCACTTTTTAAAAACAGCATGGCCGCACCATTCATTCACAGTGTTCTGTGAATTAAAGGCGAAGCACAGCTAAAGCTCTTTTGGCTGTACTTCTGTGGATCACAGGAATGCAGTTTGTTCTGCACTCCTGTTTGTTCTGGACCCATTTTCAGCCGACAGCGGGCTGAAGCCCACTGTTAGCTGACGTCACTCAGCTAATCCAGGCTGAGAAAAAAATCCCGACTTCAAAGTCGTGATCACCACAGAGTTTGGAGCGGCACCTGGCTCAGCCTCTCATAGAGTCACTGAGAGCCCAAACTAGCTGCTCACTTCCCCTCCACAGTCCAGTGCTCTAGTGAGCGCTGGGAGGCAGAGCATACAGTGGTGTCTGCTCATTGAGACTGTGAGAACTCAGCAATCAGAGGTCATGTGATCGCTGATTTCTCACCCTAAGAGCCAATGGGGGACAGATGCAGCATTGGACTGATGCTACATCTACCCAGGTGAGTATAATGGGAGAAAAATTAAAATTAAAATCCATACATCTCTTTTAATGAGCTACAAGTCCTGTCAGTAAATCTGCTTGCTTGTACATCCCATACAGGCAAGCAGATACACTGACAGCTCTGCAGGAGACCTGCATGGAACCAGCAATCTGCTGGTCGCTGGTGCAATGCTTTACAGGCTTCTGCAGCTGAAAATAATGAATTCCCCTTTTTCTTACTTGCAAAACATTTCATTTTTAATTCTTGGTTAAAAGGTGAGCTTATCCTTTACCTGTAGCTGTAGCTTTGTAGCGGTAGCTTTGAGGGTTCAGTGTCTAAAGTGGCTTAAAGGCTAAGTTAACCTAAAAGTGTTGATGAACTACGAAACTGCTCTTCAGCATCCTCAAATAAGTGAACGATGGGAGTTGATTGTGTTGGCAGTCAGTAACTTTTTTCTTTCGAAGGGTCAACAGGCATTATTTATTGTGATTGATTTGCATTGCTGGATGATGTGATTGAGGGTGGATTTATATTGTGGGTATTTTTTTTAGGACTTGTCAAAAACTGTGTGTGTGTTGTTATTTTTCACTTTTCTTTGTTTGAATGAATAGAGGTACTATGCATTCCTCACACATTCACATGGAGGGCAGTATCTGGCGGCTCTCTTATTATTAAAGGGAGCAAAGGGAGCATCCAAATTCTATTAGACCCCCCCCCCACAGACCCCCACAACCACTGGGCCAAGGTTGAGGGAAAGAAGTCCTTGTCCTAATCAACATGGAGGCAAGGTGCTACGTGAGGGGTGTCACTGCTAAACAAGCAAAATTGGTCCAAACCTAAGCTTGGACCAAAACAGCAGCTCATTACTAATAGGTAGATGTGAGGAACAATTACCCCAGGGTTTGAGCTGTACATGAAAAGACCCATGCATTCTCTGCCATACCTGGACGAAGTGGTATTTTCTTTAGTTTCAGCAGGTGAATAGTGACAGAGATGAAAATTAAAGGTGAGTATGTACATTAAAGTGATCCCTTTACTGTTGCTGTCAGCAAGCCACTCATTACATGAACAAATGTTGTTTTAGTGCTACATGTATTCTTAAATAATGTCTGAAAAGTACCATTTACCCAATTTTGGAGTGTTATCCTTCAGTTGGTTATCAATTAACTTTTCAGGTTTTGATAAGTGTGATTGGTTAGAAACGGATCTGTGGTTAACCACTGACTCAGGATCCAGTGTAGAGTTTTTTAATAAGGGTTTGTTGGTTTTTTCCTTCAGTGGTTCAGAGAAAAACATTGACTGCAATTAGCTCTATGTTAAATCAGGGAAAGCTATAGTTATAAGCAATGCACAAAACTAGTACACTTCTTGAGGCAAAATGCAGATCACATGATGTTGGGTGAATACATTGGGAAATTCTCACAGTATATGCCGATATTTTCCATGGAGACAAAAATAATTCAAAGAATAATTAATTTTGTTTAATTCTGGCATTTTAATACATTTGTTGTAGTGCTAACCCAAATGTTTAAAATGTTCTCTGGTTTGTTTTAACAGTTTCCAAGTCTATGTATCTTTTCACAAAAAATCCACTTTTTCTTTTGGTAATTACCTTCTGGTATTTCTTGAGGACCTGAAACAGTACATTGTAATGTTCCCTACTGCACGACTGGCATTACTGTAATCCTAGTCTGCACCCTGTTAATAGCAGGTAACCCAGTAACTAGTGAAAGCAGGCACTTTACAAAGGCTGTGATTATATAGATGTAAATATTAAATGTTTTACATGGGCAACTGTGACATTGAAAATTACCCTTTACTTGTTTTAACAAACTTACAGTAGAGTGAAGTGGACACATGACAGTTCTGATTTTCTGACAAGATCAAAAAGGCTTTTTTCACTTATTTTTTAAACAGACAAAAAGGTGGCAAAAAGGAGAAGTTAATTGTTTGGGTTTACATACACTTTCACACTATCATATACCTTTAAAGTTTTCAGTAGTACTAAAAGTAAAAAATAACAGTGTGGAGGTAACCAGAATAATGTTTAAGCTATCCTTTTCCTCTATCTACATATGTATTATTTTTATGTGCTCTGTTCCTGGGTAACTTTGATCTTTTCTCTTGAATGTAATAAAATAATTATACATCACAGACCTTCCTTTTGGTGTATTAAATACAATATATTATTTCAACTTTTAAGCAAAGGCTATTTTAAAAGGGACAGAAATTATTTCTTTTCACCGGAGTTGAATTGTATACAAAATGGAAATCACTACAACAGTTGTAAAATCATAATATAATTACTTTGGATACAATATTAAAGTTTGAAATTAAATTAGCCCAGCTCCATTTATACGTATTATATTTCATGACTCATTTCCTTAAGGCTTTATTCAACAATTATTTTAAAAAGAGCATATACATATAAAATTTTACTCTAAGCCATTTCTAACAAAAATGTTAAAAAAAAGAAACTAATTGAAAGACATCAATGTTCAATGGCTCCGATTTACTGACTGCCAAAGTTATTCATAGGAAAGACGACTCACAAATCCAAGCATGTGTTCTTAATGGGAAATAACAAACATAATTTACTCCTTGGCTTCCCCAACCTGTCTCAGCTCAATAAATCATACTACAAGTCTGCTATGTAAGATTGGAGTCCTTCTTTTAATTGCGGCCTCTACAAAGTGATTCCAGCCCTGAATTTCCTTTAATTTCAGTTTGCCGTCCTGCTTCTGTAAATGGCCAAATTAGCCTTCTCAGAATATCCCAGTTGTTTTAGGATTTAACTTTTATATTTATTTTTCAGCCCCACAGATTCACAGCAGTACACTGTGCATTCTGTAATTAAAAAAAAACAAAGTTATATTGTAATTATACAAAAAATAATATGTTGTGCTTCCTGATTCATTCACTTAAAAAAACTGGGATCCCATCAATAACAATTTTGTAAGTGTAGGAAAGCAATAAGCTGTGACAAATTAGAGGATTAACATCTGGAAATGACATATGTTTGTATCTGATAACCAGAATGATATAGGCAACACTACAAGATGGGAAATAATTGCTATACAAATCTTTTATAAATAATATTACCAGACATTAAACTGTCCCAATAGAATAGTTTCCTCACTTTTTATAGCCTGGTCACACCATTGTGTGGCAATGATATCATTGTGTGCAATGATATCATTGCAGGTTTATGTGACTGCTGATTGTCATTATAATGTTTCGCTTCACCATTCCTGACATGTTATATATTAAACAAAGGTCTTTACAATGCTTTCCTAGATAGTAAAAGATAGCTAACCATTACTTAACCAAATACTGTACATGTTGGGTCAATCATTCAAACATGGTATTTCCATATTATGTTGTTAATGGTGCCTCCAGAATAGCTTGTGTAAAGATAATTAAATTCTCAACACTCAAGACCTAATACCAAACTCTGGAAAAGTATTTAGCTGAAAATACACACACGCACACACACACACATATAAATATATATATATATATACTAAAGTAAACCTGTAGTCCATTTTAATTTAGTACATGTTTTGCATGAGAGTAGACAAGTAGACTCCACAAGATGTTTTGATCTTTATTAACCAGAAAAATCTCATCTGTGCTCTGCTCTGATTTAGTTTAATTTTGCTATTGGAGGTCCACTAATTGCAATGATCTTGCAGCCATGAAGTCAAGAAAGTCAGACTCCTGCAACCAAGTGAAACTAAATCAGACAGAGTCACAGAAGAATCTTTTCTGAGTAATAAATATAAAATGTATGTGAAATATTTTTAGTAAAGATTTGAAGTTATAATTCTCACTATATAGAGTCTTAGCTGACATCTCTGTATAGTGAGTAAATAAACATGAATGTTTAGCACTTGAAACTAGGGGTGAGAAAATGTATCTGGGTTTTGGTCTGCAGGACATTTGTCTCAATTAAAATCATTGTGGGCTGAGTGGTCTTTTTGAAAATTTTGAATTTTGAAATCATTTTGAAAATCGGTTCTAATAGGCACGTTTGTACCAAAGCAACATTATTTTTAAAAAGTACAGTTCAGTGGTGAAAGGATCCTCCTTTTTAGCTTTTTTGAAGGCAACATAGGAAAAAGACCAATCCTTTAAATTGCAGGCTCAGAATATGCCTATTTGTGGTGTCACAGATTAGTATGATTCTCATAGACAGTGTCAGAGATACCACCTGCTGGCATCACATAATTTGCATGTGTAATAAATTGTTTTACTGTTACATTACTGTGTGGCTTTAATATAGCAGTAGCACCCTGATCTGATTCAATATTATAACTAGAAATAGTTTTTAAGCTAGTTGTGGATGTGAAATCGTATTTCATTAACCAGCCATAACAAGAATAAATTGACCTCAGGGAGTAACAACCAACCACAACATATCTAAAAGCTGTACAAAGCTTAAGCCTTTAACTTTGTACTGAGTGACCAGATTACTTAGAACCTCCAAACATTATATATTTTGTAAGCAAAGACCCTAGAGAACAAAACGATGGGTGTTGCAATGTCACATGGTAGTTGTCCAGTTCAAAAGCACATTTTTGGGAAAACATCCACTTTAATTAATTTTAGTGAACACAAACACAGTATAATGGTAAAATATAAAATATGGTGTAACATCGAGTAAATAGATACCATACATGTCACACTTTAAAACTGCACACACCCGTGGAATGGTGACAAACTATGATACTTTAATTTATCCAAAGCTAACACTTTAAAAGCCTTTACAGGTTACCAGTTTATAGTTACAGAGGAGGTTTGGTGCTATAATTATTTCTCTCATTCTGACATTAGCGGTGATACGTCACATGTGTGGTTCCATCACTGTTTACATATGCCTGAAGGGCCGATGCGTGCTTTCACCTTTGCTCGGGTGGGGGACGGGGATGCTTTTATTGATATCAGAGGGGATCAACAACATCCCTTCTGATAGCATGGGTTATGACAGCTCCACTTTATTAGACCCCAGGTCTCTCCTCTGGCCTGCAATGCAGCCAATCAGATTCATATGGGTATGATCGGATACTTCACTGGCCAGTAGACCTTGTCCTCAGTGCATATCCAGTATGGAAGTTTACAGTTTAAAAGGGAGGGCCACAGTTTAATAGGGAGACAAAAGACAGATTTATTATCAAGAAAGGCAATTTACAATTTTTTTTCATAGATAAAAAGCCAGAAACATTACACAATTGCAGTAGGGAGAAACGAGGCAGATTTTTAATTAGGCAATCAAAATTAAAGTGCTTTATTTTAGTAAAAAAAAATACAGACATATTGTAAAGATTTGATGCACACTATGGGGTTGATTTACTAAAATTGGAGAGTGCAAAATCTGGTGCAGCTCTGCATAGAAACTGATCAGCTTCCAGTTTTTTTTGTCAAACCTTAATGGAATAAGCTGAAGTTAGAAGCCAATTGGCTACTATGCACAGCTGCTATAGATTTTGCACTCTCCAGTTTTAGTAACTCAACCCCTATATAGGCAGCTTTAGAAGGCACAGTTTTAAGAGGGAGACCCCAGGTAAGTTTTTATCAACAAATCAAAAATAGAGAATATTAATATACTGAAAAGGGACAGAACATTTTTTTCTGTACATGTCCAGTATTTAAGTTTCTTTAATAAGCCGCAGTTTAGCAGGTAGACAAAAGATTTATAATCAAGGAATGCAGTTTACAGTTTTATTTCACAGAATAAAGCCAGAAAAATAGTACTGACTCTATGCACAGTGTGTAACTAGATTCACTAGGCCACAATTTCACAGAGAGAGACCGGGCAGGTTTTATTCAGGACATCAAAATTAGAGTGCATTATTTTACAAAAGCATTTAGTTTTTCTAGTGGTTATAGAATATAATAACATAGAAACAACATAACTGTCCTCCGAAATTCAAATGTCAATAGAATAAATTAGAATTCAAATTTAATAGATTAGAATAGAATAGAAAAGAAGAGACTAGAAAAGAAAAGAACAGAAAAGAAAATAATTGAATAGAAAAGAATGGAATAGAATAAAATAGAAAGAATATAACTGTCTTCCAAAAGTCGTATTTTGAATATAATAAATTCAAATTCGAATAGAATAGAAAATAATAGAATAGAATTGAAAAATAATAGAATAGAATAAAATAGTAAGAATATATCCCAATATGAATAGATTACAATAGAAAAGAGCAGAATAGAATAGAATAGAATAAACAATAAAATAGAATAGAAAAAATATAACCGTCTTCCACAATTCAAATTTTGAATAGAATAAATTTAAATTTGAATGCCAATTCAAATTTGAATTGAATGCCAATTCTAATTTTCCAAATCTGGTCGAATTGAATTTGAATCAAATTGAATCCAGTTAAAAAATGAAACACATACAATTTCAAAAGTGAATTAAATGAATTAACTAAACATAATTATTTCAATAACAAATCAAAACAAAACAAATATTTCATTCTGAACATGTATAACACTCATTACAATACATGTTGTATTTGGGGGGCTTTTATCAGTGAATAAATTGTACTCCAATATAAATTTCTTGATTTGGCTGGTGAAAGTCACATTTAAAATTAGGCCCAGGACAGGTAATTCAATATTGCGCACATAGGCACAACACTATTTTGAGAGTATTTATCAGTGAATAAATAACTGTTGATTTCTAGATTTAAAAATGTCTGGTGGGGGTCCAGTTCTGAAAGTGATCTAGTACACGTTAATAAATTACGTGTACATACTGTATAAAAGACAGAGGTTATGCGCATGCTACTAGTAGGGGTTGAGCAGGTTCTGAATCAGCAAGTGGAAAAAAATGGACCTAAATCGTCGAAGTGAGGAGCAGACCCCATGGACATTGGCTGTAGCTTGCACAGTACACCATCATTTTTAATTTCACAATAAACCCTGCCTGTGAGCTAAAAAAGCATCTTACATAGTGTGCTTCAAAATAATAAACTAAAACAAAGCAGTGCTTCATTTTAAATTTCCATCAAAATACATTTTGCAATCATGAAACCTGTAAATAAACACAACAAATTATAATCACCACTTGTACAGCCACCTATTGGAATCTCACATACCAACTATTATTATCCCCAAATCATAGGAAGGTCATAATATGCATGTAGTGTAGAAAGGACTCCGGGCAACTTCAAAATAACTCCCAAACGGTAGGAAAAATTATATGTGTCAAAGCTGTTACCTCCTTATATCAAGGAACTAAATAATCTGTCATGATTAAAACAATTTGAAGAAGTACCCGTAAAAAGATAAAATTGTTTTTCACAGAGTAATACCATTCTATTTACATTTTTAAAAGCAAATAGGAATACAACTCACATTTTAAAAATACTTGAGTAGCACTAATCACAAGCATCTTAATATGGCTTTTGGGTGACCACCAGATAAATGCTCATATGTGGGGAATTAATGACTGAAATCCTCACCAACCAAACCAAGGTAGATCACCACCAAGACTCCTCAGTGTGCCATGTGTATGTGAGATAACATCACCAATCTACACATTTTAGTGTAATGCCTTCATTGAGAGCCTCTGATGTCAAATGCACAGCCAATAAAATAGTCACACTAAGTGTCTAATCCAGTCTTTCTCAACCTTTTAAATGCAAAGGAACCCTTGACATAACTTTCCAGTCTCAGGGAACCCCTGCTAAAAATGACTTTATCTACAGTTCATGATCCATTAGTGTGATGGTCAGTGGGAAGAATGCTTGTGGTCACTGGGAAGAATTACCCCCTTATAGATAGCTGAAAAGATCAATGATGTCAGTGGGAACTTACCTGAGAGGCAAGAATTCCTCATTGCTCAAGGAACCCCTGGCAACCTCTGGAGGAACAATAGGGTTCCATGGAACCCTGATTGAGAAACCCTGGTCTAATCAAACTAAGAGGTAATTAATTACAATACCAAATTAGAATTAAAGGAAACAATGACATCTAATGGTAATAATCCCCAAGATTAGAAGAATAACGACTTTTGTTTAAAATTCTTCAGGGGTGGCAAACCATCTAACTCTTTCAATCTTAATAAAAATAAAAAAAAAAGAACAAAACTGCCAATAGCAGCCATATTCTAATCCTTACATTACACAATACAACCTAAAACATTTTTTAAAATCTGTATCCAGAATTTAATTTTAGTAATTTAGTAGGCAGCACGCATATTATATCTCTACCAACCCTTTACTACCAACAGGATTATAAAGAATATCAATGCTCCAATTTTTGTTTAAATTATTTTGACACTTGATCAGCATGGAATTGTAACATCCACATCTTAGTAATTACAAATAAATCAGTTTAAATCTAATGATACAGTCAGGCCAGTTGGGTCCACTGTGCTTAATTCATAAACCCAGAGCATTTCATTCCTGAATATCTTTCTCATTAGGTTTCCACCCCTCCAATGTCTAAATATTCTTTCAATTCCACAGAATTTCAGGCCACTGGGATCCCTTTTATGACAATGTCTAATGTGCAATGAAAGGTTATGAGTTTTTGTTCATTTACGAATGTCATTAATGTATTCTCCCTGTCTTGTTCTTAACTTGCGAGTGGTATGGGCCACATATTGGTTGCCACAAGGGCATTCTAATAAATATGCTTCATGAGTTATATCTGTATATGATACATACAGTACGAAACATATACAGATTGTGAAAAATACTTCCTATCATAAAGACTGTATATTAGGGACTAGTGATGTGACATTTCCAAACACAACAATTAAGCATGAAGATGCTATTTTTTCCATAAGGAAACTATTATGTGAGATGTCTAATATTCCTGAAGTAAATTGAAGATTTACTTGATTGGATACCTGGAATTTTGACTTAGGCGCAATTATTTTTGGTTTTGGAATACATTTTATTTTGGTGAATATTTTTATGTCAGTTTGAGAATCGGACAGTATATTTGCCTGTGCATCAAAACAGCTGGTGTACTGATGAAAATATATAGATGGCATTTTCTTTATTTGGAAGGGAACTGAAGAGGATTTACAAAGTTTATTTGAGAAATATTAACATCAATCATCATAATATACAGTTCACCTCCCATTACAGCAGAAATGGATTTGGATTTGGAAAGATCTCTAATAGAGAAACATTTTTATGCCTGTACACAGTAGACATCATCCAAACTGGAAAAACAATGTCCCCAGGGGGTAGTTTATGAGGATTAAAAGGAACTGTTCCCATGCGAGGGACCACATTGTACAAATAAACCCATTACAGGTAGCGTTTATAGAGAAAGATTATGATCTGGAGTTTTGAATAGAGAAATTGCACATGTAGCAGATAAGGTTGGAGATGTACTTGTTTAAGGTTGGGAAGTGGAAAAGGGACACTAAAGCATATGAATTTTAATACACAATATCAA
The DNA here is from genome assembly GCF_062004578.1 of Staurois parvus. Classification (NCBI taxonomy): domain Eukaryota; kingdom Metazoa; phylum Chordata; class Amphibia; order Anura; family Ranidae; genus Staurois; species Staurois parvus. Next base: position 7,030,223 of record NW_028318430.1, on the reverse strand, counting down.
ACTACTTAAGCTTTTTTTTTATAAATACTAGCCTATTTTACTAAAATATTCTGTGTTAGGTAACATTCTACTTGTAAGACTATAGTACATATCAAAAAAGTTCTAACTTGGCCAACAGATTGGTCCTGTCAGAGCCTGGGACGTCTGCAGTTTGTGGCAATGTCTCTTGGAATGCTGGATAGCACCCTTGACAATTATTTAAACAATCCTGCCATGACTTTGTTTGTCATGAACCTTGAACCCTTTGATCCTCCCATGATCTACCTGATTTAAGCCATGTCTCTGCACTTCCTGTTTGCCAGATTATTGTGCTCTCTTCAGCCAGTATCTCTCTCCTGTCTTCCCTGCTGCCATCCATATTTTGCTACCACTCATTGTTGACCCTTGGCATGTTCCTCGACTACAGTTCTGCCTGATCCCAACCTGCGACTACTCATTACTTTGCTTTGTGTTGTTTACTGACTATGCTTCTGTTTGATCCTTACCTGCTTAATACAATACTGGACCTTACTCACCTCCTGGTGGGGTGATCCTGAGGACTGCGACCTGGTGCTAACATGCAGCAAAATCCATCTCCACCATCAGGAGTTATGGTGAACACCGGTTAGTAGCTCAGGTGAGCCCACTCCTCTGCCAGGGTGACCTGCCTTTGTACCTATCCTGCTGATTTCTGTGTGAGCCTTTCCTCTTCTATAGCAACTGGTCTTTGAGCCTGACCCCTGATTGTGACAGATCCCTTATGTCATTGATTCACCAACCTAGGCACCACCATTTTGGATAGGGCAAGCTTCTTTGCTTGTGGGAGATATCTAGCTTTCCAGAATAACCCACAACAGAAAGAAGGTAATATAATTGTGTTTCTAGATATAGTTAACATGACTAACAGATAGATAAATTTATTTCTTGTTATACAAATTTATCTCGTGATACAATTCAGGTAACATATCTATTAGTATGCCCTTGTGGCAAAAAATATGTGGGCCGTACAATACACAAGTTAGGGAGAAGACTGGAGGAACAGATTAATATTTGTAAGTGATTAAAAACCCATAATTTTTCATTGCAGTTTAGATGTTGTCATAAGAGAGATCTCATCGACCAAAAGTTCTGTGGAATTGACAGGTATTTAGACATTAGAGGGGTGGGAACCTAGCAAGAGAGATATCCAGGAATGAAATGTTCTGGATTTATGAGTGTATCATTACATTTAAACTGCTTCATTAGTAATTATTAAGAGCAGGGTGCTACAATTTTATGTTGATCAAGTGCCAAATTAACTTAAATAAAAATTGGAGGATCAATGTTCTTTATATGCCTGTTGGTAGTAAAGGGTTGAGAGAGATATAATTAGCTACCGGTATATGTGCTGCCTACTAACATTTTCTTTAATTATTGGAATTCTTTAATAAATTCTGGATAAAGATTTTAAGCAATATTTTTAGGTTATATTTTTGTTGATCTCTTAATGTAAAAATGGCAGATGTGGGTCATGTTGACAAAGCAGTCTAATAAAAGTGTGAATACTGTGCACACTATAAAAATTTTGGGTTTTTTTTCTATGAAATTGTTACACTCTAACATAGACTGGTTAATTTTAACATTACTTATAAGGGTCCTGTCCAAAAATGGGGACTAGTAAAAGTAATAGGAACAAAAATATTTTGGGAGTTTTCCAGTGAAATAAATACACTATAATGCATTTTCATTTTAAAGCTGATTGGTTTGGTTGACAAAAAAGTGTAGTAAAAGTGTTTGACCACCTTGATACTGGGCACTTTCTCCCCTTCCTACCGAGGCCAATTTTCAGCTTTCAGTGCTGTCACACTTTAAATGATAATTACTCATGCACCATTGTACCCATATGATACTTTTATCATTTAGAGACAAATAGAGCTTTCTTTTTTATGTATTTAACCACTTGCCCTCCAGAGGATTTACCCCCCTTCCTGGCCAGGCCATTTTTTGCTTTATGGCGCTGTGTTACTTTAACTGACAATTGCACGGTCATGCAACGCTGCACCCAAATTAAATGCACATCTTTTTTTCCCCATGAATTGAGCTTTCTTTCAATGGTATTTGATCGCTTGTGCTTTTTTCTTTTTTTGTGCTTTAAAAAAAGACCAACAATTTTGAGAAAAATACAATATATTTTACTTTTTGCTATTAAACATGTCCAGTGAAAAAAATTTTAAAAATCAAATTTCAGCATAATTGAACAATTTTGAGAAAAAAACAATATTTTTCACTGTTTGCTATTAAACATGTCCAGTGAAAAAAATTTTAAAAATCAAATTTCAGCATAAATTTAGGCCAAAATGTATTCTGCTACATGTCTTTGCTAAAAAAAATCCCAATACATGTAAATTAATTGGCGGTATAAATACTGGGATTATTTTTTTTAATTTTCACTAGTAATGGCAGCGATAAGTGACTTATAGTGGGACTGCGGGATTGCAGCGGGCATTCTGACACTGGGAGGAACTGACTTGGTGTCACTGACATCCCCAGTGACACCAATACAACGATCAGTTCTAATAAAAAGCACTGACACTGTACTAATGGTACTGGGCAGGAAGGAGTTAACATCTGGGGCAATCAAAGGGTTAACTGTGTGCTGGGTGTGTTTTACTATGGGGCTGTGTCTGTGTGCTTCAGTGTAAGCACACTGCTTTGCATGGCTGTGCTGTGCACAGCTATTCAAAGCAGTGCTCATGAGCTAACAGGGAGGAGAACTGTTTTGTTTACCAACAGTCCCCCCCCCCCGTCAGAGATCCTTGGCAATCACTGGGTACCGGCGTGTAATCACTGGCCAGGACACGGTGATTGACAGCCGTGACCATGAATGGCCTTGTGTGCACCCCCTACCTGGAAATGCAAAATGACATATATATATATACGTGATTTTATGCACACATGCCACCCTGTAGCAGTGTATCTGCTATAGGGCGGATGGGAAGCGGTTAATCACCACTGTTTTTATTTTATAAACTTGGACAGCTGTTTTTTCCACGTTACAGATGTTGATGGGACACTTGGACAGGGACAGGTGGTGCTTGGTGTACTGTGTGGGGATGGCTGCAGTCTGTGTGATCTGTGTGCAGCTGAACACTAAAATCATCAACTACACACAGAATGTGACAGGCTGCAGCATCCCCCTCTCCCCCTCCTGCACTGAGCTCTCACTGAACCGCTACAAAGTTGCATGCCTCTGTTTACATTGCTGTTTACATTGTGATGGCTGTGATTGGACAAAGCCATCATGTAATTGGGAGGGCAATCACAGCATCCATGTCCCAATCTGTGATGTGCTGTGTCCAGGGGACACACCCATTACAGGACTGTGCCACTGCACAGCCCCCTGCGTACGGGTACATGCAGTCAGAACGGCGAAATGGTTAAAGACTGTGCGTATGCTTGTCACAATAATTTGGGGGCATTTTGGTTTAATAAATAAGCTTTAATGCAGATTTGTTTATTAAAAACTGGATGGTTTGGGTCCTGTCTCATAGATGGAAGTCTGTTCTCACTGGAGCAGCAGTCCCCAACGTTTTGGCATCAGGGACCAGTTTCTTGGAAGAAGACTTTTCCAAGGACCCAGGGAGGGAGGTTAGTGCTTCAATAATCCTGGCACCATGGTTGAAATGGTATCAGGATGATTGAAGCACATTATTTCTATTATTACATTGTAATATATGATTAAATAGTTCAACTCACCATAATGCTCACTGTAGCCTGCCACCAGATGCAGTATGTCACTGTAGCCTGCCACCAAATGCAGCATGTCCCTTGCCAATATAGCCTGCCACCAGATGCAGCATGTCACTTGCCACTGTAGCCTGCCACCAGATGCAGCATCTCACTTGCCACTGTAGTCTGCCACCAGATGCAACTTTTCATTTGAATACTATATTTAATTCAACCCAATTGCAGGGTACAATGACACATTTAGCAGCAATCAATTAATAGTTCAGCTACCCTTAGTTAAAAAAAAAATAACCATCATAAAAATTGGCAAAAGAAAATGTATGATCAGCGAGACAGAAAAAAGAGAAAGAAACCTAAAACACATACTGTATATAACATAGATGAGAGCTGCAGCTTGTCACTTGCCACTTTAGCCTGCCACCAGATGCATCTTGCCACTGTAGCCTGCCACTAGATGCAGTGTGTTATTTGCCACGGTAGCCTGCTGTCAGGTGCAGCATGTCATTTCCCACTGTAGCCTGTCACCAGATGCAGTGTGTCCTTTGCCACTTTAGCCCACCACCAGATACATCTTGCCACTGTAGCCTGCCATCAGATGCAGCATGTCACTTGCCACTGTAGCCTGCCACCTAATGCAGCATGTCATTTGCCACTGTAGCCTGATCACCAGTTGCAGTGTTTCACTTGCCACTGTAGCCTACCATCAAATGCAGTGTGTCACTTGCCACTGCAGCCACCAGATGCAGAATGTTACCTGAAACTGCAGGCACCAGATGCAGCATGTCACTAGCCTGCCACCAGATGCAGCCTTTCATTAGCCTACCATCACAATCGCCAGATGCAGCTTGTCACTTTGTGATGGTTTTGTGCAGTGAAAGAACTTACTAAAACCTGTTGCAGACTTTCCCCAGTGCTACAGTCTCCCTAGGAATCCGGCATTCAGATACAGCAGGGAAAACCAGTACATGTGCAGTACAGGACATGATTCCACTCCTATCAGAATTTGGAATGCATGAAGAGAGACCCAAGAGCTGTGATGCAGTCCCTCTGCTCTCCCACTGCTCACCGTGGCCCAGCTTCAAGCAGGGCATGGACCTGCACCAGTCTGTGGCCCAGGGTCGGGAAACCCTGCACTAGGGGAAAGACTGGCTAACCCAGATTTGCTTATAGCAGCTTGGGATGGGCAGTGAGCCAATAATCAGTAAAAGTCTATGGCAGGCAAGGTTACAAAACACAGATATGAGAGTACTAACAATAGAGGTGGATGAAAGCTGGGGTGCATATGTCACTTGAGCAGTATAGAGGATAGATTAGAATCCATGAGATCACACTGGAACAGGATACAGGCTGGAGTGCATGGGGCCACTAGAGGGGGACAAAAACTGCAAAGGATCACAATAGAACAGGATATGGGCTGAAGTGCACAGAGTCACAGAAGGAGGACACAGGCTGGAGTGCATGGGGTCACACATGAACAAGATTCAGGTTGGAAAGACCCTGGTAACACAGGTACACAAGATTCAAGATGAAGAGAGACAGGATCATAGAAGCAGGATACACTGAGAGGCACTGGGGAATCTTTGCCCATACTTCCATTGCTGCTCAAATAATCCCTACTGATACTTCTAGAATCCCTGCCAAGACTTTCATTTCCTGTATTTCCAAAGGCAATGGAAGTATTTCCAGTTGAGCTAGCAGGATCCTTCTAGTGCTTCATAAAATGACCCAGAAGAGTATTTAAGCAACAGCCATGAAGGTGTTTAGTGTTGTGTATTCTTTGTACAAGAGTTATAATATAATTCAAATTGCTTGTTTTGTGTCTGATCTGGATTGACCTAACTACCAGCAAACAGAGAAATCCATCAGAAGCTCTGGTAAAAACTGTCTTGTATTTATATTCTGTGCCTCAGGTGAGCCATCTGCACCTGTCAGGGGGTGCCATGACAGTAAGACACAGCCAAGATGCAGGCTACTGGAAACAGTTCAACAATAAACTTCGTAAGCAGATCATCAAGCTCTGAAAATGTGCTAGAAGTTCAGTGGGGCTATTTTCAGGTTGAGGGAGGTATCCAATTTCTGTCCAGCAAACAGTTTCTGCAGTCAAAGCCACAGCAGATCCTGCCAGAGCTATGCTGCCTACATCAGAACCCAAGGTGCTATTTCCTGATCACTTATTGGAGGATTGTTTCAGGGTTTTCCGTAGTGCTTGCCTCCTGTACTTTTTGTGCCCAAGGACAAAAATGGGTTCCATAACCTCTCTTCTGCAAAGGAAGCCTCAAGCCTAGGTCTTTCAGCTGGTGATGCAGAGAACCAAGGCCCTGACTAGCGTTTATGCCTGCCTTCTAAGACAACCCATGTCACACTGCTATTGCCACTCTCTGTATCTCTGTAACCACTTTCAGGATTCAAGGCCTGTATATAAAAAAAATATATCAGATTTCTGTGGTGGGGCGTGGACACTCAGCGGAACAATGCTGCTCTTAAACATTAGTTTCATGTGGGCCATTCTGTGCAAATGAAGAACACGTTAGCCAGAGTCAGTATCCCTGAGATGTTAAACAAACTGATCAAGCTTGCCACCTAGCTTGACTGCTGCCTAGAAGAATGTAAGCTGAAGAAAATGGGGACATACTGTTCCCCCTGGATCCCTGACAGTCCACTGCCCTGATTGCAGTGGCTTCAACATCTTCATCACCCCAGGAAAGGCCAGAACCCATGCATTTGGGCTTAGCTCAACATTCCTTGTCCTCATAAGAATGGGAGTATTGTAGACAATCTAATCATTGCTTCTACTGTTATGCTTATGATCACCTGGTAAGTAAACCTCCTCTATCCATCTATCCTCCTATATTCTGTCAGCTATCTCAGCTCACTTATCTTTACTTTTTTCCCTGCGATAGACCCTGAAATAATTTTTGAAGTGTCAGCCATCTTTTATTCTGGAGCCAGAAATTGTTTTATGGATGTATCTCTCTCCCTACAATTCCACATTCCTCTCTGCACCAAGGTCCAACCACATCATATCACATTTATCTGATAGTTGATTTGAGTAGAGCCAGATGAAGGAATAGAAAGGATCATTTGATTGACTAGATCCCTCAAGGGTAAATGTGAGATGGGATCTGGATCTTCATTTGCATTAGAATCTTCTCTGACATTTTTCAGATCTACATGTGCTGATCATATCCTTAGACAATTTTTTATTTTTTTCTTCTCTCTCCTTTTTGCACTCTGTGTTACATATATAATATAATATTTATTTTTCAGTGTATTGATATGTATGGATTTGTTCATTCAGTTTCTGTTTATCATGGTGGCTCAGACATGATATGGGCTGTGCAGCTCAGCTGTTGGCATTTTCTATCACTACCTGTTCAATTGGCCAATTGATTGGCGGAGCCTTGTGCCTTTCACTATATACAGTATGTGTATATTCTTTACATTCCATGTTACTGTATAGATTATCACTAAGGCTTGTTAAGCCAAATCATGTTAACCTTCTGTACCTGTGATGTTTTTACTGTGGTCGACTAAATAAAATTGAAGATTTTAGAGCAGTGGCGGTAGTGCCCATCAATTTCATTCATTAATCTTTGAGCAGAGGAACAACTGTAGATCATGCACCTGCCTAACTCTTGGGATGAGCATTAGATGGGTAGCAGGACCTTTTTTTCTTTTTACAATTGAAGGTCCAACCACTGCCTACTTGATTGCCTGATGGCTCTACCATAAAGTCAGGGCCTGTTACACAGGAAAACTTTCCACTACTCACCACACTTTCTCAGGGTCATCAAGAATACCTAAGGTTTAACATCATTCCATAAGCTCTATTTCCTGTCATTCTTGGCATACCCTGGCCACAGGCCCATTATCTAAATATTAATTGGTCTTCAGGAGAAGTCGCCTTTCCTTCAAACTACAGCCACTAGATCTCTCTAGTTAACCCTGAAAGATTCCTCTTCACGGATGTAGAAAAGAAGGAGAGAGTAGACTTGCATAACATAATAACCTAGAGGCCTTTCAAAAAAAAGGGGCAAACACTCTCCCACCACACCACATCTATAATTGCCATATTAAGCTTTTACAGGTACTGAAATTCTATTTGCCTGGAATTCTGTACATTGATATGAATTTGAAGAAGGGGTTTATTCAGTTCTGTACTTCTCCTTGGGCACAGCTATCTTTTCCTAACTTCCTTGTGTATACCAGCAAGCTCTCAATAAATTGACCTTTAAGAATTGTTGCCTGAGTTCTTCCAGAATCTAAGATCATTGAAAATCTTTACCACTTTAGACTTACAGGGGGCCTATAATTTGGTAAGGACTTGAGAGGGGGATGAATGGAAGACTGTATTTCATAGCAGGTTTGGTCATTTTGAATACCTGGTGATGCCCTCTTCAACCTTACAACTTTTCAGCACTTTATCAATGATGTGTTTAAGGACTTTATCAATGTGTTTGTAGTTGTGTATTTGGATAACGTCCTCATTTCCGCCTCCTACCTGGTAGAACCCCAACATCCACAGATCATATGACAAACTGGAGAAATGTGGGTCTGAAAAAAAACATCCAATTCCTTGGGCTTATTCTCAACCTGAAGGTATCACTATGGACCCCAAGAAGATTTCTACAGTCCTTGAATGGCCAGCTCCCTCAGAAAAGTGGTTCTTGGGTCTTGCTGTTTTTACCTCAAATTCATACAGAATGTTTCCTTTATTTACCCCACTGATCCAGTTTACCAATTTTTCATGTTTCCTTTTCATGGTCACCAGAAGCCCAGTTTGCCTTCAATAAGCTAAAGACCTTGTATACTTGCGCACCAGTTCTGAAGTATCCAGAAATTTGTTCTGGAGGTAGACACATCTACAGAGAAAGCAGAGGGCATACTATTTTATCAGTAATCAAGTCCCAAGGCATTTCCACAGCCCGTTGCTTATCTCTCAGGAAAACTTCAATCATCTGAGAAGAATTATGACATTAATGGCAGGTAATTGCTGCTAATTAAAGCTGTCTATTAAGAATGGCATTATTTATTAGATGGAGCAGCCCATTCTATTCTCATTCTTACTGATCATAAAAATTTTGAGCACCTCAAACACCAGGCCAGATGAACTCTTTTCTTCTTTAGATTTTATTTTCACTTGGAGAGCACTGGCCACCACAGAGTCATAAAACATCTCAGCATCCTATGGAAAATGTTAAAAGACCTCAGCCTCCTCAGAAAATAGAGTCGGCTCTGGCCCTTCCTATAGAGCACTTTAGAGTTTTTGCTCCAGTCCAACTTATTATCTATGTGCACCCTCAGAAACGTGTAATTCTCTACTACATCCACATCCACTCCTCTGATGCAGACAGGGGTCACTGGTGCCTTCCTCTTTCTCAAATCCACAACCAGCTCCTTTGCCTTAGTCACATTTAGATACAGATGACTAACCTCACAATATTTGACAAAGTTCTCCACCACAGACCTATACTCAGTCTCTTTACCATACTTGATACATTCCACTACCTCAGAGTCATCAGAAAACTTCTGAAGATGGGAAATCTCTGTCTGGTAGCTGAAATCAGTGGTATAGATAGTAAAGAGAAAGGGAAAAAAACTGTCCCCTGTGGAACCCCAACATTGCTGACCAACCTATTTGACATGAAGTCTTGCAAATGCACATACTGGAGTCGTTTAGTCAGGTAGTCTACAATCCATTACACAAGAGAGACTTCAACCTGTATTGCTGCTAGCTTCTCACCCAGGAGAGCCAACCTGATAGTATCAAAAGCACTGTAAAAGTAAAAAAAAATGTCCCTCACAGTGCTAGCTGGCTTGTTCAGGTGTGCATACATGTGATTTAGCATTAAGATGATAGCGTACCAACTCCCAGTATCAGCTGGTAGGCAAATTGCAAAAGGCTAAATATTTATTAACCATGGGCCATAACTGATGTAAAACAGGTCTCTCCAAGGTCATCATGATGTGGGAGATCAAAGCCATTGGTCTGTATTCCTTGGAGCCACGAGGATGCTGTATCTTTGGCACAGGAACAAGGCTAGACATCTTCCATAAAACAATGACCCTTCGTAGACTCAGGCTCAGTTTAAGGACCCATTGAAGAACACCGCGCAGATGGTCTACACATGCCCTCAGCACCCTGGGGCTAATGCCATCGGGGTCTGCTGATTTTCCTGCCTTAGGTCGCCTCAACTTTCTACTCACTTGATCAGTTAGAAAAGACATTGATGTACTTTCCCGTGAAGGAGGAGTAGCATTGTTTTTTTAAATAGAACAGACACAGACAGAAGAAACATGAAAAAGAAAAGACACAGGTTCTTGTACATTAGATCTTATGGTGACCTGATCTGGTCAAGGATTGTAATTCAAATGTCTCTTCCTGCACTACCTGTGCTTGGGCTAAGAGCTCTAGGGATAAAACATGGAGTTTAATCAGCCCTTTGCCAATCTCAAAGTGCCCCTGGAGTATGTTGATGGACTTCATTGTGGATCTTCCCCTTTCTATTTTAATTAATTCTATTTCAGTGATTATGGATAGACTAACCAAGATGGCCTGCTTCACCCCAATGAATGGTACTTCATCATCCCCAGAGATGATCTTCTAGGAAAGGGAAATTGTAAGACCCCACAGAGTTCCAGATGATGTTCTGTCAATGGGTGTAATTTTCCTTAATATTTTGGTAGGAGAAGCTTCAGATTCACTCCTCATTATCAGCAGGGTATTATTCTCAGACAATGAACCAGCAAACACAAATGCTCCTGCGCTTGGGGATGGACTCGATGCAGGCTGCAACCACATTAAGAATGTCCTGGAACATGCACACCTTGCTGCCCTCAACAGACTGGGGGAATCCAAATATACTGAATGAGGAAAGAACAAAGAGAGGGCGCACAGGCCTAGTGCATTACCATAAAAAATGTTTAATAAGAAATAAAATAGGTGTTGTACTCACAAACGACAATAAAGTCAAGGCACAACTGTCAACACCGCGCTGAGAAACAGTCCGTAATGGGGAATGTAGACATCCAATAGGCTGACGCGTTTCGAGGACTTGCCTCTTCCTCAGAGCCTTCATGGTGTCCATGAAAAGAAGTTTGACCCTGGTAGCATGCTGATGGTGCCCTTAAGGGGGGATATATTACACTAACTCCAGGTCCACCAGGACTTCCATAACTCCTACTTTTTAGAATCCCTTCCAGGACTTCCTTTCATCTGGACCTGATCTCTCTTTTGCCTGCCCACAACCCCTATCCAGATTTGACTACTCTTTTGCCTAAGGTTTAATGTACTGTCTGCATGCCATAGCCTTCTGTCCTTGCTCACCCCTTGGTGGGACAATACCAAGGGTTCGCAACCTGGTACCAGCATGCAGAAAAACCCATCCCCACTATCCCCACTGCTCTGGCAGTTTAGATCCCTATGTCACCTGGCAGGGGGCACCCTGACAGTTTGGCTCTCAGCATTATCAAATTTCATTTTTATGCCCTTTCTATTCTTGTTTCAGAGACAGTGGGCCTTTCCTTGAATAAGAAGCCTTAATTTGGTTCTGCTTGTGATTCAAAAACTTTCATTTTTTTAATATTACAGACATTCCTATTTCTACTTTCACCTATGAGGTGGGATAAATTGAAGCCATCACCTCTGCAAGGCAAGTGACTGAGGTGGAAGCCTTATCTTGCAAGGAAACCCTTTTTAAAATGTTTCCACAGTGACAAGGGGGCATTTATGCCTAGGACTTTTGTTTATGGTAACCCCCAGGTTGCATTGCCATCCTTAAAAAGAGTTTGCTTCATGTAATGAGAGATGGCCCAACAATAAAAAAATAAAAACTGTAAACAGGCAGAAAATAGAGCAGCACACAAAGGGAAGCTTTGTCTGTGTTAAAACCAAAGCCATCTTGCGTAAGTGCAGTCAGCCTATGCATCCTGGTTTTCCACCTGCAGCTATGTCTCCTGTGTGGTAGAATAAAGCCATCAGATTAGATAAATGTAATGTAGTAAATGGGGGCATGAGATAGGGGGTGTTTTGGGACATACCTCTGTTTAGCAGAAGTTTGTGGTGACAAAACACAAAGGACATCTTTCTTTTTTCAGAAACAAATGTGAAACCAAGGCCTCTTTGTGGAAGGGCGGCTAGCTTTTTCCCATTGAAGCTGCTTCAAAAACATATTTCTCCTTGCTGCCAATAAATTAATACTCCTGCTACTTCTAACGGTTATTGCCTGTCCCTCGCCCTTTATTGCAGAAGGGTGGACATCCTATGTCCATAGGTTCTCCCCCTGCATTTAGGCTTCCACTATAGGAGTTCCAACGCTTCCAGTGTGGGGTATCCAACCACCATGAGGAAATGCAGAAAAAAGTTTTTTTGCACTGCCTTCACTGAGTGGAGAATATTGGGCTCCCTCTTCAATGGTGGCAGTGGATCACCAGAGACATTCCCTTTTCATCATTGAGGTGTGAAATGTCGCCCTTGAAGACACCCCAAATTGTTTCATCTTCCTTACTGTCAGCACTGCAAATCCTCTGCCTCTACACTACCAGTACCCCAACCCTTCTCCTCACCACCACCAGCACCCTAACCCTCCTTCTGCTTGTACTCCATGGACTCCTCTTCTGCATCCTGCTGACTCTCTGTCACAAGGATAGATGCAGTAAGCAAAGGATTCTGCTGGCCCTGAGACAGCAGAAAGCCCTTCACTTCTGTATACAACACTCAGGAAGATAACCAAGAAGATGGCCGTCCTGTGTGAATGGACACCTCCAGAAGTGATATCATCCAAGATGGCCACAGGCCGGAAGTGTCATTGGTGATGATCTCAGCAGCTGCAAGGAGGAACCTATCCTCACACAGGAATAATGCATTTCAAAGCTGTCTGCTTTTTTTATCAAATCTGTGAGTGAGGAAAAACAAAGGGATTATATAGCTAGCACTAGAGGGAAGGGGCAGAGCCAGATGTAGCAGACAGGGGATCACCTCCAACAACACATCAGCTGTCATTTACAAATAAAAATGCATATAAAGATCACATATGCTGAAGCTGTGTCATTTAAAATGTATACAAATTGTATAAATTGCTACTAAGTGACTGTATATGGTGTGTCATCATTGGAGCACTTTAAGGAACACCATCAATTGAATTAGTACAAATTGAATAATAAATAATTAAATGGTAAATATGATAATAAATTCATAAATGCATAATAGCTTGTCAATACCCACCACAGAATAAACAAATATAAAATTAAAAATAAAGATGAGTATGTATTTTCTCTATTTTCATTTGCACTTCCTTTCTGGTTTTTAAAATATATGCCCTAGATATGTATTCTTATTTTATTTCATTTTATTTTTAATTTTATGTTTGTTTATTCATTTGCCAACACATATACATTGCTCAAAAAAATTAAAGGAATGCTTTTTAATCAGAGTATAGCATCAAGTCAATTAAACTCCTAGGATATTGATCTAGTTAGTTAAGTAGCAGAGGGGGTTGTTAATCAGTTTCAGCTGCTTTGGTGTTAATGAAATTAACAATAGGTGCACTAGATGGGCAAAAATGAGACGACCCCAGAAACAGGAATGGTTTTACAGGAGGTCACTGACATTTTTTTCCCTACTCATCTTTTCTGACTGTTTTTCACTAGTTTTGCATTTGGCTAGGGTCAGTGTCACTACTGGTAGCATGATGCGATACCTGGACCCTACAGAGGTTGCACAGGCAGTCCAACTCCTCCAGGATAGCACATCAATACGTGCCATTGTCAGAAGGTTTGCTAATAGTTGATGCAAAAATGAATACACCCCACAACAAAAACTACTACATCTAATATTTTGTATGACCTCCATGCTTTGTAAGAACAGCACTAAGTCTTCTAGGCATGGAATGAACAAGTTGGTGGCATATTGCAACATCTATCTTTTTCAGTCTTCAAGAACAACCTCTTTTAGAGCCTGGATGCTGGATGGAGAGTGATGCTCAACTTGTCTCTTCAAAATTCCCCATAGGTGTGCAATTGAATTAAGATCAGAAGGCATGCTTGGCCAATGAATCACTTTCACCCTGTTCTTTAGAAATGCAACAGTGGCCTTAGATGTGTGTTTTAGATCATAGTCATGTTGGAAAAATGCACGACAACCAAGGGTACAGAGTGATGGTAGCATCTTCTCTTTCAATATAGAGCAGTACATCTATGAATTCATGACAGCAGCAATGAAATGCAGCTCCCCCGACACCAGCAGCACTCATGCAGCCCCGAGAAGGACACGTTTCACTGTAGGCACCATGCATTTTTCTTTGTACTCCTCCTCTTTGCGAAACCATACAGTTTTGAAGTCATCAGTTCCAAAAACATTTATCTTGGTCTCATCACTCCAGAGTACATAGTCCCAGTAGTCTTCTTCTTTTTCAGCATGGGCCCTGGCAAATTCTAGGTGGGCTTTTTATGCATGGGTTTAGGAGAGGCTTCCCTCATGGATGACACCCATGCCTGCCATTCCTCTGCAGTGTATGCCATTTTGTGTCATGGAAACAATCACCCCAGTTTTTCTTTCTACTTCTTTAGCGTACTGCAGTGAGCTTGCATGGCATTTTTCTTCAACCCTGGTCCATAGACTAATGTTTACACTCTACAGTACATCACTGCCAACCCAAATTCATATCTTACCAGGCCATTTGAGTGGAAACCTATTACAGTTTGCAAATGTAAAACTTTTTAGCACCTAACCTTTAACATGGGCATTACAAAAAACAACAAATTGAAGTCACATTGGTTCACATGTTCTCTGCTGCAATGGTCAGAAAAAACTATGAGATAATAATGTGTTTTATGCATGTCAGCTACAATAACCTCTGCCATCCCCAAGGTGACCCTGACTATGATTGGCTCCACAAAACTCGACCCCTCATAAATTACCGGTCCCAGAAATTTGCAGATGTGTATACTCCCAAACAAAACATCTGCATAGGCAAGTCCCTTGTACATTTTACTGGCAGGCTTGCAATCAAGCAATATCTCCACAGCAAGCTTGCCAGATATGGGGTCAAAATTAATAACCTCTGTGAGAGGGCCACAGGCTATAGAATTGATGAGGGAAAAGACAGTCAAGTGGAGCCCATCAAATGCCCAGACTACTGTAGGACTTGTTCTCACACTTGTTCAATATGGGGTGCCATGTGTATGTGGACAACATTTTTTGCAACTGTGACACTTTTTTAGAAATTTGTTCCTTAAAAATTGGCTGCTGTGGCACCATGTGACCTAATCACAGGGGCTTCCCCCAATGGCTTGGTATCACCCCACTTAGAAAGGGGAAAAAAACCTGCTTATGAAATGAACTACTAGCAGTAAAATGGAAGGACACATGTTTAGTATTCATCCTGTCTTTCATTCTCTCAGACACTACAGTCCAAATTCACACAATGTCTGGTGTTATTAAATAGTCTTTCTGCATCCACAACTATAATATAAATATGGGAGGTGTGGACATCAATGACCAAATGATGAAGCTGCATTTAGCCTCCCGCAGAGAAAGACACTAGTACAAAAAAGTGTCTATATATTTTTTTCAATTGGCTCTATTCAATCAGTTTTGTTATGTACAAAGCAACTGGAAGAACTGGATCCTTCCTAAAATTTCAGGAAGCGATTGTCTCAGTCCTTTTGTATCCAGAAGCCCAAATCCAGATGCAGTTAGCCGGCTGCGTGAGAGGCATTTTAAAGATGTCTGTGGTAAAAGTGGAGTATCTACTTTTCAAAAAGAGGTCATTTGGGGGTGTTTATACTATCCTGGAAATTTAAGGCCTCCAAAAATGTGATAGGTAGTGAGTAGAGATGAGCGAATTATTCAAAAATTCGATTCGGCTGATTCGCCGAATTCGCGGAATAAATTCGATTCGAGGCGAATATATTCGCTGCGAATTTAACTTATAAAAAGGGTGTTTCTAGGCTTCAGAGAGCCTTTATATTAGTGCAGAACACTGTACCTTTAATTTAAATGCCCTTGGAGTCTGCTGGGGAAGAGAACTAATACTGTCAGTCAGTATGACATGCAGATGAGTGCCGTCGATCTTAGAATCACCGCACACTTCACTCATTTGGGCAGTCACGGGGCCAAAACCAGAGTGTGGAGCCACAGTGTGACGGTGGAGGCAGCAGCAATGGGAGGCCATACAGCACCCTATGACAAAATGGAACCCACCAGCAGTGTGAGGAGACCTGAAAGTGGCACATGGCAGAGTGTGGCGATGGAGACAGCAGCAATGGGAGGCCGTACAGGGACCCATGACACACTCTGGACCTGGCAGCAGCATGAGGAGGCGGTACAGGGGCCCATGACAGATTACGGGCCTGGCAGCAGCAGTGGGCGGGCGGTGGATGCAGCAGTATTCGGAAGCCATACACAGGCCTAGGTTAAAAAGCGGAAGCCGTCAGCAGCGTGAGCAGATGACAGAGACACATGGCGCAGGGTGGCGGTGGAGGCAGCAGTATTCGGAAGCCATACACAGGCCTAGGTTAAAAAGCGGAAGCCGTCAGCAGCGTGAGCAGACGACAGAGACACATGGCGCAGGGTGGCGGTGGATGCAGCAGTATTCGGAATCCAAACACAGGCCTCGGTTAAAAAGCGGAAGCCGTCAGCAGCGTGAGCAGACGACAGAGGCACATGGCGCAGGGTGGCGGTGGAGGCAGCAGCAATGGAAGGCCATACAGCACCCTATCACAAAATAGAACCCACCAACAGTGTAAGGAGACCTGAAAGTGGCACATGGCGCAGGGTGGCGGTGGAGGCAGCAGTATTCGGAAGACATACACAGGACTAGTTTAAAAAGCGGAAGCCGTCAGCAGCGTGAGCAGACGACAGAGGCACATGGCGCAGGGTGGCGGTGGAGGCAGCAGTATTCGGAAGCCATACACAGGCCTAGGTTAAAAAGCGGAAGCCGTCAGCAGCGTGAGCAGACGACAGAGACACATGACGCAGGGTGGCGGTGGAGGCAGCAGTATTCGGAAGCCATACACAGGCCTAGGTTAAAAAGCGGAAGCCGTCAGCAGCGTGAGCAGACGACAGAGACACATGGCGCAGGGTGGCGGTGGATGCAGCAGTATTCGGAAGCCAAACACAGGCCTCGGGTAAAAAGCGGAAGCCGTCAGCAGCGTGAGCAGACGACAGAGGCACATGGCGCAGGGTGGCGGTGGAGGCAGCAGCAATGGAAGGCCATACAGCACCCTATCACAAAATGGAACCCACCAACAGTGTAAGGAGACCTGAAAGTGGCACATGGCGCAGGGTGGCGGTGGAGGCAGCAGTATTCGGAAGCCATACACAGGCCTAGGTTAAAAAGCGGAAGCCGTCAGCAGCGTGAGCAGACGACAGAGACACATGGCGCAGGGTGGCGGTGGATGCAGCAGTATTCGGAAGCCAAACACAGGCCTAGGTTAAAAAGCGGAAGCCGTCAGCAGCGTGAGCAGATGACAGAGACACATGGCGCAGGGTGGCGGTGGATGCAGCAGTATTCGGAAGCCAAACACAGGCCTCGGTTAAAAAGCGGAAGCCGTCAGCAGCGTGAGCAGACGACAGAGGCACATGGCGCAGGGTGGCGGTGGAGGCAGCAGCAATGGAAGGCCATACAGCACCCTATCACAAAATGGAACCCACCAACAGTGTAAGGAGACCTGAAAGTGGCACATGGCGCAGGGTGGTGGTGGAGGCAGCAGTATTCGGAAGACATACACAGGACTAGGTTAAAAAGCAGAAGCCGTCAGCAGCGTCAGCAGACGACAGAGACACATGGCGCAGGGTGGCGGTGGATGCAGCAGTATTCGGAAGCCAAACACAGGCCTCGGTTAAAAAGCGGAAGCCGTCAGCAGCGTGAGCAGACGACAGAGGCACATGGCGCAGGGTGGCGGTGGAGGCAGCAGCAATGGAAGGCCATACAGCACCCTATCACAAAATGGAACCCACCAACAGTGTAAGGAGACCTGAAAGTGTTAATTACGCATTTTATTTCCTCACTACTAGAGATGAGCGAATCGAACATGACGAAGTGGAATTCGTTTCGAAGATTAGGAAAAATTCGATTCGCGCCGAATCCGAAAATTAGCAAACTTCGGATGCACGAATCGAATTTTCCCAAAAATGGCGGCGACATGTGTGGTGACGGAGCGGGGATCTCTGGGAAGGCGCGCAGACAAGACGCGCTGACCCATAATGCATTCATTCATGACATGTGATCGCATTAGCCAATCAGCAGCCAGCCAGCACTGTGTAATGGTGGAGCTATAAATCGCGGCCATCTTAGAATTCTCCATTAGCCTCCGGTCATTCAAGAGAGACAGACCTGTCTGTATTAGGGACAGAGTTAGGGCCACAGAGACTTTAGGGCCACAGAATCGTTACTCAGGGACACAGAATCGTTACTCAGGGACACAGAAGACCTGTCTCTAGACCGGCTACCGAGCCACTCTCCTCGCCAGTACTTCTTCGCCTGGCTGCTGAAGAGGCGGATGTCTCCCCCCGTTCCTGACCGCCCTCTGTTAGCTCTTCCTCACTGTACAGTGGGGCTGAGCCCACAGCATGTGATACTTCGCTTGGTGAGGGAACACCAAAGGACAGGGGCAGGTAGAGGACACGTGATTTCAGTGGGCTTGCTCCCGGGCCATGCCAACTAATGGTTGTGTCCGACGTACCCACCGACCGTTGGCTGTAGGTGACCTGGGAAGAGGAAGACGACTGAGTCAACCAATCGATGACGGCAGGGTTGTCGGTGGAGACACGACCGCTGGATGACACCGGGAGCACTGGCCTCTGGCTGCGACTAGAGCTGCCTCGACCCCTTCCTCTGCTGCCACGTCTGCTCGCTCCTGAAACATTGCCTCCTCTGCCACTCCTCTGCGTGTTGTCTGACATACTCTTTAATTCAATAAGCACCCCAAACATAAAACAGGATTTAACTCTTTGAACGTACAATAGTGGTTGTGAAGCAGAAAGTAACGATTCTGTGTCCCTGAGTAACGATTCTGTGTCCCTGAGTAACGATTCTGTGTCCCTGAGTAACAATTCTGTGTCCCTGAGTAACGATTCTGTGTCCCTCAGTAACAATTCTGTGTCCCTGAGTAACAATTCTGTGTCCCTGAGTAACAATTCTGTGTCCCTGAGTAACGATTCTGTGTCCCTGAGTAACGATTCTGTGTCCCTCAGTAACGATTCTGTGTCCCTGAGTAACAATTCTGTGTGCCTGAGTAACAATTCTGTGTCCCTGAGTAACGATTCTGTGTCCCTGAGTAACGA
Organism: Staurois parvus; assembly: GCF_062004578.1. Lineage (NCBI taxonomy): Eukaryota > Metazoa > Chordata > Amphibia > Anura > Ranidae > Staurois > Staurois parvus. The sequence goes on along the minus strand of NW_028318430.1, from coordinate 7,011,232 downwards.
TTCTGTGTCCCTGAGTAACAATTCTGTGTCTGTCCCTGAGTAACGATTCTGTGTCCCTGAGTAACAATTCTGTGTCCCTGAGTAACAATTCTGTGTCCCTGAGTAACGATTCTGTGTCCCTGAGTAACAATTCTGTTTCCCTGAGTAACAATTCTGTGTCCCTGAGTAACGATTCTGTGTCCCTGAGTAACGATTCTGTGTCCCTGAGTAACAATTCTGTGTCCCTGAGTAACGATTCTGTGTCCCTGAGTAACAATTCTGTGTCTGTCCCTGAGTAACGATTCTGTGTCCCGGAGTAACGATTCTGTGTCCCTGAGTAACGATTCTGTGTCCCTGAGTAACAATTCTGTGTCCCTGAGTAACAATTCTGTGTCCCTGAGTAACGATTCTGTGTCCCTGAGTAACAATTCTGTGTCCCTGAGTAACAATTCTGTTTCCCTGAGTAACAATTCTGTGTCCCTGAGTAACAATTCTGTGTCCCTCAGTAACGATTCTGTGTCCCTCAGTAACGATTCTGTGTCCCTGAGTAACAATTCTGTGTCCCTGAGTAACAATTCTGTGTCCCTGAGTAACGATTCTGTGTCCCTCAGTAACAATTCTGTGTCCCTCAGTAACGATTCTGTGTCCCTGAGTAACAATTCTGTGTCCCTGAGTAACAATTCTGTGTCCCTGAGTAACGATTCTGTGTCCCTGAGTAACAATTCTGTGTCCCTCAGTAACGATTCTGTGTCGCTGAGTAACGATTCTGTGTCCCTGAGTAACAATTCTGTGTCTGTCCCTGAGTAACGATTCTGTGTCCCTGAGTAACAATTCTGTGTCCCTGAGTAACAATTCTGTGTCCCTCAGTAACGATTCTGTGTCCCTGAGTAACAATTCTGTGTCCCTGAGTAACAATTCTGTGTCCCTGAGTAACGATTCTGTGTCCCTCAGTAACGATTCTGTGTCCCTGAGTAACAATTCTGTGTCCCTGAGTAACGATTCTGTGTCCCTCAGTAACGATTCTGTGTCCCTCAGTAACAATTTTGTGTCCCTGAGTAACAATTCTGTGTCCCTGAGTAACGATTCTGTGTCCCTGAGTAACGATTCTGTGTCCCTGAGTAACGATTCTGTGGCCCTAAAGTCTCTGTGGCCCTAACTCTGTCCCTAATACAGACAGGTCTGTCTCTCTTGAATGACCGGAGGCTAATGGAGAATTCTAAGATGGCCGCGATTTATAGCTCCACCATTACACAGTGCTGGCTGGCTGGCTGCTGATTGGCTAATGCGATCACATGTCATGAATGAATGCATTATGGGTCAGCGCGTCTTGTCTGCGCGCCTTCCCAGAGATCCCCGCTCCGTCGCCACACATGTCGCCGCCATTTTTGGGAAAATTCGATTCGTGCATCCGAAGTTTGCTAATTTTCGGATTCGGCGCGAATCGAATTTTTCCTAATCTTCGAAACGAATTCCACTTCGTCATGTTCGATTCGCTCATCTCTAGTAGTGAGGAAATAAAATGCGTAATTAACACCCCTTCAGAGCCTAAAGATGCTCATTGGATTTTGGACCCCCTTACACAGCTAAGCTCCCAATAAGTCTCACACACACGGTATCACCATACTCAAGAGAAGTAGAAGAATGTATTTTAGAACAGCGGTCGCCAAACTTTTGGACCTCAAGGACCACTAAATTCATAATTTTAAATCCCGTGGACCACTAATATAAATTTTCTAAAAAGATAAATACATTTGTAAAATAATGACACACACATATACACACACGCATCCACACAGATACACACACACACACATACGCATGTACACACACACACATACACACGGTATTCGCGGAGCGGGGTGACTGTTGTGATGGTCGAATCAATACTGAAGCGTACGGCTCGGCAATTGTTGCCTCATATAACTTAAGACTACACTGATGTCACGCTGTGCCTCTCTTGTTTCCCCCTCTCTAGTACAGTTCATGAATTTAGTGCAATATAAAGGTGAAAGTTGTCATTCAGAATATAAGAATTTCTTAGAATCTTATTTTTGTTTTATTATCAATAAAACATGAAAAATGCAAATAATGTCCACATTTTTATGAGGACCACCAACATTTTCTCGTGCACCACCAGTGGTCTATGGACCATCGGTTGGCGACCACTGTTTTAGAATGTAATGCCATGTATACGCATATGACATGTGTGAGAAATATCTCAGCAAAAAGACAACTTTTTTTTTTCATTTTACAAAAACTTGTATCTAAAAATAAAATCTTCCAAAGACTTAACATGCCTCTCAGCAAATACCATGGGGAGTGTACTTGTAAAAACGGGTTATTTGGGGGGTGTTTATACTGTCCTGGCATTTTAGGGTCTTAGAAAATATTATAGCCAGTCAGGAAATCCAATGCATAATTAATGCCCCTGAAAGGTGCTCATTGCATTTTGGGCCCCTGTACGTGACTGGGCTGCCAAAAATTCTCTCACATATGGTATCCCCATACTCAGAAGAAGTAGCAGAATGTGCTTTGGGGTGTAATTCTACATATATCCATGGCATTTGTGAGAAATATCTCGTTAAAGCGACAACTTTGTATAAAAGAAAAAAGAAACAAATTCTTGTAATTTCCAAAAACTTGTGGCAAAAAATAAAATCTTCCATTGACTCAACATACTTCTCACCAAATACCTCGGGGTATCTACTTTCCAAAAGAAGATAATTTGAGGGGTGTTTGTACTGTCCTAGCATTTTAGTGCTTCACAAAATGGGAAAGGCATTCAGAAAGTCAGAGCTGCTTAAAAACTGCTTAAATTCCAGTATGTAAACCATAGTTTGTAGATGCTATAAGTTTTGCAAAAACCAGTTTAATATACCCATATGGGGATTTTCTTTTTTCCAAAAACATGTAGCATTATACATTTTGGCCTAAATTTATGAAGAAATTAGATTTTATTGGCTATATGTTATAACAGAAAGTAGAAAATATAGTTTTTTTTCAAAATGTTTGGTCTTTTTTCCTTTATATAATAAAAAAAAAGACTCAGTGGTGATCAAATACTACCAAAAGAAAGCTCTGTTTATGTGAAAAATATTATATAAATTTTATTAGGGTACAGAGTTGCACAATCAAGCAATTGCCAATTGAAAGAACACAGTGCTGAAAAGCAAAAAAATGGTAAGGTCATGGAGGGGGTAAAATCTTCCTTTCAAGTGGATAAAAAAGAAGGTACATGCAATTTCTGCACATTGGACAGCCCATTCAGATTTATATCATAAGTTGCTTATTTACAGTTTTGCGTAAATCAGTAAAACCGTCTTTTTATTCTACAGCTTTCAGATGTAATGTATGGCTTGGAGCCCTTTCACAGACTCTGAAAGCTGATAACAATGATAAAAAAGGTGAAAACTGCAAAAATGGTCTTTCCACCTGTGGTCAAAAGTGGAGAGCAGGGGGTGTCAACAAAAGGGTTAAAACAAATATCTGTGTACTCAGAATAAAGAAAGTGTGCAGGATTATTTTGGCTACATAATTTCACGTTAACATTATTAACCAGTTCTGGACTGCCTCCTGATTTTTTATTGCTACAGCCCTGCCGCACTGGATCACATGTATATAACCATGAGCCTGCATTTTTCGCACTCATGCGCCCTCCACCCCCGGATGTGCTGTCATTCACTAAAGCACAAGCCAATCAGCAGATCCTGGACAATGATTTGCTTAGTAAAATCAGCACACTCTACACACTTTACACTTATTAGGCACACAATCAACTCTTTGTTTGCCCCTAAATGTTAACCCCTTCTCAGCCAGTGTCATTAGTAATGTGACAGTGTATAGTATCAGCACTGATCACTCTATTAGTGTCATTGGAGATGTCAGCATCATTTATTCTGTTCCCACAAAGTGTCAGTTAGTGTCAGATTACCCATCACACTATTACAGTTCCATTATAAGTCGCTGATTACCACGATTACTAGTAAAAAAAAGCAAATAAAAATTCCAGTATCAATACCATAGTTTGACAATGCTGTAACTTTCACACAAACCATATAATATACACTTATTTGATTTATTTTTACTAAAGACATGTAGCAGAATACATTTTGTCCTAAACATATGAAGAAACTAGATTTGTATTTATCTTTCAGTGGATATATTTTATAGCAGAATGTAAAAAATATTGTTTTTTTTTTCAAAATGTTCAGTCGTTTTTCGTTTACAAAAAAGTCAGTGGTGATCAAATACCATGAAATGAAAGCTCTACTTGTGTGAAAAAGATAATGTAATGTAATTTGGGTGCAGTGTTGCATGACCACACAATTACCAGTTAAAGTAGTGCAGTGCTAAATAACAAAAAAATGGCTTGGTCTTGAAGGGGGTAAAATATTCTGGAGCTTAAGTGGTTAAAATACATATACAAAAAGACAAAAAACTGCGCTAAATGTGTGATAAAACACAAAATAAATAAATTATATTGCTGCCACTTCTAATAAATCAATAAAAACAAAAAGAATCCTCAAAGTGATTCATTAGCGAAAATTACATATACATAAGTATCAAGGTGAAAACTGATAAAGGTGAAAAAAAGTTCAGGAAAGTCCTTATAATCCTAAAAGTCTTCAAATTCTCCAAAGAAAATCACCACGTGTACAAAATATATGGTGTCCCGCTTTCGGATATGCACTCACCACATGGCCATGCCCCCCATTCTCATGGTTGGCTAAATCGCTCAAAAGGTATTATCCAAAGGGAAGAAGATCAACTCCTACTCGATATCAATTATCTCCTCCATTCACCAAGTTCTCCCTTTTCCAAGATACACAGACATCATTTCAAAGATAGATGAATATCTGGTATAAAGGTGCTTAGGATGGTGTACAGACAACCTCCTTCTTCTTAAATCATCCTCTCTCAGATGGTCATGCAAAAGACAAAACACAAATACCACAATGATGTAGTATGAAAACAGCTCCTTTATTCGCTAAAATAGACAGCCACTTACAAGCTATAAGTAAATCACAAGCCCAGAGATGTTGTAATCAAACAAACCAGATAAAAACACTCATGGAAGTCAATGCAGTGCTCTCACCACCGCCGAGTTCCACAAAATGGTGCTCCTGTGTCAATTCCAGTTCCGGTCACGTCACTTCCGGCTGTGCCACTTCCGGTTGTGCCACTTCCAGTTACCGCACAGTCCACCCTGATGCGTTTCATTATATCCGACTATGACCCTATAAGTAAGTCGGATATGATGAAACGTGTCAGCACGGGACTGTGTGGCAACCGGAAGTGACATGACCAGAACCGGAAGTGATGCGGGAGCACCATTTTGTGGAACTTGGTGAGAGCACTGCATCGACTTCCATGAGTGTTTTTATCTGGTTTCTTTGATTGCAACATCTCTGGGCTTGCAATTTACTTATAGCTTGTAAGTGGTTGTCTATCTTAGCGAATAAATGAGCTGTTTTCATATCAACTGGAAGTATTCACCACATTCTTCCAGCTTAAAGAGTAACAAGTACACCTTGGAAGGGTGAGCCGTTTTATTAGGATTAAATAAATTCACATATCTCCCAACACTAAGTGCCTAACCCGATCTGCTGCACTGGTGTATAGATCATAACATAAAAAAATTAAATATAAATAATAAAAAAGAAATAATTCATAAATAATAAATGAAATGGGCCATTAGTATATAAATTCATTCACAGTATATGTGTATATAAAACTAAGGAATGATTCATAATTAATGCCAAAATCAATCAACATGCTAATACATAATTGGAGTTATAATAAAGCATTAAAAACAATTTTAGCACACTATAGAAAAAATTCCATATGAAATATATGTGTATAAATACACAAAATTCATAGTATAAAATATGCAATAAAAATACTTATGTGCAACAACTGATAAAATCATGTAAATATATGAATCATATGTTGCCATCATACCCTCTGGGGTTGTAAAAAATGGAACTGATCTTATTCATTTCACATATCAATAATCACATACAGAAAGTTTCCCCTAAGAAACAAAAAAAATCAACATTACTAAAAATGAGAATAAAAATAAGAATAAGGAAATAAGACACTCCACTGGTCTATGTAAAAAAACACTCATACAGTCCTGCAACAGACAATCTATTCATAAACCCAATATCAACATGCTCCTGGGTACTCAGACTTCATTATTGACTCAGTTCATTAATGGAGATAACCAAAAGATAACAAAAAGACAGAGAAGAAAAGAAATAAAGAACAGGGAAAAATTAGAGACCACACTATACCACCACATGCATGCCCAGTCTTTCATTCAGACCCCTAGGAGCCACCATGCCCAACTGATATATCCAACGGATCTCTCTGCTACATAGCTTTTGATACCTTCTGCCAGTATCTGAATCCTCAGTGACAGATTATATCCCAAATACTTGTAGCTCTTTATATTAATGTGTTATTTTTGATAATGTAACTGTATCTAACAGTTACACCATTATAACAGATGGAACCAAAGATTCAATGGCAGCCTGAACATTCTGTGTTCTGAAGTCTTATTTTGCCAATTAAGCCTCCGTGCTGAGTGTGATCACATGTCATATCTGATTATGTCATAGCTGTCTTTTCCATATACAACTATGTCATAGTTGTAATAGCTATTACCTGAGTGAGAATCACTTCGATTGGCTTCTTATTATCAGTGGGGACAAGAGCTGTCAGTGGCAGCCAAAACTGAAGGCCAGCATCCATGCAAAGTGATGGCTGGTGGCTATGAAAGTGGAGATATTTTACTGGCATATTCCCAGCATGGGGCATCACGCTGGGGAATGTTAATGAAGAGAATGGGAGGGTGGGGGACCACAAATCACTAATAATTACATATTGAAAATATTATTTTCTAGTAACCTTACATGGCAGCACTTGTAAAGATAGAATTTGGTATATTTTTTAAAGTCACATTACTGCTCAAGAACCCCTGCCACTTCTGAAGTTCAGAAAAATATCAACAAAATATGTGAACTAATAAAAAGGAATTAATATACTGAAAACTATTATTATGCAGTATGTATTGACCACATTCAGTAATTAGAATTTAATTTGCAATTTAACTTGCAATAGTCCTATAAAAAGTAATTTACATTATTATTTAATACCACTAGAACCTCAGCATAAGTGAAAATTTCATATTCAAGTATTAAAATTAGGTATCAAAAACATGCTTAATTGTCTAGTCTTGTGTAGTAAGCTTTAGATCCTGCATAGCTGAATATCTATCAAAGCTAAATGCAAACATGTTTGACCTGGGAAAGAATACCATTTAAATCTACATCAGAAAGTATTGTTAGAAATGTTTGGGGCATTCCTACCCTATATTTTACCAAAAAATACAATTTTAATACAAGTTTAAAACACTTTTTTGTACTTAAGATGCATTCCTTTTACCGTAGATTACTGATTAAATTAAAAAAAATTGCAAAAACATGGATGTTTGAAAAACTGCACTGGAATGGTTTGCCTATAAATGCTTTGTCCTGCTGCCATTTTATGATGTCAATAACTTCTACCCAAAATATAAGGGTAGTAGGAAAAGGAGATGCTACAGGGAAAGTTGACATTCTTGTATGGGAAACATGACAGCTCTTTTCATATATAAGAATTGCTCCAAACTATAAGCATATCATTATTGGTTCTATCCCTTGAAAATACAACTGCATCAGAAGAACTACTGGTTGAGTATCTGTCTTCCCCTGGGCATATGCTTCAGCTACAAGACATCTCTTTGATATAATTTAAAACCAAAAGAAAACATCTTCCATCCATGGGGCATTCATAGGCCAAATAGAATGATTCTATATTTACAAATATGCTGTTTACAAGCTCAAATTCACATACCTACAATTGACCTCAAATATGTTACTTTAAAATAGCCTTCTTCAGGGCAGATAAGGTAAACACTAGCTTGCTAAATCATACTATTTTTATATACTATATTTATAACCCCTGGCTTTTCTTAACTAACAAGTTTGCTTATATTAAATACATTCAGTGTTTTGTGTAGTATTAACAATTCAGATTAACTGATTATTTTAAGTTAAAGATACAATAGCTATCTTCTTAAATAAAATAAGATATGGGCTTAATGTAGGATTTTTAGTTTACAGGTTTTTTACAGTGTATTTAGGAAATATGATCACAGGAATATAACCTTGACTTTTTAAGCAATATAGCAGTGAAAAATTGTTCATAGAACTTTAAATATGTAACTGCATAAGGAAGAACTTTCCATGCAGTAGTGCTAATGTGCAAGTTCATCACTGGTCCACTTTTACTGAAAAATGAACTACCATTATTTTATTATTATTTATTTTTGATATAGAAAATGTTTATTTTTACCAGTTTTGTCTTCAAACCTCTTTTGCGTTTGTTAAGCAACCTGTGGGCCCTGCTATATGAACAATGATTCAGTATCTTTCTCTTTTTATTATATTAATTTTTAGTATGACAAGTATAAAAGATGTAATATTATAACTCTGTTCCCACAGTTTTCTATCCACTCCCAATCATGAACTAAAGTCCACACTGTGCAACCAAGATGGAAAAAGCCACAAATGGTTATAAAAATGTTTTGGACATAGCCTGGGAAAGAAAGGAGAGAGGCTAACAGAATAATTCTGCATGAAATGAAAATTTTAAAAACTGAAATGTAATTACCTCAATTACTCAGTTACATTAAATATAAGTTAGGGAAATATGTTTACATTTTATTTAAAGTATAAATATTGTCTATATATAAAAAAATTGTGTTTTCTATCTACAACAAATAGCTTGAGCTCAGCATCAATTTAAGTTTAACATTTAATAGGATATCAGAAAATACTGCAGTGATAGTGCTCAAAATATAAGTAATATTATTATATTATTAGGTATTATATTTCTATTGGTATTATAGGTATTATGTGTATTGGTTTTGCTACCAATAATGATCCCCTAAAATGATTCTATTTTGAAAAAGTTTCTACTTGACATTGTTTACCTACTCAGCTAAACTTTAAACTAAATCTCTTCTTTACTTGTCAAATAGTGTTACCTACCATGTTTAAAACAGAGGATTTTATTTGCAATAATTCAATATTGTTAAATATATTAGCTAAACAGAAGTTTTATCTATTTTTTAATTAAGTGACTGATTTGTTAAAATACATTAGTTACATAGTAATGGTAAGAGTATTTAGGAATATCTATAGTTTATTGAAAGGCATTGAAAAGTTCCCTCTTGTAGTAAAGAACTCCAAACAGCATTCCTATTTTTTTCTTAATAACCTCTTCCCTGCAAACAAACGGACAAAATGTAAATTATGTGAGGTGGACTTGGCAAACCAGACCCACCATCCCTTAAATTCCATTTCCTATGCACCTAAACAAGTTATCAAAAAGTGATGTGGGGGATTATTCCTCCAACAGAAGTTTTAGCTTCTAGGGGCATAGAGAATGGCTGTGCTTACTAACTTGGGACACATGCACTGAAAACTTTTCATGACAAAGAATGTGTTGCCTTGAAAACCAGAGAGAGGACAAAATCACTTTGCTGTTATCACAACCACAGTGGTAACATAGGTTTTTTCCTACCTTACCCTGATATACTCTCCTAATTTAGGAAAGTCAGAATTATTTAAATAACAATTTATTGCCTATGACTATGCTTAAACCAACTGACCTTTAAGGTTAGAAGTAAATTTAGTATGTTATTTTTCTAGTAAACAATGGACCTTCCACATACATCTCTAAAAAATAGTTTATACTGCTTTTCCTGTATTATTTTGTTAAACTGTTATCAAGACCTGTTTCTTTAATTGTCTACATTAAATAGATCACTATACTTAGAATCTTCTTAGTGAATTAGCACTGCACCTTTTGAAGAACAATATTTTAAATACATTTACATTATTTTTCTGTAAAACAGTAGCTGGTTCCCCTGCTAACTAAGAATAGACACTATGATCAACAGAACAATGACCTTAACGCTATTATTTGTCAAGTAAGAACATACAATAAAATGCCTAATGCATGCCCAAGAAGATTTCCATATGCCAAAAATCTTACATTTGACAGACAAAGACCCTGAAGCTAGAAAACATGATGTTGCTTTGTAATTAGGTATAGTTATCCAATATGTAAATTAGTTCTCAATTTGCTGAAGGTTACACTTAAAGCTCCCTCTAGTACCAGAGTATTAGCTGGAGAAACAAAGGAATATTAACTTAATAACATGGAAAAGGAGGGTGTAAAGGAAGGAATAAATATAACCTTCACCTCAGTGAAGTGTGAGCTGACATGTAGTTTGTTGAAAAAAAGACTGTAAATGATTGAAAGACCTAAGCCAAGGTGTACATCAAGTGACATTATTCTTCTTCCTGCTTTAATCATGAGCTCACACTCTGAAAGAATCCAAATGTAGGTTGCTATAGAAGAAATTTCTGTACGATTAGTGTCTCTGAACAAATGCAATGAGCCAAAGGAAAAAAGAGAGAAAGAATTGTAACGGGGTTAAAGCACAGTTTAATATTTCCTATCTCAGTCACTTTTTTCATATGTATTGTATGTGTGAGTCCATAGTACAGCATAATGTGTCATAATTTGGCCTTCCATTCTGACAGCAGTGCTTGAGTTGGGCATTAAATCATTGCCCCGAGGAATTCTCATTCTGGCAATTCCTGGCGGTAGGACTGTCATCTCCTCCCACACATTACCTATCATTTTTGACATGATTGGATCAAAATTAGTCAGTACATTTAGATGTAAATTGGGACATCCAAGAATAATAATGAGCACAAAAATATAGCCCTGTGTAATTGACACGGCAACAGCTTAGTACAGTCTTCCACAGCATCTCTGAGATTATTAATACGATGATAACAAAAGTGCTATATCAAAAACAGTAAGGAAACTTTTTCTGTATTGAGGTATATATTTACCTAAAGCTTAAATTGAATGAAAGTTGTTGTGATAGTTGTTCCAGCTGTTAAACAAACTTAAATGTCACAGTGCAATTTTTCAAATCCATCTGTGGCCATTTATAGAAAGTTATGACTTTGCATAGTCATTGTGCATCATTTTCAATGCCATTACTAAAGTTAATTTTGCTACTACTGTAAGATTCTGTGTTAAACAAATGTGGTGTGTTCACACAAATTGATGTATTAGTAATCTCACATTGTTATTTTTTAGGAAAGTACAGCATTTGGGTTCTGTGTTAACCTACTTAGTTGGGAGACTTCAGCTTGCATATAACTTTACATAGATACACAGCTATATATTTATAAAGTTTGTTTAAATCTATTTTATATTTTTTAATTGTTTTCAAAAGCCACATGGTTCTTGAGTCAAAATTGAACAAATGCATATTTTAAGATGTTTCCTAATTTGAAAAAAGCTGGTCAAGTAAATATACAGAAGATGAACAACATATGGATCAAGTACCAAAGAAGTCCATAATAAAAGATTACTATTCAATGGGAGTGACATATAAAATTTTAAGGAAATATGTAAAACACATGTCGCTGTGTCAAAAACACTCAACAACTGATTTTCATAATTTTTTGTGTAAAAAAAACTGTAAGAGTTTATGTTTTTCTATTTGCCCAGGAATCCTTTCATATTTGGTTTATAGAAGCAGAAATCCAAAAATATATTCCAATTTTGATTTCTTGTCACACATTGCAATTGTAGAATGGTACTGGCTGCATGGACTGCAAGGACAACTTTTAGGCCAACTTAAGTCTGGCACCAGCGAAGTGGAATAGATGGTCATTGGAGGCATTCACCATAAATAATACCAAAGGAGTTTTTAAATAATCCCCACAATAACCCAAAACCCATTTTAACCAATTATACACTTTAAAAAAATGATAATCCTCCTCAGGTATAGTGAAATTTTTATTTATGTAATAAAACACTAAAACAATTACTCTGCCTTTAGACTTAAACAACAAGTGTGAGCATGGATTCCACAAGTTTATTTTAAAAATTACTAGAGTGATAGCTGTGTACTTTTTTGGTTTGAAATATATTGGTTACACAAGCTAGTTGGAAGCACATATACCTCCATAACTATGAAAAGGTTACTGTGACACAATGGTTTGATCATAGGTTTTATTCCACTGTACCATTCTGATCAATATATCAGTGTCTATGGAGCTCAACAACAAGAAAATTGCATTTGGGGCTTTCAACATCAAAACATTTTCCTGCAACATGATACATATCAAAGGTAAATGGGTTGGTAAATTCAGTTTTCTTAGCAAATCAGAATGTTATTTTCAGCTAAGTAAGCATAGATCTTCACATTCATCATACTTTTCAAGCTATTTGAAAGTGTATGGGCTGTGGGGGCATCAAAGTGAGCAAAACCAGCAACGTTTGCCTGTGCATTAACACCTGTTCTTTCTGGGGATGTTTAAGCGCCCCGCAAACTAGAGTGGATCCCTTCAAGAATGTTATGGCATTTTAAGGCATTCTCTCTACTATAAACCAATAGCATGGCTACAAAGGAACCTCTCAAGGGGCATGCATGTAAGACGCCCAGCGAAAATACTAAAAAAGATAGGATAAAATGTTCATATGCTGTTCTTTATTAGGGAGCCAATGTTTGCAGACATTGCTTGCAATATACTATAGACATACTTGTTCATATTAATTCTAATTTGCATGTTGAGTATGTTTATATCTTAAATGAGTTAATTTAATCACTGAGAGTTCTTTGAACAATCCTAATTAAATAAATATTTTTTTTATTAAAAAGTTCAACTTTATAAAAGGGGAAATTTTAATTGCAGTATATTTGGTTTGTATTAATTTTAATGAATAATTATTTATTTAGCACAATACAGACTGGCCCATTATATTACCAGGATCTTAGACACAGATGCTACAAAAATTTTTAATAGGAGGTAAGGGTTATATAATTAACAGGGGCTAGCTGGAAAATAGTATACCATTGTAACTCATGCCTGTAATATTTAATTAAATTAACATAGGAATAGAAGACTGCTTTAAATAAAATCTATTGTGTCATTTTAGTAAAAGCAGTCATTTTCTAAGATGGCCTAACGTGTTAAAGCACTGTGCAATGTTAACCTCGATAAAAGAAGGAAAATAAAAATTCAGTGACTATCCTTATTGGCTAGATGACTGGATCAAAACTGCAAGCTTTCCTGCAACTATAGGTCTCTTAAATAGTAATTGTGTGATCTAAAATAGATTATCTTATTTGGTAATTTCAAGTTTGGATGACTTAGTCAACACTATTTTTGCTGAGGCAGTCATTAAAAAATACATATAATAAAAACCCTTTAAATACAGTACACTGGCATACATTTCTTACAAAGTATAGCCTGAAGTATCTTTATTTGTACATTGTACATCCTTTCCATGGCACCCACATTCTGACTCACTGAAAAGGCAGTCTTACAAACTTTCTATTTCACTAAAAGTCCTTTATTCTTTGAGAAAGGTTTATTTACATAACATTTCCCAGACAAGCTTTTTTTATGTTTACATTTACTACAATTTTGTAAATGACTGGAAGCATCAGTAAATTTCAAAAATGTTAAATTTTGTTTCATTAAAAATGAAGTTAGATATAATTTATTTAAATGCCCATAAAGTCTCTAACATGTTGAGTTTTCCCAGAGTTTGCATGAACAAAGGAATTCAAAAGCTCAAATCTGGTTATAAAGAAATTGGGTATTTGAATGAATTTGGTAAAAGTCATACACTTGGCCATGTGTACAGAGAAGGACACCATAGAAAGTTTCAGCTGTGACATGATTTGGCCAATTAAGCTTTCTTAAAAAAAAAAAAAAAAAAAAGGCAATATTTTACTGAGCAGACAGATCAATATTACTTTGCTAGCTATTTAAACAGGGGATTTTATAGACCATAACTTCTAGAACGTCAGTACTATGAAACTGTGGCTGAAAACCTTTCTTCATTTTACTCATTTTTATGTGAGATAATATACATTTCTATAGTAATTCCATGTTTGACGTTGTAAATCTTAGGAATTTTATTTTCTACTACATGAATGTTGAATGGATCTAGGTTGTAATAATACATATGGACATATATGTTTTATAATCAACACACCTAACATTTATATTTATTGAACTAATCATTTTAATTGATCAAGGTTAATGCTTCAAGGCCAGGGCAGCTTGCAATCATTGATTTGTCAACATATTCCAAGTATATTAGATACCTATACTGACGAATGTCATGGTGTCTAAATCTGACCTAAATGCAAAATAAAAATGTCAGTAAAATAGACAATAGTGGAAAATATGTAAATAAATTTACAACAGGAGGATCAAATACAAGAAATCCAATGATTTAGTATTAGCCTGGTAAAGTCTTGATCTTAGTCCCATAGAAATGCTGCAGTGTGATCCAAACCAGAGGTTTCAAGCAAAAAGTCCCAAAAATATACAAACTAAAGCAATTATGTATTTAGAAATTGATTAAAATACTTCCTAACAGGTCAGACAACATAAATGACATTCATTGTTTAAAAATGCATTAATTAAAGATATTACAATGTATGTGTTTGTTGATAGCTAAATAAAGCTGTTCTATTTATTACTATGGCTTATATGACAATCAAATCATATTTTAGAAGTTAGTTATGTAAAAATGTATTATTTCTAAAAGCTCATAAGCATGCAAAAGCATGTAAATTATGGCACTCAGGTAACTAAGACTAATTTTTTATGCAATATTTAACTGACAAACAACCCTAACAACTGTTACTAAATCAATTACAAAAACACATAGCCATATTTATCAAGAACAATATTATCCAGATAAGCATTTTTGACTACTGTACAGTTCTCAGTGCAAGGGGCCTAATTACTGTATCCCAACTATAGACTAATGTCTATATTGATTATTTTAAAAATATACTTGGTAACAGCACATATTCAATATAAACACAAATTACATCAGTTGAAAACTCATGTCTTCCCAAACCTTTTTGTCAAAGATGAAATGGAGAGGGTACAGATTTACAGAATTGCACAATAGTGTTTATATTCATCTTTTCTAATCATTGATCTTAGTGTTGCTTTTACCTATGGAAAGTTAAAATAGAATATAGGACTGGATCAATGTCCACAGTGGCTACTGGGACCTTTACTGTCACCAAAGCTTATCCAAGATAACAGAAAACTAATAATGGAATAGCATACTTCCCTATGATTGCTATCCTAATAAGTATAGTCTTTCTTTATTAGGGCTGGGTGGTCACACAGGTAGCACCCTTAGCACCAGCATACAATATCTAATTATTAGGATATTTCCTTAGGGAAGTATAATCCAAACCATGTCCCATTAGCCCCAGCAGGCTTAAAGAAGGGATTCCCTTATGACTCTGGTGTGTGTGTGTGTGTGTGTGTGTGTGTGTGTGTGTGTGTGTACGGCGTTCACTATGGGGACAGGTGGCAACCATTGACCTATAGATTTTATTCTTGTGGCATTCTGCATTTTAGAATCTCACATCTTAATACACCACAAGAACAAAATAAACATCCATTCTGCACTCTATTGTACTTTTTAACACAGCTGACAACTATTTGTAGACTATAAATGGTATAGTCCTTCTCAGTCCTTCTCTCCTTAAATATACAGGAACACACCAGAAGCAAAGACCTCCCCCGAGGTTCCCAGCACACTTCCAAGCTAGCCTATTTTTTTGCTGGCTAGCATGAAAGTGTGCTGGGAACCCTATTTGTCTTGTAAAGGTAAAATCTGAGCTTTTATTGTGCTGCTGTACCTTTAAAGAAGAAAGGGCTGCCTCCATGTGAGCTGGTTTGCTATTTGTGCATTGCTATATTCAGTATGTTCCCATAGTTGGAAAACCGAGATAGTTTAGGGTTAGGGACTACATGTGCACTTTTCCCTGGTTGCCAGTTTCAGCCCTGATATATTGAATTGAGATATATATATATACACATACACACTATACTTTTTACTATACTGCTATTAGGTCACACAATTGGGATACATTGGTGCTTGCTGTGTGTTTTAAAGTCCTCATTCTCACTGCAAGTGCAAAAAATGAATTTTTGTGGCACACTGTTTAATAAGTTGGTAGAACCCTACTAGAAACTATGAATAAAATAAATGTAGAAATACTTGTAGGGATTCTTTTTGAGTTCAAAATGTTTCACTGTACTACAGTGACCATACTTTTTCAAAGACTGGACCTGACAAAATACATCAGGTTTTACTGTCTTTTTTTCCAGAGGTGAAATATAGGTTTTTCCATCCACAATAGCCAAGGCATAATGATTACACAGGTCTGCGACTAAAAAGCTGTTTGATTATTTTCATCTAATTTCCATGTATTTTGGTGTGCTAAAAACAAATAAAATATTGAAAAAACTCCAAGACGTCATGATTTGCCAAAAAATGCAAAATTGTCTTCAAATTTATCAAATTCTTTTAATTTTTGGTATTTTTTTATATTATGGGTTTTTAACCAAATTTAAAGTCCAAATTACTATTAATTAATTCACATAAGTGCATTTAAGATATAAACTGCCAAAAAAACCTTAAAGGGGTTGTCCGAGTTATGTAAAAAAAAAAATATAGCACTGTAAATCTGATGGTCAGCAATATATACATAAGCTAAGCAAGTTTTAGAGGAAAAAAATTCTATTTCCTCATTTCCCTAGTTCTCTTCTGACCCTTTGTTGTTATTTGCAGGTAAATAATCTCTGCCCCTCCCCCCTGCAAAGGGGGTGAATACAAGTGCTGCTCTGAGTGACATGTCTGACTACTGGGATACTCAGCAGCATGCTGTATGTGTAAGCCTCATCCCTGAGTCTGTGCTTCTAATGGTAGAAGGGGTTAATCTGTCCTGAAGAATCCAGTGGGAGGGAGCAACAGGGCAGATAGCAGCAGCTCCGGTCAGTGCAGGGGGCGTGGCCAGCACTGTGACGTCTCGTGTACAGACACAGAGCTGCTCTCTCCTGCAGTCCACACTTGTGCACGTATCATCATCAGGTTCTTGGTTCTAGGCTGTTCACACTTTTTCATCGCAGTTCGTGTTAGCTCGTCATTCTTCAACCATTATTTTATGGCTCCGCGAAAGTGTATTAATTCACCAGACAGTTTCTGTTTCATCTGTGGTGAATATACAGTGTTGAAGCAACAGCAGAATATTACAGACTTTGTGAAAAAAGTACACTGCATACTTTGGACTAAAAATTGGAGATCAAGATAAAGTTTGGGTGCCTCAAAGTGTACAAACAGTGTGTTGAGGACCTCCGAAACTGGTTCAAGGGTAAGAAAAAATCTTTCCATTATGGGATTCCTATGGTATGGCGAGAGCAAAAGAACCATAGTGACGACTGTTACTTTTGTTCATGAGATGTGAAAGGGTTTAATTCCAAATGGAAGCATTCCATTTCATACCCCAATCTTCACTCAGCAATTCGTTCCATCCCCCATGGCACAGATATACCAGTACCCAAACCCCCTGCTACCTTGGAAGAGATACCTAGCTTTGATGAAGGTGAAGTCATACCTGAACTAGATGATGAATCAAGTTCTGACTTTGAAGATGATACAAGACCAAAATTGTTTTCTCAGGAGGAGATGAATGATTTGGTAAGAGACTTGAATCTTCCCAAAGATGCCACTGAGTTACTCGGATCAAGGCTGAAAAGCAGAAATTTATTGTTGCCAGGAGTGTCATCTTCATGGTTCAGACATCATGAAATGAGTTCGTTCCTTACTTCGCCCAGGAAGACAAGGTGGTTTATTGCATCGATGTCGAAGGTCTGATGGGTCAATTTAAAATCCAATATGATTCAGAGCAATGGCGTCTTTTTATAGATTCTTCAAAAAGAAGTCTCAAAGCAGTTTTACTCCACAATGTTGGTTTTTACGCTTTCATACCTGTAGTGATTCCGTACACTTGAAGGAAACCTATGAGAACTTGGAATTGGTTCTTCGTAAACTTAAATATGAAGACCATGGTTGGCAAGTGTGTGGGGACTTGAAGGTCTTGTGCATGCTGCTTGGGCAACAAGCTAGGTATATCAAATACCCTTGTTTTCTGTGTCTATGGGACAGTCAAGACCGACAAAATTACTGGACCAAGAAGAGTTGGCAGCCGAGGGTGCTAACAGTCGGTGAAAAAAATGTCCTCCAAGAAACTTTGGTACCTTCCCATAAAGTTCTTCTACCACCTCTCCACATAAAATTGGGATTGATGAAGCAATTCATAAAATCACTTCTAAGAGATGGAGAATGCTTCAAATACTTGGTCACCAAGTTTCCAGGCCTGTTAGAGGTAAAACTGAAGGAAGGTGTGTTCATTGGACCAGACATTAGAAGGCTTATAGTTGATCAAGAGTTTGTCAATACCATGACGGATCCTCAAAAAGAAGGGTGGATTGCATTTAAAGAAGTCGTACAGAAATTTTTAGGCAATAACAAAGATCCTCACTACAAAAAGATCGTCTGACGAATGCTGAAAGCATTTCAAGCTTTAGGTTGCCTGATGAGTTTGAAAGTGCATTTCCTCCAGTCCCACCTTCACTACTTTCCTGAAAATTTGGGAGCTGTGAGTGAGGAACAAGGTGAACGATTCCACCAAGCCATTAAGGAGATGGAAAGGAGATACCAGGGAAAATGGAGCATTACAATGATGGGCATGTGGGAGGTTTCTGTTTTCTGTGTCCATCCATGAACTTAAAACAGAAGGTTCCCCCTGACTCTTTTACACCGTTCCTGCCCAGGCCAATTTTCAGCTTTCAGTGCTGTCGCACTTTTAATAACAATTGTGCGGTCATGCAATACAGTACCCAAATGAAATGTTTATAATTTTTTTCACACAAATAGAGATTTAATTTGGTGGTATCTAATCAGCACTGGGTGTTTTATTTTTTTCTAAACAAACTAATAAAGACCAAAAAAAAACTTTTTTCTTAGTGTCTATTATAAAATTTTGCAAACAGGTAATTTTTCTCCTTCACTGATGGGCACTGATAGGCTGCACTGTTGGGCACTGATGGGCAATGATAGGTTGCACTGATAGGCACTGATGAGGCAGCACTGGTGGGCACTGATGAAGAGGCAATGTTGTGGCTGCACTGATATGCGGCACTGATGGGCACTGATAGGCAGCACTGATGTGAACTAATAGGCAGCACTGAAGGGCACAAATAGGCAGCACTGAAGGACACTGATAGACAGTACTGAAGGGCACTGATGGGTGGCACTGATGACAGCACTGATAGGTGGCACTGACTGGCAGCACTGATGGGCACTCATTGGCAGCACTGATGGGTACTGTTGGAGCTGCACTGATAATCAGGGCACTGAGCATATGGAAAGTGTGTTTACATTGTGATCAGCTGTGATTGGACACAGTTGATCACGTAGTAAACAGCTGTTGTGATTGGCCCTTTATCATGGATTGTGATCAGCTGTATCCAAAGGACATAGCAGTCAAAGAGAGTGCTGAGTGAGCTCCGCAGCAGGCTCATGGGGGGCATGGTTCTGGGAGGACGTCAATAGACACCCTCCCAGAACTATATGCTATAGAGCCTATAGAGCGGTTAGCAAGTGGTTAAATGAATAGTTGTTGTCACAAAATATGACCCTCCCCCACAGACACAGCCACCTAGCACTGTGCTGTTGAATATCAGGGGTCTTTTTAGAAACAAAATGTTGGCAGCAATTCCACTGCAAAGAGAACTTGTTACCAAAAGAATAGTATGCAGCGGGTCTTCACCTAGTTAAAGCACCATGCTACTATTGAATATGTCTGTATACAGGTTATACAACTTAACGGGAACCTGACATAGCCTAAAATCTCCTTATAGTAACAACAGTGGTTTGCAGTCATGATATGGCATCTGAAAGTACTGGGGTTAGTCTGTAAACTGAGCCCTGGTTCCAAGCTCCAACCCTATCATTCAAACTGTTAAATATCATAATTTCAGTGGATAGTAAAAGTTTTGATATTTTACAGATGAATAACAGAGGATGGGACTTAAGGTAGTGGAGAGACAGAGCCTGATCTCAGATAGGGCTGAAACTGAGTTGGTAGGGCTCTGGCTCCTAAGCTGTGAGCTGGTTTCATTGCCTGGAGCTGGAGCTAGAGCAAAGCTAATCACATTTTTAGATTAGCTCTGGAGCTGGAGGAGAACTGAAGTTAGAATATAGCTAAGCTCTGGAGTCTAAACCTGAAGCTGACATTTTGCAGTTGATCTTTTAATTGCTACTTCACATGACTGTCATACTATGGAAATAATTTAGGTTAATGTGTAATTTATTTTTTAGTAACAGAACATATGTTTGAATAGTCGAAATGTTACTGAAATGTACTTTGTAGTATCGATTTGACTATGCAATCTTCTGTATAATGAATGCTTGCTGGTGTGCACTGTGAATGGTTGGCATGATACTTTGTCACAACATTTTGACAAGCCTGTCCAACACTGCCCAATGCATATGATGTAAATGGACTCATAGGGGTTTAAAAACAGAGTTTGTCAAGCAGCTTCGAAATGTATAGGGATATCTATTGAATGATAATTTAAATTCAGTAAATAGTACACTCTAGAAACTTGATTCCTGTCATGTAGAAGACAATCACTAAATCAAAAATGACATATTGGATGCGATCTGCCCAGGTTTCAGTAGCACAGTAATATTTATTTTTCTGACTTTCTCCTGCAGCACCTAGTTTTATAACCTGTTGATCCTGCAATTAAATCTGGTATGTGTTAGAGATTCTATATGTAGACCCACAGAACAGACAGTGCACAGTCCACATGTATTTATCTCCTGCTTCTGTACAAACAGGAAACAGGAGCTTTATTATAGAGAAACAACATACAGTTTAATCATAGGTGCAGCTACAAATGTATAAACACTGCGATTTACTGGTTGAAGAATATATCTCTACTGAATATTGAAGTAGGTGTTGCAAAATACATGAACACTGTGTTCCAACACCCCCACTCAACAACTACTCCTTATATTAGTTTCGGATCTCAGCTCTATAAATTTGTTTTTTGTAAGAGGTTTTGTCAAAGCATCTGCAATCTGAAAGTGTCAATGTCTGCAGTTCACTAAGAGATGTTATCTATTCATCAGCAGCTCTGGTCCACTTTTGTTTCTCATGGGTCGGAAGTCTTTGCATTTCATCTCATAAATCTGGCTCTGGTTTTAAATGCTACACGAGCAACATAGGACAAGCGTTTGGCTAGGATGCCTTTATTGCTTCAGGTGGATTTCTTGATTGAAGCCTCTTGTGGCCTGGTTTCTTATTTTATAGTATTTGGATTGTCTGTATTAATTTATATTTGTGTGTTACTTTGTTGCTTATTTTCATGTAACACTGGTATGGAATTACCCTCAGTTTGAAATGTTTGTGTTAGTTCATGAAATGTTTAACACACTGAAGTTTCATCCACAATTACACTTCTACTGATGGTAACCTTGTTTGTCGTCTTGGTGTCAAATTCTGTATCAATTTTGAGATTCATTGCACCCCACAAGTACAGCTTTCTTTGAGTGAGCATCCCATTTTGTATGTTTTTCTTTTGGGATGTGCTTCCAAAAATGTTTAGGTGGTTCAAATTTGGGCTTTTCCATTCCACAGTTCATATGGAGTTCTCTCAGTTGATTTTCCTGGTAGTCAATTTTGGAGACAGCATGCGGTCATAATTGCATCTCCTCAATATATGGTTAGCATATCAAACAGCATGGTTCTTCCACTCTCACATACAGTATGGTTCATCCTTTCTGCAACCTCATTTTGTTCTTGGTTGTATGGTACAGTAGTTTGAAATATTATGCCATGCTTTCTGAGAATTGCCTGTGTGTTATCACTTGTAAATTCATTTCCATTGTCTTTGTGCAATACACTTGGCATTTTGCTAAATTTGTTGCTTACATGAGCCAAATACTGTTCAAGTTTCTCTGGTACTTCACTTTTGCTGTGTAACAGGTATGGCGTAGTACACCTGGAGTAATCGTCTATAAAAGTGAGAAAATACCTCTTCTTTTCTGGAGTAAATTTTTCCATTGGACCGCAAAGATTTGAATGAATTAAGTCCAGAGGTTTATAAGCTCTGCTTTTACTCTGCTTTGGAAAGGCTTTTCTTGTCATTTGTCCTTTTATACAGCTGGTTCATTTCATTGTTTGATCGCATGGTCTAATTTTTATTCCGCTTGCATAGTCATTCTAATTTTTATTTCACTTGCAATGTCAGGACTGCTGTGCCCAAGTCGTCTGTGCCATGTGTGAATTCAGTTTGAATGTTTTTCTTCCTTGGTGGTATTAACCACCTCATTGCAATTCAGCTGATACAGTTCTTCTGTAATTTTAGCCTTTGCAAGTATGATATCCCCTTTTGTGATGGCACAACTGTCATCTTGGAAGGTCACTACATTGCCTTGTTTTGTGAGTTTCTTCACTGACAAAAGATTACTTTCAAGAGCAGGGCATACAGGACACTTTTCATAGATATCTTTCTGGTGATACTCTAGGAAATAGGACAGTAAAGAAAACCATCTCCTATTCCTTCTGATTCCATTATTTGCCCATAAGCTGTGATGATTGTTTCTGTTTTACTCTGGTTAAGGTGAATAAAGACATTTCTGTCATTTGTCATGTGACTCGTAGCTCCTGAATCAACATGCCATGCCTGGAAAGATGAGGTGCAACTTTTGGAAAAAAATATTCATTATCTGAAAAAAAATCAGTTTCTTCCTTCACACTTTTGGCCTTTTGTAGTTTAGTTTGTTTTTGCATTCTAGCTTTACAGATTCTGCAATCTCCTTTAAATGACCAGGTAAAATAAAGTGCAGCGCTAAAACTAGGTATACAAAAGCAATAAGATCAATCAAATATTAAAATAAATAAATCGCAGGATTCCTTTTTTGCACTAACAGTCATTTATGAACTATATATATTTTAATTTATTTATTTTAATATTTAATTGATCTTGTTGCTTTTGTGTACCTAGTTTTAGCGCTGCACTTTATTTTACCTTGACTGTTTGAGGTTTATTGGTTACCTTTAGTGCTCAGCAGCTATTTGTACTTTTAAGTGCGCTCGCAACCATCTTCTGTTATTTGACTCCTTTAAATGACCGTGTTTCTTGCACACAAAATATTCATGTGTTTCTTGCTGCATGTTACTGTTTTTATTCCTATTTTTCACCTTTAAAGAAGACTCTGTGACAGAAGCACTGTTACTATTAATGCTTTCTGTTTTATGCTTATATTGATCCATAAGCTTTCCATTAACATATTTCCAATGTCTGTTCATTATTTGGACACGCATCAAGTGTTGTGACACGCATTTTCATAATTTTCTGGTAAACCACTAAGTAATAGTGCTGTAACATGAAAATCTTTTATATCTTGTTTCCTATATCTCTTAGGCAATCGACCATTTCCAAGGTGTGGCTTATGTATCCCTGCATATCCTGGTCTTTCATCAGCTTGGTTTGGTATAGCTTTGTAATCAAATACAGTTTATTGCTGAGATTAGCTCTTTCATGCACCTTTTGTAATCCTTCCCACATTTGTTTAGCATTTTGACACTTACATATATGTATGATTTGATCATCTTCTGTGCTAAGAGAGATTGTGCTCTGAGCTTCTGGTCTTTCTCTATCCATTCCTCTGAAGGGTGTTCTGGCCTGACTTTATTTATACATTTCCATGTACCTTCTCTTATTAGCAACATTTTCATCCTGAATTTACAAGACTGGTAGTTCTGGTTTGTCAGATTTGCTAATGAAAGCTTTTTTGCAGCTGTATTACATCTTTCTTTTGTCATCTTTCTGTTGCTGTATCTTGCACTTCTTTGTAGCTGGCTGTAACGAGGTATCTGGCTGGGTGTCTGGGCCCATAACATATTAGAGATTCTTTATACAGCCCTACAGAACAGACAGTGTGCAGTCCACATGTATTTATCTGCTTCTCTGCAAACAGGAACTTTTTCATAGACAAAAGACATAGAGTTTAATCATAGACTCAGCTACAAACTTATAAACACTGCCATCTACTGGTTGAAGAATATATCTCTGCTGAATACTGAAGTAGTTGATGCAAAATACATGAGCACTATATTTCAACAGTATATTTTCACTTCCTGCAAAACGATGAAAAAGTTGTCCATTCTGCAGAGAAATCACACTGGAGAATGAAGGTTGTGAGCAGGGTAATTTTAGATGGACATAGAGTTTTGCATGGACTTGTAAGTAAAATAAAAACAAATTAAAGTCTCACTCCAGCTAACACTTTTTGAGAAGTTCCTGGAACAGTCTTTTTTTTTTCTTTTGGAAACATCCTTGGCAGTGTTATGTCCCAATCACTGACACTGAAACTTTTTGCAGGATAAACACATAATAAAAACTACACAGCTCAAAAAAATGAAAGGAACACTTTTTAATCAGAGTATAGCATCAAGTCAATTAAACTCCTGGGATATTGATCTGGTCAGTTAAGTAGCAGAGGGGGTTGTTAATCAGTTTCAGCTGCTTTGGTGTTAATGAAATTAATAAGGGGTGCACTAGATGGGCAACAATGAGATGATTCTCAAAACAGGAATTGTTTTACAGGCAGAGGCCTTTGACATTTTTTTTCCCTACTCATCTTTTCTGACTGTTTTTCACTAGTTTTGCATTTAGCTAGGGTCAGTGTCACTACTGGTAGCATGAGGCGATACCTGGACCCCACAGAGGTTGCACAGGCAGTCCAACTCCTCCAGGATGGCACATCAATACGTGTCATTGCCAAAAGGTTTTCTGTGTCTCCCAGCACAATCTCAAGAGCATGGAGGAGATTACAAGAGACAGGAAGTTACTCTAGGAGAGCTGGACAGGGCCATAAAAGGTCCTTAACCCATCAGCAGAACTGGTATGTGCTCCTTTGTGCAAGGAGAAACAGGATGAGCACTGCCAGAGCCATACAAAATGACCTCCAGCAGGCCACTGGTGTGAATGCATGATGTGCAGGTGTGATAGTATCCAGAAAAAAGCATTAACTCATTTACTTCCTACTCTACTGGAAAAATTATAAGATTGATTCTTTGATTACATGTAACAGCAAATATGTGGCATATCTCTTAAAATGCCCCTGCAAAAACTGCATATAGGTAGAACTACTAGAAGGTTGAGGGATTGCTTAAGAGAACATCTTTACAATATTAATAATGGAATTAAAGAGCATTCCCTATCCAAACATATTAGGAATCATCATCATAAAAATCCTTCTGGTTTAAAGTTTGTTGGAATAGATCTCATTCATCCCCATTGGAGGGGAAATAATAAATGCAGGGCAGTGTCTATACTTGAGACAAAGTGGATTTACGAAATGTGCACTTTATTCCCCTCAGGACATAATATTGACCTAGATATCAACTATTTTATCGATCACAGTTGATGTGTATGTTTTTTCCGTTTATTCAGGGAGGACTACATATGGATGGGCTCCGTGTTGACATCTGTATGGCATTAAGATTTTTTCATATAGGCCCATTCATGCTATACTATTCATCATGTTGTATATGCCTGTATGATATTTATGTGGTTTTCAAACTATTTTTTTATCATATGGTTTTACATTATGTTTTTATTATTATATATTCTCTTTTTATTGTTTCCATTTTTGTATCGCATCTTTGTAGAATTAGATCATTTTTTCATTTTTATATATATACATATTTTTTGTATTCCCCTATAATCAATATTGTAAGGTCATATAACTATCTTTTTACTGGTTTTCTCCTAGTGATTATTATATTGATAACCGCAGTGTCCTATAAAACATGTTACTGTAATGTATTTAATCGCTATTTAATCGATATTTAATAATTCCTACACTCACACAGTAACATTATTACCATGGTCTTTTCAATTTGCAAATGGTTGTTCTTTGATCTATATGAACCAGAACAAGGATACAATGTTTGGTCTTCAATAATATGGTGACTGTTCATTCGCGCACCTGAGGGCTATTTAAGATGTGCATTGTGATGGTATCAGTAGGAGGCGGGTCCCTTTGAGAACATGCGTGTGCACAAAACACGTCAGAGAGGAGCGTACGTGCTGATGTCACAGCAGCAAGTCCATGCGATGGTCCGGTGGCCATATTTGTAAGTGAATTTGCATTGCTTTTAAGTGCTCCACGTGGATGCTTAGGATTTTTAATGAAATAAAAATACTACACTACATGCCACCATCTCTGGGCTCTGGTTTTTGAGTTCTTTCATCTAGGATTTGCTATATTTGGATTGATTGTTGATCCATGCACGGGAGCAGAGGTATCCATCTTATAGGAATCCACAAATACAGCCTAGTCGCATATATATCCATTTCCTGCAGTGGAAAGGTTACATCTCTTGGAGGGATTTCTGTACAGAGCCCATTTGTTTCTTACCTCTGGTGAGTGCATAGTGGTGGAGGATTGTCACAGATGCACCCCTCACAGATGTCACCGTATTTTGCTGGTCAACATTGATCTTTATAACACTGATGGACACTGCACTTTTTGCACTTTACTTATGATACATGTTATTTAATTTTTTTGTATAATTACTTCATATAAGTATACACAGATACAATTTGTACTTTTAATTTTTCAGACATAAGCGCTGCACATTTTCTATATGCTTAAGTTACTCTAGGAGAGCTGGACAGGGCTGTAGAAGGTCCTTAGCCCATCAGCAGGACTAATATATTCTCTTTTGTGCAAGGAGGAACAGGATGAGCATTGCCAGAGCCCTACAAAATGACCTCCAGCAGGCCACTGGTGTGAATGTCTCTGACCAAACAATCAGAAACAGACTTCATGAGGGTGGCCTTAGGGCCCGACATCCTCTAGTGGGCCCTGTGTTCACTGCCCGGCACCATAGAGCTCGATTGGCATTTGCCATTGAACTCTACAATTGGCAGCTCGGCCACTGGCGCCCTGTGCTTTTCACAGATGAGAGCAGGTTCACCCTGAGCACATGTGACAGACGTAAAAGAGTCTGGAGAAGCCGTTGAGAACATTATGCTGCCTGTAACATCATTCATCATGACTATTTTGGTGGTGGGTCAGTGATGGAGTGGGGAGGTATGTCCATGGTGGGATGCACAGACCTCTACAGGCTAGACTAAGGCACCCTGACTGCCATTAGATATCGGGACAAAATCCTTGGACACATTGTCAGACCTTACGCTGGTGCAGTGGGTCCTGGGTTCCTCCTGGTGCATGACAATGCCCAGCCTCATGTGGTGAGAGAATACAGGCAGTTCCTGGAGGATGAAGGAATTGTTACCATTGAATGGCCCCCACACTTGCCTGACCTAAATCCAATAGAACACCTCTGGGATATCATGTTTCTGTCCATCCAATGTCACCAGGTTGCACCTCAGACTGTTCAGAAGCTCAGTGATGCCCTGGTCCAGATCTGGGAGGAAATACCCCAGGAGACCATCCAACATCTTATTAGGAGCATGCCCCGATGTTGTCAGGCATGCATACAAGCACATGGGGGGCATACAAACTATTGAGTTCCATTCTGAGTTGCTGCAATGAAATTTCAGCAAAATGGACTAGCCTGCAGCATAATTTTTTCACTTTAATTTTCGGAGTGTCTTTGAATTCAGTTCTCTGTAAGTTGATAATTTTCATTTCCATCAAACGATGGGGCAGCATTACATTTCTAACACATTACCCAGTCCATATCAGTATAGATATCCAGCATGATATTTTTCCTCATTGAGATCTGATGTGTGTTTTCAAAGTTTTCCTTTATTTTTTTGAGCAGTGTACAAATCGAAATTGTTGTGCTAATGCTATTGATTGAATCATGTACAGCCAGAGGGAGATAGTAGCCACAGTCCGCTGCTGGAATTAAGGCATAAAACACAGGTTAAAAAGGTAGAAGGAAGGCAGGCTATTCTTGATTCTGTAATTACTGTTCTTGTTCTGTGATTGTCATTGCTAACATTTTGTAACAAATGCCCATTTGTTGCCCATATCTTGTAATAATTGCCTACTTGTTGCTTGTGTATCAGCACAACTAAATGTTTGTTTCCCAGGTATTTTCTCATTTTCCCATTTTTTATTTATGTATTCTTAGAATATGTATTGAAGTTTATTGCCATTGAATTGTCAAGCAAGTGCTGTTTGTTTTGAGGGCCATAATATTACATACAGGTAAGTTTATAATAAAGTTTTCCTGTAAGTAAAATGAGTATCTCCTAAACAAGCACAATTTAGGAGATATTTGCATGTTTGCCAGCCAGTGGCATCACCTGCACATAGGCTCTGAAGGAATGGCATACAGAGCTCTGTGCAATGGCTGTGACTCCCACCACGGCTTGGCCATTCAAGCAGCTGGAGTCCGCAAACTCGGAAGGCAGACCGGGTGAAGATGGAAGCCCTGTCAGTGGTGACAGATCAGCAGTGGAGGGCTTCATTTCAAAGTAAGTCTTTCATAATGTGCTAGTATGCATACTAGCACATTATGATATTATCTTGCAGGAGGACTGGCCTTTTTTTTCTACTTTACTACTGCTTTAAGCTCTGGAGCAAACCTGAAGGTGAACTGCTGAAGCCACTCTAATGCTGGCAAACATAGTACACTTTGAACGCTAGGCTAAAGTCGAGACTGCAGTGTTGCTAATTTTGAGATGTTTCAGGTCAGCTGCTCTTTAAAGTGATACATTTTGTTCTGGGCACCACTGTGGTGAATAATAATCCTCAGTGTCCCGATACATAAATATTTTGTGAAGAATAACTCTATGCAGCTCTTGCAAAATATACAGATTTTGAATAAAATGCTCCATAATTGTTGAGTGCAGACCAATGACTATATACTAAATAAAATGTAGTCTCGTAGTATTCTCTACACCACTGTTCTCTGTCTTCATAAATAAAAAGGACACATTTCTTTATATTTATTTGATTTTTTTAATATTAATTACATGTGCAAGCATTTATATAAGTGATTTATAAGTGAATTATGTATTGACAAGCAACAATGAAGAAAAAAAAAGTGTTTATGGACCAATTTTGTAATCATG
Organism: Staurois parvus; assembly: GCF_062004578.1. NCBI lineage: Eukaryota > Metazoa > Chordata > Amphibia > Anura > Ranidae > Staurois > Staurois parvus. The sequence continues at coordinate 6,982,139 of NW_028318430.1, read as the reverse complement.
TTATAATAATTGGTTACATATTGCTCAAAGTTTCCTCCAACAGCACTTCTAATAAGAGGCTTAGCAGCAAAGTCTCCTTGGACATTCATAAAAAACTGGGAAATTTTGCAATAATAGAATTTAAAATGGACACTTTCCAGAATACATCTGTTAAGTTTCTTCCACAACTCAATACAAAATATTATTTTTTTTTCTAAATAATTTAACATTATTGCATGAAAAATGCAGGTCTTCAATCCTTCCTCTTAAAATTATGAAGAAAATTACAGTGTGTGGGAGAGGGTCATTGTGTAATAATTTATTTTCCTTCCACGTAGACATAAGAAGTATTGTTGTCATATTATGATGTTAACAGTCGAGAGGCAAAAGTTAGTTACCTGTAATAAAATAGAGTTATAGCCTATATGTTATCATGACAAGATAATGAATATACCTTATGAAGGCTCATTCATTTTATTGAGATTCTCTCATACTCGTGCTCTCTGGCACAATATTTTATTGTATTGTCCTATTACCTTGGAATACAAAAAAAGTATATTAGCAGATGTCTTTAAATTTAGACAGTTCAGGGTGTATATTTTGTCAGGGGATCAAGTTGAAAAGGTCAAATGCCTGAAGCCACACATGTCACAGTCTTTTATACTTGGAAACTAATTCGCTTCCATACTGACTAGGAAATGTGCAATCTGAAATACAGTCACTTAAAGTGCACTGCATTTTAGGGCTGCTGGAAATGAGCTAAGCAGAAACCATGAAAACAGTTTTTTTTTTGGCTTTTTTTTTTTATTCTGTTCTAGCAGACATGATGTTACACTGATGCTTTAAATGTCAGGGGCAGTTATTTATGCAAAATAAATTATATCCTTATTGTTTGCTCAGTTATGGATTTCCATTAATTTCTACAAAATGTAAACACATATCACATGCAATTGCACAGTATGAGTAGCCTGTCTTCATTTAAATGACTCATTTTAATTTCTTTAGTTATTTATTTATCCATTGTACTTAATTTTTGTTTGCAAGCAAATTAAGTAGTGAGAAAAAGATCTTTTCATGACAAGCACGTGTATACATTCTATAGAAAATAACAGTAAACTCTGGTGATTGGGCTTAAGCAAAAAATGTACATACCCACTTTTAAATTGTGTAGACATACAAAGTTTTTTAAATCTGTTTTAACAGTATAGCTCCACCTTTTATGGTTATGATGGGTTGGTATTATTTACTAGCATTTTCTCCTTGGTAGAGCAAAAACAGCAGAGATGTCAGGCTATAAAGTCAATAATAATGTGCAGTAAGAAAACTAGCACATCAAAATAGTTTTTTAACAAAGATTTATTTTATGCAGAGTTTCACAAAAGTAATAATTGCAGATACATGTGATCCACTGCACAAACCTAAGGCCACTCAACATGGTGCTACAACCAAGAGCGATACATACAAACAGAAGTGTGGCTGGTAAGTATATACAGTCCTTGATCCTGGATTTGTGAACATTCCAGAGCATTTAAAAAATGAAATTCAGGCTAGCTAGTCATAGATTATGGCAATATTTTATTTTGACCAAATAAAGCAAAAATTGTAGATACCATCTTTGTATCTATTTCTAAAATTCCTATTCAAGTCTTTGTTATTGCACTATTTCTATCACCTTTTATATAGGAATACATTTGACAGACCAAAGACCGCTCTACAGACAGACTAATGCTGAGTGCACACAAGAAGTTTTTTTCTTCAACCACCAGATTGCCGTACTAACACATCCGATGTTAGTGCGGCAATTTCCCCACAGAGCTATTGTGTTCTGACAGGGAGACCGCCCCCACCAGGACACACTGGTCAGCACTGGCAGCAATTGGTTGCCATTGATGTTCAGATGGTGATCGGATGCTGGTTTTCCAGCATGCCCATTTGACAGAATCCGGTTGTGAGACTGGCTTCGGTGGGATGAGGAGCTGAACACACAGACCAAAAGTTACTGGGTTCCTGCCTAACCAGCCATTTTGGGCCTGTGTGTACCCAGCTTTTTAGAGAAAATATCTAGGGGAAGTCACCATTTTTATCTCAGGTTAAATTGTTTGCTTTCAATTCCAGAGTTGTGAAGGACTATGAAACACTAGAAAGAGGGTCCATAGAAAACTTTCAAACTACCCAGCAAAGCCACACTGCCAAATCAAGGCACCACTGATAAAGGTGATCCCTAACTCTAAATTATGTAAGCCCCCAGCTATAGGACACGGATAACAATGCACAAACAGAGAGAAGGCTTCCCTATAGACAGCCCTTTTCTCCTTAGAGGTACAGCAACACAACAGAGTTGGACTCATACTACCTACTATAGGATGATCACCTTTTTATTTCTAAAAATATCAGGAAAGAGTAGTTGATTGTGGTCATAAAGCACTTAAAGGTATAATAAAACCAAGCAACACTGAGACATGCATTCATTATTTGCTTCAACAAGCAAACAACATTGATCACAGACAGGCACCCTCACAGATGTCACCAAGTCAGTAGACATCAGCTAGTGTTCCATTATGTCATTTGTCATATTATTCCTAGCTACTAGTTGTCAAAGATCATTTTTACAGGTTTTGTCACCATTTTACTGAATTTGATATTTGGTCCTTTATTTATTTTTGATACTTCACTTACCAATGTGCTGCAAACTAAAGCGCAATTATAGTCCAAACCTTTGATTTAGTTCAAAGTATAATATGGAATGGTTAGATTCCCTATCAGCTTTTTTTTTATTTATTTATCCATTTGTTTGTTTATTTTTTATTGCTATCTGTGGCCCCTGTTTGAATTTTCCCTAAGATTTTGTATTTCCCACTGACAATGTTATCACTAAGGCTTAGTTCACACTAGTGATGAAAGCAGGCATTTGAGTGGAGTGGAGACAGGAAGAGTTCAAGCCTTTCAACACCTCCCATTCAAGTCTATGGTGACTCTCCTCAAAGGCCTGGCATTATAGGCCTTTGTGGTGATGTTTTAACGCTTTTAAAACGCCTATAAAATGTCTCAAAACAATGCATAGGGCATTGGGGAGCATTTTTAAGGCTTGTAAACCTCCTGTCTAACACCTGTCCAGGGGCGGACTGACAACTCATGGGGCCCCTGGGCAATAGGGGATCATGGGGCCCATGTATCCTTGCCTAAACTCAAAAAAGCCTGTGAAAAAAGGTACCAGGGGCATCTCATGGGACCCCCTACTAACCCCGGGCCCTCAGGCAGTTCCCGAGTTTCCAAATGGTCAGTCCGCCCCTGCACCTGTCTAAAGCTTTAGGAGAGTTTGGGAAGAAGTCAAGTGTGAACAAGCCCTAAGACACAGAATAGGACAAATGGCAATAAAATCACATTTAACCACTTGCTCTCCAGAGGATTTACACCCTTTCCTGACCAGGCCATTTTATGTGATATGGGGCTGTGTTACTTTAACTGCCAATTGCGCGGTCATGCAATGCTGTACATAAATGGTGGTATTTGATCACCTCTGCCTTTTTTATTTTTTGTGCTATAAACAAAAAAGGCCAACAATTTTGAAAAAAACAATATTTTTGACTTTTTGCTATAAAACATATCCAAGTAAAACATTTAAAAAATAAAGTTTCTTCATAAATGTAAGCCAAAATGTATTCTGATCCATGTTTTTGCTAAAAAAAAAATCTCACTAAGTGTATATTTATTGGTTTACATGAAAGTTACAGCATCTACAAATGGTAGTGTACACTGCTCAAAAATAATTAAAGGAACACTTTGAAAACACACATCATATCTCAATGGGGAAAAATATCATGCTGGATATCTATACTGATCTGGACTGGGTAATGTGTTAGGAACATAAGGATGCCCTATAATTTTATGTAAATGAAAATTATCAACCTACAGAGGAGTGAATTCAAAGATACCCCAAAAATCAAATTGAAAAAAATTATGCAGCAGGCTAGTCCATTTTGCTAAAATTTCATTACAGCAACTCAAAATGGTACTCAGTAGTTTGTATGGCCCCCATGCACTTGTATGCATGCCTGACAATGTCAGGACATGCTCCTAATGAGATGTTGGATGGTGTTATGGGGTATTTCCGCCCATATCTGGACCAGGGCATCACTGAGCTCCTGGACAGTCTAAGGTGCAACCTGGTGGCATTGGATGGACCAAAACATGATACTCCAGAGGTGTTCTATTGGATTTAGGTCAGGTGAGCATGGGGACCATTCAATGGTATCAATTTCTTCATCCTCCAGGAACTGCCTGCATACTCTTGCCACATGCGGCCAGGAATTGTCGTGCAGCAGGAGGAACCCAGGACCCACTGAATCAGTGTAGGGTCTGACAACGGATCCAAGAATTTCATCCCAATACCTAATGGCAGTCAGGGTGCCATTGTCTAGCCTGTAGAGGTCTGTGCATCCCTCCATGGATATGCCTTCCCAGACCATCACTGACCCACCACCAAAACAGTCATGCTGAACGATGTTACAAGCAGCACCATATTCTCCACAGCTTCCCCAGACCCCTTCACATCTGTCACATGTGCTCAGGGTTAACCTGCTCTCATGTGTGAAAAGCACAGGGAGACAGTGGCGGAGCTGCCAATTCTGGAGTTCAATGGCAAATGCCAATCAAGCTCTATGATGCCGGGCAGTGAATACAGAGCCTACTAGAGGATGTTGGGCCCTAAGGCCACCCTCATGAAGTCTGTTTCTGATTGTTTGGTCAGAGACATTCACACCAGTGGCCTGCTGGAGGTCATTTTGTAGGGCTCTGGCAGTGCTCATCCAGTTCCTCCTTACACAAAGGAGCAGATACCAGTCCTGCTGATGGGTAAAGGACCTTCTACGGCCCTGTCCAGCTCTCCTAGAGTAACTGCCTGTCTCCTGGAATCTCCTCCATGCTCTTGAGATTGTGTTGGGAGACACAAAAAACCTTCTGGCAATGGCACGTATTGATGTGCCATCTTGGAGGAGTTGGGCTGCCTGTTAAACCTCTGTAGGGTCCAGGTATCGCCTCATGCTACCTGTAGTGACACTGAACCTAGCCAAATGCAAAACTAGTGAAAAACAGTTAGAAAAGATGAGTAGGGAAAAAAATTTCAGTGGCCTCCACCTGTAAAACAATTCCTGTTTTGGGGACCGTCTCATTGTTGCCCATCTAGTGCACCCTATGTTCATTTCATTAACACCAAAGCAGCTGAAACTGATTAACAACCCCCTCTGCTACTTAACTGACCAGATCAATATCCCAGGAGTTTAACTGACTTGATGCTATACTCTGATTAAAAAGTGTTCCTTTAATTTTTTTGAACAGTGTATGTACTGGAATTTATATTATTTTATTTTTTATACTAGTATTGGCAGCGATCAGCGACTTATAGAGGGATTGTGGGACTGCGGCGGGCATTCTGTGTGTTTTACATTGTGTGCTGTTTTACTTGAGAGGCATGCTGCTTTGTATCTCTCTGCTGTTCAGAGAGATACAAAGCAGCATGTCCATGCTAACAGGAGAGAGATCTGTGATCCGGGACCCGGTTATTGACATCCCCAGCAGCCAATAGAGGCGTAGTAGGCGAAATGCAAATCATATATATATATACAAGATTTTGCACAGCCGTGCCGCCCTGTAACAGTACATCTGCTATAGGGCAGCGGGCAGGTGGTTAAAGGATAAGTTCACCTTTTGGGGAAAAAAATAAATGCACAGTGGATCAGGGGTGCAATGCCAAACTCCTGCAGACAAGCCCTGCAGCTTTCAGCTCTTACCTCCATTCGGGCTGGCTATTTGAATGAATGTACCTTCAATCAAGCTGCAGAGCTTGTGAATGAACTATGAGGCCTCTCATCAGCACACAGTCCATTTAGAACCAAAAAGCCATCAGCTGCAATGGCTGATGGTAGCTGTAATTCAGGCATTCACAGATAACTCCATCCACACAACCAAATTATTTTCAAATAGTGATAGTGGGCACACGGAGAAGATCCACTTGTTGTTACTGGGAGGGAGGGAGAGGGGGAGAGACTGCAGCTGCTGGAACCAGAAACATGTTCCACCCTAAATACAGGTGGAACGTGTAACATGTTCCAAAAGTTGAATGTATAATTTAACTCAAGTAGAACTAAAGACAGGGAAGCGTTCTAACCATTGACAGTTTTGGATACCGAATTTAATTATTTTTTTACTAGGGGTTTTTTTTTTGCTATCTCTGTTACACTGGGGAGATTTCCCTTCATTTCCTGTCCCATAGCCAAAACAGGAAGTGAGAGGAAATCCCTCTAAAGTATCTATTTCTCCAATGGAATTTTCTCCTCCCTTCCTGCCACAATGACAACATTGTCTCCATAGGGACACATACAGTAAAATAAAAATAACAACAGGGGCACTAAAATTCCCTACTCTATCTGAAATTGCAGAAAGGGGGAAGCAATGCAGTTTGCAGTAAGCATATCTGCTCCCTTCTTACATGTACCCAATCTGAGCAATCCCTCAGGGATTAACCACTTCAAGTCCAAACACTTTTACCCCATTCCTGTCCAGATCAATTTTCAGCTTTCAGTGCTATCACACTTTGAATGACAATTGCGCGGTCATACAACACTGTACCCATATGAGTTTTTTAGCATTTTTTGAGACAGATAAAACTGTATTTTGGGGGTATTTCTTCACCACTGGGATTTTTATTTTTTTTGCTATATAAATGAAAAAGTCCAAAAACTTTGAAAAAAGTGTTTTTTCTTATACAATTTTGCAAACAATCTTTCTTCATAAATCTTGGCCAAAATTTATTCTGTTATCTTTTTAGTAAAAGAAAAACCTAACTTAGTTTATAACCAAAAATGAAGATTTTTCAAAACATTTTTTTTAGTTTTATTTTTTTTATATTATTATTTATGGTTTGTTTTGTTTTTGTTTTTAACATACTGTTACCCTAGCAGTACAGTGTCACCATAGTGACACTGTACTACTTGCAGGAGGTGATGAAGATTTTTTTTTTTTACACTGATTGCTTTTACACCCATACAGGCTGTAAAAGCAAACATTTCTCCTTCTTTCTGGCTGCATTCTTGCAGCCATTGAGAAATACTGTGTGAGCTGTGAATGGTCACAGTTTGTCACATAATACAAGGCTGTTGTGAATAGCCTTGTACCATGTGACCTCTGTGATCATTCACAGATTTGACAAGTAGTAAGCAATGATGTCAGAAGTGACATCTTGCTTACTACTATTCATGTGATCACTGATTGGCAAATCAGTGATCAAATGATCGGGACCTCACAGAGGTCCTGTACAACGATCGGTGTTCTGCTGTGTCCGGAGGACACAGCGGGAACTGGATCACAGGGAGCGCGCACAAGCAGGGAAGCAGGGAGGACGTTTATAAATGGCCACCCTCCCCTGCACTGCTCTCATCCAGCCGTTTATATAAATGGACCAGACGGGAAGTGGTTAAGTGACTCCACACCTTCAGGAGTTGTTCTGTCAGGGCCTGGAACAGAACCTGGGACCTCTGCTGTGTCTTGCCAAGCCACCTGGAATGCCACCTGGAATACTAGTCAGCTCCCTGGACAAGTCCTTAAATGATCCTGCCTTGAATCTTGTTTGTCTTGAACTCTTTGTTCCTCCCATGACCTTCCTGATTTAAGCCATGTCCCTGTACTTCCTTTTTGCCAGATTATTGTGCTTCCTCCATCCAATATCTCGCTCTTGTTTCTCCTGCTGCCATCCATATCTAAGCTACTACTCATTACCTTGATCCTTGATCCCAACCTGCAACCACTTATTACCAACCATTGGGTGGGCTTACTGACTATTCCTCTGCTTATGTCTATCTGCTACAAGACCCCTACTTTCTCACCTCCTGATGGGGCGATCCTGAGCACCATGACCTGGTACTAAAATACAGCTAAAGCCATCTCCACTGTTAGGAACTCTGGTGAACCCTGGTTAGTACTTAGACTCTACACCTCAGGTGAGCATGTGTCATTCACCAGTCTGACCTGCTTGTATACCTATCTTGCTGGTCGGTGGGTGCTTCGCTACTGCTATAGCTACTGGCCTCCAAGCTTGACTCCAGATCATGACATGCCTTTTTGTTTTGAGACTAGAATATGACAGCTCCTATTTTTCCAAATCATGCTATCCTAGTTCCTGTATTTGAGCTTAGTTTTCTAAACCTGGTATCTTCATCATTCCTGTATTTGTCTGTAGTTCCTGATCTGTGCTAAATGTTCTTAAATTTGTTGTGACCCCTATGTGTTTTTTGGTCCCTAATTCATCTTTTTGCCACTTGCCCTGACCCATTTTGTATTTATTTTGTTTCTTGGTAAGTAAAGTCAGGGCTAAAAAAAAGTAACTTTTTGTCTTTATTTCAATCAGGTAAGTAAAAAACACACATATTAATATTATGTAGTCTTCTATCCAGCCAGCAGTAGGTGCAGAAAACTCCTTTTCACATTTGCAGAAAGAATCAAGTTGTTTACAAAATTAGAAGCAGTCAACAAAGTAGTGAATCAATTGTAATCAGGCAGTTAAGTCCCAGGTTTCTATCAGGCATACTGTGCTGGGTTTCTTCATGGACCCATAGTGCTCTGGGAACCCTTTATCATAATATTGAAAAATATTTTTTTTTTATGTTTTTTAGCTATTTATAAAACCTGTAAAACAAATATGATGTGTACTTAGAAATGTAATTTCTGGAATATGTCTGCTGAGAAGCCAATTTATGATAATGTCCTCCTAAAAGGACTCTGTGCAGCAAAAAAAAATACTGTGACCACCTACAGTTATTTGCACATACTGTACCTGCAGGAGCATGTTTTGACAAGCAAACTTTCAGAACTTCCTGACAGTACCAAAGCTTGTTTTTTTGTTTCCTGCAGTTTGTTTATACGGTACAGCAGCTCATCATAGTGGGATGCATCTACACAAGAGTGTTGGAGCTCTGTCTATCAGGATGACCTGGGATTCAAGCACGAGGGCAGCTGTGTGAAGGCTTACTACAGTATAGGTTCAGGCACTTCATACCTGCAGCAGGTTGTTTTGCTGTCTCTGTAAGACTCCATATAATAAGGCAAGTTTATTATTTTAAAAAAGTGATACTAAATGTAAAATTACTATTATTAACCATTTCAATACCATGCAATTTTACACCTTCCTGCCCAGGCCAGTTTTCACGTTTCAGCGCTCTCACACTTTGAATGACAATTGCGCGGTCATACAACATTGTACCCAAACTAAAATTTTATCATTTTCTTCACACAACTAGAGCTTTCTTTTGGTGGTATTTAATCACCACTGGGGTTTTTATTTTTTGCTAAATTAACAAAAAAAGACCAAAAATTTTGAAAAAAAACACATTTTTCTTTGTTTCTGTTATAAAAGTTTACAAATAAATAATTGTTCTTCATAAATTTAGGCCGAGATGTATTCTGCTACATGTCTATGGTGAAAATAACCCAAATTAGGATGTATTTTTTAGTTTGTAGGAAAGTTATAGAGTTCACAAACTATGGTATAGATCTAAATATTGATCAATCCTAAAATACTGACAGCCAATCTAATTTCTTGAGGTCCAAGAATGTCAGAATAGTACAGATATCCCCAAATGACCCCTTTTTTCAGAGTAGACAGTCCGACGCACTTCATAAGAGGAATGGCGAGTTTTTTGAAGCTGTATTTTTTTGTCATAATTTTGTCGGAAAATGAAAAAATGTAAAAAATTATTTTCACAATTTTTTTTTTTACACACTGTCACCAGTGCAGTACAGCGTCATCATATAACTGGCATGGCGGTGAACAGAGACACTGACTGGTGACAGTATGAAAAAAAATATATATATTTTTTTTTTTTAATTTTTTATTAATTAATTTTTAAGATTTTTTTAAAGATTTTTTTTCATATTTTACTATGACCAAAGTAGTACAATGTTACCATAGTAACATTGTACTACTTTGGGGAAGTGATCAGTATTTTTTTTATTTTATTTTTTTTACACAATTTGCTTATAGCAAAGAATTACTTTGCTATAAGCAAGCATTTACCAGAATGAAATCAATTCATTCAGTTTTTTTTTTTGTGTGCTTAGCTGTGCTTTGGTCACAGCTAGTCACATGACATGTGCATGTGACCTGCTGTGACCATTCACAGCTAGGCACTAGTATACAATGGATGGCATGAATGAAGCCATCCATTGTATACAACTGTCATGTGACCTGCTGTGATTGGTCACATCAGGTCACATGGTACCAGCAACGGGGGCCGGTACTCAGATCTGTCATCGGCCGTGTCCGAGGTACACGGCCGGTGACAGATCGCGCCTCTGTGCTGCTCTGCAGTTGCGTGTACTGAGCATGTGCGGGAGCACGCCAAATGGCGTGCACCCGGAATGCAGAAGCACTTTTGCCGCCGCCAAACGGCCATTGGCCGGGCGGAAAATGGTTAATACATATATATACTGTATATATTTCACTATATTATCAAAAGTATTAGGGCGCCTGCCTTTATACACACATTAACTTTAATTGCATCCCAGTCTTGTCCGTAGAGTTCAATATTGAGTTGGTCCACCCTTTGCAACTGTAACAGCTTCAACTCTTCTGAGAAGGCTGTCCACAAGGTTTAGAAGCGTTTCTATGGGAATGTTTGACAACAATGTTTGAGTTACAAGGAGGGAATATCTTAGATAATTTATAGGGTGTTAGATACCATTTCCTTAAATTTGTTTGAGCATTTCTCCAATGTTCAATACATGCAGATGATTTATTGTTATAATGTATAGCCTATTGCCACTGTTTCCAACAGAAGAAATAGCCAAGTTCTGCTTCCCATTTCACCATGTAAGAGCTTTTTTCATTAAAAAGTCAGTTAACCATGCATAAAAAAAGAAAATTCCCTTTTCTTTGAATCCATTAAAGTTGTAAGAAATTCCCAAATTTTTAAAGGGATCCTAAATCTGCTATTATAATGTGATTTGATAAATTTAGTTATCTGGGATATTATGCATTTATCCACAATAGAACGAGTAGGTTTTGATTAGTAAATATCTCCATGCTAGGAGTGAGCTAGTGATACTGTAGAATACAATGGAGGGGTAATTATCTTTGGCTGAAAAATGCTATTATCAATGCAAAGAGATCATGTCCCTTTGTACCCTCCTTTTCTATAGCGACACAATTTGTCTTCTGATGATAAGAACCAATATTTCAATTGATCTAAGAGTGAAGCATTACAATAAGCTAATATGTCTGGTAGACCCATGCCTCCTTTAGATCTTGGTGTAATGAGTAAAGGGACGGCAATTCTTGGGGTTGTTCCCTTGCCAAATAAATTGTTTTATCTTTGAATTGAGTTGTAAAAAGAATTTCAGTGGGATTGGAATGGGCAGGGATCTAAACTGATAAAGGAGTTTTGATAAAACTTGCATTTTAAAAGCTACAATCCTTCCAGTCCATGAAAGTTGTAATTTACTAATATATTGTTATGTTTAACTATTTGACTCACTGTATTGATGAATTTGACATCATATAATTTGTTTGCTGGATAGGTAAGATGTATCCCTAAGTAGGATTTATAAGGATCATCCCAGTTGTAGGGATATTTTTTTAAAGATATTAGAGTGGAGGCATGGATCCCCATGGGTAAAACATAACATTTGTTTTGAATGATTTTGTAATAAGATACTCTGTCAAATAGTTAATTATGTTTCTGAAGATTTGAGAGGGAAACTGTTTTTTCTGATGGTGACATGATAACGTCATCCACGAACAAAACAATGTTATGTTCTTTTTTTCCTAATTTTATATCTTTTATCATGGGGTTGGATCTTATTAATTCTGTGAAGGGTTCAATAACTAGTGAAAATATCTTTGGAAATAATTAGAGATGAGCGAATTTCTCAAAAATTCGATTCGGCTGATTCGGCGAATTCCAGTATGAAATTCGATTCGATGCGAATTAATTCGCTACGAAGTTAACTTATTAAAAGGGTTTCTAGGCTTCAGAGAGCCTTTAAATTAGTGCAGAACACTGTACCTTTAATTTAAATGCCCTTGGAGATGAGGAAGGAGAAGGAGAAGGAGAAGGATGAGAAGAAGGAGAAGGAGAAGGATGAGAAGAAGGAGAAGGAGAAGGATGAGAAGAAGGAGAAGGATGAGAAGAAGGAGAAGGATGAGAAGAAGGAGAAGGAGAAGGAGAAGGATGAGAAGAAGGAGAAGGAGAAGGATGAGAAGATGGAGAAGGAGAAGGATGAGAAGAAGGAGAAGGAGAAGGATGAGAAGAAGGAGAAGGATGAGAAGAAGGAGAAGGATGAGAAGAAGGAGAAGGATGAGAAGAAGGAGAAGGAGAAGGATGAGAAGAAGGAGAAGGATGAGAAGAAGAAGGATGAGAAGAAGGATGAGAAGAAGGAGAAGGATGAGAAGAAGGATGAGAAGAAGGAGAAGGATGAGAAGAAGGAGAAGGATGAGAAGAAGGAGAAGGATGAGAAGAAGGAGAAGGAGAAGGATGAGAAGAAGGAGAAGGATGAGAAGAAGGAGAAGGAGAAGGAGAAGGATGAGAAGAAGGAGAAGGATGAGAAGATGGAGAAGGAGAAGGATGAGAAGAAGGAGAAGGATGAGAAGAAGGAGAAGGATGAGAAGAAGGAGAAGGAGAAGGATGAGAAGAAGGAGAAGGATGAGAAGAAGGAGAAGGAGAAGGATGAGAAGAAGGAGAAGGATGAGAGAAGAAGGATGAGAAGAAGGATGAGAAGAAGGAGAAGGATGAGAAGAAGGATGAGAAGAAGGAGAAGGATGAGAAGAAGGAGAAGGATGAGAAGAAGGAGAAGGATAAGAAGAAGGAGAAGGAGAAGGATGAGAAGAAGGAGAAGGATGAGAAGAAGGAGAAGGAGAAGGATGAGAAGAAGGAGAAGGATGAGAAGAAGGAGAAGGATGAGAAGAAAGAGAAGGAGAAGGAGAAGGAGAAGGATGAGAAGAAGGAGAAGGAGAAGGATGAGAAGAAGGAGAAGGAGAAGGATGAGAAGAAGGAGAAGGAGAAGGATGAGAAGAAGGAGAAGGATGAGAAGAAGGAGAAGGAGAAGGAGAAGGATGAGAAGAAGGAGAAGGATGAGAAGATGGAGAAGGATGAGAAGAAGGAGAAGGATGAGAAGAAGGAGAAGGATGAGAAGAAGGAGAAGGAGAAGGATGAGAAGAAGGAGAAGGATGAGAAGAAGGAGAAGGATGAGAAGAAGGAGAAGGAGAAGGAGAAGGATGAGAAGAAGGAGAAGGATGAGAAGAAGAAGGATGGGAAGAAGGATGAGAAGAAGGAGAAGGATGAGAAGAAGGATGAGAAGAAGGAGAAGGATGAGAAGAAGGAGAAGGAGAAGGATGAGAAGAAGGAGAAGGATGAGAAGAAGGAGAAGGATGAGAAGAAGGAGAAGGATGAGAAGAAGGAGAAGGAGAAGGATGAGAAGAAGGAGAAGGGGAAGGAGAAGGATGAGAAGAAGGAGAAGGATGAGAAGAAGGAGAAGGATGAGAAGAAAGAGAAGGAGAAGGAGAAGGAGAAGGATGAGAAGAAGGAGAAGGAGAAGGATGAGAAGATGGAGAAGGAGAAGGATGAGAAGAAGGAGAAGGATGAGAAGAAGGAGAAGGATGAGAAGAAGGATGAGAAGAAGGACAGTTCTGTGACAGTTTCTGTCTATTTCTGACAGTTCTGGGACATTCACTCCATACAGCGGTTGAAACATTGTATCTATTTGTTTCCATAAATGGATCCATTTATGGAAACAAATAGATACAATGTTTCAACCGCTGTATGGAGTGAGTGTCCCAGAACTGTCATAAATACTCTATTTCTGAACGTTCTATGACATTCCCTCCATACAGCAGTTTCAACCGCTGTATGGAGTGAATGTCCCAGAACTGTCATAAATAGTCTATTTCTGACAGTTCTGGGACATTCACTCCATACAGCGGTTTCAACCGCTGTATGGAGGGAATGTCATAGAACTGTCAGAAATAGACTATTTCTAACAGTTCTGGGACACTCACTCCATACAGCGGTTGAAACATTGTATCTATTTGTTTCCATAAATGGATCCTCTTCTTCTTCTTCTGAGGATGAGGATGAGGATGAAGAAGAAGAAGAAGAAGTAGGATGAAAATAAGATTAATTCCAAGCCGGCAAAAAGTGTATGTGCAGAGCTCCTCTAAGTGTATGTGCAGAGCTCCTCTAAGTGTATCTGCAGAATAGAGGAACTCTGCACATACACTTTTTGCCGGCTTGGAATTATTCTTATTTTCATCCTACTTCTTCTTCTTCTTCTTCTTCTTCATCCTCATCCTCTTCTTCTTCTTCTGAGGATGAGGATGAGGATGAAGAAGAAGAAGAAGAAGTAGGATGAAAATAAGATTAATTCCAAGCCGGCAAAAAGTGTATGTGCAGAGCTCCTCTAAGTGTATGTGCAGAGCTCCTCTAAGTGTATCTGCAGAATAGAGGAACTCTGCACATACACTTTTTGCCGGCTTGGAATTATTCTTATTTTCATCCTACTTCTTCTTCTTCTTCATCCTCATCTTCTTCTTCTGAGGATGAGGATGAAGAAGAAGAAGAAGAAGAAGTAGGATGAAAATAATATTAATTCCAAGCCGGCAAAAAGTGTATGTGCAGAGCTCCTCTAAGTGTATCTGCAGAGCTCCTCTAAGTGTATCTGCAGAATAGAGGAACTCTGCACATACACTTTTTGCCGGCTTGGAATTATTCTTATTTTCATCCTACTTCTTCTTCTTCTTCATCCTCATCCTCTTCTTCTGAGGATGAGGATGAGGATGAAGAAGAAGAAGAAGTAGGATGAAAATAAGATTAATTCCAAGCCGGCAAAAAGTGTATGTGCAGAGCTCCTCTAAGTGTATCTGCAGAGCTCCTCTAAGTGTATCTGCAGAATAGAGGAACTCTGCACATATACTTTTTGCCGGCTTGGAATTATTCTTATTTTCATCCTACTTCTTCTTCTTCTTCATCCTCATCCTCTTCTTCTTCTTCTGAGGATGAGGATGAGGATGAAGCAGAAGAAGAAGTAGGATGAAAATAAGAATAATTCCAAGCCGGCAAAAAGTGTATGTGCAGAGCTCCTCTAAGTGTATCTGCAGAGCTCCTCTAAGTGTATCTGCAGAATAGAGGAACTCTGCACATACACTTTTTGCCGGCTTGGAATTATTCTTATTTTCATCCTACTTCTTCTTCTTCTTCTTCCTCTTCATCCTCATCCTCTTCTTCTTCTTCTGAGGATGAGGATGAGGATGAAGAAGAAGAAGAAGTAGGATGAAAATAAGATTGATTCCAAGCCGGCAAAAAGTGTATGTGCAGAGCTCCTCTAAGTGTATCTGCAGAGCTCCTCTAAGTGTATCTGCAGAATAGAGGAACTCTGCACATACACTTTTTGCCGGCTTGGAATTATTCTTATTTTCATCCTACTTCTTCTTCTTCTTCTTCATCCTCATCCTCTTCTTCTTCTTCTGAGGATGAGGATGAAGAAGAAGAAGTAGGATGAAAATAAGATTAATTCCAAGCCGGCAAAAAGTGTATGTGCAGAGCTCCTCTAAGTGTATCTGCAGAGCTCCTCTAAGTGTATCTGCAGAATAGAGGAACTCTGCACATACACTTTTTGCCGGCTTGGAATTATTCTTATTTTCATCCTACTTCTTCTTCTTCATCCTCATCCTCAGAAGAAGAGGATGAGGATGAGGATGAAGAAGAAGAAGAAGAAGAAGAAGTAGGATGAAAATAAGAATAATTCCAAGCCGGCAAAAAGTGTATGTGCAGAGTTCCTCTATTTCTGACAGTTCTCTGACAGCTTCTTCACATGTACAGCGGTTGAAACATCTGTATCCTAAATGGAAACTAATAGATACAATGTTTCAACCGCTAAACATGTGTTCCTTCTGTCAGAGAACTGTCAGAAATAGCGGAGCTCACTGCAGGGACACTTTTGCCGGCTGATCGGGAAATATTCGATTCGCGCACCCGAAGTAGGCAAAATTTCGGATTCGACGCGAATCGAATATTTCCTGAAATTCGACTCGAATTCCGGTTCGCCTGGTTCGATTCGCTCATTTCTAGAAATAATGGACATACTTGACAAGTCCCATTCAGAAGGGAGATGGGTCTAAAATTCTGGGGTTGAGTACTGTCATTTCTTCTTTTTTGGGAATACAAAATTATGGCTTGCAGCATTTCTTTTGGAAAATTACTTATTTTTGCTGCATAGTTATATACTTTAGGTAGATATGGAATCAGTGTATCAGCATTATTTTTGTAGTATTCTCCCAATAGTCCGTCCACACCAGGAGATTTATTATTCGTTAAGAACTTAATGACCTTTATATTTTCTTGGGGAGATATCTGTCTATTTAACTGATTAAGAGTAACCTAATCTATTTTAGGTAATTTTATTTTCTTTAAAAAATCTGAAATAATCTGAGAATCCGGTTGGGGAATAGTATGGTCTAACTTTATATTGTACAAGGACTCATAATATTCAGCAAAAATATCTGAAATTTCTTGAGGATTATGGGCAATTTTACCTGATCTGTGGTGTTACATTTTAGTAAGATTATACTTCGTTTTATGTTAACAAAGTTGAGAAGCCACTAGTTTACTTGCTCTATTTGAGAATAAAAATTTTGTTTTAATTTTTTAAAGTATTTATCCTGTTCAGTTATTGTTTGTTTCTCCCAATTCCTGTCTGTGAGCATTGAGTTGTTTCAACAAGGTCTCCTGGGGATTTTTCTTATGTTCTCTGATTTGGCTACAGTATGTTACTGTCAGGGTTCCCGGGTCCTCGGCGGTGCGCGCATGCGCAGACGGCCGATCCGACCCAGCCGGCGATCGCGGCGGCGGCCGCGCATGCGCAGTAGCGATCGCGGCCGCACCCATGGGAGAACAGGGCGCTCTATTTAAAGCTGCCCTGTGCATCTCCAGGTTGCCGCAAGGTCTTGTTCCTGTCCTGTAAGTATGCTTCCTTGTTGCCAAACTCTGCCTGTTCTGTTTATGCTGACCCTCTCCTGCTCTGACCCTGGCTCGTCCCTGACCATCCTTCTGCCTGACCCTCTGTACCGCGTTGCCCGCTACCTGCTGAACCTGGCTTGTGACCCTGACCACTCTCCGTTTACTCCCCCTGTACCACGCTGCCCGCACAATACCGACCCGGCTAGTCTGACCTCGCCTACTCCTGATAGTTGCCCATCCATCCCGCTCGGATCGGGATCTGTCATCCCATCCATCCAGCTCGGATCGGGATCTGTCATCCCATCCATCCAGCTCGGATCGGGATCTGTCGTCCCCTTCACAGCAGGCTCAACCCGGGCACATACCCTCAGCGGGAACCCTCTGCCACCGCCGGGGGTGCCCAGGGACGCGACCTGGTTTCAGTCTTGCACCAAGTCCATCCCCACCATCAGGGGCCCTGGTGAAAAGGCAGACTGGGACTTAGACTCCGCGTCCTGGGAAACCCCGTGCCGTGGACCACTAGAGATCCCGTTGGGCGGAGCCTGACAGTTACTTTGTAATAGAAAAAATTTTGTGATCCCTTTTTTTTCCCTAGAGGGAAATTTCTTGTTTAGTATGTCTCATGAAATCCTTCATGTCTTGCTGCAAAGCTCCTCTAAGAGATACCAACATCTCCTTTAGAGCAGTATCCATAACAGGCTGCCCTGAAGTTGGGAAAGCATCCATTTTCCCTCCATACTCAGTGATTTCAGCTATATCATCACATTCATCATTAAAATCACTTACATCTCCCCCTGCATTCATCAGTCTTCTTCTTTGCTTAACTGGGTTCTGAAAATCAGCTTTATAGCTGTGACCTCAATTTCTGTGAGTGCTCTCATGTTTTTCCTCGCCTATGCTCCCTGATGCAGCTGTTTCTGTGTGATAGGACATGCTGGAGCCAGCTCCATCATGTTTCCCTGGGGTCCCAGTGGGGCTGATTAATTCCCCCAGTGTATAGGGTCCCTCTCTGTTCTTTCTCTTCCCCATTGTTGTGGGGGCTAAACCTCCACTGTAGCTCCCTGTTCGTGCATTGAGGATTGCTTTGGGTTGCTTCAGATTGCCTCAGAGAGTCCCACTGTCCTAGAGCTCAGTCACAGAGCTGCCATCTCCTTCAGCAGCAAGCACTTCCCCCTGTCCAGTACAAACTTAAGCTGACACAAAATATCCTGCTGTAATCAAACATTAAGGGAACAGCCAACTGTGACACAATCATTTTGTTATCAAAGTTATTAAATTACATGTAGACTATTAGGGAGAGTAGTGTATGCTACTTCAAGCTTGAAATATTTCCATGTGCTCTATAAAACATATGGCAAACAGGTTCAATCTTACAAGAAAAGATTTATCAGTATAATGTAGACCTGAATAGCTCATTCTTCAACAGAGAACCCAGGTTATGATAAAACACAAGTAAAAAATATATGATATTAGGCTGTGTATATTTTTAGTGAACCACAAAAGTGTAGAACATAGGGGGATTTTTAGAAATTTAAGAATATACCTAAAAAGCAAAAGAAAATTAAAAATCACATAAACAAAAATAAAAGACTCTTAAAGACACATGTCATCACACTTATATTTCCTGGACTGTCCAAGAATGGTTAAAAGCAATAAATGGAACTAAGAAGAGGTATCTAAGGCTGTATCAACCCCCACTCCTCAATAAACTCACTATTCATAAACATATAAATCATAAATCATATACCCAAGGCTAAGATAGATCATATGTCTTCAAATAGATCTCCAAATGATAAAGTCTGATTAAATAAAGATATATGTTGCAGTATCAAAGCAAGCATGTGAGGCAGGGGAAAAGTCAAGAAAGTTGGTTTGTATCCATAATTTTCAGATGGAAATAGATTAATGTTGATAGTTACATGCATATGCCAGGCATCTACAGAGTTGCAAAGCAGATATGTATGACATGAGCCGACCACAACTAAAGTAACAGCATTCTCTTGTTGTTGAGCAGTAAAGTGCTTGAAGTACATTTATCTTTTCAGCACTTCAAGAACATATAAACAAGTCATGTTATGTCCACTGCCTCAGTAGATATATATTAATCCATGCCACATACAAATAAAGTCAGGTAAAATGCTTCACAGCCTACAGTTGTTGCCGCATATCTGTTACTGTATGTCAGAATTTAAATGTGATACACTAATATGTGCACTAATGGATCACAGAGGGCACAATAACAGGGTAGACAAGTAGATAGTTTATGATGAACTGATCAGAGAGGTTTCACAGGTATAAACATCCTTCCTCAATCATCAGCATATTCATAGCAACTGTCACATATTGGCCCAAAATGTATGCCGTATAAAAGCTCTACTCAGTTGAATCCAAATATTTAAAAGTTTAAATGAATGTAGTTTATTTTGTATGTTGACAGTCAACATGTCATTAATTTGCCATCAAATGATTGGCCCTACAGTGTGCTGCTCCTTATTGTAAGGCTCATTGGCGTTGTACCCCTCCACAGCTGTATAAACAGCCTAAGGACCATCTATGTATGGATGCAACACATATTCTGTGTGCATATAATGGGTCCCTTCTGTGTCATAAAGCAGAAGTCAAGTGGATGATAGCAGCTGTGGAAAGTCACATAGCCATAAAAATATTTTGTAAGGGAAGCCCAAACTGGAGAGCTATACCAAAGTTCAAGAATCAATATTCTGTTCACATCGTTTTTATTGAGTTTACAACAATTTATAGGTAGTAAAACACTGGAACATAGTTATAAGTAATCATTATGTCACACTCAAAATAAAACTAAATAAAGAGCCACAGAAGACTATATTCATTAAAAAGAGTTAAGTTATTTATCTGTTTCAGCATTTAGAATGTGTACTAGGGGTATTTCATCTCAGGACTGAATTTAAGGGTAACTTTTTTTTAAAAGACATACAACCTCCATGGTAGGTAGTCAGGGAGCAAACAATTAGCAGTATCTAAGCAAACCCAGCAGAGAGAATGAAGGAGGGCCAAGCAAAGGAATGGGTAGGAGTGGAGAAGTGCGGGGATAGAGAGAAGAAATGAAAAAAAAAAAGGATGGCTTATGTTAGTATGGGGGAAGTTACAGGATCAGTAATCACAGATGAAAGCACTGCTATTCAAATAGCATTGTTAAATTTAGGAACATCATATGGGGCCAGATGATGGTGCCAATTAGAAAAAAAGATCTAATCTTTTTTAAACTTGGCAAGCCTGATCTCAAAGTTCCTACTTCACCCATTTCTGCAAACAAAGATAACAGAGCAATTGCATATCCAGCTCAAGCAAAGAGTCCACCACACTCCAAAAGTATATACCAGATGCTCACTAGGTGTTTTTCAATCAAAGCATTTGTGTTTGTGTTAGTATCTTCGCTTAAACTTAAAGCTGATCTCCAGGTTTCCTGCCACTTTACATAGGTTGTTTGAAATCTGGAGATCAGCTTTAACTGAAACTTAAACTGAATTGCCTTATGCAAAAAAACTCAAATAAGAGAATGCAATTTGAACAGAAATGCATGCAATTCCTGTTCAAAGCACATGTTGTTTACCCACAGCTACTGTGTGAACCCATGCTTGTCAAACCCTGAGTTCACACAGTAGCAGTGCAGGAAACCTCCCTGCTCTGATCCCATGCTGTCACAGAAGGAAGAGCCACTTCACAGGTATTGTCATCCCTGCAAGGGGAGGAGAAAAAGAGATTTCAAATCCCCAGACTTGTGAAACAGCTTTCTCTCCTCTCCTTGCAGGGATGACAGTACAAACTAGATAGCTTCTGATTGGTCAGCACTGTGACGTTGCTGACCAATCAAAAACCATCTAGCCTGTACTGTCATCACTACATGGACAGGAGAGAAAGCCACAGGGATTTAAAATCCCGAGACCTGTGAAGCAGCTTTTCTTTCTGTGACAGCATTAGATCCATGTGGGGAAGTTTCCTGTACCACTCCTGTATGAATTCAGGCTATGGCAAGTCTGAGTTCACACAGGAGCAGTGGGGAAATCACATGCTATTTGGACAGGAATTGCACTGCTATTTTAATACATTTTGTATGGATGCAAATTTCATCGGAAAGTATCAGTACTTAGTATCGACGAGTACTTGACTGGAAGTATCGGTACTCGTACTCGCCAATCAAAAAGGGTAACGGAGCATCCCTAAAAAAATAATTTACACAGTACTGAAGCAGCCTAAATGTCTTCCAGTTAGGATTTACTTTAACCTCTTTTACTAAACATGCTAGCTGTCTGACTTTCGTGCTGATCTTCTTGATTCAGAGTTGTTGACATATCACTATTTATACTTAATTATACTACTACTTTTAATATGTTCTGTTAGCATGCATTTGGGTCCTTCCTTAAATTTGGCCCTGTGCACTGTACTCTCTAGAAACCATCCTGAGTAGCCTCCCTAGCGGTCTGATTATGTCAGTATTTCTGTGCTCAAAGCGGTACATTTTTTTGCATGGAAATATGTATTTATTTGTTGTAGGCCTGTAATTTTTAGGAATAACTCACTGAAATCTGTCCAAAAAAGAGTCTAGTAAACATTCCGGGTATATTAAAATTTGAAACACGAAATCATAAATTATAATTTAATAAATAATCATAAAAATAATAATATAATTCATTTAATTCAATAATATAATCAAACCAAAACACTGAAATTTGAAATAGAGCGCCAAGTTCGCACATCACTGAGCAAAGTCGCAAAATCGTTTTCAGTGTCTGATGACGAATTTCCCCACAAATCATTATCACTCAATTCTGCAAGTGGTTCTAATTTACTATCGCTGTTCTCTAGCTGGTCTAAAACTGCTTTTGACCTAAAGGGACACTTTTTGGACACCATGGACGTTTCTCAGTTTCCAGGCAGAAAGAACAGTAAAAATGCAGGCAGGGCACAGGACAAAGCACTAGGGACAAAATGTATGTGAAATGGTTTGATACAGTAATGTTTTACTATGTGATTTTAGTGTATTTAGTGAATGTCACTGTTTCACATTTTTAAATTTCCCGCCGTTCAGTCCCTCATACGTCCTGACATCGCAGGGAACAGAATCCAGAAGACAGATGGCCGGAGGACATTACCGGGGACACTGCAAGAGGGACATCGCGGGAGCGCAGGACAAGGTAAGTGAAGAAGAGATCCCGGAGCAGCGTGCAGAGTATTCCCAAGTGTAGCTCGGGGTTACTGCTTGTGGTGCTGAAACTTTACCCCGAGCTACACTCGGGAATACCACCAGGGAGGTTAATATATGGCGTATTTACTGCAGTAGTGTGATTTTCCATATTTCTGCTCAAGGTAAGGTTAAGGCCACATTCACACCTATGTTTTTGCCTGACATCGTGTAAATGTGAGAAAATAATTTGGGGATCCCAGAGATTAGCCCCATTGAAAGCAAGGGAAGGCTTCTGGCCCCCACAGCTAATTGCAACCACTTACATGTATTAGCTCTGGGGTCATATCCACACGCTGTGGGGACAAAAACACAGGTGTGAATGTAGGCTATAGCAATTTTTAAACTTTCTATCCCTTCCAAGTGCAAGATTGATGTTACACAGGCAACCTTGCAGCTGAATGTTCACTCATCAGAAATCTCTCTTATTTTCCATAGCGACTTTTAGCTCTCTACAAAGTTCCTGCTATTGGTGGCTATAATACATGCACCTTTAAATTCCCTCCTCCCCTCCAGGAAGGAGAAAAATGCATAAACAGCACAGTGATGATATCACTAAATCACAGTGCCTTACAGATCACACTGCAGATAGACAACTAGGAGGTTGAAGATACAGAAAGTGCGCTACTATTTTTTAGGGAAAGATTAAAAACAGTACATTTTCCAGGGTATTGCTTAAGCACAATTAACATTTCTAGATGTTCCCTATTAATCTTCAGTTTTTTTAGCTCAGGTCTGCTTGAATGAAACTTTAAGTCCTCAACTGACTTTGAGCTCTGCTAAATCCCGCTCAAGCTTGCTATGCAATGAGAGCTACTTTATGGATTCTAAGGTTCTCTCACTAGGTAGAAGTAATGTGGCTTTCAGTAATACCAAATGTAGCAGCAGGCACAGAAGAGTAAAGTAAATGTTATGTACCGTAAAGTATTTCACACGTAATATTATATAGACCAATAGTTGTCAAATTATGAGCTAAAGGGGGCCTCAAATGTATCCCCTGGCATCACTAAAGGGCCGCATATAACATTCAATAAATGTAACATTGTCAGAAACTGCAGACCTAGCAGAGGATATGAGGGCCAGAGAGTGTGGACATGCCACATTTTTAGTTTGGGTTATGCTGCAGAAGACAATTCGAAACTGGAAACATGTTACATTGCGCTATTACCCTAATCAATGTTCCTGTTACAGAATGTTGAGGTCTGCGAACTGCATATCATATACCAAAGAGCTGCAGGTGGGGCACCAAGGAACTAGACTGTACTTTAAAAGTCATTGTGAGTCATATAATCAATATACTTATGACAAAAAATGTTTCTTTTTGCCTTTTTTTGTAGTTAAATTATCAATTGGTATTAAACGTGTCACCTGTAACAAGAGTAGCAAAACATTTGCAGAAAGCTGTCTAATTTCCACAATTACACATTTACTTGAAAATGTACTTTATGGGTACAGAAAGACTAATATACAGTGTGCTTTTGTAGATGCCTTTCATACCAAAGACATTTTTCCTATCATCCAATTTTAGTGCAAGGTATAATTTTCAAACTCTTCTTTGCAAATGGATAGTGAACAGGAAAATCATAACTACACATAATTTAAGATTAAGGAAATTCACCCAAACTAATTCTGTGGAAATCCTAGTATGTCAGAATAAGAATTTTGGGAGGGGCCTAAATATGGCGTCCAGAGGCTGTTGAGCACAGGAGCTCCTGACGTCATAGATCTGGCCTGTGCCAGACTTTCCCTGATGGTATCCCCATGAGCTTACCTGCTCTGGTCGGGGGCTCTAGTCAGGGGTCTGAGAGGAGCTGGCAGGGGTGGCAAGGACCACCTAGCAGCCAGTGGCGGTGTGAGCCCGGTGAGCTGGGCAGTGCTGCAGCAGCATGGAGCTGAGATCCCAGCTCCTGGCAGGTCTGGCGCCCGCCAATGGAGATGCTCCTTGGAGAGAACCCTGAAGAGAGGTGGAGGGCTGAGGTGACTGAAGGACCCCGGGAGGGCCTGCACACATGGGGTTATGCCAGCTAAGCAACTAGATGCCCCACCGGCCCAGAGATAAGCTGACAACCTGGGAGATCAGGAGATCCAGAGACATCTGAAGATAAGGCACTATTAGTAACCACCCAGACCCCCTCAGGACACAATTCGGGACACGAGTCTCAGAGCAGGATCGAAGAAGCACATAGAGGCAGAGAGAATCAGAACCTCGGAGGGTGATGGTGAGTGGCCGTGGGAAACGGCCAAAGATGTAAACTTTCACTGTCTCTGCTATCTGTATTTGTAAATGTATATATGAGTAGTGGGGCTGGTTGCTTGGAAGACCAAGGAACATAAGGAGTACAGGGGCCAAGTATCGATGTAAAGAATGTATATACATATATTTAAAGTTGTCTAGGACTGTACACATTTCTTAAGAGGAGTGGAAAGGAAGGACTTTCTCTTTCTCTTCTTCCCTTTTTTAGATCTGACAATACTGTATTTTGAACTTTGAGGTCCCGGGGTCAGTAGGGGGCCCCATGAGATGCCCCTGGTACCTTTTTCATAGGCTTTTTTGAGTTTGGGCAAGGACACAGGGGCCCCATGATCCCCTATTGCCTGGGGGCCCCATAAGTTGTCAGTCCACCCCTGGTCTAGATTATCATCTGGAATAAGGGAAGGGAATGAGATCAACGAATCTAATTGTCGAAAATGTAACTGATCAAAAAGTTTTGGAACAACAGAGAACAATATCACAAATCCCTACAAGAACAGAGATGGCAGAGATGTTCGCAAAACTAGAACTATCCATGAAAAATGAAATGGCGATATTTCACAAGGATCTGGGACTAATGTTAACAAGGGTGGAAGAAGTAGAGGAGAAAACAGAGATAGAAGCCCAGCAGATCTTTAACCTGGAGAAGCAGTTAGAAGTTAGAAGAGATGAGAAGGGAACAGAGGAAGCTCTCTTTTAAACTGAAGGATCAAGAGAATCGAGAGAGAAGAAATAATCTAAAGGTCTGAGAATTACCAGCAGATGTGCATGAGGAGGACCTTAGGGAAAAAATAAGGAGAGTTTTTAACCCAATAATGGACAGATCAGTCTTAGATCCTTTGAAAACTGAGAGAGTACACAGGTTAAGACGCCCGCCAGGAATAGCGTTAGACATCCCTAGAGACGTGATCGCCCATTTTCATCATCATGAGGATAGAGAGAGAATATGGAAAAAATTGTGGGAGAACCCTGAAATAAGATTTGGAGAATCAAACCTGCAGGATTTTGCTGACATTGCATCTGAGACACTAGCGAGAAGAAGATCGTCGAAACCTTTACAGGATCAGATGAGGGAGAAAAGAGTTTGATACAACCGGGGGTTCCCAACATGTCTGATTGGATGGAAGGATGGGAAGTTGGCAAGGCTAAGATTCCCAGAAGAACTCATTGACTTTTGTGAAAAACTGGAACTGCAGAATGTGGATATTGAGGGAGGGTCAAAGAGGCCAAATAAAAGTGTAAAGCTGAGAAAAGAGAAGTGGCAGCCAGTTAATAAAAAGAGAAAATAGATGGAATAGAGGGATGGGGGGAGGTGGGTGATGGAGAGATGTGGGGGTGAGTGGAGAGAAGGGGGGTGGTAAATTTTGTTCTGCCCCCCACCCACTCGCCCCCTTTTTTTTCTCTCTCTCTGTCTCCTATTGCCCCTCCCCATTTTATAGTATTCCTAGGGAGTTGTTGAGGAAATAGTAAAATAGAGAGGGTGGGGCGTGGGGAGGCTAAATAGGCGAACAGCTTTCATCCCTATGTTGAGAACTGGGGGCAAGATCAGTTGCACATGTTCAGAGTTGTACCCCAGAATAGGAATCATTAGTGGGGGAATCTCATGCCAGATATCAGGGCAAGGTGTAGGCCATGGGCTTTTTAGAAGTACGTTAGGGAAGGGGGGGGGAGGATGGGAGTGGGAAGTTGGAGTAGTAGGGAGGGGAGGCAGGGGAAAGGTCCAAGACTTGAGCTGTACATATCCCTTTTCCTTTGAAAAGAAATACAGAATGAGAAAAGAAACATCAAATGGGTATGAACTGGTTTAGTTTCATGACCTATAATGTGAAACGTTTAAATTCTCCCACTAAAAGGCATAATATAATCCACCAACATTCTATAGATGTAGTGTTCTTACAAGAGACACATTTAACATATGAATCCAATGCTAAGTTATACACAAGGCATTAATCAACCTGGTACTATGCAGACTCACCAATAAGGAGGGCTAAAGGAGTAGCGATTGGGTTCTCGAGGAGTGTAAGTTTTGATGTGGAGAGGGAAGTGGTGGACCCAGAAGGTTGGTTTTTGTGTGTAAGAAGGAAAATGCAGGGACAAAATTATACATTGGTTAACATCTATTGTCCGAATCAAAATCCAAAGGTGTTTTTGCAGGGAGTGTTGAAGAAAATTATGGACTTTAAGAGCGGTAGTCTGATCTTGGCAGGGGATTTTAATTCATGTTTGGATCCATGGATGGATATGACTTCAAACGCTCCAAGAGGAGGGAGAAAAAAATTAAGAGTGTTAAAAAAGATGTTAGATCAAAGTCAATTAATAGATACAGTACATGGAGGGTGAAACATCCCAGAGAAAGAGATTATACCTTCTTCTCTCTAGCTCATATATCATATTCAGGATTAGATTATATAATGATTGAGCATTGAAAATCGGATTTTCTGGTTAAATCTAATATAGAAGTTATGTCTATCTCAGATCATGCACCTGTTACAGTGAGACTACAGGTATGAGGGGAGGGGAATAAGAGGGCTATGTGGAGACTAAACGAGACACTTATACAGCAACCTGAGATAGAGAAACAGCTAAGGAATGAAACAGAGCAATTTTTTCTTCTGAATGAGATGGAAGGAATCCCTAGGGCTACTATTTATAAGGCTTACATCAGGGGGATTTTGATAGCTGCTGGGACCAAAAAAAAGAACGATCACAAGAGAAAAATAAAGGAGTTGACTGAGGAGTTATATAGATTAGAATAGGAACATAAAAAGAGACAGGATATAGAGATACATCAGAAGACCATCATTAAGAGAGAGGAGTTAAAGGAACTGTTGGAACAGGAGATGTGGAAGATATTTATAGTCTCCAAGGAAAGATACCAGAAGGGGAATAAACCAGGAAAACATCTGATGTAGAGATTGAAGGAAAAGAAATCGATCAATTATATTGAATAAATAAAAGATGAAAAAGCAGAACTGGTATACCCTACCACTGATATTGAAAAAATATTCAAAAAATACTATAGTAGGCTGTATGATGTGAACCCCAAGAACCAGAAGTTAACAGAGGAAGTAGAGAGGTAAAATGTGGGAATATCTAGCGGCAGCAGATCTGCCAAAAATATCAGAGGAAAGTTAATATCATTAGAATGAGCAATCTCCCAAGATGAAATAAGTATGGCCCTGAAGAATACAGTTGGAGGAAAGAGTCCAGGACCTGATGGATACATGGTGGGGTATTATAAGAAGTTTAAAGATTTACTGAACCTTAAATTCTGTATATATATATATATATATATATATATATATATATATATATATATATGAATGCCCTCGGAGAAGGAATGGGAATAAGAGAAGAATCCTTACAAGCATAAATAACAATCATTCTTAAAGAGGGGAAGGATTGTTCACAATGCGCTAGTTATAGACCCATAGCATTATTAAATACAGACACAAAACTCTTCGCTAAGTATTAGCTACCTGATTGAAGGAGTTAATGCTGGAATGGATACAATTAGATCAGGTGGGTTTTGTCCCAGGCAGAGAAGGAAGGGATAATGGCTTAAGAACACTGCTCCTCTTACAAAAAGTAAGGAGAGAAAAGTTGTCGACACTCATCCTGTTGATTGACGCTGAAAAAGCGTTTTTACAGGGTGGACTGGGGATTGATGATAAGTAAGCTGGGGGCTTTTGGAATAGGGACTAGCATGATAAAGTTCATAAAGGAGCTTTATAATGACCCATCAGCAGCGGTTACGGTAAATGGATCCCTTTCAGGATTTTTTAAAATGTATAATGGCACTAGACAGGGATATCCATTATCCCTGTTGTTTTTTGTTATATCCCTAGAACCTCTGTTGGCGAGAGTAAGAAACAGTGTAGATGTCAGAGGAATTAAAATAGGAGAAGTAGATCATAAAGTAGCAGCGTACGCAGATGACATGCTATTTTATATTGTGAACCCCAGATTAACCCCCATGGCGGTATTCCCAAGTGTAGCTCGGGGTCAACTTTCAG
Source organism: Staurois parvus (assembly GCF_062004578.1). Taxonomy (NCBI): domain Eukaryota; kingdom Metazoa; phylum Chordata; class Amphibia; order Anura; family Ranidae; genus Staurois; species Staurois parvus. Next base: position 6,953,678 of record NW_028318430.1, on the reverse strand, counting down.
TACCATAAGCAGTAACCCCGAGCTACACTTGGGATTACACTGCAGCGTTGCTCAGGGATTCCCTCTGCACTTACCTTGTCCTTCGCTCCCGTGATGTCCCCCCTGCAGCGTCCCCAGCCATCTCCTCTGGCCGATGCCGTCATCCATCTTCCGGGTTCCGTTCCCTGCGAACGTCGGGACGTACGGGGGATGGAACCAGCGGAAAATTAAAATGTGCCATTCACTCAATACACTAAAATCTCATAGTATAACATTACTGTATCAAACCATTTCACATACATTTTTTCCCTAGTGCTTTGTCTTGTGCCCTGCCTGCATTTTTACTGTTCTTTCTGCCTCGAAACTGAGAAACGTCTTTGGTGTCCAAAAAGAGTCCCTTTAGGTCAAATGCGGTTTTAGACCAGCTAGAGAACAGCAATAGTAAATTAGAACCACTTGCAAAATTGAGTGATAATGATTTGTGGGGAAATTCATCATCAGGCACTGAAAATGAAAATAAGATCAGAGATGTGCGAACTTGGCACTCTATTTCAAATTTCTGTGTTTTGGGTTTGCTTACATTATTGAATTAAATGTATTATTATTATATTATTATTTTTTATGATTATTTATTATATTATAATTTATGATTTTGTGTTCCAAATTTTATCATACCTGGGATGTTTACTAAACTCTTGTTCGGACAGACTTCAGCGAGTTATTCTTAAGAATTACAGGCCTACAATAAAAAAACAACATATTTCCATGCAAAAAAAATGTACCGCTTTGAGCACAGAAATACTGACATAGTCAGACCACTAGGGAGGTTAATGCTACCAAATCTAATGGGATTACTAAAACAATATGGTGAGCTTTCAAACTTGAAAATAAACCCCACAAAATCAGAGATTTTGAATGTTAATATTTCAAAGAAAGAGAAGCAGATCCTACTGTATAAAAGGACTTTCTATTTACATGGAGGGAGAAGGAATTAGGTTATCTGGGAATAAAGCTAACCCCCTCAATAAAATATATATGCCAGGCAAATTATATACCATTAATAAATGAAACAAAAGAAGAGCTGAGAAGAATTTCAAGGGGTAGGGTCTCCTGGATTGGACATATACAGTACATTTGGTTAAGATGTTGATAGCCCCCAAAATTCTGTATAAATTTCATATGATCCCAGTTCATTAACCAGGATCCTTTTTTGGGATACAATAAATTACTTAAATATACAGTATATGGGCTAATAAAAAAAATGAGAATTAAATACAACATTTTCTGTAATAACAAAGGGAAAGGGGGACTAAATTTGCCCAATATTAGGTTTTATTATACCATGGGGATGTTGTCACGAGTGGTAGATTGGACATACAATTCACGGGAGAAAAGTTGGGTTAAAATGGAAGGTATCTTAAGTAATGCACGTCTTGAGAAGATTATTTGGACACCACGAATGTTTTGCACTATGGATGAAATTAGTAGCGCATTGACACGGGATGTCTTGAGAGTGTGAGATGGAGTATACAAGCATATTGGGTGGAAGTATAATTCTTTATTGATTCCTTCGGTGGGAGTTTTTCCCACCTGGGAATGACAATATTTCAGGGAAGTGTTTTAAAAATGAGGATGCATGTTTAGGGGATATAGTAAATAAGGGGGAGTTGTATATGTTTCAAGATTTAAAAAAAAGTAGTTTTTTTTGTTTTACTAGATCAGGGGTCTACAAACTGCGGCCCAAGGGCCGGAAGTGGCCCTTTGCTTTTCCCAGACCTTGGGGCACTATTCCGAACACTGATACCAAAAGTGGGGCATTATTCCCCCAACTGACACTAGCAATGGGACACTATTCTTCCCACTAATATCAATGATGGGGCCCTACTCCATCCACTAACATCGATGATGGGCCAATATTCCTTCCAGTGATAGCAATGATGGGGCACTACACCTCCTTCTACTGACCACAAGCACTATGCAAATGAACACCACACCTGAGACCTTGTCTACTCTTACTGATGTTGGCCCTGAGATTTTTTCTACCCCCACTGGCCACAATCCGGCCCCCCTAAAGTCTGAAGGACAGTAAACTGACCCTTTGTTTGGAAAGTTTGGAGACCCCTGTACTAGATGAATTGAAATATCAATTAAGACATTTTGTTTTAAAGCTTCCCCAGCCACTGAGGAAATGCAGGGGAATGGTTTGTATTTCTTATTTGCTAACTATGAAGGAATGTTGTTTTAAGTATTGGAAAAAAAATTAATAAAGATATAGTAATAAAAAAAAGAAATCCTAGTAAGTATTAAAGTAAACATCTTGCACAAGCATACGAATGATATAGCATATAAACTAAACATGAAATAAACTCATTGCATGTCCCAGCTGTATACTTATTTCTATACTATACTGTATATTTCTATGTACTTATATGGGCTTGATATCACTTGCATCTAGGCTGAAGAATATTTAGCGGAATGCAATTTGTTTATTAATTGATATAGACTGAAAAAAAGCACACAGAAATGTAAAAAGCCAATTTCATACTCACAAACGACAGCAGAAATAATGCATCCACCACGTTGGTTGACCTTCAGTTGTTATACTTGCATTATTTCTGCTGCTGTTTGTGAGTATGAAATTGGCTTTTTACATATCTCTCTATAAATCTTGGGTAATGTGCTAGGTGTTTGCTTTTTATCTGATGTAGATAGACACCCTGCACTTACTACCATTGCTTCTATCTTTTCATTCCTGACCTCCCTACTCTGTTTGTTCTCACTGAATATGATATAGCTTCTATCGGTTCAATCCTCACCTGAACCCTCAGACTTTGCTTCTCCTTTGCTGGTGATCCTCTTGCAATCTGTTATATTTTCTTGATAAGCTGCTTCAATTATACTGTTACTATTGCAAGGAATGTGTTTATAGTAAAGTCTCATTGTAGTTCTACTCTGGAAATGGCTGCATAAGCTATAAAAATGAGCTTTAGTTAGGAAAATATTACAAATATGGGTTACTATACTCACAAGTCTTTCAGTTTTCAAGTATAAACTAAAGGATGGCATGTGGATGTCAAGGTTTGTCCTGTTCTTAGTGAGGACGAAGTATTGGTTTTTATTGGCGCTGTTATAAAAGCAGTATTCTTAGTGAGAACCAGATAATGGTTTATATTGGCCCTGTTATAAAAGCAATATTCATATATGTGTGGTGTTGTTAGTGCAGTCAACATTTTAAAGCCCTAAAGCAAACCTGTTCTTTCCCCAAGCCAACTTGTATCTTTTAATGTCCCCCATGCATTCCAGCAGCAAATGAAGCTCCATGTTGCTCTAATCCATGTTTACACAGTATTATTTCTGCAATCATGTCACAGTGCTAAAGTAATCATAAAGTACCAGAAATGTCACATGGGAGTAGCGAGACAAAAGTACCTTTGGCGGAATTTTCATTGCTGCCAAAGGAAATGTGCTGCTGTGGTAAGGGGCATTAAAGTGAGTCCTTTGCTTAGCCCTGTGTGGAGAAAAGTATGGTTTTGTTGGCAAAAGTATTGCAAAATGGTAATGCAGTAATTCAGTAAAGAGACCATTAATATTTTACCAACAACTTAGCAATTTCTGAAAACAAAACTCCAATTAAAAATAGCAAGATAAAAATGAATAGTTCACTAAAAGATAAAATAATAAAAGCTTATTTTGCTGAAATATTTAACTTCAATACAGAGATTTACCCTGCAGTATTTTCCTGCTGCTAGATGTCCTCAGTCTAATGGTCAGCATCATTCAACTCACTTCCTATGAACCCAGGTCATTCCCCAGCCTGTGAGTGAACAGTGAAGTGAGAAGCAGTACAGAGATGAGCTCAACTCTCTGTCATTCTGATTTCTATTCCAATCAGCATGCCTTTTATCAGTACACAGACTGATTGGCCCTTTTTTCTGCTTGTTCATCTCACACTCCAGTGCCGCTGTACAGGGACTGTTTGGCTGATACCAGATCAGATTGGATACTTACACTGCTTGCATTTAAAAATATATTTAGGATGTGTTATTGATTACAGAGATGCATTAATTTGTTCATTTTACATCTTCTTAGAGACTAGGTTTAACAACAGATGTGTCTGTCTGTTAAAGACTTACTGGATATGCCAGTTCATATTTGGAAGGTTATTTCAACAACTACTTGTTAGCAAATACAGATTGTATCGGAAATCTAATCTTCATAAACCCATGTCTTATTACTTCCTATATGGGTTTGCATTTTTATTTTATGTATAGGTTATTGTAATGTGAAAATAAACATTAGAAACATAGGTCACTAATGGCATCCAGCATTAGCTGGGCCAATACCTCCAAGAGCTAAGTGTATGTAAAGGCAACATTTTTGAATAGAGCAAGGCAGGGTTTCAATATCAGGTTATTTTTTGCTGTCAGTGTATGGCTGGGAAGAGCAATATTACCTGAATATTTGTCCACAATGTATGATTTATCCTCACCTCTTGCGACAACTCTAAAATGTACGAGTTTCCTCTCACTTTCAGCCTCAGTGAGAATGAACTCCAAGGCAAAAAGAGTGATGAATCCCCCAAGGGGAACATGGACAGCAAGAAAAACTTCCCTGTTTTATCCAAATAAACAAAAAAAATATCTTTAGAGTGTCTGTAAAATAAAGAAGAGCTCTGTGATAGTGATAAAAACTGCAGAACAGTCCTGTTTAAATGAATAAGCAACCCCACAAAAGTAATTTTGAATAAAACTGCCCGCTTTGTATAAAACTCACAGTTTTAAAAAGCTCTGACATCATCTCTTTTAAAAAAATCTTTCTCTATCCCCAGGCTCTTGGAGGAGGTATTTTCGAAGCAGCGACATCAAATCCTGTTATTGTGTGTTTTATCATGCCCTGGGATTAGTAATGTGAATGGGCAGCAATATGGTAGGGAAGGTGGACATGGAATGGATCCTGGCTTTCCTATGCTGCACAGTGGATGGATCTGGCCAGGAGTCTGAGACTCTGAGATCCACCCACTGCAGTGATATAATGACAAGTCAGATTCCCAGTCTGCAGTAAGTGCCATACAATCTAGCTGACGGCTTGGGGAGAGCGGCCGCTCCAGACTTAGACTGGTGATTCTTGTGTCAATAGCGCTTTGGCACACAGGATAACAGATCACAAAACACGGTGAATGCAACTGCCTCACTCTCTGCAGACCAAGGACCTTTGTGTGGAGTGTTACATGCGTGATTTCCAGAGTTTAATTATGAATGCAATTGTTCTTTTTTCTTTGTCTATTAAAACTGGTAATACATTAGGGCGGTGTGCTCTCTCCTTTTCTTCATGTTTTCTCGGTCAGGCCAGGAGTCTGATCCATCTCATTCATACCCTCATTCCCACCCATAGTCCCACCCACATTGCCGCAAATAACTACAGTCACTGTGGGAAAGGCTGTGGGCATGAATGAGATGGATCAGACTCCTGGCCTGGCAACCTATGCTGCACAGTGGGTGGATCAGACGGAAGTCTGAGACTCTTGGATCCACCCATTGCAGTGAGCAGTGATGTAATCACGTCACTGCTCGCTAACTGAGAACTACAGAGGGGAATGTACAAGACCAGTGACTAAGGGGATAGAGGACACAGTAGACACTGGTCTCATGAACGGAATATAAGAGGAAGAGAGGGCTCATCACAGCACAAACAAGGCTGGATTTCTGACTAGCAAGGGGACTATAACACCAAGAATTAAAAAACAAAATATATATATATATATATATATATCTATAAATCTGCCTGGAGTTCTACTTTAAATTATCAAAAACCCCAGTGAGACTAAGTTTTCACCTTTAGGACCTCACATGCTCTGGTCATTGTATGCATATTGTTTTCTATTTTTAAAAGGCAAACCAGTTGTATTACATTAACATATGTGGGAAAAATTGTTTGCAAAAGCATTAATGGAAGGTTAGTATATGCAGAAGGTGTCTGGGAATAAAAGTAAATGCATTGATTTGCTCTGAATAGCAATGCAGATGTTAACTTCTTCAGCAAATACTGAAGAAGGTGAACATGTGCATTACTACGCATTGCAAAACAATGCATTTCATGCTAAAGGTAGGAGAGTGCTGTGTAGGAATAAAGCCTATGTCTTTCCTTCAATCCTATCCAATATTGAGACTCACAGACTGCACCCTGGTTTGTTTTTTTTATAAACTGCTATATTTCCATAGACTTCTATGGACCTGATAATTAGATGTCGAAGCAGACACACAGAACCTGGTGCTAGTAACTAATTTTGGAAAACTTTTTTTGTATTGTCTTTCACACCACTTCCTGTCCCAATGACCACTATAGCAATATTGTTACCTGAACTTTGTGGTCTTCTTATCAAGTTTTTCACCCAAGATTTACACAGCTTTCACCCAAGATACACGCATTTTTAATGTAAGATTCTTTCTATGCAAACACTCTTAGACGGTTTTGCCATGGCAAACAGTCTGTCCTCCAGCTTTGAGCTGGAGTTGGTTTCAGACTGAACATTACACTGATAGTGACTGCTGTGCTTTAGATGTGCTGCATTGGGTTGGGCTTCAGTGTCTCATTATAGGGCCGTGTGCTTTCTAGTTTTCTTCATGTTTTCTCGGTCAGGCCAGGAGTCTGATCCATCTCATTCATACCCTCCCACCCATAGTCCCACCTACAGCGCTTCCCAGTCACATTGCCACTACCATTTCAAATAACTACAGTCTGAATGGGCAGAACTGTGGGCAGGGCTGTTGGCATGAATGAGATGGATCAGACTCCTGGCCTGACAACCTATGCTGCATAGTGGGTGGATCAGATGGGAGTCTGAGACTCTTGGATCCACCCATTGCAGTGAGCAGTGATGTAATCACGTCACTGCTCACTAACTGAGAACTACAAAGGGGAAAGTACAAGACCAGTGACCAAGGAGATAGAGGACACAGTGGACACTGGTCTTATGAACAGGATATAAGAGGAAGAGGGGGCTCATCACAGCACAAGCAAGGCTGGATTTCTGATTGGGCTTCAGTGCCTCATTATAGGGTCCGTCCTGCTGAAGCCATTGGTCATGGGGGGGACAAACCAAAATCTGGAGGTGGGGCATAGCCCAACCCAGCATCCCCATAGATCCGGCCCTGTGTTTTATTATGTTCTGATGGTGGGGAGCCTTCTGTACAATCAGCCTGCATAAACATAGATTGAATAAAGTAACACAGGAATCTGAGCTCACAGTAATGTCCTGGGTGTCACTGGGACACAAACTAAAGTGAAATTTCCCTAAGGAGTATGCCCTCAAGAATAAAAACTCAACTGAGAGAAAAGGTAAAAAATAGTTAAACTTTATTGATTACTGGCCTCAGCCATGGGTATGAAGTTTTGCTGTTGGTGGTTTTTGACACTATCCATACAATAATGTTATATCAACTTTTAGCCTGAGGTTTCCTGTGGATAGTTAACCTTTCTATTGTTAGCTTTATTATAGTCATTTTCATGGTATATTACATTACACTGCTTTTGTACATTAATTCTGAACTAGGAATAATCATTTACAGATGCATCTTGATTCAGAAAATTATATAACTGTCTCCTAAAAACACCTTGCAGATGCTGGGATTGACGATGTTAGCATTTATAGAACATAAAAGTATCACTATGTGATTTATTATTTTTTGAATGCAAATAAGCGGAGACAGAATTACATAATGATGTCACTGGGATTGAAAAGTAATTTATTGTATTAAAAATTATAGGGCCTTTTAAGTGGAGCTATAAATTTAAATGCCAAGACCATGTGCATAGATTTGCTAGTTAATTCTAACTAAGGCCCCTTTATCCATCATCATACAGTTGCTCATATAACTTTCCCAAGCTCCATATATTAAGCTGATTGCCTTTGACATTTCAGCAACTTTAAATAACCACCTGCCACCTAGTGACTAAAGTTAAGATTAATCTTTAGTAACACTATACACCTATCTCATTCTCTGCAATTGCCCACTGCACTTAGCTAACAGATAGCTAAGAAAGTTGCTATAGAAGAAGAAAAACAAACAGTGGACTGTGTGAGCCAGAAGCCTTCCTGTTTCTCTTTGTAGTATGATCAAGTGTGGCTGAGTAACCTAACAGTGTTTGTTGTAGAAATTATGCACTGGTGTGAAATGTTAACATTCACTATTTATATAAATTCTAGTTTATATCCTTAAGTAGCTGTGTTAATATACATTTGCTTCTAGATGGAAAGTTCTAGTAATCGCCCACATGGGAAATGTAAAGGAATGGCATAAGAGGAGTGTACAATCCACCGGCACACTCATTAGAGAATTACAGTCATGTCAGCAGGAGATCTTTTTCAGCACTATGCACTCTGAACTTAGTTGTTATAAAGCCTATAGTCAATATATATTTGAAATATCGTAAAGATGTTAAAGCAGATGAACCTTGCTGTTTCTCACATTTATTAAGGTGCAACGTTTCTGCATATTTATTATATTCTAAGTGTGCAAAGTAGGTCCTGCTCTGTGCTTATGTCACCTGTACCACTGTAAAATTGTTGTGACCAGCTGAAGCTCCCAAGGAAAGAACTTAAAATGTTCTATCAACCACAGTTCATATGAGTGCTGATATATATATATATATATATATATATATATATATACTGCTCAAAAAAATTTAATTAACACGTTTTAATCTGAGTATAGCATCAAGTCAATTAAACTCCTAGGATATTGATCTGGTCAGTTAAGTAACAGAGGGGATTGTTAATCAGTTTCAGCTGCTTTGATGTTAATGAAATTAACAACAGGTGCTCTAGATGGGCAACAATGAGACGACCCCCAAATCAGGAATACTTTTACAGGCGGAGGCCACTGACATTTTTTCCCTACTCATCTTTTTTTTTTCCACTAGTTTGGCATTTGGCTAGGGTCAGTGTCCCTACTGGTAGCATGAGGCGATACCTGAGCCCTACAGAGGTTGCAAAGGCAGTCCAACTCCTCCAGGATGGCACATCAATACGTATCATTGCTAGAAGGTTTGCTGTGTCTCCCAGCACTATCTCAAAAGCATGGAGGAGGTTCCAGGAGACAGGCAGTTACTCTAGGAGAGCTGGACAGGTCCATAGAATGTCCTTAACCCATCAGCAAGACTGGTATCTGCTCCTTTGTGCAAGGAGGAACAGGATTAGCACTATTAGAGCCCTACAAAATGACCTCCAGCAGGCCACTGGTGTGAATGTCTCTGACCAAACAATCAAAAACAGACTTCGTGAGGGTGGCCTGAGTGCCCAACGTCCTTAAGTGGGCCCTGTGCTCACTGCCCAGGACCACAGAGCTCGATTGGCATTTGCCAATGAATACCAGAATTGGCAGGTCCGCCACTGGCTCCCTGTACTTTTCAAAGATGAGAGCAGGCTCACCCTGAGCACAAGTGACAGCCATGAAAGGGTCTGGAGAAGCCGTGGAGAACGTTATGCTGCCTGTAACATTGCTCAGCAAGACCGTTTGGGTGGTGGGTCAGTGATGGTCTGGGGAGGCATACCCATGGAGGGATGCACAGACTTCAACAGGCTAGATAATGACACCCTGACTGCCATTAGGTATTGGGATGAAATCCTTGGACCCATTGTCAGACCCTACGCTGGTGCATTGGGTCCTGAGTTCCTCCTGGTGCAGGACAATGCCCTGCCTCATGTGGTGAGAGTATTCAGGCAGTTCCTGGAGGATGAAGGAATTGATACCATTGAATGGCTCCCATGCTCACCTGACCTAAATCCAAGAGAATACCCCTGGGATACCATTTTTCAGGCCATCCGACGCTGCCAGGTTGGTGGTGGGTCAGTGATGGTGTGGGGAGGCATACCCATGGAGGGATGCACAGACCTCTACAGGCTAGACAATGGTACCCTGGCTGCCATTAGGTATTGGGATGAAATTCTTGTTTTCATAGCCACTAATGTGGCTGTTTTTCAGACTGGAGTGGCTATGGCTCAGTGGGGTCCCTTGAGGGGATGGTTGATGTAACCTTGTATGGATCTCATATCCTACCCATCTGTCCTTGGGACACAGCCAGCATCCAAAATGCACTAATAGTATCCATAGTTCTTGAATAATCTCTACCTGGCTCTGGCCCCATAGTTTCAGTGCAGATGTTATAAAGCAGAGCCAGTGACAGGACCTAAAAAAACTTCTTTTTCAGGTTAGCAACCAAGCTGACACCAGTGCTTTTACTTTCTGAATCTTCCTCTCACAAACCACCAATGTACACGTAAGTCTGATGAAAAATTTTTAATGTCCACCAAAGTAAAAAGATTAGTATACTTTCCAATGGCTACCATCAGGGTTAATTCTTCTTCCTACTGACAATAATCCACCTTATGTTGGTGGTCAATGGGAGAAAGAATCTGTTTGGATTGAATTTGCAGGGGTTTCATCAAATCCTGTTTGAAATGCGCAAAACTGGAACTTAGCAGCAAATGCCATTGAAGTCTAATAGGGGCACATTTTGATACTAAATTCTGGCCATTTTCAAAGTTTTTGACAACATTTTGTTAAAAAAGGGCATAGGGAGCCTGGCACAGCCATGGAAAACATTTAACAAAGCAAATTTAGAAAAAAAAATACTGTACATTGGGGAGAGAGTCCTTGTAATGCAAATTTGAAAACAGCATGGAAAAAACACCAATCCTGCTTGGGAGATGCCTTTAAGCTGTATGTGGAGTTATGGACAGCATCAGCAACACTTATTCTGGCATTACATATTTAGGATGCGTAATTGATTTTTTTTTATATATATATATTTAGCTTGGTTAAAAACAGCAGCACCCCTAATCTGATTTATATCAACTTGAAAAGGGCTTGTTGACGAGCTTCACAGCTTTTTCACAGTACCACACTGAGAAAACACACTTCTTAAATGTTTAATAAAATGTCAAAACAGAGTGCATAAAACACATCAAACCCACAACATCACATTCCCTGAACCCCCTCCCATCTCTATATTCTCAATTATTACTAAAGTATTTAAACTATAGACTTTTGTATGTGTTTGGTATAAATTGACTAGGTTGGGATAGTACGGGAGCACTTGAATAGGAAGAAAATAGAAAAAGACATGGCAGGTTTTGCTTTGAAATTAACTTCTGAGAGATAATAGCCACTGTAAGGGACTGGCAGGCAAAGTTGCGGACAATTTTTACATGTCACCTAGGTTTTTTCACCTACATATAGGGAGTGGCTCCGGGATTTGTATTTGGTATAGAGAAAACAAACTTTTTGTATTCTAAGATCTTTAATTCTGGTCTTGGTCCTGGAGCTTGGAGGCTTTGTAGAGTTTTTGGTGGGATGATACCTCCAGTCTTAAGTCCACTTTTTTTCTGTGTGCCAGAGCTCATTAATTATTCAGTTGTGCACAGGCTTTTTTAGATGTAAACTGACTGAGGCTCAATGTCTCTCTCTCTCTGCTAAGGTACATGTGCTGCTTGGTTTGGAGAACCCATTAGAGACACCCTGTTAGGCAGGAATGACATAAGTTTTAGTTAATGGCTTGGATAAGCAGATGTTTTGTTTGCTTTTTGCTGTGAACTTGCTATACAAAACCCTCTTGCATTATACTGTGCTTGTTATTCACCTTGTTTAATTTAAGTGCAGGAAAAACCTTTTTGGACTACCTCTGGGTGTCCGTGTCTTTCACAATGTTACCATTGCCACTATGGGTTGAATCTTACAATGCAAATTTTTTTCAGTGACTGGACAGTATGTAAGCAGCTTGGGTAGGCCACAGGCTGCAAAGTTTTTGCTTCACAGCTGCCCCACTTCGTCCAAGCTCTTGGCAGTTAAAATGCCCAATATAACTTGGTGGAATTTCCTGGACTGCCCAAGAGTGGTAGATTCCTGTCCTATTCTTTTGTTACTTCTGTTATTTTTTTTATTTTCATATGGTCATATTTCCATTTTTTCTGTATTTTTTGGTATTAATGTGGTGGTTGGGTTTGTGCTTCTGCAATTCCTCTGGTTTGCCAGCATAAGATTTCTCCTTACAGACACACATAAACCAGTTGCATTTTTTATATTTATTGAATTCTTTATAATCAGGGAACTGGAGGAATAGCTTCAAGGGGAGAGGAGGCAGCAGCAAATGGAGGGGGGATTTTATGGCCAGGGGGAGGACAGGAAGCATCAAAAATTAAGGGGGCATAAAAAAATAAGTCAAGCCTAAAAGGAGATGTAAAGGTGCTGCCACATGGAGGTAGTAGGTCTTTCTTACCTCCTTCCTCTCCTCTTCCTCCACTTCCTCCTTCACCCCTTCCACCTCCTCTTCCACCACCTCCTTCTTTTATTCCACACCCCTTCCTCCTCCTCCACCTCCATGTTCTCCCCTCTTTACTTCTCCTTCCTTTTTTCCTTCACCTTTTTCTCCTCTTCTTTTTATGTGGTTATGGAGAAAATAGTGCCCCTGAATCATACATGGTTAAGAATTGTTGAAAACAGCCCACTTCTTCCAGTTCCTAGTCTCTGATGCCCCACACTAACATATTCATAGACATTTCAATTCTCTTGAGTCTGTGTTAGCCTTTTACTGTAAGGCTTTCTCCAGGGACAAGAGAAGAAGGGCAAACAGCAGCAATATTTAAGCATACAATTCTATAAGTAAAAGCTGCCAGCACCACAAAGTAGAACCTTGAAACTCAAAGCAACATTTGCTAACACCAATCCCACCATCTCCAGTAACAACCTTCTTATGCCAGGTTTTCCCTTCACAACTGCTCCACAAACTTTACAACTGCTCCTCCAATAGGCACTGCTCAGATCATTTCTCCTCAGATTTCCAAGCTTCATTTTAACCATTCTGTGTTCTTCTCATATAATTGTCCCTCATACATTATAAATAAGAGAAAACTCCCTTAGTGTAATTCTGTAAACATGATTTTATTATTAAAATTATAAAATCATCCACACTGGAATATGACAGATACCCTTAAAATCCCTCAGGCCAGCCCAGTAGCCTGGTGGCATCTGGCATCACACATATTTGCCCCTCAATGTGTTTTCTCCAATGAAGTTCTTCAGGAGAGTAGGCTGGAGGATTTTAATGATAGTGACTGGAGCTATTCTACTTCAATGTGGATAGCCCTTCTATGTGAGTGTTCTGATTCAGTGCTGATTGGAGGAGCGGTTGTGAAATTTGGGATCACATTTAGACCTTCTTAGAAATAAATGGTCATGGAAATCTGGTGAGTTTGTTGTGTTTTAAGGACAATGACACAAAGGTGGTGACAACATTTTTCAAAGGGATTGCACTTTAACCACTTGCCTACTGGGCACATTTACCCCCTTCCTGCCCAGGGCAATTTTCAGCTTTCAGTGCTGTAGTACTTTGAATGACAATTGCGGGGTCATGCAACACTGTACCCATATGTCATTTTTATAATTTTTTTCACACAAATGGAGCAACCTTTGGTGGTATTTAATTTCCACTGGGTGTTTTATTTTTTGATAAACAAACAAAAAAAAGATTGAACATTTTGAAAAAAAAAGTTTTTCTTAGTTTCTATTATTAAATTTTGCAAACAGGTAATTTTTCTCTTTCACTGATGTGCAACGATGAGCACTGATAGGCAACACTGATGGGCACTGATGAGGTGACACTGGTGGGCATTGATGAGGAGGCACTGATGAGACTGCACTGATATGCAGCACTTATGGGCACTGATAGGCGGCAACGATGTTAACTGATATGTGGTATTGGTGGGCTCTAATAGGCAGCACTGAAGGGCACTGCCTGGTGGCACTGATAGGCAGCACTGACTGGCAGCACTGATAGGTGGCACTGACTGGTGGCACAGATTGGCAGCACTGATGGTCACAGATGGGCAGCACTGCTGAACACAGATTGGTAGCACTACTGAGCACAGATTGGCAGCACTGCTGAGAACTGATGGGCAGTGCCCTGATTATCAGTGTAGATGTCTCCTTTCACACTTTCTGGTTATCGGTAGTACTTCCCTCACGCTGTGACAGCATGAGGAAAGTACTGCCGATAACCGGGAAGTGTGTTCACATCATGATCACCTGTAATTTGACATAGCTGTTCATGTGGTAAAAGGCTGCTTTGATTGGCCCTTTACCATGTCATGTAATCACCTGTGTCCAAAGGACACAGCAATCACAGACAGTGCTGGGTGCACTCCACTGGGGATGCGCAGGGGGCGCAGTACTGGGAGGACATCAAATAACGCCCTCCCAGAACTGGACAACCGCACTGTAGCTGTCATTCAGCTATAGCGTGGTCAAAAAGTGATTAAATTAATCATTGTTATTGATTCTTACAAGCTGGAGGCATGGCTTGAAAAGGGACTGTACGGAAGGCACAGAAGGGCAAAGATGGGACATATACTACCCCATGTGCACAGATAATGGGAGCCATCTTCAATGCTGGTAACATTTCTCAATGTATGAAGCACTGTGTTATCTGCTGACCTTTGTAAGTGTTAAAAATAAAAGTTGTTTTATCTAGTGGTTTTAAACTATGGGAGATATAGTTTTTGTTCCATATTTTTTGCTGTGTTACCAGTCCATTGAGCCAATCAATGGGCGTGTTGCTGGTCCTAGTGAGCTATGGCTGTCTGCTCTATTCCCCTCATGGTGTTTGGAGACAGAAGGTGCCAAGAGAGATGGTAATCTACCTTTGAGAAGCTTCATTTAAACAAGCCTTTGAGACCACTCTTTTACTGAGGGTAAGGTGACACACTGGAAGCTTGTAATCTGAAAATGTATATTTATTTAAAAGTAATGACAATGATCAGTTTTATTTGTTCATGTAAAACCATTACCCCAAAAGTTAAAAGCTGTTCCTGTAACTGCTTAAAAAATGTTAGATGGAGTTTGTCTTTATTCCTTCATCAGATCTGCTAGCGCATCTAACACTACCCTCTTCCCAGACTGACGATGCTGCTATCCAAGGGTGGCTTCATTGCTCCTCCAGAGTGACGTCACCCTAAGACAGAAAGTGTGTTTCTGGCCTGATCACCATGTAAAGCGTTGTAAACGGGGACTTAAGGAAAAAGAACAAGGAAGACAGCAAGACGCACATTTTGGACAGAGAGGTTAGATAGATTGTACTGTCTTTGTTTGTTAAGAGATGCAATCTTAGCTCTGCCAAGTATCTTCTATATTAGGGTCTCTTACGAAATCTGTATTTGCAGACAGCCACTAAAAAAGTTTATAGGTAGTAGATTGGAGACCTCTTGACAAAGGAGCTTGACAAGTGAGCGCAGTTTCGCCCTTAGAGATCTAGAGCATGCTCCAAAACGTGTCACTATGCATGCGGGTCCACATACGTCATCACGCTGATGCCGACGTTGTGCCTCAATGTGCGTTCCAGATGCCATCTTTAGGAGACTCCGCACGCCGGCCGGCCCTTTCCTACATCCACAGTCTTCCGAGTGCTGACACAGCATGGACACAGCCCATCCTTTTGAGCTTGCTTTTATCTTGCAATATGTGAGTTGTTCTACATTTGTTATCCATTAAAGTTACCTATACTGCACTTAGAGGAACTTCTTCTCTTCTCTATTCTATACAGAGTTCTGCTACTACTATTTGAGGCTTGCCCTAGTGCTACATGGACTTTTGAAGCCTTACATTGGACTTTTGGACTCTTTCACATTTCTTAATAGCTGGGTGGTAGCGCTTTGCGCTGATTGTTCTCAAATTGAGTTTTTTGCTTGATTGCAGATTGTGCATATACACTTTCAGAAGGCTATTAGAATTATTGTTCTTTTGACTATTCTGATTCCAGTTGTTGTAATAGTGAGAAATCATTTCCTGCAACCTCTGTGCCTGGCCTAAATGAAGCAGATACAACCACTGCAGACAATCTTCATTAGATAGCTCAACTCGCCAAATATTTTGCATTCACAAATATCTTTATTGCCTGCAGATGGTTAAGGCAAGCAAAATGATGTGGTAGATGTTTGTATTTGTAGTGGTCAAAAGGAATATTTCTTTCCCACACACAAATACATTGAAGTGCAATTACTTTCCCAGAATTGTACTTTCCATTACTCTATCAATGACAAACTCCCAAAAAATGTTAATGCACCTTAGTATTTATCCTTTGTATGGAAACATCATATTTCTATTTTTTAAAACATTTACAATATTTGTAATTCTTTAAATACATTTGTATTATTTGCACAAGCTACTGTTTACCTTTTATTGGTACATAATGTAGGTATGTATATTGGTGCATTTGTTTGTGTGGATAAGTATATGCATGTATTGATTGCATTTGTCATAGAGCTAATTTGTAAAATCTAATTGTATCAAAGTCAATGTAGAATCTAATCCAGTGTTACTGTGTGTCATTTACAATGAAGAAGAAGGAAACTGCACCATACTAAGGCTAAGTTCACACTAGCTTTGTAAGCATGCATTTTGCAGGAGTTTGAGGGGCGTTTTTAACTCTACTCAAACACCTATGAAAATTATACACATGGCAGCACACAGTGCTGTTCACACTGAAGCATTAGCATCGCGCAAAATTGGCGCCTCATGTCCAGTCAGGAGGAGTTGAAGCCTTTCAAGGCCTCCAATTCAAGTCTATGATGACGCTCCTCAAACGCCTGGCAGGCGTTTGCGGGCATTAATACCATTAACTTCATTATAGGCGTTTGTGGTGCGGTTTTAACGCTTTGGAAAATGCCTATGTAATGCCTCAAAAACATGCATAGGGCATTTGGAGAGCATTTGAGGAGCTTTAGAAATGCTCCCCAAACGCCTGTATAACGCCTGTCAAATGCTATAGGGGTGTTTGAGAAGAAGTCAAGTGTGAACAAGCCCTAAAAGGGAGGATTAACAAAATAAATAGTCTAGTAAAACTGACCATGGGGTGACAGTATAACAATAAACAAATAAATTAATAAAAATACACATAAAATAGACATCATTGCAGTTATATAGACCATAAAACTGCTGCAGGAAGCACATAATTGTTGTACAATCATATACTTTTTGTTTCAGTGTAGATCAAAGACATGGAGTCAGCCTGTTCTCTTCAATTGCCTTATATGGAAAATAGTTCAATTGTGTTCAGCTGATCTCTATCATTTAAAAAATGTTTATCCAAATAAATAATAGAACAAGTGAGTAATCTGGGCTGAAATAAGGCTTTTCTTTGCTTTTAAAATGTATCCTATTTGAAAGGAGGATCTTCTGTACATGAAATTTTTACAATGTTTAACCTGTCTCTAAAAATAAATTACTGTGTAATTTTATTGTTTTGGATGTATTAGGAATACTCTCTTCTTTAAAAAAAAAAAAGTGATTCAGTGCAGCACATCAGTACCGTTATAATATATTGTAGAATCTTCAAAAAATAATTGCTTACTTCTGGCTGAAATGTGAATCCATGCATAAACCTGTTCAATATATTATTTGAGGAACTGAATTTACATTTAATATTCCTGGTTACTAAATGCCTATTCCTTGCATTCAAAATTGCCTCCTATTAAAAAAGATGAGATTCGTTGCCTCAAATGTGTGCAATGTTTATACTGTGTCTCAGGAAAATTAAAGTTTCAATATGCATACTCTTTTGCCTCCAAAACAGCATCACATCATAAAGAATGTGATTCTGTTCAGCAAAACTAGGTTGGCGTTAAAATGCTATTGGAAACAATATAGTTTAATTTATTATTTATGGCTAAAATATGACAAATACCTGCCTCCCAAATTGTCTTACATTAAAAAGAATAAGGTTCTATTAAGCAACTATGTACAAATTACAAGCGGTGTCATGAAAAATATAATTTTCTTTAATTTTTTTAATACTGAAATAGGATTTTTAGCTAGTCCATACAATTTTGCATAGTGTCTTTCTAGAAAATGCATTTATTTAAATGTCTGCCTCCAAATGTGCCTCCTATTAAAAAGGATGAGATTATGTTCTGCAAATGTACAATTTTTAAACCCTGTGTCTGAGTCTGTGGCCTAATGTCTGTCTTAAAATTATTCTTCCATGATAAGGATGGATTATCTGCAGAAAATTAGTACACTATTTACATTATGTCTATGCAAAAATTCTGTTACAATCACAGAATTGGGTGTGGCACCTTTCATACTACCCGTGTTTTGAATTTTAATGCAAAGATTCTATATTTTATATTTATTGCTGAAATCTATCTGTTCTGTTGAATTTTATATTTACTGCTGAAAGCTATCTGTTCTGTAAAATTTTATATTTATTGCTAAAATCTATCCTGTCGAATGTTATATTTATTGCTGAAATCTATCTGTTCTCTTCCTGAGAAATAGCAGTCTTTGTAAAATGTCTTAAACATTGTACTTGAAATTACTTCCATTTTTCTGGTTTAAACTTATATAAAATATCATTCTTTTTTTTTTGTTCAGATGCAGTCTGCCTGCTCTCTACCTCCCTCAACACGTTCTGTCCACTAACGTATAAAGATGCATGGTTTCTTCCTTCTGTAATCCCTTATTTGGAAGATGAAATCTGCTTTTTTTATGGCCCTCATACAGCAGCCTTAAAAACTGTGATTCTAATTTGTGGATATATACTGCCTTGATTCATCTTGGGGAAAAAAAAATCTAATTTCTAGCTAAATGTACTTGTTCTCCCTTTCGGAAAAAGAAGCATGGCCACACAAAGATTACAAGCTTAGCATAACTTGTCAAATTTTACTTTAGTCTGTAAAAAAGGAAGCCAATATTTTGCTTGTGGATGCAATCTGCTTACTCTCTTCCTTAGAAATAGTGGCCTACTCCAATGAATGTTTGAAAAGCATGGCGCAATTGTGTTCAATGTTTATATTTTTCAACTGTACACAAAAATAACCATTTATGTGCAATATGCATGCTTAATTCCTCCATCATAATTACATAGTCTGGCTGAAAAAAGACAAAAGCCCATCCAGTTAAACAAAAAAAAGCAAAAACCAGTTATAATCCTATACCCACAGTTGATCCAGAGGAAGGAAAAAAAAAACCAGCAAAGCTGCAGGGGAAAAAATTCCTCCCTGATTCCCCCGAGAGGCAATCGGATATTCCCTGGATCAACTTTACCTATATTTGTTAGTATCCAGTTATATTATTTGGAAATAATCTAATAATAATAATAATCTAGGAAATAATCCAGGCCTTTTTTAAAGCAATCCACTGAGCTGGCCAGAACCAACTCTTGATGGAGTCTATTCCACATTTTCACAGTTCTTACTGTGAAGAAACCTTTCCGTATTTGGAGTTTAAATGTCTTTTCCTCTAGATGTAAATATTGCCCCTTGTCCTCTGTGATGATCTCAGGGTGAATAACTCTACACCGAGTTCCCTATATGAACCACTGATGTATTTATACATGTTGATCATATCCTCCCTTAATATCCTCTTCTCAAAAGAGAATAAATTCAGTTCCTCTAATCTTTCCTCATAGCTGAGCTCCTCCATGCCTCTCATCAGTTTGGTTACCCTTCTCTACACTTTCTCCAGTTCTCCAATGTTCTTTTGTGAATTGGTGCCCAAAACTGACTGCATTTTCCAGATGAGGTCTTACTAATGATTTGTACAGGGGTAAAATGATATCTCTCTCTCTGGAGTCTATACCTCTTTTAATACAAGAGAGGATTTTGCTCCATTAAGAAACCGCAGCTTGGCATTGCATGCCAATATTAAGCTTGTGATCTACCAGAACCCCCAGATCCTTCTCCACCTTTGATTCCCCCAGTTGTACCGCCCCTAGTATGTATGATGCATGCATATTATTAGCCCCCAAGTGCATAACCTTACATTTATCAACATTAAACCTCATTTGCCACATAGTTGCCCAATTAAACAGTGCATTGAGGTCGGCTTGTAAGTTGGAGACATCCTGTAAGGACGTTATTATGCACGGCTTGGTGTCATCTGCAAAGACTGAAATTGTATTATTGATCCCAGACCCTATTTCGTTTATAAATATATTAAAAAGTAAGGGTCCCAATACTGAACCTTGGGGCACACCACTAACAAGCCTAGACCATTCAGAGTATGAATCATTAACCACTACTCTTTGAATACGATCTTTTAGCCAGTTTTCTATCCATTTACATACTGATTTTTCCAAGCCTGTAGACTTTATATTACTGTGTGTGGGGAACTGTTTCAAACACTTTTGCAAAATCCAAGTATACCATGTCCACAGCCACCCCTCTGTCCAAGGTTTTGCTCTCCTACTCATAAAAAGAAATCAGATTTGTTTGACAACTTCTGTCTTTCATGAATCCATGCTGTCTGTTACTTAAAAAAAATGTTTCCAGCAAGAACTCATCTATGTGCTCCTTTCTTAAACTCTCCAGTATCTTCCCAACTATAGAAGTTAAACTAACTGGTCTATAATTACTTGGTAAAGATTTTGACCCCTTTTTAAATATAGGTACCAGTTTGGCCTTATGCCAATCCTGTGGTACTCTGCCAGTCATTAAAGAGTCCCTAAAAATTAGAAACAATGGCTTTGAAATGACAGAGCTCAATTCTTTAAGGACCCGTGGGTGTATGCCATCTGGTCCATGTGCTTTATTCACCTTTATTCTGTCTAAATATTTTTGGATCATATCAGCTGTGAGCCAATGTGGATCATCTGGAGCTGTGTCAATACCATGCCCATTATGGACAAGAGCTCCCCCATGCTCCTTTGTATACACAGAGCAGAAGAAGGTATTTAATACATTTGCCTTCTCTTTGTCCCCAGTCACCCACTCTAGATTATTTTGTAATGGACCTACATGCTCGGACCGAACCTTTTTACTATTAATATATTTGAAGGATTTTTGGGGGTTTGTCCTGCTATCTTTTGCAATCTGTCGTTCGTTTTCAATTTTTGTGGCCTTGATTTCCTTTTTACATATTCTGTTATATTCTTTGTATGTTTAAATGATGATAGCGTTCCTTCATTTTTATATTTAATAAAAGCTATTTTCTTAATATTTATATCTTTTTTAACTTTGGCCGTAAGCCACATAGGTTTGATTTTTAGCCTTTTAAACTTGTTGCCCATGGAAATATATTTTTCAGAGTGTTCACATACAGTCTTTTTGAAGAACTTCCATTTCTGTGTTGTGTTCATCGATGCCAATATTCCCTCCCAGTCTTGGAGAACAGCTCTCAGCCTTGGAAAATTAGCTCTCTTAAAGTTGAGCGTTTTTATTTTTAATTTATGTGCTTGTTGCTTACAGCTAACAATAAATTAAATCATGTTATGGTCACTGAAAATAATTCAAGGTCCTCCTGCGCTATGAGAGTGAAAGTATAAAACCTATTGACTAGCTGCCAGCACTCTAAACTGATACCAATCCACAGTGTCAATAAATCATAAAACAGTGCAGCGCTCTAAGAATTAAATAATAAAAAAAAAATAAATAAATAAAATAAATATGAATGAAATAATAGTGTCAAAAGACATAAAAAATTAGTGCCAAACCATAATAGAAATAAAGACAAGGTGTCAAACCATAAAAATAAATGGTGTGTACACAATTAATAATAATAAATCACACTCCAAAAGAAACCATCCAATGTAAGAAAACTTAGCAGTGCTCACATAGTGCCACAAAAAAATGAACATGAATAAATGCATCCAAAGCAATGTCCTTATAGTGAAAGAATGACATAAATCTTAGCAGTGCTCACACAGTGCCACAAAAAAATGAACATGAATAAATGTATCCAAAGCAATATCCTTATAGTGAAAAAATGGCATAAATCTTAGCAGTGCTCACATAGTGCATCAAAAAAAAAAAAAAAAAAAAATTTTTTTATAAATAAACGTATCCAGACCAATGTCCTTTTAGTGAAAAAATGACAATAAATCATGCGACGTGCAATAGTGATATTAAATGCAACACGTGACTGTGCCAAACTCCTCCTCGTGAGCAGCTAAATTGCCTCCTCACCTCCTCCTACTGACCCCTGGGGGCCAACAGGCTTGCAGGATCACCCTGGATCCTTAATAGATCATGGTCAGCAGCTTCCTTCCTTCCCTGGATCTCCTTAGAGGGGCTCCTATTTCCCCTATTCAGCCAGGGCGGTCCTGAAGAGTAATAGCTCACAATCCAGTGAGCCACAAAAAAAAGCCTCTAAGTGCAGTATTCAATTAACTCGGTTTTATTTTAAAGAGTAAAAAAGGTTTCACTCACATTACAGACAATCTCCCTCCTCACTGATGTGTGGGTGTACTGCCTTTATTTATGTTTATTTATAAAATTTTTTTTTTTTTTTTTTTTTTTTGATGCACTATGTGAGCACTGCTAAGATTTATGCCATTTTTTCACTATAAGGATATTGCTTTGGATACATTTATTCATGTTCATTTTTTTGTGGCACTATGTGAGCACTGCTAAGATTTATGTCATTTTTTCACTATAAGGACATTGCTTTGGATGCATTTATTCATGTTCATTTTTTTGTGGCACTATGTGAGCACTGCTAATTTTTCTTACATTGGATGGTTTCTTTTGGAGTGTGATTTATTATTATTAATTGTGTACACACCATTTATTTTTATGGTTTGACACCTTGTCTTTATTTCTATTATGGTTTGGCACTAATTTTTTATGTCTTTTGACACTATTATTTCATTCATATTTATTTTATTTATTTATTTATTTTTTATTATTTAATTCTTAGAGCGCTGCACTGTTTTATGATGTTATGGTCACTGCTACCCAGATGTTTTTTTATATGGACATTAGTAATAAATTCTGAATGGTTTGAGATTACCAGGTTCAGCAGAGCATCATTCCTAGTTGGGGCCTCTATGAACTGTACCATTAAATTGTCCTGTAGTAGGTTTATAAATTTATAAATCATCAGTCTCTGAAACAAGACATTTTTAACTTCCAGATGCAATGTGCTTACTCTCTCCCTCTCGCCTATCCAATAAAAGTTTGAAAGGTGTGGTGTATATTGGTTCATGGTTTGTTGTACCTGACCATACAGACTAATCTGTGGTGCAAATCTTTACCATTTTTCCACCTTTACACCCCGGTCACATCAAAGCCAATTTTGAAATCATGCAACTTACAGTGAAGTCACACAATTTCAAAGTCGGGTGACTTGCTGATTTGAGATGCGATGTGCAAGACATCTGACACAGATGTCTACCAAAAGTAGTGCATGCACTACGTTAGAAATCGATGCGGCTCTGACCAAGTTGGAACCGATATAACCGCTCTAATAGCGGACAATAGGGTGCGACTTGGTATACGATTTGCAAGTCGCATGACAAGCAAATCGCATGCCAAGTCACACCCAATGTGACTGGGGTGTTAGTCTCCTATAAATGTCATTAATTTGTAATTTCCAGATGTAGTGTGCTTGCTCTCTCTAAATTGTAGTCTATGCAAAAAAAGGTGTGCTGAAAATCCAATTTTTTTTCTTTTAGGCTTCATTGGCCATAAAAAATGAATTTCAAAAAAATTAAGTGTATTTCATTTAAGGATCTGAGTGCAGCTGCATAATTTTCAATAGAGACATTCACACAAGTGCATAAACATGCACTGCGCTCAGAATCTGAATCTGAGGACATACATATACACATATACTGTAATACAATAAAATAGTGTAGCACAACCCAATAATACATTAAAGTAGTACATATATCAATTCTTGATGTCCTGTATATCAGAACAGCATAGTTCGTCATTCCATGATGTGTCAACCACCCGGGAGAGGAAACATTTCTTTTTTAATCAATATATCACCAAGTGAAAATGTGTACTCCACCATGTGATCATGTGATCATAGCAATATGCTCACCTCCTTTTCTGAGCCCCCCAATAGCAAATTAGGTCATACAGTACTTTTTATACCCAACTGGGGTTGATCAGTAAGCTCATATTTGCTCTCTGGTATCCTCCTTAACTGCATACAAATATGCCAGATGCAAAAATTGGAACAAGAGAAAAAGGACAATTGTATGCAGTTATTTACTAGTATTTACACAGGAACTTTTGTGCCAGCAAAAAGGAGCAACAGTTTGAGCAACAGTGGCAAACTTAAGGTGCAGTGGGGACAAAAAGACACACAGAGAAGGTGCGAGTGGTTTACCTGCTTTGCTTGGAGTGTGCATTGGCAGTGCCCACGGGTCCCCCAGGAACTATAATTTGGTTTTATTACAGGCTTTAACTACGTCCGTGGATGTGAGTATATTTGCATTTTATAATAAAACTTTTTACAGTTGATACTACACTATGTGAGTTTCCTTTTCTCTGGTGGAGTTTTTTCTACCAATCTGACACTCTGATGGAGCAGGAGACTGGAGAGTTTTGAATCTGGGGAAGCAGAAAATCTAAGTATGTATGCCTTACTTTTGAAAAAAAAAGATGAGTATCAGAATTTGGTGAATGAGAAGAGAGACTTTTTGGTGGCTGGATGCACAAGAGGATTGTTTGAGTTTTTATGGATCATCACGCGGTGGAACAAATTAATTTATATACACTTGTGTGGACACTGGTTTCTAACATTGGACTGTGGTGGAACTGTTTTATATATTTATCTGGACACTGTACATAAATATTTGCTGGATGTTGCAATATGGACATTTTATTTCACTGCTTGTAACAAAGTAACAGTTTTAGGAGATACAAATTAGTTGGATGATTTAGTGTTTTTTTCACCTTATTAATTTGATTGACACAATCACTTTTCTTTTTAATTTAATATGTAATAGTTTTTTGGGGGGAGGTTTTAAGCACTGGGATTATTTTGGGGAAACTTTGACTCTACCCAATATATTTGTTTTCATACCATCTGCACTTAGAAAACAAGAAAAAACCTCAAAGTTTGACCACACTTTCACAACCTTTCCTCCAAAAATTGTGTCTTCAGATGTGTCAAAATCAGTGAAAAATTATAAATGCACAAATACATTTTCCATAGTATACATAATTAAGTCCAAACAATATGTGACACCATAACCATGCTCTTACTCTCCACCACACAGAACCACACCGCGTTCACCGAAACCTACTGACCCCTTTAATAAAAAAAGATGTAAAAAAGTATTTGCTTAGTACATATGGCTGTTGCTCTCCAATCAGTCTCTAATCCATTTTCTTATGCATCTTGTACATATGGATATATACATGGACAGAACACAGTACCCCTGATGATGTCAGATATTTGCCGATGAAACGTGTAGGGAGGGACTTCCAGGACATGTCGCTTCTGTTTATTGGAACGCAGATGGAACGCAAACTAGCCTTCCTATGCTTTAACTATATTTCTATGTGGTTTTATCATATGTAAATGCATTTTATTCGCTATAAGAGGCTCCCTTATCTCTCTTTTTGGATATGCCATTGAGTCTATTAACCTCCCTAGTGGTCTGATTATGTCAATATTTCTGTGCTCAAAGCGGTACTTTTTTTGCATGGAAATATGTCGTATTTTTATTGTAGGCCTGTCATTTTTATGAATAACTCTAGTAAACATCCCGGGTATGATAAAATTTGAAACACGAAATCATAAACTATGATATAATAAATAATCATAAAATATAATAATAAATTTAATTCAATAATGTAACCAAACACACTGAAATTTGAAATAGAGCGCCAAGTTCGCACATCACTGAGCAAAGTCGCAAAATCGTTTTCAGTGTCTGATGACGAATTTCCCCACAAATCATTATCACTCAATTCTGTAAGTGGTTCTAATTTACTATCGCTGTTCTCTAGCTGGTCTAAAACAGCTTTTGACCTAAAGGGACGCTTTTTTGGACACCATGGACGTTTCTCAGTTTCAAGGCAGAAAGAACAGTAAAAATGCAGGCAGGGCACAGGACAAAGCACTAGGGACAAAATGTATGTGAAATGGTTTGATACAGTAATGTTTTACTATGTGATTTTAGTGTATTGAGTGAATGTCACTTTTTAACATTTTTGAATTTCCTGCCAGTTCCTTCCCCTGTTTGTCCCATATGTCCTGAAGAAGATGGATGCTGGCATCGACCGGAGGAGATGACCAGGGACGCTGCAGGGGGGACATCGCGGGAGCGCAGGACAAGGTAAGCACAAGAAGGAATCCCAGAGCAACAGTGCAGGGTAATCCCAAGTGTAGCTCGGGTTACTGTTTCTGGTACTGAAAGTTAACCCCAAGCTACACTCGGGAATACCGCCAGGGGGCTTAAAGGTGCAGGGGTGCTGCTAAAGTGTTCTATCAATGTATTTATCCATATGTAAGAGATGCAAAATGGATTAGAGACCAATTGGAGAGTAACAACCATATGTGGAAGATGACCAGTACTAAGCAAGCACTTTTTGCCTTGTTTTTTTATTAAAGGGGTTGAAAGCCTCTGGTGAGTGCGGTGTGTTTCAGTGTGGTGGAAAGGAAGAACACAGTTATGGTGTCAGAGATTCATCATTTTCTGTGTGGATTATGTTTAGACTGAACACTGCGTTTGAACTTAATTAGGCATAATATGAACAATTTATTTGTGTATTTAGAATTTTTCATGGATCTTGACACATTTAATAACCTGTTTTTTGGGGCAAAGTTTATGAAAGCCAATCCAAATTTGAGGTTTTGCTGTTTCCTAAGTATTCTGGACTTCTGAGTCTGATGATGAGTGGCTTTCTATTTCCACTTATATTTTGAACACTGAACTATTTATTTATTTGCGCGGGTGTGGGGTAATCATAAAAGGTAAGCACTATAGCTTGGAGAGGGCTAAAATATTTTTTAAACTAAATGATTACATATGCAATTTATGTGATGCCCCAATATCATGCCACTGATGCTATTCCAGGGAATCATAATGTCCTTTGAAACCATGTACAGCTTTACAGCATCTCCTAAGCATACAGTTTGAATGATCCTTGTCACTTCAATGTTGCCCTTTGAGCTACCTGAAAAGAACCTCTCCTCACTGAAAAATAGATATTTTATTTTCTCCATTAGAACATGTCCCCCAGGCCACTGTCCAGCTTACCATGCCCTTTGTTTGACAGTCCCTTGCCTATTAGCCCAGAAAATTAGTAGATCGCTGATGCCATGCAGCTCTCCTGCAGACCTGTCAGAATATCTGCTTGCCGTACGAGATGTACAAGCAAGCCGATATTCTGACAGGAAGCTTCAATGAACTACCACAGCGCTCCACAGTGCCATGGTAGATCATTGAAAACAACAAGCCGACAGCCATTAAGACTGCCGGTATTTGTAGGCACTCATTCACAGAACTCTGTGAATGAGCAACCCGGCTGTGTGGGCAGAGCCCCACATGGCCGCACTGTTTTCAAATCTGACAAATAGTACAGGGAAACTTCTCCCCATACTATCAGTCAGAGGAAGGTGGGGGGGGCAGCGGACGCGGCTGCAGCTATGGGAACATGTTACATGTTCCACCTTAAAAACGGCTGGAACATGTAACATGTTCCCAAAGGTGAACATATCCTTTAAGTATGCCACATTCATTTGCAGGTATTTATTATTTTTTTTGGAACTTAAGACTCACACTAATGGACTGTGCGCTGTAGATGTACAGTAATTGTTGAGCAGGGGTTTCCTGAGACATGAAACTAATTTTAATAGTGTCTCAGTGTTAAAAATGTTGTGAAAAACTGGGGTAGATACGATTTAAGACCTTGATTTTTAGGGGTCTTTCTTGTTTTTTATGGGGTTTTTTTAGTTTTTCCTGTTTGTATCATGTGTCCTAGAGACACAACAGGAAGTTAAATGGAATTTTTCTGAAGCAAGAGAAAATCATAGACAGTTGTCATTGTGACAGGTGCATTGCTAGAAAGATTCCCTCCTTTCCCTGTGCAAATTCTAAAAAATATGGATTTCCCATCATTTTCTGTACGAGACAATGAAGAAGATGAATATCCCCAGCAGGGACACAAACCGCAATAAAAACCTGACATGGGTTTTAACACATCCTCACTCTATACTGTATATCCTCACTATATCCTCACTCTGCATATTCTCATGCTATACAAAAAAAGGTTTTGCTTTACATACACTTTAACAGGATTCAATCTTAATTTTAAACTGCCCTTTATATTAAGTCCAAATAGTGTAAATATTTTTCTTTATTTTTGTGCCTTATATTTTGATGCCATTTTCCCTTGGGAACACACCCCATGGACAACTGTGCCTGGCCAGCACATGCATATTAGGGGCCCCTGGCACTGTCTGGCTGGCACATGCACAGTAGAGGCTGTTGTCTTTCTGAGATCTGGAGCTGTGTCTGGCCAGAAAATGTGTAGTAGGGTTTCCTGAAGCTGAACCCGGCCGGCACATATCCAGTACTGTGCTTGGATTTCCAAAAACAGTACTGCTGTAGGAGTTTAAAAAGACAGCAACCCCTACTGCACATGTGCCAACCAGGTACATTGTCACTGGGCCCTACTACACATGCACTGGACAAGGAACAGGGCCAGAGTGGTGAAAGCAGTTGCCCTACTGTGCATGTGCTGACTGGGGAAAACAGCCAGTAGCCCCTACTGTGGGTGTATTTTACACACAAGGCCCAGTAAGTGGAAGCATGCACAATAGGGTGATACTTAAAACTATTCTAAAACTTAAAACTAAAGGGACGCACTATTCATAGGCTAGTAATGCAGTACAGACTGAACAAAACTGAGGACAGGAAGCAATGGTGATCTGAAGTATCCAGTTACATTTTTCTATTTATTTTGTTTCTAGAAGGGTTTAATATTATTTTAACTGAGATCCTCCCTAAGTACTCAGTACAAATAAGTAGAAGGTGTTTTTCTGAGACTAATAATTTTTCGAAAAGTGTTTAATCACCTAATACAAAAAGGTTAAAAAAAATTACTAGTATTAACATTTAATTACAAGTCATATGACTGTGGTTAAAAAAAAAAACTTTTTAAATTAATTTTAATAATCTACTAGGAACAAATACTAGCAATCCATACAGAAAATCCATGTTTAGAGCAACAGAGATTCCTCAAGATTTTCTTTATTTTCTCAGCCATGTCAAATAAGAATGAACCAGTACTTCCAAGTAATATATCTGTTTGAAGCTTTTTTCAGTGGGGCATATTGACTTTTATTGGACAGTATTTTGACAGGCCTTTATCCATATAATTTGCCCCTGTTATAGGATGTAATGCAGGCACTTCTGGCATTCTGACTCCCCCACGCCTTCTCAGCTACTCGACTCCCTGTACTGCAGTGCCTCTTCTTTTAATGCCCACATCTCCTCGATCAGGAACAAATCTGATTTCTGATTGAACATCACTTTATCTGCCAGCTCTCTGGTCTTTTCTTATCTTGTTCCACACTTCTCAGGCTTTGTGCTTAAATTATGTATTAAGGTCAATGTCAAAACACGGAAGATCTGTAATCTACAGGGAGCTCCCTTTTATTCGTTATTACAGTGAATGCTGAGCATAACTGTCAGTGAGCTTGGGATGTGCACAGCATGGAAGCTTGCTACACAGCGGGGCTCTACAAAGCCTCTCTCCTTGTTCTCCCAGGACGAAGCCTTGATAGATTTACCCAGATAACCCATCGCACATTAAAGCACTCTTGTCTCTTCTTCAATCTGAAAGCTGTCAAGTGCACCTATATAGTAATGTCATAAATCAAACGTAAAATGTGTACACTGGAGACAATGCGGATGTCATGTATTCACTTGTAGTTTGAGATCTTCTAAACTAAAATGATATCAGAAGAAAAAGAAAAAGCTGAGAGGGATGTTTTCCTCTTGAACAACCACAAAAGATGTGGAAAAGGGGGTGGCTGTAAACTTTCACTTCATTTGAATACTTGTAAAGCACTTGTTCTAGGTTTACTCTGCATTAATCAGAAGGGCATCCTTCTAAAGTGTACAGAGGAACGGTTGTCTCTAAAATCCACGTCAGCTGTAAATAAGAGAAGGGATTTAATGCAAGTGCTGACTATTGATTTTACAAGATCTCCTTGACAAGCATTTGTCAACAAGGGTTTGTATTGGATTCCCCTGGTTTGTTTAGAAAAAAATACATGTTGTTCTTTGTATTGTCTCAAGAGTGAAATACAGTATTAATAAAGGAAAACTGCAGTATCACAGACATTCAGTCTGCATTACACCTGCCCAAATGCAGAGAGAAATACCTACACTGACAATTTCTAAAGCAAACATTTTTCTGGTATATAGAAATATGTGAGCCAAAATGCTGTGGGCTTAGACCGATAGTGCTTCTAATTTCTTGTTCACTTCCAGCTGACAGAGAATGCTGGAAATACTACATAATGTTCTTAGTAAATTACAAGCATCAAGAATAGGTTTTTTTTTCAAAACTGTAATGTGCTTTCCATTATAATCTACTTTATAATAAGCAATCTATTTTAATTCATTGCAAAATAACTTGTTTGTTTTCTGATTTTTTTCATGCTATTAAAATGTATTTAAGTCTTTAATGAAGCGTCAAAAAGTGGCATTGATGTGATACTTTAATGATTACCTATTAAAAAGAATGTTAAGGCAAGCTTTCAGAAGCTGTTGTCCATTTGTTAGCATTCTCCTAGGGGATTTTGGTCAGTCTATTGTGAAAATCAAGACCTTGAGAAATAGGCCTTTCACATGCATATCCGCAACAGAGTACATGTTGGTTAAGTCATGCACAAGTCATTGGATTATGTCTGCATTATCAATAGAGAATCAATAGGAAAAAGGAATGGCATGGGAATTTTCAGAACCATCAAAATGACATATTGATGGCTAACACTCGACTGCTGCTATTGCTTCGGGGACATACATGGAAAGATAGTAGAGTGACTGCAAAACTACATTGAAATTCTTATATTCATCATACATTGGATTATTTTTGCATTATCAATAGAAAATCAATAGGACAAAGGGATGGCATGGGAATTTTCTGAACCATCAAAATGACATATTAATGGCTAACACTCAACTGCTGCTATTGCTTTAGGAACTACTTGGTAAGATAGTAGAGTGACTGCAAAACTGCATTGGAATTCTTATATTCATTGCACATTGGATCATGTCTGTATTATCAAGAGAGAATCAATAGGAAAAAGGAATAGCATGGGAATTTTTGGAACCATCAAAATGACATATTGATGGCTAACACTCAACTGCTGCTATTGCTTTTGGGGACATACATGGAAAGATAGTAGAGTAACTGCAAAACTGCATTGGAATTCTTAAATTCATCACACATTGGATTATCTCTGCGTTATCAATAGAGAATCAATAGGAAAAAGGAATAGCATGGGAATTTTCTGAACCATCAAAATGACATATTGATGGCTAACACTCAGCTGCTGCTATTGTTCAGGGACTACATGGTAAGATAGTAGAGTGGCTGCAAAACTGCATTGGAATTCTTATATTCATTGCACAGAGTAAATATATGGATGCCTTCAGTCTTCCATCTCAGTGTTAGGGTAAGCACACTAAGATACACCTCTTGATTAACAACATCTAAAAGCTTCTATAGATGATCAAATGTTTAAAAGTGCACTCAAATGTATTCAGTTTTATTCAAACTGAATCAGCCTGAACATTGAGCTCAATCATAAAGAAATAATCTATGATTAAGCTCTGTTGCAGTGTGAAATGAGTCAAGTGGGCTGTGCATTGACGTTTAGTCAAAAAAGCTGTATAGGGGGTTGAAGTCTGGTGTGCAGCTCAAACAGTTTTTTTTGCACCCAGGATTGAAAAGAGCATTATTCATGGAGAAGTGGAGAAGAACTACAACACAACTTATTGAAACTATCACTGGATCTGAAAAAAATACTCTGTTTACTTATTAAAATATTTTAGTGGTTTCAATCTTAGAAAGACACTTTATTTCAATGAATGCTGCACAGTTGTCATAGGCTAATTTAGACAGGTTTTTCCCTCCATGATGCTGCCTATGTTGCTCCCTAAGAAAGTCTTCCAGGTAACACAGTTAACCTGACAGGGACTATACTGTTATACAAACGTTAGTTCAACTCTATTAGGACCTTTGACAAGTGGCTCCCTAGACTTTTATCGTGTCCTAACAGTCCATTAGCAACCTGCTTAATGTGCATTTCCACTTTTGCTGTCAAAATTGAGGAAATCCTACTATATGTTTGGTATGTGTTTCCATTCACACAGCATGCCTAAAAAAAAAATTTTAGGATTAAATAGGGCAAACACAGCTTCCCACCTTCCTCATAAACAATGAAAAGTGCCTAGGATTTTTACTTGTTGGATGGTGAAGACTAGAGCAATAGCTCTACAATTTTTACATTTTTTTATAGTTATGATATGTGAATGGGAACATGTAACAAACATAAAGTAGGTGTTATCCCAATTTGGCTTCAAAAGTGGAAATACACTGTAACCATTTGTCTACCAATCAATGTTTTTAAATGGCAGGGTAGACAAAATGGTTAAATCAAGGTAAGCTGTGAACTTGATGCCGGCTTTAAGAACCAGCAAAGGCCTTTCAGATAAAAGTAATCAAAAAAGTAGAGCCACACAATTACTTTTATGGAACTCTCAAATTGGTGCACCCCCCTCCCCAGGCAGCAGTGCCTACAGCACCTTTGGTGGTTTTTGGGCTTTCTCTTTCCACCAGGGAGCCCAGGACCATGGGAAACAGCTTCCCTGCAGTAAGCAGGATGAACTCAGGGAACCCCCGAAAGCGGAATGTATTATGTCACTTCTGGGACCACAGCTGTCATATGTCAGCTAATTTAGAAGAGGATGCAGTTATTCCAGAAAGATCTGTGCTGGAATAGTTGCATTGGAGGGCAGGGGAGACATTGGGAGTACAATAGATTAATATTATTATTATTATTAATATTCAGGATCTATATACTGCCAACAGTTTTCCCAGTGCTTTACAATATAACGGGAGACAATTCAGATACAGTACAATGAGAAAACAAGAGGATGTCTTCCTAAAGAGTACCTGTCACATGCTATCACCTAGAGGGCTTGTTAACCCTCCCTTTGAAAAAAACTGTATAAAATTAATAAAAACAATTTTTAAAATTGTATTGCACCCCCATCAACCCCCAAACACACCCCTTAAAAAAAGCACAACTTAAGATGAACATGTGTATATAACATCAATTGGGCCACACACATAAAGTATTGTCAGGAACGTTAGAGAACAATAATCTTACGGCCATAGTTCATGGTTAACTCTAAATTGATGACATATAAAGACTGTTTAAGTGTCATCTCTGTAGAATTTTGGGTACCATAGCTTTTTGCGATTCCACAGGCATGCGTAATTTTAAGGTTTGAAACGTTTGGTATCTATTTACTTGATGCAACCTCAACATAAAAAAATGCACTATTATTTTATTTACCAGGATATCTGCTTTCAGAAAATATATGTATTTTGGGGTGTTTACAGTAATTTCTAGCAAAAAATGCTGATTTCAACACGTGAAAAAAAAATGAAAAATCTGCCTTGGTTAATTGTCACAGTTACACCTGTGATATAATGGCATTAAACTCGGTTAGCACTGCATACACTCTGTGACTACCATGTGAATCCAACCTAAATGTAGTTGTTGTATAGAAGACCAGTTCTTGGTATTAAAGAATAAGTTCAGCTTTTATTAAAAAATAATAAATTCACATTTATTTGCAAGTAAAAAATGTGTATTTATTATTTTTTGTTTCTGAAGCACTCAGCCCGCAGTTAACCCTTTGATTGCCCCAGATGTTAACCCCTTCCTGGCCAGTGCCATTAGTACAGTATCAGTGTCAGTGACACCAAGTCAGTTCCCCCCAGTGTCAGAATGGCCGCAGTCCCACAGTCCTGCTTTAAGTCGCTGAGTGCCGCCATTACTAGTAAACAAAAAAAAATACAGTATATATACCGCCATTTGCAAATGCTATAACTTTCACAAAAAACTATTAATTTACATGTATTGGGGTTTTTTTTAGCAAAAACATGTAGCAGAATACATTTTGGCCTAAATTTATGATGAAATTTCATTTTTTTTAATTTTTTTTACTGGACATGTTTAATAGCAAAATGTCAAAAATATTGTTTTTTTTCCCAAATTGTTGGTCTTTTTTTGTTTATAGCGCCAAAAATAAAAACTCAGAGGTGATCAAATACCACCAAAATAATGCTCTATTTGTGAGAAAAAAGGCAGAAAATTTCATTTGGGTGCAGTGTTGCATGACTGCGCAATTAGCAGTTAAAGTAACGCAGTGCCGTATCGCAAAAAAATGGCCTGGTCAGGAAGGGGGGTAAATCCTCTGGAGGGCAAGTAGTTAAAGTGATTATAAGGTCTAAAAATATATTTTTTTAAATAACGATATGTTATACTTAGCTGCTTTGTGCAATGGTTTGCACAGAGCTCCCAGAATCTCTTCTTCTGGGGTCCCCCGTGCTGGTGATCTTGGCTCTTCCTCTTCTCCATGCACCAACATAGAAAGCCGCTTCCTATGGGGATGCAAGTGTGAGCTCCCTCCCAAGCCAGAAAGACAGAATGTGTGTGTCCATAGAGATCCACAGAGTGGTTTGGTAATACCATCCCTCCCTTGCTCTCTGTTCCCAGGATTTGATTCACAACAGCATGAGCTCCCACTACTGCCTCTCTCCTGTGAATGCAGGGAGACAGGAGAGAGCCGTTACATACAGGTACAGCGCTGGATTGAATGAGGTCTCAGGTAAGTATTTGGGGGGGTGCATACAAATACTGTGACATTGTTTACCTTAATGCAGAGAATGCATTAAGGTTAAAAATGTCATGCCTTTACAAACACTTTAACGGCATTGAATTATGGGGAGCCATATAGCCCGTTATTTTTACTTTTATCACAAATGTGCATTTCTTTGTCAAGCAATATCAAAATTCCCCTGGCTTCTTCAGTGGTATTGAGGTAATTATGTTTTACCCTAAAAATAAAATGCACACATCAATGTAAATGTAACTGACATTTTCACTGTGCTTGCTAAATCACACTAAACACACTGAGTTATTTCTCTAAGGCTTCAAATGGATAAAGCAGATGGTTTATAAATAATGCCCCAAATAAAATGGAAAACAATACAATAAATATACAAATAAGAGTTGTTGTCATGAAAATGTACACAGTAGCACAGCCTAGGGTGGTGGTGTGGAATTGTTATGAACAGGTTTTCTTAATATGGATTCAATTTAACAGGAAATTAATAGAAACTAAAATAATAATTATGCAAAGGATCTATTTAGCCTTGAAGTTGTCAGCAAGCACAGTCATTTTATGTTCCAGGAAGCACACCGGACAAAGATCATTTTAATAAATGCATTGTGCAAATCAGTCCATGATTAACTGGACTTGCAGAATGAAAAATTCATCACAAGCTTTAATTAGTGGTGCAAGTAATTTACCAGAGTGTTAGGAGATGTTCAGGTGTTATACCACTAATGTGTCTGTCAATACTACAATTGCTTTATTAATTTAGACATGACATATTCAAACATTTTGTCTTTCTCTGCATCCTACAGGTCATTTACTTTCTTTATTCAGAAAGCTGATTTTAAATAAGCAACTTGTTATAAGCAAATAAAAACATGACCAAAGCAAGCAGTTAGACAGAAAATAAAAGTAATGCGATTTCCTCTATGTACAGTAAGGTGATCAGATGTTCAAAATGAAATCCGGTAACACCTTACAGACCATGCACAAATTTAAACACACCAGCAAAATTACATCCCCCTTTTAATCAATATTTAACTACTTGCCCTCCAGAGGATTTAATTTACCCCCCTTCCTGACCAGGCCATTTTTTTTCTGATACTTTGCTGCATTACTTTAACTGACAATTGCGCGGTCATGCAACACTGCACCCAAATGAAATGTATGTCCTTTTTTCCCACAAATAGAGCTTTCTTTCGGTGACATTTGATCACCATTTTAGTTTTTGTCTTAAGAAAAAAACAATATTTTTTACTTTTTGCTATTAACCATGTCCTGTAAAAAAATTTTAAAAATCAAATTTCGTCATAAATTTAGGTCAGAATGTATTCTGCTACATGTCTTTGCTAAAGCAAAATCCCAGTACGCGTAAATTAATTGGTTTATGTGAAAGTTCTAGTGTCTACAAATGGCGGTATAGATACTGGAATTTTTTTTTATACTAGTAATGGCGGTGATCAGCGACTTATAGCGGGACTGCGGGATTGCCCGGGCATTCTGACACTGGAGGGGATTTGACTAACTGTCACTGACATTTCCAGTGACACTAATACAGTGATCAGTGCTAATAAAAAGCACTGCCACTGTACAAATGACACTGGGCAGGAAGGGGTTAACGTCTGGGGAGATCAAAGGGTTAACTGTGTACTGTTTTACCATGAGCTGTGTGTGTGTTTTACAGTGTAAGCACATTGCTTTGTATTGCTCTGTTATGCAGAGCAATACAAAGCAGTGTGCTGGAGCTGACAGGGGAGAGATTTGAATTGTTTATATACAGACTTCTCCCTCATCAGTGATACTCGATGATTGCCAGGTGCCAGTGGGGAATCACCAGCTGGGACCCGGTGATCGACAGCTGATGCCGCCAATGGCGCATGCGCCCCCCACCCGGAAATGCAAAATCACTTATACATACGTAATTTTGCGCTGCCCTGTAGCAGTATTTCTTGTATAGGGCAGCAGGCAAGCAGTAAACAGCACAAACGATATATAATTGTAAGGCTACATTCACACTCACAATTTAGACCCGGAGCAGATTGCATAGGTAGGAATTTTCAATTTCTGCTGCTTCTGCTGTGAGTGGATAGGTGTAGCTGCCAGCTCTGTTTCCTATAATGACAGGTCAGGAGCAGGTGTTGCTATTCATGGCTCTCCACACAGCCAGCAATCACAACAGATAATCATTGGCTGCAGGTGACTTCTCATTATAGTGAACAAGGATGGTGGCCTCACCTAGCCAATCACAGCAGCAGGAACTTTTTACATATTGAATGTAGCCTTAATATTACCCATAAGAGTAATATTAAGGCTATATTCATACAGCTCATGGTAAAACAGCACACAGTTAACCCTTTGATCTCCCCAGACGTTAACCCCTTCCTGCCCAGTGTCATTAGTACAGTGTCAGTGCTTTTTATTAGCACTGATCACTGTATTAGTGTCACTGGGAATGTCAGGGTAATAAGGGTAATATTCCTGGCTTCACAGTTAAAAAGTAAATAAAGTGTGACAAAATGTGATTATGACTAGAATTATGAAAGACCTGGGGCAGCCTGGGACAGAAATCAGAAAGAGGTTCTGTGGTTCCCATTGCAAACCACAGCGCTTGGTGGGTATGGTAAGCTTGTGGCTTACAGTGGGAGTGGCTTACAAGGAAATAATAAAAATAACATATGCGTAATTAATGTATACACTGTCATGATGGTAAGAGAACACATATCCAAACCTTCAGAGAGGCTGTAAGGAAAAGATTTCGTAGACCTATTGTTGATCAACACTTGGTAGCTGCAGGCATTGTATCTAAAGCTGATTTATAGCTATATAGGCGAGTGTTACAGTATATGTAGTGGCATTTAATAGTCCAGGGGGAAAAGAGACAGTGCAAAAGCTGTGATGCTGATACAATAAATGACTTATCAAAGCATAGGAAACACTAATACAGTATAACAAAAAGGGGGGGGGGACTTTTAATCTCCTATTTTTAGGCCCTTCTTTTTATAGTTAAAACTGGTATGAAAAGTTAGTGGCTTAATAAAGTAACAGTTTAATTTTCTGGATTGTGATTAACCACCTCCCGTCCGGCCATTGTATATAAACTGCCAGACGTAGCAGTGCAGGGTCAAGTGGCCGTTTATAAACGGCCTCCCCGCCTACTGCTTGTGCGCGCTCCCTGGGAGGAAGCGAGCAGCACCGCGATCCGGAGCCCGCTGTGTCCTCCAGACACAGTGGAACACCGATCGTTGCATGGGCCAATCAGTGATCACATGCAGAGTAGTAAGCAAGATGTCACTTCTGACATCATTACTTGCTACTAGTGAAATCTGTGAATGATCACAGAGGTCACATGGTAAAGGGTCATTTACAACAGCCTTGTACCATGTGACAAGATGCAACCAATGGATGCAAGAATGCAGGCAGAGAAAGGAGAAATGATTGCTTTTACAGCCTTTATGGGTGTAAAAGCAATCAGTGTAAAAAGAAAAATCTTCATCACCCCCCCACAAGTCGTACAGTGTCACCATGGTGACACTGTACTGCTAGGGCGACAGTATGTAAAAAATAAATAAATAAATAATAACATTAAAAAAAAAAATGTAAAATTTTTTTTTTAAATTATAATTTTTGGTTATTTTTGGGTTATTTTTTTGTACTAAAGATTTATTATGAAATATTATTTATGTGCAAAATTTTAGAAGAAAAACACTTTTTTCAACATTTTTGGACATTTTAATTTATGTAGCAAAAAAAAGTGGTGAATAAATACCACCAAAATAAAGCTTTATCTGTTTCAAAAAAAATGCTAAACAATTCATATGGGTACAGTGACCGCACAATTGTCAGTTTTTGTAGCTGCTGACTTTTTTTTTTTCTCAGGTGGAACTCAGCTTTAAGACCTCATCTAGAATTTCTGGGTCACAGTTAGGGTCACAAAGGATAACAGAGAAGTATATGTTTATACAAGCTTTTAATTAAGCATTAGGAGCTTTAACCACTTGCCCCCCAGAGGATTTACCCCCTTCCTGACCAAGCCATTTTATGCGATACGGTGCTGTGTTACTTTAACTGACAATTACGCGGTCATGCAATGCTGCACCCAAATGGAATTTACGGCCTTTTTTTCCCACAAATAGAGCTTTCTTTCAGTGGTATAGGATCACCTGTGTGTTTTTTTATTTTTTTGCACTATAAACAAAAAAACTGACAATTTTGGAAAAAAAAAACTTTTTTGAAATTTTTTTAACTATTTTTGAATTTTTGCTATTAAACATGTCCAGTAAAAAAATTAAAAAAATCAAATTTCATCATAAATTTAGGCAAAAATGTATTCTGCTACATGTCTTTGCTAAAAACAAATCCCAATACATCTAAATTAATTTGTTTACGTGAAAGTTATAACATTTACAAATGGTGGTATAAATACTGAAAATGTTTTTTCTACTAGTAACGAAGGCAATCAGTGACTTACAGTGGGACTGCAGGACTGCAGCGGGCATTCTGACACTGGGGGGATTTGACTTGGTGTCACTGACATCCCCATTGACACCTATACAGTGATCAGTGCTAATAAAAAGCACTGACACTATACTAATGGCACTGGACAGGAAGGAGTTAACATCTGGGGCAATCAAAGGGCTAACTGTGTGCTGTTTTACAATTTGGGCTGTGTGTGTGTTTCACTGTAAGCCCACTGTACTGTGCAGGAGCTGACAGGGGAGAGATCTGTATTGTTTACATACAGGTCTCTCCCCTGTCAGAAATCCTTGGAGATCACCGGGCGCCGGTGGGGAATCACAGGCCGGGACTGGGGACTGGGACAGCTAGGGCCACAAATGGCGGCGCAGCCCCTACCCGGAACTGCAAAATCACATATACAGTATATACGTGATTTAGCACACCCGTGTCGCCCTGTAGCAGTATTTCCCCTATAGGGCAATGCGGAAGCAGTTAAAGAGAAGCGAGGGATTTTTTCAACTGAAAACAAGTCACAGAGAGCAGAACAAACTGCACTCCTGTGATCCTAAGGAGAAATACAGCCA
Organism: Staurois parvus; assembly: GCF_062004578.1. Classification (NCBI taxonomy): domain Eukaryota; kingdom Metazoa; phylum Chordata; class Amphibia; order Anura; family Ranidae; genus Staurois; species Staurois parvus. The sequence goes on along the minus strand of NW_028318430.1, from coordinate 6,914,001 downwards.
AAGGAGCTTTAACTGGATTTCTTCTTTGATGTCCAAACACTGATCAACTGGAAGAAATGTGCCACTCCATCTCTAGAGCTGCTAGGCTGACTAAGCACACCCCTTCTGCTAGAATCCCCAGAAATAATTTTTCCTATTTTCCTGGTACTAATCTGGGTTAGAAAATTCTATCAATATATAAATAAGAATATAATAGATGAATGATGTTCTTCTGATTAAGTACAAGGGTAAAAGCTAGTTTTTTGGCTCTGTCACCTATAGGCAAGTGCCTAATGAAAATTCCAGCCCTTGCTGTGGATGCTTACAATTTTATTTTAAATAACATTACAAAATATGTATTAGATTATACAGAGAGAAGGAAACATTAAAGAAACAGTTACTTGTACATGTTGTATCTTCAAAACAATTGTTGGATAAGCTACATGGCCATCTGCTTTAATTGTACTTCAAGATATTATTTGATGGATTTTAACCATATTTCTCTAGGTGCATAATGACTTCAAACTCATTGCCTAGATGTTATTGATTAAAAGCTTTTGTATACTACACTACAATACATTAAACCTATATATAGCACAGGGTGACCTTTAATTTGTGCTTGTTTATTTTCTTTAACAGAACACATAAGACAGAGTTCAGGCTTCATTAAAATACCAAACATAGCTACAGTAATTCATTTTACACCTATTGGACAGAATACAACATGCCATATCTTGATTATGAGTTATTACATTACAAAACAGAAATGTAGTCAATGTTGTCCCCATTCTGATGGATATCTCAAGTTATATCCAGAAGAAGTTTCAAATGTACCCAAACATTCTACATGGGAAATATGCCACTAGCATACGGCTATTTTTAAATGGAGCTATTTGTAAGGCTCTTTACTACAAACACAGTTTATAGGATAAACATGACATACTAATAAAAGTTTTTTTTAAAACTAAGCAAATTTTAGAAAAAAGTCACCTAAATACGTTTTAATATTTCTTCTAATATATTTGTTAGTAATGTAATTTGTTTATATAGCATTTAGAATACCAGTTTCTTACTCTTACTTTTTACAAATAAAACACAATAACAAGCTAGATGTGTTGCTGACTTTAGATATACTCATACAAGACCAACACTTAAAGCGTTTGTAGAGCAAATTTTTGCTTAGTTTTAGATGGAAAATGAAATGGTTAGAAACCCTGTCTTGTTTTATTGCTGTCTGTGTTCCCGCTGGAGAGGTTCATTTTCCCTATGAGTCTTGGTAGCCACTTCTCCAATATATCGGAAACATAAAAATTTTGAATTGCCACAGAAATAGGAGGTGATGGAGACATCTTGCAATGGAGAAACTTGTTTAGGAGGGGATATCCCCTCACTTTGGATAGAGTTCACCTTACATCCTGCTGTGTTTCTCAACCATTCCCTACTTCACTACTGAAAACTTAATTCGGAACTACACTATATCTGAGCACCACAAATCAAAAACACTAATTCATTTTTAACATTCAAAGCAAACTCACGCATCCATTTATGTCTCCATGTTTTTTTTGCTTAGAAATCACTTAGAAAAACACCCCTTAGCATTTCTGTTAGGGCCATTTTGAATAAGAGCAGATGATTCATGTAGCATTTACTTCCAGGAATACATCTGCCCTTAGCTCAGGCATGCAGACAGAAGTATGTACTTAGCTAAGATAACCCCTCCTCCCTTTCTGAAGACTCCTGGGACTTATGACATAATTGTCCAGGCATGGAAGCTAGGAAGTAGCAACAAAATGTAAAAAACATTTTAAAACAAGTAAATATGATATACTTTCCTTTTGATTTCCTAACGCAAGCAACACAAGGATTAAAAAGAGTCAATGTTGAGTGAGAGAGTGACGTTCCACTTAAAAAAAATGTTAGACTTTGCAAATGCTTTGATGAGTGCTGTCATTGTATATGGTGGAGTAGATAGGAATGGGTTTTCAGCATACATCATTTAAAAAATTAAAAATTAAAAAAAAATGTAATTCATCATGTGCACATACGTATTTATTTCCATGTGCATGTTCTAATGGACAGCATACATTAATTTCCAGAGGTGTTCTGTAACTTTTAATCAGGTCTAGTTACAGATAGTGACTCCTCTGGATGGACTATCCCCTATCTGGCCCAGGGGATGCAGGGCTACTCACTTAGTCCTTCTCCTGTGTTGCTGGTAGTTTGGTGGCTGCTACCAAGCCTTCTAGCTGGGCCTCTCTTTCCCTGCCACACAGGTGGTCCTCTCTCAGGGGGCCAGTGAAGTCCCAATCTTTCCACCTTTCAAGATTCCTGCCTGGAGGTGAGCCCCTCTCCCATCTGGGCTCCCTCCCAGGCTCCTTCTCTCCAGCCTCACTTCCTCATCTTCCACCGGACTTGTCCTCCAACTATCCTGCTGCTGAGCAGGCTCAGCTACTCTTAACCACTTGCCGTCCGGCCACTGTATATAAACGGCCAGACGGTGGCAGTCCAGAGGCGGGTTGCTGTTCATTAACGGCACCCGCCATTTTGGATTGTGAGCGCTCCCTGGGAGCGCGTGGCACCGCGATCCGGTGCTGCTGTGTCCTCCGGACCAATCGCTGTATGAGACCTCTGTGTGAGGTCCTGATCATGTGATCACTGATTGGTCAATTAGTGATCACATGAATAGGTGTAAGCAAGATGTCACTTCTGACATCATTGCTTACTATGTGTGAAATCTGTGAATGATCACAGAGATCACATGGTACAAGGCTATTTACAACAGCCTTGTAACATGTAACAAGCTGTGACCAATCACAGCTCACACAGTATTTCTCAAAGACTGCAAGAATGCAGCCGGAGAGAAGGAGAAATGATTGCTTTTACAGCCTTTATGGGTATAAAAGCAACCAGTGTAAAAAAAAAAAAAAAAAACCTTCATCACCCTCCACAAATAGTAGTGTCACTATGGTGACACTGTGCTGCTAGGGTGACAGTATGTTAAAAAAAAAAACATAAATAATAATATTAAAAAAAATGAAAATGTAAAACATTTCTTTTTAAATTATAATTTTTGGTTATAAACTAATTTGGGTTATTTTTTTTACTAAAAAGATAACTGAATAAATTTGGGCCAAGATTTATGAAGAAAGATTATTTATTTGCAAAATTTTATAATAAAAACACCTTTTTTCAAAATGTTTTTATTTTTTCGTTCATATAGCCAAAAAATTTAAATCCCAAAAGCCAAAAATGTATCTGTCTCAAAAAAATGCTAAAAACTTCATATGGGTACAGTGTTGCATGACTGCACAATTGTCATTCAAAGTGCGACAGCGCTGAAAGCTGAAAATTGCCCTAGACAGGAAGGGAGTAAAAGTGTCCGGACAGGAAGTGGTTAAGAATTGGCACCTTTGGGGAGCAGGTACCCACATTTTACAGGTACCCACTCCCAGTTCCGCTGCAATCACCTAGGTGATCGGAAGTGGAAGTTGTCCTCCCTCCCTCCCCGTAGTCTTCTAGGACACCTGACAGGTCCCAGAAGACTACAGGGTCATTCACAAAGTGCAGCGCTTCTCGCACATCTGCAGTGGGCACCCAGCTGTGAAGCCACAAGCTGTCATAGCCTGTAAATGAAATGAAGAAATGCAGCGCAACAATATATAAATAAATATAATGGTGCTTACAATCTAATACGTGCGTGTATAAATAGTGAAAACAACCTGCTGTGCTTGTGAAGATCAATATATGCTATTCAAGATGTCTCCAATGTATACATATAAACACCTGTAGAGACTGCACATAACCAGTACTATAAATAAATGGTGTACACAAATACAAAACATACAATCCTAAATGGTGATCTGTCCCTTTAAATCCTAAATATCATCACGTGGACCTGTGTAGTATACTTCCTGTGTATCGTGATCCACATACACCAACAAAGAGTGTCAACTGAATATAGTCTCAATAGTGGTAAAATGTCCCTTTAAATCTGCTGTACTTCAAGTGAACCAGTGTAAACACACTACTGCATAAATATGTACAGTGCTCCTGGGCCCACCCTCAGTGCTCTTCCACCTCCAAAACTCTATTGCACACACCTCCAAGTTTGACCCGTAATGACTGGTCAAACTGCACTTTTGCCTTTACCTGGGAGGGTATAATGGTACACAGATCTTCACCACCATTTGCCAACACTTTTAAGCAGATCCAGATCGTATACAGTGTTATCTGCCAAGTGTATACAGAAATCCCTCTTCCAAAATGGCAGCACGTGCACTTCACGTTAATGGCCTGACATCATCGGCGTACCCTACGCGTTACATAGTTACATAGTTAGTCTGGCTGAAAAAAGACAAAAGTCCATCCAGTTCAACCATAAAAAAAAAAATGTTATAATCCTATACCAACAGTTGATCCAGAGGAAGGCAAAAAAAACCCAGCAAAGCACAATCCAATTTGCTCCTGCTGGGAAAATTCCTTCCTGATCCCCCGAGAAGCAATGGGATATTCCCTGGATCAACTTTACCTATAAATGTTAGTATCCAGTTATATTCTGTGTATCTAGGAAAAAATCCAGGCCTTTTTTAAAGCAATCCACTGAGCTGGCCAGAACCAACTCTTGAGGGAGTCTATTCAACATTGTCACAGCTCTCACTGTGAAGAAAACTTTCCGTGTTCGGAGATTACATTTCTTTTCCTCCAGACGTAAAGAGTGCACCTTGTCCTCTGTGATGACCTCAGGGTGAATAGCTCTACACCGAGTTCACTATATGAACCACTGATGTATTTATACATGTTGACCATATCCCCCCTTAATCTCCTCTTCTCAAAAGAGAATAGATTCATTTCCTTTAATCTTTCCTCATAGCTGATCTCCTCCATGCCTCGTATCAGTTTGGTTGCCCTTCTCTGTACTTTCTCCAGTCCCCCAATGTTCTTTTCATGAATTGCTGCCCAAAACTGAACTGCATATTCCAGATGATGTCTTATTAATGATTTGTACAGGGGTAAAATGATATCTCTCTCTCTGGAGTCTATACCTCATTTAATATAAGAGGATTTTTCTCACTTTAGAAACTGCAGCTTGGCATTGCATGCCATTATTAAGCTTGTGATCTACCAGAACTCTTAGATCCTTCTCCACCATTGATTTCCCCAATTGTACTCCTCCTAGTATGTATGATGATTGCATATTCTTAGCCCCCAAGTCAGTTACGTCACATCACGTGACTTCATCAGGAGTAGCCGATTGGATGTCAAGCCTTCCATTTATATCCATTCATTGATTGTACTGCAATGCATCTGTGCTGGTGCCATTTTGTCATAGACCGTCACATGGTCTTGGGTGCCATTTTCTTGTGGACATGTACATAGCAAATATGCATTGGTCTCCCTCTGCAGGAGGGGATTACTATGGCAACTGCAGTTACATATATACACTCGGACACATCAGGGAACAAACATGGCGAGATCTAATACACACTAGATCTCTTTGTGTATACTCCTAAGGGAATAATATGGACACTAAAAAGGTCACAGCCCATACTAAAGATGTCGACACCAGGGTGAGAAGACAGCTGGTGAAACTAATGGTGGTGAGGACACTGTTGGACAGAGGGACAGGTAAGTGGCTGTATTTTAAAAGTCAACAGCTACAGTTTTTGTAGCTGCAGACTTTTTTTTTTCAGCTGGAACTCCTCTTTAAGTATATAACTATACGTAACTAAGGGGTTGATTCACTGAGATATAAATTAATTTTTTAGTTAATTTAACTCATGCTGTATCTCAAAAGTAATCAATTCACACACAAAAAATGCGTAATTTACCAAATGCATTAAGTATTTATGATTTGAGATATTTAGAACTTAAATGTTGCGTTATTTTTGGCATTGTTTTGTCACAATTTGTTTTTTGCAGGCTAACATTGCACCACAAGGCTCACAGCAATATTGTGAAAGTATGAAAACATCTCCCTCAGATGACATGTTACAATTTATTTACATTCCTGAGCTCATAGAAGAACAAGTGATACATGTTATACTTTTCACTTCCTGGCCAGTGCAGAATTCCTCTAATTGTTATATTGTACATTTCTAAAATACCGCCAGAAAACACCAGGTGATAAATAACGAATGTGAATTGACTTTAATGATATATCTCATGTTTTTTGCTGTATTTATCTCACTATTTTAACATATGAGCGGTATTTACCTCACATTCAATATTTTATCTTGATGAATTGACTCTTTTACTTCTCATGCAATATTTCTGAAAAATTAATCACGTGACCTTCATATTGCATACAGTAACCTTTAGTGAATTGACCCCCCAAGTAACATCCTCCTATTTTTTCATAATTTAAAATGCTGACATATTACTACTGCACAATACATTTTATCTTTTTGTGAATAAATAACACCCATTCAAAAAATAGCATCATCCTTCACTGGAAAACAAATGTATGTTTTATAATTCACAGATAAAGTACTGGTAAATTCTGAAAGTAATAAACATTGGACATGTTTACTATTAAGAACTTGCGGTAAATACCGCTATTAGTGCTGAAATATTTTGGTAATGGATTGCGAACACTCTTTTCTCTGCGACCTTGTCAGGTCAAAGAGCGGCTATAACCACTGAAAGCAGAAAAGAGGTAAGCCATAGTTTATGTTTACAAATGGCCTTATTAATGCACACTTTGGAACTCATGAATAAAATCAATGTCAGTTAAACAATAATTAGATTTGAAAAAGTCAATAAGAACCCAGAGTGAACCATATTTTTTAATACTGGTAATGAATTCAACATTCAGTATGTGAACATATGGGGTGGACATCATAATGGGCATATTTCTGTTTTCAGTTGAGAGTCAGGGACAATGAAATATAAATATGTATTATCTCATGGGCCTAGGTATTTCATTTTGGATAGTTTTGAGTGCGATAATGTGTTGCTTTGTGTTTTGTTCCTCTGAAACCAGTGCACTTCAAGGATTTGGATGTTGCATTGCTATGTCCCCAACTGATTAAGTGTGTTTTAGCAGTATTTTAATAATCTCAAGATTCATGGAATAGCATAATATCAACGTAACTATAAAAAATAATAATAGAATTTGATTTGAATTTTACACTGGTGAAAACACAACCAGTCCATCAAAATTCAAGATTTAATTAGTTTTCACAGCAATAAAAACATAGATAATCCATTTTTTTATTAATTAAAAAACAAAACTGTTTAATTACTTTAAAATCTATAGGTAATAACGTAATTAATTACCTTAGGAAACAGTCTTTGATAATACAAATATTGTAAGTAAAGTGGCCATGTGTAACACTGACAAAACAACAGGCAACACTGGGGAAAACAGTCAATTCCCTACTAAGCAATACCATATACATAAAATAATACAAATAAATATAAAACAATTCAAACACATCTCAGCAGGCAACCACAAAGAATGAATGTGTGCTCCAAATTGAATTCCACCATCCTGAAGATGTTACTATAGTAGATATGTTAACGATCAGTAAAACTTTTTCAATAAAGAACAAGTCTTACTTGAATTTAGAAGACAATGATTCTGCAGAAAACCACTATTACCCCTCAGAAGCCACAGCCAAGAGGATGCTGTCAACATTCTTTCTCTCGAGATCCACGCATCTCTCGTGATCCACTCCTGGAGCACACAGGAAAATCCAACAGCCCCTCGAGGGACCGTTCCTGCTGCAATAAATCAAGCACAAAAGAAAAGAGTATAGACTGCTGTTCAAGTAGTAAATACTGATAATTTATAACATACAGTATATTAAGGAATGAAAGAGTATATCATAAAAAAGGTTCTATCCTGGTTTGATCATTAAAACTGACTTTATCAGAAGACCTGAGTCTACTTTGTCTTAGTTTCGAAGATTTCCTTAATATGTGACTGTAGAACGTCTAGAGAAAGGTGCCATAATCTTGCATTTCTAAAGAGTGAAGAAAGGGGTGCAGAAAGCTGTCAGCTGAATATGTAATTACACACTACCATTAATGATTACTAAATCCTCCTTCTACAGTCTTTACAGAGCAAGGTTATTACCTACAAAACAAGGATTTGAGGGTTTTTTATGCAATGTTAATTTTACTTTTTTGTAGTTCAGAGTTTAGAGTGCAGTGCATGAGTGACTGCTGTGGGTACATGGTCTGAAGCACTGACATATGCAGATAACACAAGACTGTATGCTGTTTCGTGCTGCTACTGTCAGCAATAGGGGTGGGCGGTGCAGAAAGCAAAGACCACTCCCTAGGCACACCATATTCTGAGTATGCTTGCTAATGTTTGGATCCTGTGCATGTGCAGGATTACCAAGTCAAAATGAGGAACTGCAAAAGTAGCTTTAAGATAATGATAGAGAAACAAAGGAAGAGCCAGTATTTCAAGCAATACACATTAAAGCGGAACTTTACACAGCAAAATGATATTTTTTTCAATCATCAGTAGAAATAGTCATCTCATGCAAGATCCAGTGATGAAAAATTCAAGCCCTGACTTTAGTAGTCTTTATTTAGCTGTGTCAATAGATTACATGGAAGATTTTGATCCTGGCATCCTGATGACACATAGCTTAAAGAGGAACTCCATTCTTGTTTAAAAAAAATAAGAGTCCAAAGCTACTGACTTTTAAGAAACAAACACTTACCAGTTCATGGAGTCCATTGCTGTCTGCCCTGCAGTAAATGTTTCACCAGGCTACCAATTTCAGGCATCACCACCTTGGATGTAAAAGCCAAATGTGCCTTCCTAAACTCTAACAGCTGGCTGCCACAGTGCAAGGTAAGGCAGAGCTGTGGGACTGGTCCAGCAGCATCCTGGGATTGGGGGGGGGGGGGGGTGTTAAGCATCCCACATGAATGTCATTCTTGCCTATGCAAAAATGGAGAAAGTGGGTACCTGTCCAAGAAGGTGCCCACTACTCAAAAATAGCACCTTAAATGTGTGTGTGGATGAAGAGGTAGATAAGTAGTACTTTCACTTGAGTGCTCCACCCTAAAGCCCCCTATACACGTTTAGAATATTGGACAAATGATCGTCTTTTTTTCTGCATGCTAATCTCATATCAAAATGAAGAGGTTACTAAAGTTCCGAAAATTCTTTAACGACGGAATAAAAATTATAAAGAATGTAACGTATTTGTATTGTATTTTCAGATGACTGCTGTCTTAACTGTAGTAACAACAGGAGAACAAAAAATGGTGATAAGGAAAGAAGGTACAAAATATGTACTTACATACTTTAGTTAATTCTAATATGAAATGACCTTGGAACTGGAACTATCTAAAGGATGTTATGCCAAATGAATCTAACCATACCTGGATTTTATTTTGTGTCCAATTGTCTGTTTTAATTAACCAAAACTACATTTTTGTAGTTATATTAAGTATTATGGACAACATTCGTAATCACTAAAATCTTTCCAATTAAGCAGACGTATATTATCTATAAAAAAGAACAAGTTTTATGGTGTGCTAAATCCTGATCATTCTATGTGTTTGGTTACCCTACCCAATAGCCTATAAAAGTAAACAATACTTTTATGGTGTACTAAATCATGATTATTCTAAGTGTTTTGGGTATCATCTCCATTAGTATTCCAATACAGAGTCCTTCATTTATTCTCAATTTTCAGACTCTGGATTTTGTGTGGCAAAGCTCCATGAGCACTGATTTTCAAATTATGAGCATATTTGGGATTTACTTTACCTGGTCTGGTATGAAGGTAAAGATCAGATGTGTGTCCTTAAAATATTGCAAAGTTTAATCTGATGGGGAATGGCACTTAAAGCAGAACTCTAAAATTGCAAGTTAAAAATAGTGCATGCATGCAGAACTATGCTTCTTGTGGCTTTTGGAGAAAGTCTCACAGTTTCTGTCCAAGCTGGCAAACAATATAAAATATTTGATTACTTCCCTCAGACACCAGAAGCACTTCACCCCCCCCCCCCCCACTAATGCCAATGAGCAGACTCAAAAAGGATGACATATGGATGCTATGAATTTTAGGTAATGCAAAAAGTAACACCAATTTGCAAGTTGTGATCCTAAAAATGATTCAAAGCATAACAAATTAGCATTAATCCAGGGTCTTGTTCATAGACATTTGGGTTACTGCAAAACATACTGCATAATGTACAGCGTATCTTTCCAACAAATATTTAGGGTTCACTATGATGAGTGTGCCCATAATTACAATAAAAAGTAAAATTGAGAACCTGGTCAGTTATTACTGAGAGAAACTTACGTTAATTTGGACTTGTATTGTTAATAGCGCTATGCATAAAACTAAATCCTTTCTAATTAAAACATTCTAGGTCAGGTTTTTCACTGTGAGCAAAATGTAATACTAAAGACTTTGTGATATATCATGCGTTACTTTCACTGATTTTTGTTTAAACACAGTTTTGCAACCATGCAGTATATGTACTGTATATTGCTGTTAACTGTAATGAAAGTAGGCCATACATATCTGTGAGGTCATATGTAGTCTATGTGTCTAGTCTATGTGCATCATTTGCACATAGAACATCAACTCTTATATGGAAGGGTTTAAATGTTAGAAAATCACATTTAAAATAACCATTAGAAAAAAAACTCCTATTAAAGCCTAGGGACAAAATGTAAAATCCAGCAAGTTATTCTTTTTAAACAACTATAACTCCAAGGCTTTGTAATACATTTAGATAGCTGGTGTCTGAAAAAAACCCAGAATGTTATGTGGCATTAGCTAAAGACCCTCTTGATATGCTGGTAAATGGTCAAGTTTGAACACTACAAGTGTGCTGGAAATGTGAATAGTTCTGAGTACTTAGTGTCTTTATTAAATAAACTACTGACATAAGTACCACAAATTGATGCAGTAGGTATGTCTGTCAGCAGTATGTCAACAAATTATTTACTGGCCTTGCAGCTGATGACAGCTCAAGCAAGACTGTCTCTGCCATAACAATTATCCACTCTTCAGCAATGTTCTATTGATATTGGGCCTTTTATTATTTTAATCCATTTTTAACATTTTGGTTCTATTCAGACCTGTGCATTTGAAAATACTCTATGTGCTGTTTAACCCCTTTGCCTTTTGCTGCCAGAACCTTTTTTAATTTTTTTACACAAATGGTAAAATGACCTGAAGACAATTAAGGAAAAACTCAAGACCTCACATGTTTTCTGAAAGCAGAGGGCTTACAGAACAAAGTTATGGTAATTGTAATTTTGTACATCACACAATGCTTTTATCAAATCTATATTTTCAATAAAAATACACTCAGTTTATTTTTTGTGCACAAAAACACAATATAATTCCCAATTTTTGTAAAATATATAAGATGAGATTGTCTTGAGTGAATAGTTACTCAAACCCAAAAATTGTATGCGCCTGCAAAACTGTTAAAAATCGTCAGTTAACAGTTAATCATAAATGATGGTCCTAGTATAATTTCTCTGATTCAGGTCTGTGCAGAAATTCCTAATATGCGTTGTACAAAAGTAATTTTAGTATACTTGCAGGCCTGAACTGAGCATTTGCATTCATAAATGGAGGACAGAATGTACTTGAGTTGATGTTTCCCTGGCTGTCGTGGCAGGGGTTTGACAGTTCTGAATCTAGAAAGTGCTCAAAGGTGAGTTCATCCAGGATCATAAATGACAAAGGAGATCAGAAAACTAAAGTTCACTGATATCCCCATGCTCACAATTGTGACAAATGCCACAGAAGTCACAGGCAACCAGGAATGGCAGATAAGTTTGGGACACATGATGGGAGGATCTCAGGCAGGGGGACACACCTTCCCATTTATATCGAAGTTATGGAATGGATCACTTCTACTAAATAGGCAATTAAAAATGTAAACAAACTTTTGGTTGCTCTTGTGTAGCCATGTAGCATGTGTTTAAACGCTGATATAGCTGTGAAAGGGTTAAAGCATGTTTCTTTGTACATTTGACATGCATTTTAGGTGCATTTTACATGCTTTTTTATTGCACTGCATTTTTTAAGGAGCATTAATTACTGTTTTGTTTAGTCACTTTAGTTACTCACTTTAAGTTCTTTAATTGGTTGCCTACCAGCCACAGTATATATACAGCGGCAGGGCGGCACCACTGTGCAGAATCACGTTTAAAAGGTCATTTTGCAAAACAGGTAGGGGACAGGCGCGAGGCCCGAGACCGCCCTACCCGCGCCGCCGATCGCGGCCACGGGTGTCAATCACCTGGTCCTGGCCGGTCATTACCCACCAGGTCCCGCCGATTGCTTGCAAACAGTGACACAGAGCACAGCTGCATTGTTTACAATGCAGCTCTGCTCCCTGTCAGTTCCCAGCACACTGGTCCTGAGAGCGGAGTTTAGCTCTCGGGATCAGTGTGTTCCTGTGATGTACACACCCCACGCTCACTAGTAAAACACTCCCCTCCCACAGTTAACCCTTTGATTGCCTAAAAATGTTTACCCCTTCCTCCCTAGTGCTATTAGTACAGCGTCAGTGTTTTCTTTGCACTGATCACTGTATTGGTGTCATTGGGGATGTCAGTGACCCCAAGTCAGTTCCCCCCAGTGTCAGAATGTCCGCCATAGTCCCACAGTCCCGCCATAAGTCGCTGATCACCGCCTAAGTCGCTGATCGCTGCTATTATTCGTATATAAAAAATAGAAAATCCAGTATCTATACCGCCATTTATAAACGCTATAACTTTCACGTAAAGCAATTAATTTACACGTATTGGGATTTGTCGCAGAATACATTTTGCCTGAAATTTATGACAAAATTAGATTTTTTAATTTTTTTACTGGACATGTTTTATAGCAAAAAGTCCAAAATATTGTTTTTTTTCTCAAAATTGTCAGCCTTTTTTTCTATGGCAAAAAATAAAAATTGCACAGGCGATACAAATCCACCGAAAGAAAGCTCAATTTGTGGGAAAAAAAGGACGTAAATTTAATTTGGGTGCAGTGTTGCATGACCGCGCAAATGTCAGTTAAAGTAAAGCAGGGACATAACACAAACCGCTTCTGTAATCACTTCCTGACCGCCCTATAGCAGAAATACTGCTACAGGGTGGCATGGGTGCACAAAATCATATATATATATATATATATATATATATATATATATGTGATTCGCGCTCCCGCGGTGTTCATGTCCCTCCCAGATAGCATCAGATTGCCCGTCAGTACACCAGTCATCACATTTAACCCCTTGATTGCCAGGAACATGCTCATACACAATAAACCTCCATTGCTAGTTGTCTTGACGGATCAATATCTTTGATCAGATCAGCACTATACAAGCGTTCACATTAGTATAGTGTCCCCAAAAACGCAGCGTTAGCGGGGTCAGCCCTGGCACCTGCCAGCACCTGCATTTAGCCCCTATGGTTACCCCCCCCTTTTCCCCCAGCAAGTGCAGTGTCAGTAGATCACTGTCACTTGATACATTGCACACAAAACCGCAGAGTTGGCAGAATCAGGCCTGATCTCTGTTAGCACTTGTCACTAAATTTTGATGACTGCCATATGCAGCAGAGTGCCAGTACTAGTGCCACACTACCTTTTGGTGAACTGGCAAGTACTATTGGCCTAGTACATCCTGGTCACCTGTGTGCACACCTGTGTGCACAAGCGTTGACCCTGTGCCAGTATGTAAACAGCGTTTGCACCATATATGTGAGGTATCGCCATGAACGTCAGATCAAGGGCAGTTATTCTAACACTAGACCTCCTCTATAAATCTAAAATGGTAGCTTTTAAAGGCTTTTAAAGCATTGCCTATGGATATTAAAAATGTATGCAGTTTGTCGCTATTGCACTGGGCATGCGCAGTTTTAAAGCATGTCGTGTTTGGTATCTATTTACTTGGCATACCATTATCTTTTATATTTTACCTAATAATTGGCCAATACATTGTGTTTTTGTGCATTAAAAGTAAAAAAAGTGAATTATTTTAAAAATCGCTGCGCGAGTACTATGTGCCATAAAAAATTGTAGTACCCACCATTTTATTCACTAGGGTGTCTGCTTTAAAAAAATATATAATGTTTGGGGGTTTAAATTAATTTCCTAGCAAAAATACTGATTTTTTTCATGTGAACAAAAAGTGTCAAAAAAGGCTTGATCTTCAGGTGGTTAGAAGAGTGAATGATGTGTGGCATAAACTTCTAATGCTGGGCATAAAACGTCCTCATCCCCCAAAATAACCCCTTTTTGGAAAGTAGACACCCCACACTATTTGCTGAGAGGAATGTTGAATCAATAGAAGAATTTTTTTTTTACCACAAGTTGATAAAAAATGGCGTAAATTGCAGTATCTATACAATAGTTTGTAGACGCTATAACTTTCACACAAAGCAATCAATACATGTAGCAGAGTACATTTTGGCCTAAATTTATAACTAACTTTCAGTTTACTATATAATATTTATAGCTGAAAGTAAAAAATATCGTTTTTCTTCAAAATTTTTGGTCTTTTTTTATTCATAGCGTGAAAAATAAAAAGCGCACAGGTGATCAAATACCACCAAAAGAAAGCTCTATTTGTGTGAAAAAAAGGACTAAAATTTTGTTTGGGTGCAGCATTGCATGACCAATTATCAGTTGAATTAATGCAGCGCCGAGTAGCAAAAAGAGGCCTGGTCAGGAAGGGGGGTAAATCCTCAGGAAGGCAAGTGGTTAATCTGCATAATTAAGAAAAAGTAAGCAAACGGGCTCATTCCAATGTTAAAACAGACCTTGCAGTAAAAAGAAAGGCCTGCTTAAAATATTAGGGCCCTTCACCAATCATAAATAGCTGCATGGAAGTAATAAGAAAAATAAATTGTAAAAAAGTAAGTTAGAACACATAAAGTACTTACCTACTTACCTTACTCCCAACTGCAAAGGACATCGGTAGTCTGCTGGCGAAAGCCCAAGAAATGGTGAATAACCCAAATCTCAGTCTAGCTTAGTGCAAGAGCATCTTCTCTGGGATACTCTGGTAACTCATCTTCAACTAGACACCATGAGTAGAAGTACATGAAGCATGTGAAGGTCGTGAGGTCACTTGCTCTCCTCAGATCTTTCCTCTGGCCACCAAAGCAGCCAATCAGACACAGATCAGTCTGATCGGCTGCTATATTGGCTGGTAACCAGTCAGTAAACACAAAACCAAAAGTGACAAAATATTCATTGCTTCTGGTTTCTTAGACCATAGAGATGATGGGGGACGTTCCAGTCTTCGATCATCTCTATGGTCAACCGACAGAACCACGGGTGCACTCCCAGGTTCGCTGGTGATATGGGAGAGCCCAGGAAGGCGGCACTAGGGGGTCCCCTGCTGCTAGGATCACTTTTACAAAAAAGAGCACTGCAGGACAAAACAAATAAGTAAATACTAGGTTGATGTACAACCACTGCAACTCAAGGACGTACAGGGACATCCTTGGGCAACAAGTGGTTAATTGATTTGCAAACTATGGTATCTCATTTCTTAACGCCCCAAAATGTCAGGATAGTATAAATTTCCCCCAGATTACTCCTTTTTGGAAATTAGTCTGAGGTAATTAGTAAGAGTGTTTTGAAGTTGTAATTTTTGTCACAATTTTTTGGAAAATTCAGAAATTAAATACAATTTGTTTTTGTTTTACGATTTATTTTTACATACTGTCACCAGTGCAGTACAGTGTCATCATATGATGGCATGGCAGTGATCAGGAATACTGACTAGTGACAGCATGTAAAAAAAATATATATATTTTTTTTTCAATTTGTTAAAACATTGTTTTTTTAACTTTTTTAATTATTTTTTTACATCCTGTCACCAAAGTAACTCTGTGTCACCATAGTGACACTGCACTACTCTGGGGGGGGTGATCAGGGATTTTTTTACCCTGTTATTGCTTATACAGTGATTATCACTGTATAAGCAATAGTTTTACCTGTCATAATTGGGTTTCCCATACATGATCAGCTTGCTTGTGGTTGTAATCTGTGATTGGTTACAGCTAATCATATGGTACAGATAGTCAGGTACCATGTGATTCCTGTGGGCCAATCACAGATCACAACAGTAAGCAAGCTGTTCATGAATGGAAAGCCGCTCATGACAGATTTTTTACATTGTTATCACGTCATCGTTATGACCAGTCATAGAGATCACAAGATATCTGGTTATCAGCTACTGGTAACAGTAATCTGCTGTGTCCGGTGGACACAGCAGTCACAGGAGGGGAGCACTGCATGCTCTTAACACAGAACAGGCAGAATCACGTACAGCATTTTTACATTACAGTGCCTGCAGCTGCTGCCCTGTTACAGTAAATGTACATTGGCGGGGTAGCAAATGATTAATGATGGTCCTCACCTGGAACCAAAGGCTCCAGATTTTGTAGCAAGTTCAGAATATATGAAGAAAAGTGCCTGCATTTTTCCCACAGCACCAGCAGCTGTTAGATGTCTGGAGGAACATTTTACTGAGGACCGACATGACCTCTGGTCAGGATCCCAGTTTCTGGCATTTTTTCGCTATAGAAGAGTTTTGTGCGAAGTATAGGTTATTACCCCTTTGCTCAGGAAAGAATGTAGTCTCGAGGTTCCTCTCCTATTTAACCTCCTCAATACTGAACACTTTCATCCCCATCCTACCCAGGCCAATTTTCAGCATTAAGCACAGTCACACTTTGAATGACAATTATTCAGTCATGCAACACTGTACCCAAATTAAATTTTTATCATTTTTTTAGATAAATGGAGCTTTCTTTAATTATCACTGGGGTTTTTAATTTGTTTTGTGATATGAGTGAAAAAATACCAAAAACAAGTTTTCTCAGTTTCTGCTATAACATTGTGATGATAAATATTCTTTCTTCATAAATTTAGACTGAAATGTATTCTACTAAATTTATTTGATTAAAAATAACTCAAGTCAGTGTATAGTATGTAGTCTGTGTGAAAGGTATAGAGTCTATAAACTATGGTATATATTTGAAAATTGATGTACTGACTATCTCATTTCATGAGGCCCAAAATTGCCAGGACAGTACAAATACCACCCGACCCCCCCCCCCCCCCCCCCCCAATGCCCCCTTTTGGAAAGTAGAAAGTCCAGGGTATTTAGTAAGACTATGGTGAGTTTTTTTTGAGGTTGTAATTCTTTTGCCACAAGTTTTTTGAAAATTAAGAAATTAAATAATATTTGTTTTTTTCGCAAAGTTGTCATTACTCATACACAGCATAAGAATACTTGTAATTAAACCCAAAAACACATTCTTCTATGTCTCATGAGTATGGGGTTACCACATGTTTGCAAATTATTTGCAGCATGTTTGGGCTTTCAAGGAGCATAAATTATGCATCTAATTTCCTGACTGCCTATCACATTTTTGGAGGCATTGGTGCACCAGGACAGCAGAAACACCCACAAGATGACCACATTTTGGAAAACAAACACTCAAGGTATTTTCTGAAAGGCATAGTAAGTCATTTTTTGTCATTGTTTTTGGAAAATGCAGGAAAGAAAATAAAAACAATTTTTTTCTTACACAAGTTATCAATTAATAAGATATTTCTAACACACATACTTAGAATTACACACCAAAACACATTCTGCTATTCCTCCTGTGTATGGCAATACCCCATGTGTGAAACTTTTTCACAACTTAGCCACATCGAGGGGCCCAAAATCCAATGGGCACCTTCAGGAGTTCTAGGGAGATAAATTACACATCTAATTACTGTACATGACTACCTATCACACTTTTTTGCCACATTTTGGAACTCAAACACCCCAAGGTATTTTTAGGAGGCATGGTGAGTCTTTTGAGGATATAATTGTTTGACACAAGTTTTTTGAAAATGCAGAAAGAAAATTAAAATGAATTCTTTTACACAAGGTTGTCAATTCAGTAACATATTCCTCATACCCAACATGGGCATACCTAAAATTACACCCCCAAAACACATTCTGCTACTGCTTTGTATGTTGCTCTTTCTCTTATCCATGCTCCATGTGGCACACAAAGACACACAACAGAATGTTTTAGTAATTTTTCACCATTTTAACTGGTTGCTGGTATGATTTATATATTGTCAGCACCTGTTAACTGATACAGGGGAGTTTAAATACAAATTACAGGAGCATCACAAAATTGGAATGCAATTATGTCCTACAATTTTGAGAAGGTACCAATAATTTTGTCCAGCCCATTTTTGGAGTTTTGCGTGGATTTTGTTTTTTGTTTCTCCACTTTCTTGTGTCATACAAATACAAACAAAAGAAATAAACATGAGAATGCCAAAACATTTGTAATTGCAACAATTTTCTGGGCGAAGTGGTGCATTATCTGACAGAAATGCAGGGGTGCCAATATTTTTGGCCATGACTGTATATACTGTGTGTATATGTATGTATATATATATATATATATATATATATTTATATGTACAGTGCTGTGAAAGAGTATTTGTCCCCTTCCTGATTTTTATTTTGCACTTATTATTTTATACTTAAATGATTCAGATCACCAATACATTTTTAATATTACACAAAGATAGCCTAAATAAATATAAAATGCAGTTTTTAAATGATGATTTCATTTAGTAAAGGAAAAAAAGCTGTAAAACCTGCTTGGCCCTATGTGGAAAAGTAATAGCCCCCTAAACCTAAGAACTGGTTGTGCCACCCTTGGCGGCAACAATTACAATCAAGCATTTGCAATAACTGGTGATGAGTCTTTGACATCTCTGTGTAGGAATTTTCGCCCATTCTTCTTTGCAGAATTGTTTTACTTCAGCCACATTGAAGGGTTTTCAAGAATGAATGGCCTGTTTAAGGTCATTCCACAGCATCTCAATCAGATTTAAGTCTGAACTTTGATTGGGCCACTCTAAATCCTTGATTTTGTTTAATTTTGAGCCATTCAGAGGTGGACTTGCTAGTGTGTTTCGGATCATTGTCCTTCTGCATAACCCATGTGTGCTTGAGCTTGGGGTCATGAACTGATGGCCAAACATTCTCCTTCAGGATTTTCTGGAAGATTGTAAAATTCATTGTTCCATCCATTATGGCAAAACATCCAAGTCCTGAAGCTGCAAAGTAGCCCCAGTCCATCACAATACCATCACGATGTTTGACTGTTGACATTATGTTCTTTTTATGAAATGCTGTGTTGGTGTTCCAATAGATGTAACAGGATGCACACTTTCCAAAAAAGGTCAGCTTTTGTCTAATCAGTCCACAGAATATTTGTCCAAAAGTCATGGGGATAATTTGCATGATTATTGGCAATTGTGAGACGGGCCTTTGTGTTCATTTTGGTCAGCAGTGGCTTTCGCCTTGGAACTCTCCCACGGATGCCATTTCTCTTTCTCTCTTTCTTACTGTTGAATCATAAACACGGACCTTAACTGAGGCAAGTGAGGCCTGTAGTTCTTTAGATGTTGTTCTGGGCTCTTTTATGACCTCCTGGTTAAGTCATCGTTGTGCTCTTGGAGTAATTTTGGTAGGCCATCCACTCCTGGGAAGGTTCACCACTGTTCCAAGCTTTCTATTTGTGGATAATGGCTTTAACCATGGTTCGCTGGAGACCCAAAGCCTTAGAAATAGTTTTGTAACCCTTTCCAGACTGATACATGCCAATTACTTTAAGAGTAAAAACAAGGGAATCTGTGCAATATATACCTAAAACCAATAGGATGAGCACCTACCACAGACTCAATGAGAATATCTGTCAACAAAATGTAAATAAAACTGTGCAGTGCTAACTAACTTATTGTAGGTGCTTCTTCGCTTGTCAAAAAGGTGCAACAGTACACCTCCCCCACTACAAAGTGTACGTGTGTGTGCGTGTGAGCCCCTACTAAATATACACACACCTTGTCCAATGCATAGACAAATCAAAATACCATGTTAAAATTCACAAAAAATTCATGATAAATAATTAAACAAACCAAATACAGTATGCTGGTGCTGTGCCTACTAAGTGAAATAGCAATGTGGATACTTTATCATCTTATGTACCAATTAATATACAAATGCTGAGAATAGTATCCCAATGAGTGCTACAATATCCCTCTCCCTCAGTGCATACATACCCAGAATCAATAAACACAAATGAACAATGAAG
This sequence comes from Staurois parvus, assembly GCF_062004578.1. Lineage (NCBI taxonomy): Eukaryota > Metazoa > Chordata > Amphibia > Anura > Ranidae > Staurois > Staurois parvus. Next base: position 6,893,894 of record NW_028318430.1, on the reverse strand, counting down.
TGAGTCCTTAAAGTAGCTGGAAAAAAACAAAACTCCAATGGGCTACAATTCCCTTTTCCTTGTTAAAAAAATTCTGATGCTGTATCTGGTGAACAAAGTGCTGCAGTGAACATGCACAATTCAATTAACTTGTGATTAAATAAGTGATTCCATGTGCGCTCCTGCTTTAGCAACCGCAATCACCACAATTAGTTGACCGCTTGAAAAAGCAGTTCAAAATTGCTTTATTTAATTCTTGGTACACAGTATTGTGCTGGTGGGCTATCCTCCCAATCAGTGGTCTCCTCACTTCACTGGTAAATGCTCCTCTCCTCCTCCACACAGACCATGTCATGTAATGTCATAAAGGGGAAGCTTCAATAGTGTAAAACTTACAGAAGACAGAAAGATTGGCGCTTTAAGAGGCAGTAATGTCCCTGGAACGTTTCCTGCATTCCACTGCTGGTGTACGAGAAACAGGAAGTGATGCAATTAAATCCACCCAATGCACTTCATCATTGTGATATTATCAGGCCGCTCCTGATGACGGTACAATGATGGGTTTGATGGAGCTCAGAACAGCGCTTGTCCCACCTGGCCATTAATGTACAGTGGCTGGGTGGGAAGCGATTAAGCAGGAATGGGGGCTTGAAATTGTCCCATGGCTGGATCAAGAGTTTGAACGTGGTGAAGACTGTGTGGGAGGAGGGTCCGGAGTGACGCTGAAAAGGTGATTCTGAGTTTAGTGGGTATCCCTCCTGGAGAACAAAGACAGATAGTGATGCAATTGCTGAGACACCATAGGTCCAAAGCAGGGTTAAACATCTGTGGAAAGGCTTGGAAGGGTTTTGCATTGCAAAAGAAGTCTCCATGTCTGTAGATGCCAGTTGTCAGGAGTTGCTAGAAGCATCTATTAGTCACCCCTGGTGGGAACTCCAGATTTCCCAGCACCTGAGTAAGACAGGAAAAGTCAGAGATGAGGCTAGTTGGTCCACAGGTCATCAAAAGAAGTGAAGAAGATGGCCACTGAGATCCTGGACAAGTTCTAGGTGAATCAAGGGAGGCAACACAATGGGAGATCTGAACCAGCTTGTTCCAACAATTGCTTGAAGTCATGGTCACTGCACCAGGATGCCACTCTGGATTGATGCGTCGCCAAGTAGTACTTCATAGGGCAGGGTACACTATACTGTTACATAGTTTGGGCATGGTAAGATTTGTGTAAGATAAATGGGGATGAGGGCATGGCCAAATAAATCAGAGGAGTTCCACATGTACCACGTTTGGAAATTGTTGTGGGATTGTAATTGGGAGAGTCTAAAACAGACATAACTCCCTGTGTATAACAGCCATTTTCAGTCATTTCTGATTTTTAACCTTTTGCTTACATTGACTTCAGTGGGGTTTGAATTAAACAGCCAAACTTTATTCATGTTTTGCAAACTTACCTTGAACTGAATCCCGGTACATTCAGACAATCCTTATTCCTGGATCACAATGTACTGTATTCTTAATGGTTTATAGTTTCCAACACCTCTGAGTTTTACAAAAGCCTATGGTTTTTAGCACATAGCATCCCTTCATAACTATTCACATTCAGGTAGACAGATTAAGAGAACTTTTGAAACATAATTGATCTCAAAGGCAAAGTAAAGTGGAAATTAGGTGTTATGCTGGAGTAATAAGAATTTACCTATGAATGACACTGAATTACCACTTGTGTATCTTCTCTATTGCAAGCTCTCAGCTCTTACTGGTGTAAAGTGAGAATGGTGCTGTGTATAGAAGGAATGGAAGACAGTTGATCAAAGCAAACATATCATTCTTTCCTAACAGTATAGATGAGGACTACTGCTTATATGAAAACAGTCCAGTGAAAATACAAGACCCATAACTAGGCCTGCAGGTAGAAAACAGAAACTGATGCTCAAACACAATTGTAATGGTGTCAGAAAACAGTAATGTGACGTATTCTAGTCACTGAAACATCTTGATATATAAATATGCACAATAACATGTCAGCTAATAATGTAATAACTTTCACTATACAGTTGTCTAATTTGATGTATGTTCTTTTGAAAGTAGTGAAGGAAACATAATGTGGTGAACACCTGGAAGCATCTTAAAAGGGTGTATGCAAATCTTTTTTTGTAGTTGTTGCTTATTGGTGTGGCCGGGACCATGCCAGGGTAGATGTTTAATATACATTTTGGATGTACCAATCATATCTTCTGTGATATGTCTTCTGATGACAAGTAAATAAATAAAACAAAGGACACATGGACCCTCTCCCAAACCACATAGTGCATACCAAGAAAAAGTTCAATCTGTATGATAGACTTTCCGATGCGTGAAAAAATTTTTGAACATTAAAAATTCATTTAAAATTTTAAAATATGGCATATCATGATTGGACCACTAAAACTGACATTAAATATATAATAATAACTTTCTGTTCACTGATAGACACAGTTTTAATTGAAGATCAATTTATACCAGTGGATTATGTTACCCATTTCCAGGAGTAGGATGCTAGGTGCAGAAAAACTGAACAGGTAGCTTGAAGGAGAGACTCCTTAGAGGTCTTAACCCTCCTACTGTCAAACCATATCAGTTTTCCACCATGCACCAAGGAGTAAGACTATAGAAATACAAATTAAAGAAAAAGCTTTTATTTCTGAGACTGTTTTCCTATCAAGAGGCTGGCTGGTAGACAGGCTGGAATTTCCTACTCATAGCCTCACCAGTTCAGTCAACATCCATTTGGATCAAGTCTCACTGTGCAAGTCCCATTCTCCCTAAAACAGTGGTACGTCTTAGTGCTTCTGCACTGTCATACTGTATGACAGGTGGTGTTGTTTCTCATGTCACAGTGTTTTCTTTTCTCAGTCCAAAAAAAGAATAGGCATGGCACTCACAGCAAATCACGCTTTTTTTATTGCATCAACAATTGGCAAAGGCAAGAAACAATTTATAACCATCTACCAAAGACTGTTTCACACAAAGTGAACACTTTCTTAAGGCACTTTGCACAAGAAACAGACATTAGCCAGATGGTTTTCTATTGTTTTTAGCCTTTGGCAATTTTTTATACAATAAAGAATAGTGATTTGCCATGAGTGCCCTGGATTTTCCCTTTTTGGATTGAGTAAATCAACTATTTATTTGCAAGGAGCACTGAGACCTGCTGCTGTGGGGCTGTGATTTCACCAAGGAATATAGTGTGGATCTCTAAGGCAAATACACTAACAGTGAGTGCCACACATGTATTTGAGTTACAGTATTTCCTTTATAGGCTGCAGGGCCCGGGATTCTTTAATCCTTGAGGCCTTCTGCATAGCTGTAATTGCTGTCCACCTTTTCTTCTCCCTGTTTTATTGGCTCCACCTGTCTCCTTTTTAAGTCTATCTATTTATTTAAATTATGGTGCTTGCATGCAAGTGAAATTCCCCACTTACTGGTCTACACAGCCTTCTCTATGCTTTGCTTTTGCTTTTTTACTTCTCACTGAGCAGCTATGGCCTGTTCCCTCTCCTAACCCACTACAGCTGACATTTTTTGCATGCAGTCCTGGTAGAGCTGTTCATCCTGGTTCTTTTTTAACTGTGCAGGCATTTTCTGTTTGGACTGCGTTTTCTTCTTCTGGTACAGTTTCCTCATTCTGTTGAAGTCTAGGTGAGGGACTCTGTCTTGTCAAGGAGGCATGTGGCACTTTCGTGGGGTTTTGCAGTGACATCACTGACAGTAAAAAGGGGTCTGGAAGTTTGGGGTTACCCAATCCTTTTCTCACAGAACCATGCCTGATAACTTGCCTTGGACATCTGCCTTCCTCCCTCACTTATAGTGAACTTCCTAACTTCTGTCATGGATGCATTGTTTCTATATAATTGATATCCGATGAGCAGCAGAAGTACCAAAACAGCAGACAATGGATGAAGTCAAGGCACAAGCCAAGGTCAGCAACAGGAGATCTGAATACAGCAGATTCTGGAAGCAAGCCAGGTCAGGATAGCAGAACGCCTGTTTAGTAATGAGTTGCAAGCGTTCACAAGTAAAGTGCTGTGTTTTAAATAGATCTCTGGGTGGCAAAAGTCAGTACTGAGTGTGTTTGTTTATTCACACTAATGTGAATGTGTGCACAGCCATGCACTCAACCTTCCTGACAGGGAGATTCCAATTGTGGGTTATCTCAACAACTTTCTCTTATGAGCAGGCTCTTACCAGATTCTACAAGACCACATCCATGTTCCCTGCAAGTCTTTCTTGGATCCTGAATATCAGGAATTCTTATCTGACCCCAACTCATCATCTAGAGCAGCGGTCCAAAAACTGCGACCTGGGGGCTGAATATGGCTCTTTGCATACCTTAATCTGGCCTTTAGGGTAATCTTCCTCACACTGATATGAGGCACTCTTCTTCAAACCGACTCCAACAATGGGACAATAATTTCTTCACTAATACCAACAGCACTATTCCTCCCACTGACACCAATGATGAAGCACTATACCTCCCACTGACACCAACAATGGAACACTGCTCCTCCCACTGACACCAACTATGAGGCACTGTGCCTCCCTCTGATACCAACAATGGGACACTATGCCTCCCTCTGATGCCAATGATGGGGTACTAATATTTCCCCTAATAACAAAGAGGTGACATTGTCTACTGTTTACCTCCCACTGACACCAACGATCAGGCACTATACCTCCCTCTGATACCAATCATGGGGCACTATTTCTCTCACTGACACCAATGATGGGGTACTAATATTTCCCCTAATACAAAAGATGGGACATTGTCTACTTCCACTGATGCCAGGACATTTTTTTACTCCATTTGGCCATGTTCTGCCCCCCCCTAAAGTCTGAAGCACAGTAAACGGGCCCTTTGGAAAGTTTGGAGACCCCTGATCAAGAGTATCTGGGCTTAATCTTGGACATCAATCTGAGGAGGTTTTTTCTTCCATTGGAGAAGCAAGTTGAACAGATCTCCTATGTCCCTAGACAAGGAAACTTGTCTCAGATCCAGCTCCTGATTTCTTCCCTTTATTGAGTGATTGTTACAAGAAGTGAAAACTTTCTGGGGTGGGGTGGAGATTTTGGAACTGTCTGTTCAAGGTCGATGGTCCAAAAAAGCCTTTTCATCAATGTTCTAGAACTCCTCAGTCATCAGGTTGTCTCTCCTCCATTGGGCAGATCTACTGCAGGGTCATCCCTTGAGGACAGAGTTGGACAATGTCAGTGCCATATGTATCAACAGGAGATCATGAAGAATTTAGCAGGGGTGCAGGAGGTTCAGCACATTCTCTTTTGGGCAGAAAGAGAAAATGAACCATGTACCGTGCCATAAAAAATTAATTCTATACAAAGAGGAGGGGAAGAAGGTCACCGATCATCTCTACACATTTCGCAGTCCAAGACACTTCATCAGAAGCGATACATATCAGAATCTATAAAACACAAAAACTGTAAATGTATACAATACCAGAGTATACCAATGTAGATACAAATATACATCAAATTTTTCTTTACCACTTCATATTTTCTTACCCAAGATGCATTTGGTTATTCAGGCGTAACCATCAGTCCAAGAACCCTCAGAGAGGGAGAGACACTCCCAGAATCATGCGGCATCCCCAAAGAGAGACCACTAGAGCAAACTAGGACAAACTAGGCCATCACCTCACCAACCTCCAACATTTGCGGAGCCCCCTACATAGTTGTATAAATATATAGTAATCAGCAAAATACTGTGATATGTACATCAATAAATATAATATCACCACAAGTACTATGTAATACCACATAAACCCAGCCTCTGGAATCAATAATACTAACAATGTATAAATCAAATACACTAGTAATGTCCCCTTAAAACCATCCAAATTCCAATTGTTGTCTATAACAAATTACAAGCAATATAATATCTATCTATAAATCACAATAGGAACTCCTATGGTTGTAAACTCAATAACGCCAAGAGTCCAGCAGTACATTAATAGCTTAAATCCTTATCTAATATATAAAAGGTATGATAACTATAAAACCCCAGAGACAAGTACTAAGATATACATACAAGATAGAACAAAGTACACATACCAGATAAAACAGACTGTTAGACCCTTAGCATATCAAAAAGATATTCAAACACCACAACCATTAGGAACATGCAACATGGCCAGGAGGAAAAGGAAATGAAGCCCAAGAGGGGCCCATATATACTCCCACAGGAATCCACTCACCGGCATCACCAATGATGTCACTTCCTTTGTGGGCACTAAGACACATATGCTGGAACACACCTCCCAAATGCCGGTAAACCAAGCAGAGGGAAGGATCAATGAACCAGCACAGGTGTCTGAGGGAAGGGAAGGATGGGACTCCCACCACCCACCTCCCTCTAGGTGGGGAAAAGAACAAAACCCCACCCCCTTGGAATGGCTCCCTAAGCAGGAGACAGCATGCAGCAGCAAGACACCCCCTTCCACACACACACACTGGTAGAATAGGACCTAGGCATTGTCACAGGACACCACATGCACCTGAGATATAAATAAAATAAGAAGAAAAAAAATCACATATGATATATATATATATATATATATCTCACATAATAGTTGGATTAGCTACTTTCCAAATGCTATAATCCTCATAACTTACACTTCTACAACGTCTCATCCTATATGGCCTATATGTATAACAGCTTGAAACTGCTGCTCTCACTTGAGCCAGGGGGTCCATCCAATACAAGCAACAGATGCCTCTGGTCTGAATATCATATTAATAATTTCTGAATCCAGGCTTGGATGTCTGCCCTCTTTCCTCACTTGTATTGGACTTCCTAACTTCTGTTATGGATGACTTTGTCTCTATATTTTTGATATCAGATGAGCAGCAGAAGTACCAAAACAGCAGGCAGAGGATGCAGTCAGGACACAAGCCAAGGTCAGCAACTGGAGATCTGAATACAGCAGTTTCTGGAGGCAAGCCGAGTCAGATATAAAATAGCAGGACGCAGATCTAGTAATGAGTCACAGGAGCTGACAAGTACTCAGCAATTCTCCTTAGTTGTGTTGTGCTTTAAATAGATCTCTGGATGGCAAAAGTCAGTACTGAGTGTGTGTGTTTATTCCCACGAATGTGTGCACAGCCATGCACTCAGTCTTTCTGACAGGTGGATTCCAATCGTGGGTTATCTCAACAACTTTCTCTTATGAGCAGACTCCAGATTCTGCAAGACCACATTTAAGTGACATCGTGTTCCTTACAATACTTTGTTGGATCCTGAATATCAGGAAGTCCTATCTGTCCCCCAACCCATCATCTAGGCTTAATCTTGGACATTAATCTAAGGAGGTTTTTCTTCAGCTGGAGAAACTTCACAAATTTCAAGAATCTGTTAGAAGTCCTCATCAGGACATTTGGTCTTCATTCCTGTATTAAGGTGCTGGGCATTTGGTCTTCTTCACTTAGTTCCACTCAGACCATTCAGTGGGAAATCCTGTGCAAGTTGAACAGATCTCCCCTGTCCCTAGTCTCAGTTCTAGCTCCTGCTGATGTTTCCTTCCTTTCATGAGGGCAAGCCCTTTCTTCCCCTTTAATGGGTAATTATTACAACAGGTGCAAGCCTTTTGAGGTGAGGTGGAGTTTTTTTAACTCCCTTTGAAGACAGAGTTGGACAATGCCAGTGGCATAGGTATCAAGGAGAAAACATGGTGAATTCAGCAGGGGTGCAGGAGGTTCATCACATTCTCTTTTGGGCAGAAAGGTACGTTCCCACTCTATGTGTGCTCTACATTTTGGGTGTAGACAATTGGCAAGCAGATTATTTCTGCATTGGGGGGAAAGATCCCTTAATTTGGAGGTGTTCAGACAGATTTGCCCCAGGAGGGGAACCCTGGATGTGGGTCTTCTATTCTCTCACCTGAATACCTAACTGAAAAAGTTAATCTTGAGGTCAAGGGACACTCAGGCTGTAGCTGCGGCTGCCTTAGGAGCACTATGGGATGGATTCAATAAGATTTTTGCATGTCCTTCCTTCTACCTAGACCCAGACTTCTTCGTAGGATCGAGTTCAAAAAAAATATTTTGGCTCCCAATTAGCCTTAAAGGACTTGATGTGCAGTTCTGGTTCATCTGTTAGCAGGCAAACCTTTCTGTCATCCAGATCACCCAGATCCCCTGTCTCAAGACCCACTCTTGAACTTCTCAGTTTGTTTGTTTTTAACGACATGGCTGTGAAGCCTAGATGTTATGGTTTAGAAGTCTGTCTGTTATTCCTACAATATTTTAAGTATGTAAGTGCACTTCTATCTATCTATCTATCTATCTATCTATCTATCTATCTATCTGTCTGTCTATCATTGCTTTTGGAAATTGTTCCAATGGTGTGAAGCTTTAGGCATTCCTCCTTAAGCTTTTTCAGTAGGCAGGAACCTTTCTTTTTTGAAACAAGGTGTAGCTCAAGATTTAGCTCTCAGTACCATCAAATGTCAGGTTTCAGCCGTGGATGTTTTGTATTAACACTATTTGGCTAATCATTCTTTAATCCATACCTTTACTCAATTGATACCTACAGTTGCAAGAAAAAGTATGTGAACCCCTTGGGATTACGTGTAGTTTTGCATGAATTAGGCATAAAATGTGCTCTGAACGTCATCTAAGTCACAACAATAGAAGAACACAGTCTGCTGAACATAATACTACACAAACATTAGATGTTGCCATGGTTTAATTGCACATAGCATGTAAACATTCACAGTGCAGGGAGGAAAAAGTATGTGAGGCCCTAGCTTAAAGACTTCTCCCAGAGCTAATTGGAGCCAGGAGTGAGCCAACCTTGACTCCAATCAGTGTGATGATATTGGATGTGTTGCTGACAGCTGTCCTGCCCTTAAAAAACACACACCTGTTTTGGGTTTACTGGTTTCAAGAAGCACTGTCTGATGTGAACCATGCCTCGCAGAAAAGAGCTCTCAGAAGACCTACGGTCAAGAATTGTTGACTTGCATGAAGCTGGAAAGCGTTACAAAAGTATCTCCAAAAGCCTTGATGTTCATGTGTCCACGGTAAGACAGACTGTCTACAAATGGAGAAAGTTTAGCACTGTTGCTACTCTCCCTAGGTGTGGTCGTCCTGTAAAAATGACTGCAAGAGCACAGCGCAGAATGCTGCATGAGGTAAAGAAGAATCCCAGAGTGTCAGCTAAAGACCTACAGAAATCTCTGGCACATGCTAACATTTTTGTTGACACATCTACAATAAGGAAAACATTAAACAAGAATGGAGTACATGGGAGGACACCACAGAGGAAGCCATTGCTGTCCAAAAAGAATATTGCAGCCCGTTTGAAGTTTGCAAAAGAGCACCTGGATGTTCCACAGCACTACTGGCAAAATATACTGTGGACAGATGAAACCAAGATTGAGTTGTTTGGGAAGAACACACAACAATATGTGTGGAGAAAAAAAGGCACAGCACACCAACATCAAAACCTCATCCCCACTGTAAAACATGGCGGAGGGAGCATCATGGTTTGGGGCCGTTTTGCTGCCTCAGGGCCTGGACGGATTGTTGTCATTGATGGGAAAATGAATTCCAGAGTCTATCAAGACATTTTGCAGGAAAATGTACGACCATCTGTCCGCCAACTGAAGCTCCGCAGAGGATGGGTGATGCAACAGGACAATGACCCAAAGCATACAAGTAATTCAACAAAACAATGGCTGCAACAGCACAGAATACGCCTTCTGGAGTGGCCCAGTCAGAGTCCTGACCTCAACCTGATTGAAATGCTGTGGCATGACCTTAAGAGATCGATTCACACCCGACATCCCAAGAATATTGCTACACTGAAACAGTTTTGTGAAGAGGAGTGGTCCAAAATGACTCCAGATCGTTGTGCAGGTCTGATCTGCAACTACAGGAAACGTTTGGTTGAGGTTATTGCTGCCAAAGGAGGGTCAACCAGTTATTAAGTCCAAAGGTTCACATACTTTTTCCTCCCTGCGCTGTGAATGTTTACATGTTATGTGCAATTAAACCATGGCAACATCTAATGTTTGTGTAGTATTATGTTCAGCAGACTGTGTTCTTCTATTGTTGTGACTTAGACGATGTTCAGAGCACATTTTATGCCCAATTCATGCAAAACTCCACGTAATCCCAAGGGGTTCACATACTTTTTATTGCAACTGTATGTTGTTCCTCCACTGCTCCCTTCATGGGACCTTAATTTGGTTCTTTTAGTCTTACAAAGACCACCTTTTTAGAATATTCAAGAGGTTCCCTTGCAGATATTGTCTCCAAAGCTTGCCTTTTTTGGACTATCATTTGACTAAATGTGAGTCTAAAGTGGTTTTGAGACCTCACACTTCCTTTCTATCGCAGGTAATTTCTGCTTTTCATCCTAACAAATATATTGTGCTCCTGTCTCTCTGTCTGGCTCCCTCTCAACCTACAGAAATCCACTTCCAACCTTAGATGTTGTCAAGGCTATTAGTGTTTGCCTTCAGGCTACCTCATCCTTCTGTCAGGCTGATTCCTTGTTTGTTGTGATCTATGATCTCCAAAAGGGACTGGCCAATTCTTATGTTACTACCTCCAGGTGGATTTGTCAAACTGTATCTCAGGCTTATGCCATTATGCATAAGAATCACCTTTATCTCTTACTGCTCATTCTACTCAGTTGGTCAGCACTGCTTGGGTTGTCTGTCACCAGGCTTCAGTTTACATTCCCTAAGTTTTATAAGCTTTACAGGAAATATTACGACAGGTAAGATAGTTCAAAGACACACACAAGCACGAGCACACACACAACCATAAAACAATATGTGTGAACATATATATATATATATATATATATATATATATATATATATATATATGAAAAATAAGAAATCAAGCGAGCGCTTACGATAACAGCTATGCACTGAAAAGGAACCACAAACCTTAACAAATCAGATAATATAAAAACGAGTGCAGCGCTCTACAACATATAAAACAGAAAATATACAATAAACTGTATTGATATCTCATTCTGACTCAAGAAAGCGACACAATATCTGAACAGGAGAATGCTCCAAGTGATATGATGTATCTCAAGTGACAGTGACAGTCCACCTTGATGTTGATGGATATATATCTATATCGTGATGTGCATCAGAATAATCCGGTGATGTGCGACAAATGGAAAGATTGCCCACTCACCAGACGCGCAATCTTAATGCGCATGGGTCAAATATGCCAGAAGTGGAGGTTCCCTTTAAGATACAGCCTGGGACTGGATCCTCTCTTCTACAGATGTGGGTGCTAGAGATGTCCCTCAGCCTTGCCCTCAACTGGATATGCTATGGTAGGATCTGGTCAGACAGGCTCCCCCTTCTCTGGACCTGGTAGATTACCTGGAATCCTGGATGGATTTAATTGCTCGGTACAGAGCAACAAAAATGGATGTCCATAGTGTAGTAATTAACCATATTTATTGAGCAAAATGATGAAGGTAAAAGTATTCAACATACATCAATTAAATGAATGCAAGTAAAGCAGTAACCAAGCTGCTAGATACACTGACCAGCTGGAGTGGAAAGATGGCCGCCGGACCTCCGTGATCCGGTGGCGTGATGTCACCGCGTGCAGGGGCTCCTCCTTGATGCGTTTCATGGCATCACCCCTTATGAGGACCTATTTGCATACAAAACGAGAAGGGGGAGCCTGTCTGACCAGATCCTACCAGAGCATATCCAGTTGAGGGCAAGGCTGAGGGAAATCTCTAGCACCCACATCTGTAGAAGAGAGGATCCAGTCCCAGGCTGTACCTTAAAGGGAACCTCCGCTTCTGGCATATTTGACCCATGCGCATTAAGATTGCGCTTCCGGTGAGTGGGCAATCTTTCCATTTGTCGCACATCACCGGATTATTCTGATGCACATCACGATATAGATATATATCCATCAACATCAAGGTGGACTGTCACTTGAGATACATAATATCACTTGGAGCATTCTCCTATTCAGATATTGTGTCGCTTTCTTGAGTCAGAACAAGATATCAATACAGTTTATTGTATATTTTCTGTTTTATATATTGTAGAGCGCTGCACTCGTTTTTATATATATATATATATATATGTATATGTAGTATATAGAACATCACAGAAGTGTGGGGGGTGCACATCTGTAATTACTCTCAGTGTAAGGCCAAAGGTCATATATAGAAAAAAGAAGAAAGGATTGCTACACTTAAAATTTTAATATGAAAAAAAATTATATATATACAAAAACTACAAAGTATGAAATTCAACAAACAGTTTCGGGCTATTTTGGTAGCACCCTTCTTTAGTTTAGAATACAGGGATTTTGTATATATATAATTTTTTTCATATTAAAATTTTAAGTGCAGCAATCCTTTCTCATATATATATATATATATATATATATATATATATACATATTAGGGTTGCACTGATACCAATACCAGTATTGGTGCCAATACTGAGCATTTGCACGAGTATCGGTACTCATGCAAATGTTTTAGGTTTGGTTCTTTCAGTTGTCAGCGGAATTCCCCCCCTGACAGATGAAATTTGAAAAAAATGTATGCCGGCAACTAGTTGTTAAGGAGGATGCTGTCCCATCCTTAAAGCAGAGTTCCAGATGAAAAAAAAAGTCAGCAGTTACAAAAACTATAGCTACTGACTTTTAAAATACAGCCACTTACCTGTCCCTCGGTCCAGCGGTGTCCTCACCACCGCTAGTTTCACCGGCCATCTTCTCTCCCTGGCACTGGTATGCTTAGTATGGGCACCTGGCTGTGACAGCTTGTGGCTTCAATCCTTAATGGGGAGCGGGGGACAAAGCATTAAAGCGAAACTTCCCCTTTTGGATGGAACTCTGCTTTAACAACCGTTGACATTTCAGCTGTCAGCGGGATTCCCCTGTTGTCAGCTGAAATGTAAAAAAAAGTATGCCAGCAATATAGTGGCATTTCTACAGGGGGGGCAAGGAGGGGCAATCTGCCTGTAAAAACTATTGGTTGCTAGGCCCACCTAGCACCCTAGCAACCAATCAGGTGCTTGTAGAGGTGGCTCAGGCGCTGCCCTGTGAGACTTCGCAGACACCGATCAGATTACACATGTTGGGAGGAGGTTCACAGAATATAGAGAAGAGGTGATGCGGGAGATCCAACGGGGAGTTTTAAAGAGGCGTATAATCCATTTACAGAGGGTAAGGTGCATTACCTGGAGGGATAGGTGAGGAGCACTAGTGGTGGTGTGAATATCTGAGGTGGATGGTGCACTTGATACACTGAGAAGATTCTGAGGTGGGTTGGTGGAGACGTTACATATATATACTAAATGCATGGAATTTTTCCTGGAGGGTAAGAGCAAATATTGAGAACGGTGATCGGTGATGATTGCACAGTAATTTTGGAGCACACTATATCATTTGAAAAAGAGAGCACATTATGTATGTTATTTATTTAATTTGTTAGAACATACTACACTATATTTGTTTTCTAATTTTTGTGATAGAAAAGAAGAGAAGAGGAGGAAAGGAGGATTTATTTATATACAATGCTTTATTATCAGAAGAATCTGGTGAGAGCATAAGGAGATCTCTTATTTCACATGGATTTTTGGATGACTATTGCACTGGTTTAATACAGACTAGTGTGCAGACGTCACCAACTGTATGCAGAGTCAATAGCTAAAGACCTCCAAACTTCGTGTGGCCTGCATCCAAGCCTTGCATCACCAATTGAAATGCAAAGCGTCGGATGCAGTGGTGTAAAGCATGCTACCACTGAACTCAATGGAGACATGTTCTCTGGAGTGACAAATCAAGCTTCTTTGTCTGGCAATCTGATGGACGTGTCTGGATATGGCAGTTGCCAGGAAAACGGTACTTGTCTGACTGCATTGTGCCAAGTGTAAAGTTTGGTGGAGGGGGAATTATGGTGTGGGGTTATTTTTCAGGGATTGGGCTTGCCCCTTAGTTCCAGTGAAGGGAACTCTTAAGGCATCAGCATACCAAGACATTTTGGAAAATTTCATGCTCCCAACTTTGTGGGAGCATTTTGGGGATGGACCCTTCCTGTTCCAACATGACTGCACGCCAGTACACAAAGCAAGGTTCATAAAGACATGGATGAGCGAATTTGGGGTAGAGGAGCTTGACTGTCCTCCACAGAGTCCTGCTATGCATGGCCTACCACTTTGTGGCTGAGTTGCTGTTGTTCCCAGTTGCTCCCATTTTGTTATAATACAACTAACAGTTGACCGTGGAATATTTAGTAGCAAGGAAATTTCAAGGATGGAGGATTTATTGCACAGGTGGCAACCTATCATGGTACCATGCTTGAATTCACTGAGGTCCTGAGAATGACCTATTCTTTCACAAATCTTTGTAGAAGCAGTCTGCATGCCTAGGTGCTTGATTTCATACACCTGTGGCCATGGAGGTGATTGGAACACCTGAATCCAATTATGTGGTGGGGTGTCCCAATAATTTTAACAATATAGTGTATTATAGCAATGGAAATAGAAAATAGGGCACAATGTTAACCACCTTAGTAGCCTTGTTCCTGGCCTTGGGTTTTCCTGTTAACTGGAATTCCTGGCAGTGCTGTCTTCAAGAGAATAACTACACTTGGGGCAGACAAGGAATCGCTAGGGCATAGGCTGTGCCAGTTGCTAGGGTAAAACCCCAGAAACATTCTGAAGCCAGACAACCTTTAGCAGCCACAACAATCACTAACTCCCTGATAATCAGGCCAAACACAGCCTAAACAGATGACCTCATGCTTTTTTTCTCTGGAGGTTCAAGATCTATGCCTCTCTCAGTGTTCCACCATGCCCACTCTGAGCACTCATGAGCCATCTTTAACTGAAAAGTCTAGAAGCTGCTTGATTAGTTTCTCTCACTCTGCTTTCAGGATACAAAATGGTCCTAAGGAGTCTGAAAATCAATGTCTGAACATTTTATCAATCTGGGGCATACACAAACCAGCAGATTCCTCTACTACTGCATGTACATATGCAACGTATTTCACTTATTACCCAGATATAGACAAACAATAGGGAAATTTATCATTACACAGACCGTGTTTTGTCTCTCCACTAGAGAGAAACCAAAGGTTACTATAGCCAAAAAACTGTAAAATTATAACATTGCATGTGCCATTACCTTTCTATTTTTGCTGCATATTTGAAGCACAACCCCTATTGTTTGTAAAGCTTCCAGGATGCTGCGGTACAGGAGTTGGCTCGTGAAAGAGCACTGACTTTGGCAAGGATCATTAGAAGGCTCCTGGTGTAAAATTTCTGTGTATGCATAGTGATGATATTGTAGCAAACATCATAATATCTTCACAAGACCATGGCCTAGCTTCGCATACTTTTAGGTATATATGGAGTTCACAAGTAAATTGTATTGCAGCATTCTCAATTATGAACCTTCATTAAAAATAGCTTTTGATGTCTGCTTTAACAGCAATGAAATGAGAAATGTTTTTTATCGATTATATATGTGTCAGTCTATTAATGTTCTATATTTTTTCTATTCAAATGGGCAAACACATTAAAAAGTGTTTTTGAGTAGAAATCAGGAAAGAGTCAAAACAAGTCATATTTTGAAATAAGTGCTTAAAAATCTAAAATATTTCTTGACTATCAGGCCTAATTAATGTCTCCACGCTGACCTCTGCATCCAGCCCATATCAAACATGTTACAGCAGAAAAAATTCAACATGAGCGCTATACCAGGCAAGACTGGTTACTAATGAATACTAATGAACAGTAATTACTGGAGTTCAGCCATTGAAAACCCACTGCAGAGACATATGCTAATAGGCTTTACACAGCAAGACTCAGACTTCACGTAGCCTACACTTGGAAGCACTGAACTCGGTTTTCTGAAATGCTACATTATGCACAGCACAGGCAGATGATTAACAGAGATTTTTCCAAAAACCACCAACTGGTGCCTTGTTTCCTAAATGTTTATTAAAAGTAATTAATAGCACTCTTATTATTAACAAACTAATAATGATACATTCCATTACATACTGATAGGAAAGCCCAAGGCAGTAAAATGCTAGAGGCTCCCTCCTAGTATAAGGGCTTTTGGACATCTGGTAGGGCAGCTGCTGCACATTTGCATGGTACCTAGAGAACTGAACACCCAAAAAGTAAGCTTTTAAAAATAATTAGTAAAGCTGCTGCATAATAAAATACATCAGTCTTTTATATCTAATTGTACATTACAATACAGATCCAAATTTCTATTAACTGCACAATGAAAGATGATTCTTTTTTATTGATTTCTTCTGAAACTGATCTATAATGATGGATGCAAAACTGGGCAAACTTTTGCATTGGTCACATCTTTGAATAAAAAGACATAAAGTATGCATGTAGAGTGTTAGGAAATCTTTTCATCATTTTACTTAAGAAAAGGAAACAAGGTTTCTGCTATGCACCCATACCACAAGTTGTGACAGAAAAAATATAGTGATGAGTGTCCATTGTGCAGAGATTCATTACAGTTTGGGATGATGTTTTTCTACCCATAATTCTCTATGAAAAACTGTCTGTCTACATCCAACATTTTTTTCGACAGTCTTAGTTTGCTGCAGATTGGTAATATTACTAAAATACGTTATATGTTATTGCTTTGTACAAACATCTTTGTACTCCAATTTACTTAAAGTGGAATTCAAGCCTAAAACTAACTATTCTTTTAAAACGTCCCTCCCCATCATTTTTCCTGCCTATCCTGCCTACCCTGTGTAAAAAAAAAAAAAAAAAAAATGTTTTTTCATTTGGTCCAGTCACATGATCCTGCTGCTCTGGTTCCCCCATGTCATGGAGTACTTGACGAACAACTGTGAATTCCAGGAGCTGTCACCAGAGATGTCACCCATAAGCTCCCATATCCCAGCCATTGCAGGTGCTCCCCTCTCTCCCCTGCAGCCACCACTCATTGACACAGGGGAACCAGAGCTGCAGGATCACATGACCAGAGCTGGTTAAAAAAGGTAAGTATACAGATATTTTATACACTGGGTAGGCAGGATAAGTAGAAGGAGGAGAAGGTTTATTTGTTTGTTTGTTTGTTTGTTTGTTTGTTATTTACTAGCAGGATTATATGTGCAACATTCAGATAAAACCAAATTGATATTGCCTGCATTGCTTTTCTGTCCAATGTTAGTATTCCTTTAATCTCACGAATATTATTGAAAATAATTTTGACATATCAAAGTGGGGTGTTAATAAAGCAACCTCCCCACGGGTCAAATACATTAGGAAACAAGTACCTTCAAGTAGCATGCTGGTTATGTTATGTCATTTGTTATACTGTTTGATGCATTGGCTAACACAGTATGTGATTACAGTGCTGAATATGATGCTATGGTTATTGCTGTGTGTAGTATGTTGGTTATTGTTGGACATGACATGATGGCTGTTATGTACCAGTTATTATTCAATATATTATGTCAGCGGTTACAATGCATGATATAATATTGCTGCACGTGATTACACATTGCATTTACTAAAATCTGGTTAATAACTTCACTATGCTCTCTATAATGGGGAGTAGAATAAATCTTGCACAGGATACCATTTATCCTAAGGTCAGCCCTTTTTGGGCCCAAGGACACTGTGCAATGGGAGGGAAAGTTCCACTGATTTTATATTACTGGTCTCATTCCTTTCTTTCATGCAAATATCAGCATGAAAACAAGAAGATAATTGAATCCTGAAATCAGTTAATAAATCATACTGTATCTACAGTATTAATGAACCTACCAGTAGGTTTTGAGACAATGGGAGGATATTGTATCTGTAGATATCTTACAACAAACTAAAGAGGATCTATGTATAAGCATATAACCGTATAAAATATAATTTTCATACTATTTTAATAGGAATAAGAATAGAAATCTTTAGGTTTTAAACATTTTTGTAAGTATGTTTTGGTATATTGGTACCTATAAAGTTCCATGAATGTAGCAATGGAAGGAAAGGGGAAATTAGGCAAAACTTGCCAAAGTCTAGGTCCACTTCAAAATGTAGTTTTTTATGTATTTCCACCTTTGTTTTGTTCACTGTATTTTTACCATACATTCATCCACATTTCGTTTTAATAAATTTTTATTGAAGTTTACAACAAAAAGATATAAATGTGAACCAACAGATGTACAAAAAAGAGTCCCGTTGTATCATATGATTTGAGGGACCATGATGGTATAAAGGAGAAAATTAAAGACAAAAAAGGCCCAGCAAAAAATCAGGTATATAGAAGCATTAGAAACTGAGTTGCCTTTAACTGGAGCAGTCAAGGAAGTAGGAATCTAAAATGGTTTCTAACATACCAGCATATAAAAAAGATAACTAGAGAACAACTATGGAGGCTCAAGCTAATTACAAATTCACTAATCTGTAAGGAGGGAAGGGGCCAGCCAAACAAAACCTTGCACTTTGTTGGAGCACCAAGGCCAGAGAAAATAACAAATTTAGATCTTCAATATTTTAATGCACAAAACATGACTATGGTACAGTAAATAATTACCAATCAGCCAGTAGTCAACAAAGTTCCTTTTTGCCATCTGATTTACTTTTATTCATTATGCACACTGGTCTCAAAATGGGGTACTCAGTTTTTGGTTAAATAAGGTGTATTTAGCCTTTGAATCAATACACTGAAGCACAAGACAAAATATTGCTTTCTAATTGTGCTGTGCAACATCATACTGAATACATCATGTACCATCTGAGACTAAATTGATGCAGCAGTCTATTCAGCTGAACGTATGCTACAACTTGTTTGCATAATCTACAAAGCTTATTTGTAAGGTTACAAAAATAAAATATCCTTTAATCAAAATATGAGTAAATGGGGTTAAAGAACATATATCAAGATATGTGTCTGTGTTACTATACAAATAGATATTTATAAAAATCCTCAGACGTATCCAATCAATTGTTCATTGCATGTTTGCGCATGCATGTCAACTGTAGGGCAGCCCATTTCTTTAATTTGGCTGCCCTTCTCATGAGAAACAAGAGTAAACTAGGCAAATAGTACAAACCATTTGTGATATTGTTTATACAATTTTGAACACAATTCTTTTGGATTTTACTTCAATTGCAAAGCATAAAAATCCAAATTTAGATGCAAACCCAAACTGATTTATTGGTTCATCTTCCTTTACCTTTGTAATGTGCTGTACACAGCAATTGCTGTAGCACCACCCACCCTCTATCATTTTATGCTTCCAACATGTCATTCGCTATTGTGTCCTCTTCTGGTCTATGACAGAAGTTGGTAGAATTCCCTGTGGATCAGTCATAGCTGACTACTACCTACCACCTTTTCCTTGTAGTCTTTAAAACAATGTCAACAATGACGCCCTTATCCCAACCTTCTGCTGCTAGAAAACCTAGGTTCATAAGCCAAATTTAGTAGTGTTAGTATGCACTGAGTGATGGTGTTTGGCCCTGCCACTGTGTGAGTATAGGCAAAAGTTACACAGGATTTTTGAAATTCCAGTATGAGCGGCTCCTGAGTGTCAGTTCTGAGTGGAAAAGACTGGCTTTTCAGTTTTCCCCGGGTTTTGTTATTCCCAGCTCAGAATCTATAGCTAAGAGACTGCAAAGAGTTTTGGTAGGGAAGATGTCTTCAACCTTTGTGTCCAGGTCTTACTAGAGATCTGCAGGCTGTGTGAGTGCAGGTGTGCACAGTCAATATAAGTAAGGACATGTCAGTACCTCAGGGCTCCAGCCAGGAGACAGGAGGTCCCAGCATAGAAGTTAGGTTAACTCCTGTTGAAGGTCAGGGCATGGGCCTTTTGCAGCATAGAACTGCAAGGAAGAGTTAAGGAAGCTACGAGAGATGCTCAAAGTCTGGGTTCCATGAGACAAGATGCACCACAGTCGGCATTTTTGTTTGCTTGCAAGTTAAAGGAGACTGCATGGTGAGTATGGGCAGAGAGCAACTCAGAGGCAGTAACGTTTTGTTAGCCAGCAGGCCAAATAACCCCCTATAAAGGCAACTATTTTTGTTTGAACTGTCTTTTGATTTCAATAAAAGTGGGCCAATCCGCCCTTAAACATAGTTCCTGTGTGGACTGGGTTCACTGTATTTCTTTGAGTGACATTTACCAGATCACACGTGATTTACTTGGTCATTACTCTATGACTAATTATATTTGGTACACTATTTTATTAAAATGCCTATCCTTTTTCATTATAGCTTGACAAAATGCACAACAATGTAAACATTTATACTTTTAAAAATGTTTTCATTTAATTATTTTTATTACTGGAATTGTATCTGACAATTACAGTATACAGTCATGTACAAAAAACAAGAATATATATGTTTTAAGAAACATATTACCATACAGTAAACATGTATGGTGTGAAAAATTGCTCAAGGCTAGTCTTGTACTAAACACTCAATAACTGCGCCTGATCATTTTATGAAATAATATCCTCTTTCCCAGCATTCAGACTTGTAAGAGTCAGTTCATTTCATTGATTCTTTCAGTATAATATTTTACATTACATTTGTAGAGTACAAGCAACTACACTGGTAATGTTAAAAGCATTCTCAGTAGCAAAGGATGAACAGCTCAGTGTTTGAAAACATCTTATGCACTTTCCTCATACACGATTCAATTCCTTTCCTACAGTATTATATTACAGACATGTGTTCAGTATCCCTTGGGCTTTACATTTAATTCTTTTCATAAATGCCACAGAGATTAAGTGAAGCTATATTGTGAATGCAAGTATGTCTGTGCAGTAATAGAAACCAGGGGTTGGTAGAACAGCTTAGGCTCCTGTGTGTTACTTGACTTGTTTAATTACATGTCCTAGATCCACTGAGATCTCCACTTGCATTCAGCTTTAGCAAGAGGGCAATTAAGCCAGCAGATACTATGGCTGGCAATCCATCTCTGAGTCAAGGTAGTTCTCAATAATTATTAATAATTATTGTCACTTAGATTATTCACTGCATCCTGCAATCTTTAAGACTGACACATGCCAGGTTTGAACTTAGCTCAGTATTTTCACTATTATATCTGTCAGATAGATGAGCATTATTCATAGATGCTCATGGCCAATTTTTGGTGTTTTATCTAACTGCTAGATAACACTTGTCTGTATTAAGAGCCTTTCTATAGCAAAGCAGACAGTGTTTAACCCTCGGTTCATTTTAGATTTATGAGTTTCCTTGTATACTATTCTCATTACAACAGAATCTGATCATTTTTGTTTTTGTTTTTTTTATGCTGATTAGTAGGTAATAACGAAGGACTGCAAAGCAAAATATGACTATGGCATAACAATGGATCTGCACGCTGTCAGTAACCTATATTTCAAAGCATAAAAGATGCCATTTTCAGCATAAGCAGGGGGGAAGATGAAAATCGCTACTTACTAATAATTCCTTTTCCATTAGCTCTTCATGAGGAAAGCACAATAAGATTGAGGCTCACCATATGAAGCTAAAGGACATAAAAAAAGTTGAACCTTACCCTACCATCTCACAAAGAGACACTTGAAAAACCTGAAAACTGCTTTATACATCGGTTTAATTTTAAACAGCCAGCAAGAATTAGCCGTGCCTCATGGAGAGCTAATGGAAAAGAACATTTGTGAATGATGATTAATGATAGCTGCATGTTTCCTGTGTAAGTGTCACTAGAGCCGACTATACATAGATCAAAATTTGGCTGGTTCTGCAGGGACTGGCAAATTTTGATCCATGTATGGACAGCATGGTTGTAAAGAAGTTGTTCTACCAATCGAGTTCTGTACAACTGCCTTGTTGGAAAATTTCTGCTCTTTACAACTGCTATACAGAGCTGTACAGCTGCCCTGTTGGAACATTTTTGCTCTGACTATAACCAGCGGCGCTGATCAGTGTATTCTGATGGCGGAGAAGTCTCCCTGCTATCAGAATACAATAGCTCAGGGGGAGGATTCACTGGCTGAACAAAAAAAAAGAGTCACCTATGCACTGCCTTACAAGTATTTATTACCTCTCACAATAATAGTAGTGTTACTACTGACACTGCCTTCATCTGCTTTTCTACTTTATCGACTTAGATGCCAGCTCAGAGATAACAAAATCATGTGAATCCTGGTAAATCAGGGTAGAGAAAGCGAGCGCTAAAACCAAAAAGCAGCTGATACACCAAAAGGTAACCAAACACAACCTTCAGGCAAATACAATATAAATAGGTGCAGTGCTTGAGATAAGTAAACACTATATATTCCAGTGCAATGTGTTCAAATAAATATATAACGTAGGTGCTGCATCAATAGTACATAATCACATTTATATGCACAAAAATCAATAATTAAATATAAAGTGACAAAGTGCAAAAAAGTGCTGAAAAATCATAAGCATAATACTGTGCTATAAATAGTGATGATCGTGAGCACACAAAGTGCTATAGTATCACAGTTCAATAATATATCAATGTTCATAAAGTGCTACTATTGGAGATTCATCCCTGAATGGTCTCATAATGGTGCTCCAAATACTAAACGATATTCAGTGGCGTGCCAGGAATATGTTGAGATTACGCACTCACCAGATGCGTACTCATAATACGCATTTGTATATATATATTTATATTGTCAGCCGGAGGTCCCCTTAAGGATATAAGCCAGGTCTGGTCAGAGCGATCCCCTTTTCCTCATACAGGATATGTACAGCCAGGTCTGGTCAGAAAGATCCCCTTCCCTGGATAACTCACAATACCTCAGCTTTCCTCCAAAATTGGCTCTGTAGATTTGCACATGGGGCCTCAGATAGCCTTCAGCTAACTTTTCCTTAGAATAACTGCCTATCCCAGAGATGATAGGTCCACCTCATCCACAGGACATTTAATTTGCTGTCAGTTTCTGTGAGATTCTAAACAGATTTTCAGATTCCATCATTTCCTGTAGTATATTATATTTAGTGTTTACCTATCTCAAGCGCTGCACCTATTTATATTGTATGTGAATCCTGGTGCCTGTGCAGTTCCAAGCTGTATTCACAAATATATGTCACAGACCACAGACCAGCCCCTCAAAATTAAAATTTTGAAGTCTGACCACTGGGAAAGGGGAGACTGAGTACATGCGTACTGTCTGCAGCCGAACAATGGCATTGTCTCAGCCCAGGGAAAGTCACTTGTCTGGCTCTCAAAGATGGCTTTTTAATGATAAAAGGCTCAGAGTTTAAAAAGAAATTATACAATTGCTGTATATTGTGACATATCAGGAATGTATTTATGCAGACATTTAAAGTTACTGAAAGGTCCACGTCAATGTCAAAAGCCATATGTTACCATTAAAAGTGAATCCATACGCACAATGTTATTCTTCAATAACAGAGGTACTTTTATATTTATATAATTACATACTTGCAAACCTTATTTTTGATTATCATTTAATCTTACACTAATTATTTTTCCTATTTATTTAATCCCATGATATTCTTTATATGTTGGAAATACATTTCCATTTATCCTACTTCAAAGGTTTAGGATAATAATGCACTTAAGTTCAATTGAAACAATTATGTGCATTACCATATAGAACTGGAAAGTTTAAATAAGATGTACAAATGATGTAATGGTTTAGTAATAGTAGCGGTAGCAATTGACATTTTACAAGTGTTTACAGAAACAGGTGTTCTTTCCACTTTTTTGAACTACACTGCAAGCATATTTTTCTGCCTGTTTTCAAAAGCCAATTAAGCAATCAAATCAATTACAGGAGGTCACAGACCTTGCAATGGCTAATTCAGGAGGGAAATTCCCTCATCTCTTTAATCAGCTGCTTTTGCTGGAAACATAAAACCACTGGTTGCTTATAATATGTTGGACATCTCCATTCCACTGCCTAGCTGAAGCCATCCAAGTACAAACAGACACTCTTTTATTGTTGCTCTGCAGGCATGAAACATCTGAACTAATTCCAACAAAGTCAGGTTGCCCATCCATTACTTCTGTGCCTTGTTTTGTAAAGCAGATCTGGCAACCTTAAAATACATGTTTATTCCAATTTAAAACACGAATTCTTACAGAAATAGTTACTAACAAAGCCCACAAAAAATGAGTGTACTGTGGTTTTAAAAATATATGATGTTTTCTGAAAAGCAAATAATAAAGACGAACAAATGCTCTGCCTGTGTATGGTACACTAATGCCCTTTTATCTACATCACACATAATCAAACATTTCCCAGATGCAATCACGGCATTTATCCATCCTTTCAAAAAGGACATTGGGGGTTCATTAGAGGGCAATGAATTTCATGCATACAATATGCTAATCTCTTCTGGTTCTATATGAATTGGGAAACCTAAATCTACAAGTTTATGGATACTCACAGGAATATGCATTTTACATGGTGTTCTATTCTTTTTAAGCACCTTATTTCAAAGTAAACCCTAATCCTTCTCCCCAGCTTTTTGCACCCTGAAAGACACAACATGGGCATCATAGCAGCTCCTACTCACTTTCACTTTTTATCTTTGTGTAGTAATTAGTAGAAGCACAAATAAACTTTTGCCACATCAGAGGTATTCATAAGTATTTCTGGAACCCACCTTTATTTCGTTGGTAAAGCAATTTCTACAGCAAACTTCCTAAGTAGGAGTATTTATAAATTATTATAGTATTTTACAGTATATAAATAACATGATAGGAAATATGGGGCTTCATCTGTTAGTATAATAGACAGGCCTCTTCTCATGTACTACCACATAAACAGGAATTTCAAGTTTAATTTACAAACTAAGAGAAAGCTCCAGCATGGATTGGTCACTAGGGAGCCCACCTTTACTCATCTTGGCCAACCCAGAGATCACAAACCAAAGAGCACTCCAGTGCCTGTCTATCCAACCTATCTGTCAGTTATACTGAGTGCTGGTATCCTGTGAAACAGGCATGACCAGAAATTTGTGGACTTGTACAGAGAAAACCAGGCACGAGTATTGTATAAATAATGTGATATATTAAAGATAAAGTGATAAAACAACAATATAAACACACATCCAGCATACCAAAACCCCATGGACCAAAACCAGTGAACCTAATGAGTGACAGTGCTAACAAACTACCTAAGCCAACAAGATAACTATGTACAGGCAGGAGGATATGGCTGAGAAGCATAGTCGATATCAGAGCCAGGGTCATGCATGGGAGATCAGGCAGAGTGAGCAGCGAGCAAGCCAGGACAGGGTGAGGGTACATGGGAACTAGAGCAAGCAGGCAGACAGGCAGAGAAACAGGAGCAGGGTGCAGGTACACGGTTTGTAGGTCAGAGGCACATGGGCAAAACTCCAAGGCAAGGGGGAGTAGCACAGGAAGAGCTAAATATCCTTCCAGCGATCAGCAGCGGGTGATGACTAATTAGTATGAGCTCCTGGCTGTTGAGAGGCACAATCTGGTGGACAACAGAACTACAGGTCTGGGAGCCACAGTGCCACCAGCAGGTGAATCCATTCCTGACACTATCATCACCATCAGGAGCTTTTAAAATGAAAACTACTAATGCCTGTACAGCAGGCATCTCCCTTCATAGAATAAGTTCTGGGCCATCTGTGGCTGTCTGTCATACTAGAGTGTAATTTTTTTTGTAATCACTTATATTCAAGTTCTGGCTGCAAGCTAGCAGGAAGAACCCTTTCAATCCACATGGCAGCCAGGACATTTTCCTGACTCTACTCTAAAGTCACAATTGAGTGAGCAGGGAGAGTCTGATCATGTAAGTGCCTACCCACTATGTAGATAAGAAGAGTAATTTCTGGCAGCTAGCAGCCAGGAAGGACTGATAGTATAGCAGCATATATCATTGTGGGAAGAATCAATTAGCATGATGCTTTGCCTGCTGGTTCTTCTCCTGTTGCCATTTGTGGATTTAATAAAATAATGTTGGACTCCGATAAAGTTTGTTTGGTGCTTCTTCTGGTTCAAATACACATTCACTTGGTTCACTGGCAGTGAAATACAACAAAACAGTAGGGAGTGGACTAGAAACAAACAGTAGGCAGTGGGCCAAAAATAGGATATTGGCACCCAGGTTTTCAGGATTGCAGGCCTTTCTGGAAGATCACAAAATGTACCTTCTGGTGCTTCTGTTGTATAATTAAAATGTTTATATTCACTATCTCTACACATCAGGTTCATACTATCATCAAATTTTAATTTGCAATTCCTTCAGAAATACCACTTCTTAATTGTCTATCTGACTAACTTTTCACATGGTCACTGAATATTGTGGACAGCCTTCTTTAGGCAAGGTCATAGTTATTGTGTTTAGTAATGGATTATTGATGCTTTGGTGGATGTTAAATTTGAGATATTCCTTTTAACCCATCCCTGATTATTTCTACCATAGAATGTTATCCCAGACATGTTTTGATAGCTCATCTGATCTTAATAATCAGCTGCTTATGATTCTTTTTGCTCAGAAATGTCCTTCAACAAACTCTGGGGTAAGCCAGAGACTGGTCTATTTTTTTGGAGGCCACATATGACATTAATTGCACACAGGTGGACTTCATCCAGCAAACAATGTGATTTGTGAAGGCAACTGGTTTCCCAATATCTTTTTTAGGGGTTTTACAAAAAAATGAGTGAATACTTTTGCAATCATGGCTTTTCAATTTTTTGAGTGGTAAATAATTAGAAAACTATGTAGGTTTTCTTCACCTTAGCACAATAGTCTATTTTGTGTAGTCACATAAAATTCCAATTAAACCCAGTTAGTTTCCAAGTTGTAACACTACAAAATGTGGAATAGTTGACTGGGGTAAATATTTATGCAAAGCAGTATATATACTGTATATGTAAACATTATATAACATTATTATCTGATTATTATGATTATATCCCATGAATATGATTGTGATTGCTGTGTTTAATAACACAGTGCAAAGAGCAAAAAATTTTACAGAAATCCATAACAACCAATCAGACATTTTTCTTGGTTAATATAATTAATTGCACAACCTTGCTATTTCGTTTATGCATTTTAAATAATAAAATGTAATTATGTAATTTATGTAATTTTATGCACTTACCTTATGTATTTTTATGCACTTACAATGTTATCAGCGTAAATCTCCCTGCAGTGTTTTTAATCCATCGCTATATAGTTATTAATCACAAGAGCAATTGGTCTTTGCACATGTAACAAGAGAAAAGTCATTTTTTTAAAGTCTGGCTTAAAGGCAGAGTTGGGAATCAGAAAATGTCCTTGCACAAAGTGGTGGTACAGAGACATCACTGGGCAGAGGATCACTGCTGAAGCACATGGAGTGAATAACCCCACTGGGTACCCACTGGGGCTCCAGTATAGATGTATTAAGTGTAAAAAGGCAAGCTAGCTAAGTCAATAGGTATTTCTTTTGGTTAACCAAAAGCAAATGCCGTGAGCCTTTTCCATCAACTTCATTATCAAACATTAATAAACTTTTTTTCTCTTACAAACACATTGAAGAGATGGAAATAAAAGGACGTAATTCAGCCACAGATGACAAGGCTGCCTTTCATGTGATGGATTGCCTCTCTACGTTCCCCTGTAATCACTGTCATATGAGTTTGTCTTTCTAGTCAGCCTTACTTTATTTTTCTTAAGGAGCCTTGTACTGTACTTTTACTAAAAAGGACTCCTAATCAAAGCTTACCTTATCCTGAGGTAATTATTACAAAGATTGTTGAATTAAAGATGTGAGTTTTGACACTTTGGCAGGGGGTAAGGGACATGGGTCTCTAAGGCCCAAATTATGCCTGAAACAGACCAATTAACACCATGCAACTTCTTTTATGTTAACTTCAATTAAGATTTCTTAATAAAATTAAAGTTCTTTTCTTCTCTATAATCTCAGAATGTCAGAAACATACATCAAAGAAAAACGCTGGAGTCCGAGAACCATAGGTATGTCTCATTTGCATACAAGACTGCACATTTCAAAGGCTCTCCCAGCAATTTTGCATTATCTATTATAAAATATCAGATAATGAATAGAAAGGAAATGAGGCCTCTAATATGAAACAGCCTAAACATATTTCTGTAGAACAGGTTACTAGAAAATCAAGATACAGCCGTACTAATGTCATCAGTATATGACATGTCTCAAAGAGACCTGCTCCTTTGCTAATGTACCAGTAACACACCGCATTAAAATTCAGGCAAGATACAATCCCAAATGGACTGTCCTGGCAATTCCCAGTTTGTCATGTTTTATGAGTTCTTACTAGAGAACAGAGTAAAGGAACTTTGAAAAATAGCATGTGTTTCTTGTTCTTCAGTGATCTTAGGTTACTAAATCTGTTTTGTGTAACATATTTTAATGGATGTTTATTTAAAAATTCCCCAATGGTATTTTCATTATATCAATATTCATATAAGTATACTTTAGACTGTGCACAAGCAATGAATGGTTTAACTAAGCTGCATTTTAGTCCTTAAACATTAATTGGCTTTCTATAATTAAAATGGAATTCCAGTCAAATTCTAACTAAGCCTAAATCTACTCCCACCTCCATTCCATGACTATTCTATCTACCCTGTAAAAGAAAATATGTCTATACTTACATATTCTGAGGGCACTCCATGTTGAGTACATGATCGAGTGCCAGTGCTGGCTTCAGTGTAGAGGACAGGCAGTGACAACATCTGTAGAGCCTGGGGTTATGACGCTACCCAAAAGCTTACTATGGGGGGAAATCTTTCATTACATCAAACTCAGATATTTTGTCCACTTCCTCCTTTTGAACAAACCCATCCCCTGCACACTTTGAGAGTAAATGCTGTGCAGATCTACACTCCCCAGACCTTATTTCACTATTTCTCCCACATCCACCCAAAAAACTATTTACATGATGAACTGGGAGCGAGAAATAGGAGTAGATATTGCAGAAAAAGACTAGAAGGTTATCTGGGAGTCCACTGCCACCTGCTTGAGAAATGTACATGCACTTGAAAACTCATATAAAGTACTTATGCGTTGGTATCTTACACCGGCCCATATCTCTTAATTTGTACCTAGCCACTCACCTCTGGGCTGTGTGGACAAGAGGATACAATGGCCCACATCTGGTGGACCTGCCTGAGAGTATGCAGGCTCTGAATCAGGGTGTATTCCTTGATAGACACACTTCTCCACCATAACTTGCAAAAAGACCCAGTTGAGGCGCTATTGCTTAGACCCATACAAGCAGTACATTTTTAAAAAAACATGCTAAATTGATCATATTCTTGTTTATTGCTACTAAGCAAACCATTCCTCACTCTTGGAAGTCACCCATCCACAGCTTCCAGGAAGTCAAACATCGCACGACTGGCTTCATGGTAAATGAAAAATTGACAGCCATATTGGAAGATAAGCAGGACAAGTTCTTGAAGATCTGGTCTCCATGGATAGATCATTGTCAATCTAATATGAGAGCACTGCAGCTATGATTATATTCCATTTTTTTCTCTCTCTCACTGTTTCAAGGCATTGGGTTGCAGTGATTGTCCTGGGTACCATCCTTCTCTCTTTTTCCACCCTATACTCTTCTCTACTACTCCCTCTTTTTGTCTCCCCTATTCCCCTTCTTTTCCCTCTCTACTGACCCCTTCCACTTCTCCCCCAGCCAGCACCCCCCCCCCCTCTTTTTTTTTTCTTTTCAGTTGCAAAGTGCAGACGTTGTACTTTGCAAGAAACATTTTACTTAGTTTAGTGAATGAGGTGAAGATCTGCTAATTTACATAATCCAACCATGTGCAAACAAACATTTTGGGTTTTTTATTTTTATTTTCCCTGCATGTGATTAGGTATTCTTTGCAAAGTGAAATTTCACTACATTCACTAAGCTCTAGGGGAAATTTTCTTGAAAACTGCAACCTCTTGTTTTTTTCCAGGGTTTGAGATCATCATCATCATCATCATCATCATCATCATCATTATATACACTCACCGACCACTTTAATAGGTACACCTTGCTAGTACCAGGTTGGACCCTCTGTTGCTATCAGAACTGCTTTAATTCTTCATGGCATAGATTCAACAAGGGGGTAGTCTGCATACCTTGGTTGTAACAAGTGACTATTGAGTTACTGTTGCCTTTCTATCATCTCGACCAGTCTTCCCATTCTCCTCTACCCTCTGACATCAACAAGGTATTTTCGTCCACACAACTGCAGCTCACTGGATATTTTCTCTTTTTCTGACTATTCTCTGTAAACCATAGAGATGGTTGCGTGTGGAAATTCCAAATATCATCAGTTTTTGAAATACTCAGACCAGCCCATCTGGCACCAACAACCATGCCATGTTCAAAGTCACTTACATCCCCTTCTTCCCCACTCTGATGCTCGGTTTGAACTTCAGCAAGTCATCTTCACTACTTCTAGGTGCCTAAATGCATTGAGCTGCTGCCATGTGATTGGCTGATTAGCAATTTGTGTTACCAAGCAATTGAACAGGTGTACCTAATAAAGTGTCCGGTGAATGTATGCCTATACAAACCCCTCTACATATGTGCCCAAGGCAAGATGGCAGAATGTTTATTTTTTAACAACCAGGATTATAGTTTATTAAACAAGGACATAGAACAATAACAGCAACAATCAAGCAGTAGAGTGAGAAAACAATATCCAAAGACAGAAAGCAAAAAAATATATAATATATGTCAGTGCAATCGAGCAGTCATAGAGGGGCAGGGCTCACAGCAAGGTCAGTAACTATGCAACCAGTGAACAAGCAAAACATCAAGAAAATAGCAGAATCATTGTTCTGTCCAGGATTGCCAAAACTTATCGAACTTCCCAGGACAGCCTCTATTAATGTATGTCAACTTGTACATAGGTAACTCTGAATTAATGGAGGCCTCCCACGAGGCCACTGAAGGGGGGGGGGGGAGGTCCAATGATGAAGTATCTCCTTCTTGGCATGATATAATAGATAGGAAAGAAGCAATTTGAAGCTTCTGTTCATCATCCTGTATTCCCAACAATGCAAGCTCAGGGGATAGTGAAAGGGACAGCCACAGCCAGGTGTTGACACAGGTAAACACTTCCGTCCAGAACTGCTCCACTTCAGGACAGAGCCAAAACATATGAAAGTAGGTGCCCTCCCCAGAATGACAGCTGGGATAGTCAGCAGATCTCTGTGGATAAATTCTGTGCAGTCTCTGAGGCATGTAGTATATCCTAAGCAAAAAGTTTGACTGCAGCAATTTATCTCGAGTGGAAATAACCAATTTAGAACTATCTTAAAAACATTCCTCCCACATTTCCCTGTTTGCAGGAGAGATCTCCAAATGATAGCAAAGTACCCATAGGCATGATGTACTTAATCAGTCGGATACCATAACGTGCCCACACTTGGGGGTCAGGTAACTGTTGGAAGTGGGACAAGGTCAGCTTGCCCCACAAGGGGCAGTATGGGGACCACTGAGGAGACTTCAGAAAATGTTTCCTAGCTACAACCCAGACCTGAAGGGTAACCTTCATAGGGAGTGGCAGGGAGGCGTAGGCCGTAGGGCCTCTATATACGAGATTACTCAGTTCTGTAAGGGAACCCAGTATAACCGTTTCAAGTCAAACTGCAGCATTAGCACAAAAACACGTGAACCACCATCTTACAGTGACTAGGATAGCTGACCAATAGTAAATCAGAAAATTGGGTAGCGCCAAGCCTCCACATTGCTCCGGCAACTGAAGGTTGGACCTCGCCAAACGAAGGGGACCTTCCGTGGGGGACCACACAATGGTCAATCTCCCCAAAGAAAGTACCAGGTATCCAAATGGGACAATTACGAAAAGCATAAGTGAATTTGGGGAGGGAGATCATTTAAAGAATATTTATGCGGCCCAACAGGTTAAGTGGCAAGGCAGACTCCTTCAGCTGGAACAGCAAGGGGTAAAGGTTCAACCTATAAAAGCTCTGCAAATCTCGAGTGACTTGTATGCCTAAATATTTGAACTCATCAGTCCACAGCAATTAGATAGAGGTCGCGAAATCCCTAGCTTGGGGAACGGGAGGAAAAAGTACCGACTTGGACCAGTTGATATGAATCCCAGAAAATTGTCCAAATTCATCAATGACCTCGAGTGCAGCTCGCAGAGAAGAACTTGCATCATGTAAATATAGTAAAGTGTCATCAGCATAGAGCGAATTTTTTCCCTCCAACAAACCAACCCTCAGGTCCTCAATGGCTCCAATGCCAGAGCAAAAAGAGTCGGCGAGAGGAGGCACCCCTGTTGAGTCCCTCTGCTCAAAGGGAAAAAGTCAGACAAATGGTCGTTGGTTCTGATCCTAGCTCAAAGCGCATTATAGAGCATACCCAACCACTTCAATAACTGAGACCCAAACCCAAATCTATGCATTACCTCTCAAAGGAACACCCACTCAACCGAATCGAAAGCCTTTCAGCATCTACAGAGGCTGTAACTCGAGTGCTACCATTAGCATCAGTGATGCTAGGCAGCGAATATTAATATCTGTACCCTTACTGTCAGGGAACGAGAAGATCGCCACGACGCATGAATCTGCACATGCGTAGGATCCCGACAAGACATACAGGCAGGCGGGCACTAGGACCCAGGCGCGCCTGTCACCAATGACGGCGCCGGCAGGCACTAGGACCCAGGCATGCCTGTCAGCGTCAGGCGGGCTATTTAAACCAGCTCTTGCAATGCTCACATTGCTGTATGGTCTTATTCCTGTGTTCCTGTTCCTAGTACCTGAGATTGCCTTTGTTGCCGAACCTGCCTGACCCGGATTATCGTGACTCTCTCCTGCCCTGATCCCTGGCTTGTCTGACCATTCTTCTGCTTTCTCCTATTTTACCTGACCTCCTGTTGCTGAACCTGGCCTGTGACCCATTTATCCTTTTGCCTGCTGATCTGTACTGTCTGCCTTCGCTGTTACCGACCTGGCCTGTCTGACTACGTTACACACTACCTCTTCACATCTGGCTCTCACTTGTTACCTACCACTGGCAAATCCACCTCTTCCACAGCTGGTTGAACTCGGGGGTCGCGACCTGGTCTAAGGCTGCTTCAAGTCCATCCCCATCATCAGAGGCCCTGGTGAAACAGCAGACTGAGGCTTAGATTCTGCGCCCTGAGGGATTCCGGCCTGTGGGTCGCTAGAGGCTACTGCCAGTCGGTCCTTAACACTTACCAAGCATAAAACCCGTTTGATCAACATGGATAAGTTTATCTATCACTGTCGAGAGGCAAATGGCCAAAATGTTTGCTAAGAGTTTAGCATCAGCATTGATCAAAGAGATCGGCCTATAAGAAGCAAAATCTTCAGGATCCTTGCCAGGTTTGGGCACCAACACTATGAGGGCCTCAGACATAGAGTCCGGGAGGGATCCCAGGTAAACTGATCAAGGAGGGAAGTGAGCCTGGGCACCAACAGCTCCTGGTAAATTCAGTGGGTATCCCATCAATACCAAGGGCCTTCCCAGATTGCTTACGGTCCAGTCTGTCCCACACCTTCGGGTCAAGGGCAGGAAACTCAATGTGATCAAGATAGGCACAGAGGCCAATTGAGCCATAAGCAACTCTGGAAGAATAGAGCAGGCTATAATATTGTAAAAATCTAGCATTTATACAGTCAGGGGTTGTCAATAAAACTCCATTCAGTCCTCTAATCCTTCAATATGTGTAGCAGCAAACTGTCCCCTAGCCAGCCAAGCCAAAAGTCTACCATTCGTGTCCCCATATCCGAACATCCTCGGCGCTGTGGCTTCATAGTGGTCACGGTCAAGATGAGCAATATAGTCCGCCTCTCTTTGCCACGTTTCGACCTCCAGCTGCTCCAGAGACTGTACAGAAGACCTCCTCACATTAGCTATGCAAGAAGTATACTTCCCCTAAGCCAGGTTTTAAATGTCTCCTATACTATCAGAGGACTAGCAGAATCCTCATTATGCAACCAAAAGTCACAAAGGGCCTCAATGATAAATCTTGACCCAGATGGGTCCATAAGCCAGAATCTAGACATCCTCCACAGGCCCCGGCCCCCGGCCACCCCCAGCAACAGGGAAATCATGACCGAGGCATGATCAGAAATGCCCCTGGCCAGGATCTCAGCCACGATTACCTTCCGCAGTACTAAAGAGGAGGCAAACACCAGGTCTATATGAGACAGAGATCGATCAGTGGCAGAATGACACATATATTCATGGTCAGAAGAATGAACATTCTGCCACACATCAATCAATGCAAAAGAGGAGGCCCATTGGGTCCAGGCAATGGAGGCCAGGAGCCTATCAAGTTCCCGGTAGGGCACCAAGTTAAAGTCCCCAGCAAGCAACACATTAACTTCACTGTATTGAGCCACCAATTGCATCAGTGTATACAGAAGAGTTACATCAGCAGATGGAGGCAAGTAGAGACCCACTATTACAAAGGCAACATCCACTACTAGAGTATGTAAGAACACATATCTGCCCTGGGATCTATCTTAGCCTCCAAGAGCTGAAACAGTAAAGATCTGTGTACCAAGATACTAATTCCCCTAGCATAGTTGGAATATGTGGCATGGTAATGAACACCCTCCCAAGCCCTCTTTAAACTCAATATTCAGGAACCCATAGATGAGTCTCCTGAAGAAGACAGATATGAGGGTGTAGTCTGCGAAGATAGTAGAATACCAGAGATCTCTTCACGGCTGAATTAAGACTATGGACATTCCATGATATAAAAGAGAGCTTAGCCACATTTTGGCAGCGGTAGATAGCTAATAAGGATTAATCCACAGAGGGCTCCACCACCAGACTCAGGACACAACAGGGGGGAGTCTTCACCCTGAAAACATACTCGTTCCACACTATAGGGGCACTACAGCCCCAAAAGGCAGCCTCACATAGCAGTTAAATGTACATGCCATTAAAAAAACCAATACAAAACAAACATTGTAAAAAAAATATTATAAAACACATTGTAAAACCAACAATAGTCAAAACAAGGTCAGCAACGGCCAACTTCCCCCAGTCCGCTGCGCCCGGAACTCCAGGAGCTGCTTGTATCCCAAAACTTGCCCCTTATGAGCCAAACTATATGGAGGATGTGGTCACAAGTCCGGACCCCAACTGAAGGAGTGGAGCAACTTCACCTCTCCTAGGAGATGCTGGAACATTCAGGGTAACTTGGAGAAGTCTCCTGGCCAAGGCCAGGGGCACAAACTTAAGGGCCCAACAGGTAGGCATCAAGGCACCAATTGAAGCGAGGAGATCAAAGTAGGAGACAATGCTTCCAGGCAGTGGCGTCCCGAGGCAGGTGCGGGGGGGCATGCCTCACCGGGTGACACCTACCGCATGGGGTGACACCGGACCTGCTCCACGAAAAGGTAAGTTGTAAAGCAAGTTGACAATCCCCACAGGATGGATCCGATCCATGCTTTACAACTTACCTTTTCATGGAGCAGGTCTGGTGTCACCCCATATAGGTTGCATGCCGACAATCCCTGTAGGATGGGTCGGATTTGCTGATTGGGGAGCATAATGGATCGGAGTCCGATCCATTATGCTCAATCCGCAGATCCAATCCATTCTGTGGGGATCATCGGAGGGGGTGTCACCAAGTGTTATAGCACTGGGTGAGACCAACCCTAGGGATGCCCCTGCCTCCAGGTGACACGTAGAAGAACATCCCAGTAATAAAAAAAATTGACAGTGGGAAGACAAACAATAGGATCTAGCCTGGATTACAGTGCCAATGTCCCATGTAGTGAGCAAGGGAGGACTACAGGCCACAGTCAGGAGGCTCAAGCTCTGAATAGGCAAGAACTCCAGCCAGGTTGCGGCATCCTTAAGTGTAGTTAAAAAGCATACAGTCTCCCCATCAATCATATGCAATTTGGCTGGAAAAAGCACACTATATTTAACTCTTTTGGCTCGCATCGAGTCAAAAGACCTACGCAGTTTCTGGGTTTCCACAGTGTAATCCAGAAATAACAGAAGCCTAATGTTATGATAGGACAGATCTCAGGTTGCCCGAGCCCGTAGGAGTTCATCCCGATCTTGTTAGTTTAGCAGCCGCAGGATAAATGTGCATGGCGGAGAACCCTCTGGACCGGCCCTTGGAGGCACCTGGTGGGCCCGCTCTACAGTACAATAGGGGGAAAGCTGGGCCGCAGGCAGGAGAGATCTCAGGAGAGATCACGTCTCTTCCACGAAAATTGTGGGATGCTTACCCTCCGAGCCCTTTGGGTGTCACATTATCCACTGATTGTTACGTCTGTTGCGGTTCTCTATGTCTTCTGCCCTGTATTCCAGGGCTCTGAGCTTCATCTGCAGAGAGTGGAGGGAGGCCGCATGTTCCCCCACCGCGTCCTCCACGTGTCCAACCAGCTGTTCAGCTGCGGAGAGTTGGGAGCGAATCTTATCAAAGTCCTGGTGGAGCAGCCCGACATCCAGCTGAACCGCCTCAATCTTGGAAGGCAATGCCACCCGGCAGGTGGAAATAGCCGTCACCACCTTAGGAATGCCCGGCAGTGGAGGGACCGCAGCCTCTTCGTGGTCTGTTTGAGACACCATATTGGAAAAGCGCACCTGCGGGGCCCCCCCGGGCGGACTCTTGCTGACTGCGACAGCTGCAGTGGGGGGGAACCGAAGCCTCCTACCCCCTTTCGGGCACCCGGAGGATCTACAAGGTATCCAGGGTGCTGGCACCGCCACTCAGCGATCATTAGGTGCAGGATAGGAGAAAAAAAGGATAGGATAGGATAATATGGATGTCCAGCAGAGCTCCAGCATGCACATCCGCTCAGTCCGCCATGCCCCCAGTAAAATGTATTTTCATTTAAAAAAAAATCTGGAAATGTAGTGGCTTATATAATGTAACATTATCAGATATGACTTTAAATAAAGATGCTTTTGTACAGGTCAATTACCATTGTAGTCTAGGCCATTTTACTCCTACCCTCCTAAAAATGTCTCTTGCTGATGATTGATATTGAGTGATAGTAGGAATGCGAGTCATCTCACAGGGTCATAAGAACAGGGTGAATTTTGTATCTAATGCAACATTTCAGAAAAGGAGCTGAAATTTTGCAAAACCTTTTTTTTCTGTAAACCACCAGCAGTCAGCAGAAGCATGAAACATAACAGGGTTTTGAAAACATGTCATACCTGAATGTTCTTAGGAAATTATAATCTCTCTTTATAAGGAATGGGGGAAATTAACAAAGAGTGGTGTAAGCACCGTATTCTAAACACAAAAAATAAAGCAAATGCTGTTCTTACCTAACAAAATAAGCCTCTTACTTAATTAATTAGGATCTCTCAGATCTCTGTTCAATTATGTCTGTGATAGGCAGCACAGGGAATAGAAAGCTGGAGATGCATGTATGGTGCCAATCCAGACACAGAAAATGTAGTTAATTCCCTGGAATGTATTGTGTTTTGTATATTTTATTTATTTTTGCTTTATCTTTAGGACCACAAAAATAGTTTGGTAAAAATGACAATGCATACTTTTTTCATATGTTGACAAGGTTAATCTTCACTGATTTGCTTTAAAAAGAAAGGCTGTTTACAGTTCTCAATAGTTAAAGCAGAACTAAAGGAAAAACCTTTTTGTTTTGTTTTTTTATGTGGGGAGATTTTCATTCACTTCCTTCCTGATAGTCTCCTGGGTCACCAGAACAAGTAACGCCAATGGTAGCTGTTTGGTTATTATATATATATATATATTTTTTTTTTTTTTTTTTTTTTTTTTTTTTTTTAATGAACTACTGTTTTGGAAGGTTTGCATTAGCATGCTATGTTTGTTTGCTATATAAATTAAACATACTGTATTTTTAACCCACTGATACCTAAGTATAAGAATTATTTATGATTGTTTGCATACTGACTTACAGCAGTAATGCAACTCTTGTTCATGACTGCAGTGTTCGAACTGCCCTGTGTATTGTACAAGTCTGGGTCACAAGAACAGTCATATTTATAAACAGCAGCCTAATAACATCATCTGCTTAACTACACAGTAATCTACATAATTATTTATTTTGTTTTACTACAATTCTATGCTTGCAATAATATCATATATCCAGATATTTAAGATTTAACCTTATACTTGCATAGGGAAATCTGAAAAAAAATATCTGACTCTTCTATGGTTCCTAAATATTTGGAGAGTATGTACACCTAGTCACATGTTCTATCAATCCTACTACAGTATTCTTAACATTTTTTTTTAGCCTAAAGTCTGACTTTTTTGCATAATGTTTTTCAGTCTTCCTTCACTTTAATGAAAAGAAACAAGCAGGCCACCTGGCATAACTGAGACCTTTCATCTACTTTGACTTAGTCTGGTAGCTATCCCTGTGTAATCACTTATTAAATGATTTCCAGGTTCTGCTCAGAATACATCCTTTCCTACAGCCAATGCAAACTATATCCAATGTCGAGTGTTAATAGGTCAATGCTGCCAAAGATTTTGGATTTG
Organism: Staurois parvus; assembly: GCF_062004578.1. Lineage (NCBI taxonomy): Eukaryota > Metazoa > Chordata > Amphibia > Anura > Ranidae > Staurois > Staurois parvus. The sequence continues at coordinate 6,855,438 of NW_028318430.1, read as the reverse complement.
ATTTACTATACCCCAAGAGAATGAATAGCATGAGAATGATGACTAACAATTTATGTAAAATGTTTAAATTTAGCAAATTTCAAAACAATTCTCAAGATCTCTTCTAATTCTGAGTTAAACAACAGAATCGCCATATCTTTCAGCCATCAAGTACATTCCAAACCTTCTATTTGTGAAAGTCTGTTTAATTTTATGTTGGCACACATGTGCTCTCCGTACTGCATGAAAATGATTCCAACACTATTATCCTATGTAAATAAAATCTTAACTAGATCTAAATTTTACTATCCCCTATACATCCCAGTTTGTATGGACTCAGATTGGAGATTTACTAAAACTGGTGCACTCAGAATCCGGTGCAGCTGTGCATGGTAGCCAATCAGCTTCTAATTTCAACTTGTTCAATTGAGCTTTCTATGTTGGTTTCTATGCGTAGCTGCACCAGATTTTGCATGCTCCAGTTTTAGTAAATCTACCGCACTGATTGTCTAATTAAAGAGTCTGAAGAACCATGTGATTAGCAAATATAAAATTTCAGCTCATCTGATCAATTTTTTGTACCGAAGACATTTTATATTAGGGTCATAATGCATGCCATGTAGCAGGTGATGTTATTACATTGGTACAAAATCTCGAGTGTATGCTGAGACAAGTTTTAAGTTTGTGATCCAGCGAATAGAGAGAGACACAAAATTTGTAGTTCACAGGCTGCATTTATAGTGCTGTATGCATAATTTAACCCTTTTCCTGCCACTGTGCATCAGTGGCCCAGAACCATTTCCAGCTGGCCAAGTCAGTATGCCATACGTACAGTGAGTTCCATAAATATTGGGACATCGACACAATTCTAACATTTTTGGCTCTATACACCACCACAATGGATTTGAAATGAAATGAACAAGATGTGCTTTAACTGCAGACTGTCAGCTTTAATTTGAGGGTATTTACATCCAAATCAGGTGAACGGTGTAGGAATTACAGTTTGCATATGTGCCTCCCACTTGTTAAGGGACCAAAAGTAATGGGACAATTGGCTTCTCAGCTGTTCCATGGCCAGGTGTGTGTTATTCCCTCATTATCCCAATTACAATGAGCAGATAAAAGGTCCAGAGTTCATTTCAAGTGTGCTATTTGCATTTGGAATCTGTTGCTGTCAACTCTCAAGATAAGATCCAAAGAGCTGTCACTATCAGTGAAGCAAGCCATCATTAGGCTGAAAAAAACAAAACAAACCCATCAGAGAGATAGCAAAAACATTAGGTGTGGCCAAAACAACTGTTTGGAACATTCTTAAAAAGAAGGAATGCACCGGTGAGCTCAGCAACACCAAAAGACCCGGAAGACCACGGAAAACAACTGTGGTGGATGACCGAAGAATTCTTTCCCTGGTGAAGAAAACACCCTTCACAACAGTTGGCCAGATCAAGAACACTCTCCAGGAGGTAGGTGTATGTGTGTCAAAGTCAACAATCAAGAGAAGACTTCACCAGAGTGAATACAGAGGGTTCACCACAAGATGTAAACCATTGGTGAGCCTCAAAAACAGGAAGGCCAGATTAGAGTTTGCCAAACGACATCTAAAAAAGCCTTCACTGTTCTGGAACAACATCCTATGGACAGATGAGACCAAGATCAACTTGTACCAGAGTGATGGGAAGAGAAGAGTATGGAGAAGGAAAGGAACTGCTCATGATCCTAAGCATACCACCTCATCAGTGAAGCATGGTGGTGGTAGTGTCATGGCGTGGGCATGTATGGCTGCCAATGGAACTGGTTCTCTTGTATTTATTGATGATGTGACTGCTGAGAAAAGCAGCAGGATGAATTCTGAAGTGTTTCGGGCAATATTATCTGCTCATATTCAGCCAAATGCTTCAGAACTCATTGGACGCCGCTTCACAGTGCAGATGGACAATGACCCAAAGCATACTGCAAAAGCAACCAAAGAGTTTTTTAAGGGAAAAAAGTGGAATGTTATACAATGGCCAAGTCAATCACCTGACCTGAATCCGATTGAGCATGCATTTCACTTGCTGAAGACAAAACTGAAGGGAAAATGCCCCAAAAACAAGCAGGAACTGAAAACCTTTGCAGTAGAGGCCTGGCAGAGCATCACCAGGGATGAAACCCAGCGTCTGGTGATGTCTATATGTTCCAGACATCAGGCTGTAATTGACTGCAAAGGATTTGCAACCAAGTATTAAAAAGTGAAAGTTTGATTTATGATTATTATTCTGTCCCATTACTTTTGGTCCCTTAACAAGTGGGAGGCACATATGCAAACTGTTGTAATTCCTACACCGTTCACCTGATTTGGATGTAAATCCCCTCAAATTAAAGCTGACAGTCTGCAGTTAAAGCACATCTTGTTCATTTCATTTCAAATCCATTGTGGTGGTGTATAGAGCCAAAAATGTTAGAATTGTGTCGATGTCCCAATATTTATGGACCTGACTGTATACCCAGTGCATCACCCCTTCTGCTATAAGCTCACAGTCACTTCAGTGAACATAAATATATAGTAGAATTATACTCCTGACTGTCCTAATTAAATGAATAGCTTCAAACAGGGACCCCTCCACTCTGCTATTGAGACTTATCAAGAACCACAGTTTTATTGACAGGGATTGTCCACATTGGATACTGGCCAAAAACTAAATTCTGTACCCTCTGTACAGTGCCATTAAATGTTTATAGCACACCAACATGCCTTGCTAACACAGGTGCGTTGCAGCACACCAAGACACATGGCAACTTATTACCACACATTGTAGTGCAGTGCACTTTTTTTTAACCACTTGCCAACCGCGATATAGCCGACTGACGGCTACAGCGTGGCTGTCCAGTTCTGGGAGTCCTCCCAGAACGCGCCCTCCTGCGCCCGGGAGCGCGCACCCAGGATCTCCGTGATCGCTGTGTCCCAAGGACACAGCTGATCACGTGATGTGGTAAAAGGCCAATCACAGTGGCCTTTTACCACGTGATCAGCTGTGTCCAATAACACAGCAGATCACAGGTAAATGCAGTTGCCGGTTATCGGCTGCACTTTCAAAGTACTGCTGATAACCAGCAATTGTCAGAGGATGGATCGGCGCTGATCATCAGGGCACTGATGATCAGTGCCCTGATGATCAGTGTCTAGCAGTGCCACCCACCAGTGCCGCCCATCTGTGCCCAGCGGTGCCGCCCACAAGTGCCCAGCAGTGCCACCCACCTGTGCCCATCAGTGCCCAGCAGTGACACCCACCTGTGCCCATCAGTGCCTAGTAGTGACACCTAACTGTGCCCAGCAGTGCCACCCACCAGTGCCCCTAATCAGTTCCACCCATCAGTACTGCCCAGAAGTGCCACCCATCAGTGCCCAGCAGTGCCACCAGTCAGTGCGCAGCAGTGCTGGCAGTCAGTGCCACCCATCAGTGCTGCTCATCAGTGCCACCTATCAGTGCCCATCATTGCTGTATATCAGTGCAGCAGCATCAGTGCCACCTCATCAGTGCTAGGTCATCAGTGCCTCCTATCAGTGCTGCTTATCAGTGCCCATCAGTGCTGCCTATCCGTGCCACCCCATCAGTGCCACCTATCAGTGCCCATAAATGCTGCGTATCAGTGAAGCCTCATCAACGCACATCAGTGAAGGAGAAAAATTACCTGTTTGCAAAATTTTATACAATTTTAAAACTTTTTTGCATTTTTTTGTTTATAGCGTAAAAAATAAAACACCCAGCAGCGATTAAATACCACCAAAAGGAAGCTCTATTAGTGTGAAAAAAATTATACAAATTTCATATGGGTAAAGTGTTGCATGACCGAGCAATTGTCATTCAAAGTGCGACAGTGTTGAAAGTTGAAAATTGGCCTGGGCAGGAAGGGGGTATAAGTGCCCGGTAGACAAGTGGTTAAAAAAGGTACATACGCCTTTTTGGTGCAATTTTTGTGAGTAGGGCAGTCTATTCAAATAATTATGCTGCCATATAGCATCCTGTGTTAATGCAAATAAAAACATGCATCACTTAGATTTTAACCTTTACATCTGGAAGCCATTTAAGGGGTACTAAATTCTGAGAGGTGGAGGTGGGCTTTTTGATCATGTGACTGCTGTGATTTACTGTCACAGCAATCTTATGATCAGAAGATTCTGCCCATAAACAATTAGTCATTGTGCTATGAGCATGCAGTGAGCATGCTCTCAGCACAGAAGAGCAATTCCCCATGGATCCATTTTTGGAAAATATGAGTCTGAAAAACATTTACACAACTATCATGTGACCTATAAAATAAGTAGCACCATTTTTTTATTCTATGAGTCCTGTGCCTTCAGAAAATGTAAGGTTTGGAGGTGTTTTACAAACTCTGAAAGCTGTAAGTGATGATGCTTACTTCAAGGTTTTATGTACATACCTTCAATTTTCATAGTTTAACTAAAAGGCAGAATTTAACATTTACAAACATTTTTTATTTATTATCACGATACAGTTTAGCTTTAATAGGAATTTAGTAGGAAACTTGTAATTTATGTTGTGATTATAAGTGCTAATAATGATTTTAGTGTATTTTTATTGAAATTATTGTATTGGTAAACATTTGTGCATATTTCACAAAACCTACAAAATCAAAAGCTGTAAGTTAAAATAAAAAAGTGAAAAATTGCTAAAATGGTCTGGCCACCTGAGGTCTAATGTGTAGTACAGTGCCTGGCATTGAAAGGGTTAAATTTGAGTTTGGCAAATTTAAATGTTTCCGTTTTGTAATAACAGCAGTAATGGTAAAAACAATAGGAAGCAATCCGCGCAGTCAAAAAAACTTCCTAACATGGGTTGCCTGCATATACCTAAAAGTGATTCCACAACACCTTACAGAAATATCATTATATAAAATAGTGCAGCACTACCCAAAATATGCTAGTCACAAATAACGAATCCAAAATAAAATATAAAACGTTATTATACTGTATATAGTTCAATCACAATTATAACCTTCTAATAAAGAATCCTGGCACACCATAGAGTTCCTCAAGTAAAACTCAACAAAGTCCAATAGCAAACTTCTGTGACTAGCACTGCCAACAATTCACCATCCCCACTTAAATATCACATGCACTCCACTCAATGATATGTGAATATGCTCACCTCTGTTTTTTTACCTTAGAGATTCCTAAGATGTCAAAAAAGCTTAGTCAATAACTGGATGCCTCATTTAGATCTACCTCTGGCCATTACTTGCCCACCATACTTCTTCCATGTCGTTATGACAAGAATGGCATACAACAGAAAAGGAGACTAATAGTGCTCTCTGTATACTTATTTTATTCCAATAAAAGGATAGAAACACACTCAGAAAGGAACAAATAAAAAGACCATCTCATAAGTCAAAACTCCAGTTCACCACCCTTTTCCAGGTATGTAACATGATTGCAGCCTCAGTGAATTCCACCAATATGGGGCTTCAACAGTAGGTGATTAACCCATTGACTAATGAGGGGCCCCTCCATCAACATCCATGGCTGAAATGCAGGATTGGTGAGAGGGTTGTCAACCCATTTCTCATACTGTATGGCAGAACCAGAAACCTTTGCCTCATCCTCCTGTTCCCTGTGCATTGCCTTGCCTGTTTAGTCTATCATAGAACACTCTCATAGCATCCTTTCAGAATGCCCCATTGACTTAGAATTACCTCTATTTTTTAACCCATCCCATTTCTTGCTAAAGTTAAATTCTTCTGCAAACTAACTACTAAACACCTCCCCAATAGTTTGTCCTTTTGAATTGAAAGCAGAAAGAAGCCACCAAACATCACTAGCTGTGCACCACCATAAGGGCCCCAACAAATGTTGGCAGAAGTAACTATCCTAGGACTGTCCAATTATGTCACACAACAATCTGTATAGGTCTCTCCACTTATAGTTGTTGACAACTGCTCCACCTGTTTTATAGTAAAGTCCTACAAGCAGACTTGGACCCAGCAGGGTCATCCCAGGGTTCTGGCAACAGTGTAGCTTCTGGGGGTTTATGCGAATATTCGTCAAGCTGTCCTTTTGCACTCTTGGTGACCCTGGTATAGTTTAAGTTGGTAGAGGTATATGGTGAAACCTGGGCCCAGTTACCATTGGTGTTGCTTTCTATACAAAATTTTGGTGTAAAATTACTCTGTATAGGAACATTGTGTGATTGTATTTTGGTCATAGTTTGTATTACCTTGCTTCTTTTTGACCAATACATTTTCTAAAATACATAGTATCAATTTACTTTTGTATTGTTCACCTTATTAAAGGAGGTGTATCAGGGTGGTAGAGGGAGCATTCCAATTAATAAAGAAGGAAAGCAGTTTCAGAAGGCTTATCAAACTAGCTGCTCCTACGGGGTGCACTACACAATGCTACATAAAATTGATATTAACTAACTTCTGTTTAACCATCTGAAAATGATGACAAACAAAAATAATGTTTTATCTGGTCAGCTAGAAAATTAGCCCCAAAAAACCAGAAATGAAACTGAGTGAAATACACAGGCTACCACTGTTGACCTAAAACACCAGTTTGCCTGGCTACCATGCTTACCATGCTTGCCACTGGTTTGAGTCCTGAGCTACATGGCAGCTAGGCTAATAACAGCGGTTTCAAAAGCAGGTTAGCAATGGCAGCTCTCTGTATTTCTCTCATGACATATTTCCTTAATAAATGCTACACAATATTTATCCACATTTACAAATACATTTTTTTTAAAAACAGAACACTGTTGGTCTAAAAATAATCTACAGAACCCACAATAATGTCAATGGGCAGACACCAAGAACTGCAGAGGAACAATCTGGGAGATTTAATAAAACTGGAGCCCTCAGAATCTGGTGCAGCTGTGTATGGTAGCCAATCAGCTTCTAACTTCAGCTTGTTCAATTAAGCTTTGAAAAAATACCTGGAAGCTGATTAATTTTTAATGCAGAGCTGCACCAGATTTTGCATGCTCCAGTTTTAGGAAATCTCCCCCAATAAGTAATACATAATTCCTAGGAATGAAACTGAGATCGTTAAACCATTTCTTAAAAGAAAACATTTTATCTATGCCTTCTCCTATGAAAAGCCAAAATGGCTTCATTAATAAATTACACATAAATTATTTGATACATACTATACTAAATTTCTATATAATGGGTTTGGTACTTGATGCTATGTGTACAATCAGAGCACCTCCTTGAAAAACAATGAAAGTATCATAAAAGAGACTTAATGGGTATTCAACAATGGATGACATTCCTGTAGCAAAGACCATGTAATTGCCATTAGTGAATAGTATGATTTTGGTAAAATTGTGGCGACAACTCTCAATTTTGCTAACTGTGCAGCTTAGACAAAATTGTCTTGGAAAAAATCTACTCTTATTTATTTTAAGGGTGTCTTTATGGGAGGGGTGTATTTAGGGTAGTGTAATTTATTTAATGTAGTATTCTTTGTATTTTAGCTTTTGTCCCCTTTTTTGTATGCATATCTGATTGTCATGTAATTTTAACCTTTTTATTTTTACTTTTTTTCTTTCTGTGAAAAATGTAAAAAGTATTGGAGCTTATAAGGAGCAGGTCTTGGGTAATTGAAAGGAGCTTCTGTAACCCTTAGGAGTCAAATAAAACTCACTGCACTGTTTAAAATCCCCAGAAACCACCTTCCTTTTCAGCTTCCACATTAGGGTGCATTTACTAAAGACAAACAAACTGCACATTGTAAAATGTGTTTCCACTTCTCAAGTCCAGTTGCTCCAGAGCTTAGTAAACGAGGGGACACTCTGTTGACTTCCATCATCATGTGCAAGCAAAAATGCTGTCTTTTTTATTTTCCTTGCAGGTGATTGTGTATGTTTTACAAAGTGAAGCTTCACCTCATTTGCTAAGCTCTGAGGCAACCTCACTTGCAAAGTGCACAGTCTATTTGCCTTTAGTAAATCAACCCCATGGACTCCGATAGATTTTCTCAAACTGAAAAACGTTCTGCAAAACTTTCCCGTTTTCGCTGAAAATTTTGGAAAAATTAAAATTCCCAATTTCACTCATCTCTTATCATCAACAGGTAGTAGGTTGACCACTGACCAACTTCAACATAGTGACCTAAAATCAATTTGCAGCTTTAACTTATTTAATCACCTGTATCTTTTTTTTTATATGGAATACAGCTTGTTCAAATTTATATTTCTTCCAGGCAGACCATTTTGTTTATAAGTTCAGGATTCTATGCTATAATGTTTCCAATAAAATGGACAAGCTCACAATACATTGGCCTTTTTACAAAATGTAACAAATATATATTCCTATATTTCTACTATAATAGTCAATATTGTTGCAATAATTTTTCAACTTTTCAGTGCAATATAATTAGTTGCTCTAGTTCAAATGAACAAATTATTGCATGCTCTGATCCAAAATGACACCTTGATAACAGTTGGTGTATAATGTTTTTTTCACCAAAAAAGGGCAGATTTATCTTGGGAAGAGTTGAGAGCTCATCCTCTAACAGCTGGAATATTGGTTGTTTAATGTGTGTACATGTTGCATGTGTATGCAACAATGCAGAAATTGAGTGTATGTGAAACAAAAACAAATGTATTAGCATCTAATGTATGTAAATAATATTTCTTGATTACTATATTCATTAACCACTTTCCCGCTGCCCTATAGTAGAATTACTGCTACAGGGCGGCAGGGCTGCACAAAATCACATGTATATATATATATATACGTGATTTGCATTTCCAAGTAGGGGGCACATGCACTGCCCTACCCGCACCACCATTGGTGGCTAGGGATGTCAATCACTGCAGAGGAATACAAAGCAGCATGCCTCTGTAGTAAAACACAACACAGCATATAATGTAAAACACACACAGCACACAGTTAACACTTTGATTACCCCAGATGTTAACCCCTTCCTGCCCAGTGTCATTAGTACAGTCTCACTGTATCACTGTATTAGTGAAACTGGGGGTGTCAGTGGCAGTTAGTCAGTTTCCCCCCAGTGTCAGAATGCCTGCCCCCGCTATAAGTCATTGATCACCGCCATTACTAGTATAATAAAAATAAAAATTCCAGTATATATACCGCCATTTGTAGACACTATAACTTTCACATAAACCAATTAATTTACATGTATTGGGATTTGTTTTTAGCAAAGACATGTAGCAGAATACATTTTGGCCTAAATGTATGGAGAAATTTGATTTTTTAAAGTTTTTTATTGGATATGTTTTATAGGAAAAAGTCAAAAATATTGCTTTTTTTCACCCAGAGGTGATCAAAAGAAAGCTCTATTTGTGGGGAAAAAAACGACATAAATGTAATTTATGTACAGCATTGCATGACCGCGCAATTGCCAGTTAAAGTAACTCAGCACTGTATCGCAAAAAATGGCCTGGTCAGGAAGGGGGGTAAATCCTCTGGAGGGCAAGTGGTTCATTTTTTAGAAAAAACAACTGATACTAACATGCCTGCAAATGTACTATGTTTTCACCCATAAAGAGTTTTACCCATCTACTAAACAATCTTAAAAAAAGCAATACAAAATTGAGATGTGAACTAGCAGTGATAAGTAAGGTGGCAGACCCGGTATATCATGTTTTGTCTTGTCAAACGTGATCACACCGATGAACCAGCTTTATACTCACAACATTTTTGAGGTTAGCTGTAACTAGATTTTGATCATATAAATTATAAAACAAATAAAGGCAGCCATTAATAGTTTAATAGATGTGTGTCACTTTTGGTCCCCACCTGGTATATGATGTAATGTTACTTCATTCATCATATTAGGAATTACACCTAACATGATATTACAGTTAGGTCTAATTTAAAAAACAAAGCACTTAACACATTTATAAAGCAGTGATGTACTTAACAATGTGCATTGCTCTCCACTGGCTTCTGGATTCCAATGCCAGCAGAGAGCAATTTTAATGAATTGTCAACTGTTAAAAAAAGCAAGAAGCAGAGCCCAATTACATGACCAACTACCCCTTCCAAACACTGAGTTTTTTAAGGTTCTAAAGACTTTAAGGTGCCCCCTGATTTTCCCAATATTGCTCAACAGTCCAATGCATTGATAAAGCCCTTCAAAAAAGTAAATGTGAACAGCTGTGAACACACATATGTACAGTGGGGATCGAAAGTTTGGGCACCCCAGCTGAAAATTTGTATTCATGTGCATAAAGAAGCCAAGGAAAGATGGAAAAATCTCCAAAAGGCATCAAATTACAGATTAGACATTCTTATAATATGTCAACAAAAGTTAGATTTTATTTCCATCATTTACACTTTCAAAATAACAGAAAACAAAAAAATGGCGTCTGCAAAAGTTTGGGCACCCTGCAGAGTTAATATCTTGTACTGCCCCCTTTGGCAAGTATCACAGCTTGTAAACGCTTTTTGTAGCCAGCCAAGAGTCTTTCAATTCTTGTTTGAGGTATCTTTGCCCATTCTTCCTTACAAAAGTCTTCCAGTTCTTTGAGATTTCTGGGCTGTCTGTCACGCACTGCTCTTTTAAGGTCTATCCATAGATTTTCAATTATGTTGAGGTCAGGAGATTGTGAAGGTCATGGCAAAACCTTCAGTTTAGGCCTCTTGATGTAATCCCCCGTGGATTTCGAGGTGTGTTTAGGATCATTATCCATTTGTAGAAGCCATCCTCTCTTTAACTTCAGCTTTTTGACAGATGGCATCAAGTTACCATCCAAAATTTGCTGAAATTTTATTGAATCCATTTTTCCTTCCAGAGATGTTCCCTGTGCCACTGGCTGCAACACAACCCCAAAGCATGTTTGATCCAACCCCATGCTTAACAGTTGGAAAGAGATTCTTTTCATTAACTTCTGTGCCCCTTCTTCTCCAAACGTACCTTTGCTCATTCCGGCCAAAAAGTTCAATTTTAACCTCATCGGTACACAGAACTTGTTTCCAAAATGCATCGGGCTTGTCTATATGTTCATTTGCAAAGTTCAAACGATGATTTTTGTGGTGAGGACATAGAAGAGGTTTTCTTCTGATGACTCTTCCATGAAGACCATATTTGTACAAGTATCTCTTTATAGTGGAATAGTGTACCACAACTCCAGTGTCTGCCAGATCTTTCTGGAGGGATTGTGCAGTCAAACGTGGGTTTTGAATTGTTTTTCTCACAATCCTGCGAGCTGTTCTGTCTGATATTTTTCTTGGTCTTCCAGATCTTGCTTTAACTTTCACTGTTCCTGATGACTGACATTTCTTAATTACATTCTGAACAGAGGATATTGACATCTGAAAACGCTTTGCTATCTTCTTATAGCCTTCTCCAGCTTTGTAAGCGTCAACGATTTTCAGTTTCAGTTTTCTAGACAACTGCTTAGAAGAACCCATGGTGTTGATTGTTGGGGCAAGGGCAGATGAGTCTGGGCATTTAAAACCTTTGAGATTGACATAACCTGGTCTTCCCAGACGATGATTGAGAACAATCCATGACACTGGCAGGTCTCAGCTTTGCAAAGGGGGCAGTGCATGCTATAAATTCTGCAGGGTGCCCAAACTTTTGCAGACGCCATGTTTTTGTTTTCTGTTATTTTGAAAGTGTAAATGATGGAAATAAAATATAACTTTTGTTGACCTATTATAAGACTGTCTAATCTGTAATTTGATGCCTTTTGGAGATTTTTCCATCTTTCCTTGGCTTCTTTATGCACATTAATACAAATTTTTAGCTGGGGTGCCCAAAATTTCGATCCCCACTGTATGCCCAATGGAAGCTACACACCTTCATGTATAGCACAGTCAAATGCATGCACAACTCCTGTGATCTTGACAATCTCAATCTACACTGACCTTGATTGTATCTGTCTTTTGAAATACACTTCTAGTTATCCCTTATCCCTTAGCTTGTTGTTTCAGGATCATCTCCTGCTTTAAAGGATAAATTCACCTTTGGAACATGTTACATGTTTCACCCATTTTTAGCATGTTCCAGCATTTGCAGCCTTTCCCACCCTTAATCCTCCTGCCCTGTGAAAGCGGGGGAAACCTCTCCCAGCACCCGCTGTCACAATTTGAAAAACGTACAACTGCATGGGGCAGTTTCCTGTGAATGAATGCCTACAAGTACTGTCTTTCACACACATTCATGCAGCATAAAAATTGGAACTACCACTATTTTATTCTCTAGGGTCTCTGATTTAAAAAATATATTATGTTTGGGGGTTTTCTGTAATCTTCAGGCCCAAAATTTTTTTTTTAATCTTGTGCAAAAAATGCAAAAATGGCTCTGGCAGCAGAAGGGATAAAGGATAATTCCGACACTCCCTTTTCCTGACAAGCACCCAATCAGTGCTCATTATACTGCAAGGTGTCTCTGTTTCCTGCTAGTCCCCAGGTGCGGTGCTGGAGACAGGCAGGGAAGGGGAGGAAGAGATAAACAGTGCAATGTTAAAAATATTAAATGTTTAAGTTGCCATAAAACCCCTTTTGTTTTTAAAACATTCCTAATATCACCTTCGAATTAAATACTGTTTTGGTAAAAAAAAAAAAAAATGTATCTGGACAAGTAGACTGTCATGAGGGACAAGTAGTTTGGGACACCAATTTAGTCCCTTGGACAAGTAGTTTTTTAACAAATTTCCACACCCCTGCTGTGTGATGCGCTAAATCAAGGAACGGCGCTGCCCCCTATTGCAGCCAGTAATGGAGACCTGCCTGAGCAGTGAATCACTCCAGCAGGTCTCTGCTGCAGTGTTAATCCAGCTTTAGTGTTATTCATGATTTTTAGAATGATATATGGACCACCACTTCTCAGCTCAGTGAATTCAGTGTTGTACCGTGCTAGGTTGCACCTGTGCAATAAGTTCATCTGTAAAATTTCCTTGCTACTAAATATTCCACGGTCAACTGTTAGTGGTATTAAAACAAAGTGGAAGCAGCTGGGAACAATAGCAACTCAGTTACAACGTGGTAGGTCATGTAAAATGACAAAGCGGGGTCAGCGCAAGCTGAAGCGCACAGTGCGCAGAAGTCGCAAACTGTCTGCAGAGTACATAGCTAAAGACCTCCAAACTTCATGTGGCCTTCAGATTAGCGCAACAGTGCGTAGAGAGCTTCATGGAATTGGTTTCCATGGCCAAGCGGCTGCATCCAAGCCTTACATAACCAAATGCAATGCAAAGTGCTGGATGCAGTGATGTAAAGCATGACACATTTGACTCTAGAGCAGTGAAGATGTGTTCTCTGGAGTGATGAATCGCACTTCTCTGTCTGACAATCTGATGGACATGTCTGGGTTTAGCAATTGCCAGGAGAACGGTACTTGTCTGACTGCATTGTTCCAAGTGTAAAGTTTGGTGGAGGGGGGATTATGGTGTGGGGTTGTTTTTCAGGGGTTGGGCTTGGCCCCTTAGTTCCAGTGAAGGGAACACTTATGGCGACAGCATACATTTTGGACAAATTCATGCTCCCAACATTGTGGTTACAGTTTGGGGATGGCACCTTCCTGTTCCAACATGACTGCACACCAGTGCACAAAGCAAGGTCCATAAAGACATGGTTGAGTGAGTTTGGGATGGAGGAACTTGACTGGCCTGCAGAGTCCTGACCTCAACCCGATAGAACACCTTTGGCATGAATTAGAGCGGAGACTGGCCAGGCCTTCTCATCCGACATCAGTGCCTGACCTCACAAATGTGCTTCTGGAAGAATGGTCAAACATTCCCATAGACACCCTCCTACCCTTGTGGACAGCCTTCCCAGAAGAGTTGAAGCTGTTACAGCTGCAAAAGGTGGGCCAACTCAATATTGTACCCTACGGACTAAGACTGGGATGCCAATAAAGTTCATGTGCATGTAAAGGTAGGCATCCCAATACTTTATGCAATATAGTGTATATATGTATATATATATATATATATATATATATTTGGATATAGTAATAATAAGGTTTTGACAAGGTTTAAATTATTGTCTCCTCATTAAAGAGATTTACTCTTGGGTCTGATCACCAATTTCACCATGAATGCAAGTAGGGATCCTAAATTTGATTTGCCTCCGGAACTGGAAAAAAATGAAAACCTTCCATTGGACATAATGACACATGTTTTGGTGACAACTGTCTCAGAGGGGAATTACTTCACACAGCAAAAATATCCTCTAACTTCGTGTTACATATACACAAGTGGAAGAAAAGGCAAATCTATCAAATGAGACACAGATGTCAAAAACCTAAAACATTAAATAATGATAGGGAGTTTATCCATTCCCTACGTTATTGAAAAAAGGGAAGAAAGAAATTGGCTTTAGATATTGGTATGGATATCGTTTTCAAAACTTAGAGTGGGCATCCATATATTGACATGTGTCCCTAATGTCTGAACACAAACTGCATATTTTCAATAAATTTCAATAAATGTTTCAACAACATTTTGGAATATTAATCAATGACATCTTCAAAGTGATTTCCACCATTTGTTATGCAACATTCCATGCACTTCGCAATATTCACTTGAACCAGATGCAGTAATTCCACATTTTAGTCAATATGAACACATACATTCATGATGCGTTCCTTCAGGTGATTCATATCTGTGATTTTCATGGAGTACACCTTCTCATGTAGCATACCCCAAAAAAATAATTCAAGGGGGTTAAGCTCTGGAGAGTTTATATAGTGATATATATATATATATATATATATACATATATATATATATATATATATATATATATATATATATATATATATATACTGTACCTATATAATGATATTTCCTATGTGTCTAGACTTTATAGACACCCTGTAATATCCATGATAGTTTTGCTAAAGTCTTGTTAAACATGCCTTGCTTATGATCCAGTAATGTCATAATTAGATCTCTAACTGTCTATGCACTGCAGAAAGATCATGGCTGGTGTGTTAGTCCAGCAAGATGGAGTAAATAGCTTCCAGAAAAAAAATCAATCCATGCTGTCTATGATTTTATTATTATTTACATAAAAAGTAAGGCATTTGGACAATCTGTCAAAAATTTTAGGTTTAAGTCAATACTGGACCACTCCAGATTATGTTGATAATTTACAGTATGTGTGAGATTTCACTTGCCTGGAATTGCTTGGGAAAAAAAATAACAAACCTTATGAAATTCTCACAATTGTGCCCAAGATGGACCCATGTTACTTTGTCATGTCTCTGTAAATTTGTTCTATATTTGCCATTAATTAAACAGGACAACAGCTAAAGAGAAAACTATTACAAAAAGAATGCAGTAATGGCAACCTCTATTTATTCCCCCAGGACAGTTCTGGCAAACATATGATGCATTCACCTCAAGACGTCATCCCAAGCAAATGGCAATGCACTAGATCATCTATATTTTACAATGGTGGACAGACAAAATCTGAATTGGGCAAGCAGAAAGCTAACGTAAGATCGCTGACTACCTACCATGCATGCTAATGGTCAACATTCCATTTTGCTTTTAATCGGTTAGATTCAGGCCTGTTGATCAGAATGGAAATTACTGAAATTTGCAATAATAAGAGGTACACTACCTTGCTTATTACATACCCATCCACCCTCTGCTTTAGAAGTAACCAGTCCATATACAAAATCAATTTGAAATAGTTGATCACCGCTACCTAGCTGGTGGATTTTTGGAAGGTATCTTAGAGGTAGTGCAGCTCTGGTGGATTTGTGACAGCAATGATAAATTAGCTTTAGTGATTGTGAGTGATAGTTGGGTGGTGTCCAACTGTTTACAAATTTCACTAATGATAGCAGCTTGTAAATTGCTCCATAAGTAAAGAATCAGCCTAACTGCTGCTACATATTCTCAGAAATCATTACGAGGTTAAGACTTTTGGTCAGTTTATTCTATCCTGGAGATACAGTAAAAAGGAGACTGGAGCGCCACCTACTGGGTGCAAAGAGTAAACAGGAAATGCTTACTCTATATATAATATTTTATATTTACTTCAAGAAGGAAATAAGAACATATATGTATATATATATATATTGTATATACTGTATATATAGTTTCAGTCCTAAGCATAAGACAATAAAGAAAATCTATACAAAAATATTATTCATTCCCTTACAGCAGTGAATAATTTTATCTATCTATCGCTACCTATCTATCTATCTACCTATCTATCTATCTATCTATCTATCTATCTATCTATCTATCTATCTATCTATCTATCTATCTATCTATCTATCTATCTCTCTATCTATCTATCTATCTATCTATCTATCTATCTATCTATCTATCTATCTATCTATCTATCAACTAATCTATGTATCTGTCTGTCTGTCTGTCTGTCTGTCTGTCTGTCTGTCTGTCTGTCTGTCTGTCTGTCTATCTATCTACAGTATCTATATATCATCCATACACCCATCTGTTTCTTTTTCTGTCTGCATTGTCTTTTCTATGTAGCTTTCATAAAAAGGGGAACAGGTAAGACAGTGAGACAGAGAAGAAAGATAGTGTACAACAGCTTTGCCAAATTTGTGTTTTTCAATAATGTACAGGAACATCCAACAAGTCATTCCTATAAAATTGTAAAATTTCCTCTGTGGATATTGAAGCAATGGTCTGATGGACTAAAGAGTGAAGCATATGCAATGTGGTGTAGTAATGTGAACACAAATAACCAATTATGCAGCAAATGTTGCAAAAAAAAAAAAAGAGCGCTTCTTAGTTCTTGATTGGATATTTAAAAAAAATATAGGTTCGCTTTTCTACACACCTGAGTAATCAGACCACGTGTCTTTCCACTGAAAACTATTAACTTCTTATGGCATTTTGGGGACAAACAAAACATTATAAAAAGTCTAGGGTTTATAAAGAGGACATACCCTTTTATAGAAAAAGATATGACTATCTGAAATAGTTTACCTAAAAAAATACACTTACATTCTGTGCCTCCATACTGCCTCTCCTTCTCTTTTAAACCTTTTTATAGTCCCTCTCTCCCATGCCACCATTTGCCAGCTTGCAATATAGTCATTCTGCACATGTGAGATGGAGCGTATGTGGCTCATCTTGCGCATGTGCAATTATATTGAATGGCTTACAAAATTCTGTCTTAAAAAAAAAATGAATGCAATATCATACAGCACATGCGCAAAATGAGCCATATAATGTCATGAGCAGCATCACACACATCGTGTGCTTTATGATCTCCCTGAAGGCACTGACAATGTTGCCTTCACAAAGGCCATCAGTTCAGCTGCGGATATGTCATCAGTACCTTCAGAAAATTCAGGAATATGAAGCAAGAATGGTAAGCAAATTTAAAAAAGTAAAAATAAACAGAGATGCATGTTGATGTGAAATTTTCTAAGAAGAGGCAAAGGTCCTCTTTAACTACCCCTAATATATATATATATATATATATTAGCAATATCAGACTTTTCAGGTCACTACGTGGGCTTTTTTTTAATTTAGTGCAGACAGCATCCTTTATTCTAACCCTCAGTGTGTTTTCTAAAGCTAGGCAAGTATTATATACACTATTCATAAGGTAAAGGAGCCATGGTCCAGCTAAACAGGTACTTGTTGAAAAGTATTTCAGAAACTTTTCACTAATTAGAAATAAGCAGAAGTATAACTTATGCTGACAGATGTTACATATTATGGTATTCATTATTAAAATGAACACCCTAATAGCCCCCTTTAATTTCAATATGTTCAGAAGAACTTTTTACATATAAAAGTAGAGATTATTTGTATAAATTTGGAGCTTGGCAGGAGTCAAAAGAGCTATGCAAATTAGATGGGTGACTTATGAATTTCTCAGATCACTTTTAGGCTCAGACTAAGGCCAAGCATTCGAAAAACAAATTTACATGCATTTAATGCTCTTATTGTATGCAGGGAATTTTAATTGTATCTGTATATTTCACATGCCCAATTGCAAGTATTAATAGCAAAGAATCTCCTGGTTTGTTGTAAATAAGTAAGCCATATTTATGAGTTTTCCAAAATGATTATTATTGTTTCAGACAATTCATTTAAACCAGAAAATACCTCTGTCTAGCAACAAAATCATTCCCTTTTTGGAAATCAAGACAATAACTAGACTGTGGCTATTTTTAGATGTGATGTTTGTTGTTGGTGTAATATTGGGTAGTTTACACTGCCATCAGGTGGCTGAAAGATGAATTTTTTAAAACTACTTTTTTTTCTTGAAATTATTCTCAGTGCAGCACCACAATAATATAATACGAACACAAGGCAACACTGTTGTTAAAAACTACCCTTAATATAATACATCAAAAAATAAAAATAGCTATTCAAATTATACTGCATACTGCAAATAAAAAAGCACTGAATATATAGAAAAAAATAGATAAAATACATGTATAAATATTCCATGAATCTTTGACTCATTAATAACTTACCAACCATAGTTAATCATTTGTATTATAATTCTACATTTACTTGGTTACAGCTAGGGATGTGTGACTAAATTTTAGCTAGATTTCACCTTCAGTTGATTCCAAAGCATTTAATTGAAATTTTGCCTAATGAAAAATCAAAATTTTGCTAATCCTTCTAGGAACTAGAAATTTGTCTCAGGACATTTTGGCAACATGTATTGAAGTCAGTTGGAGGCAATTTTTACTAAATTTCACTGAAGATGAAATCAGGTAATCCACACATTTCTGTTTATCTCTATTTAAAATAAAAATAATGTCAATCGTATTTACAATAAAGTTTAAAAAAAACAAAAAAAATTTAAAGGACAAGTTCACCTTTTGGACAAAAATAACAAATGCACATTTTTTACAGGTAAAAAAAATGTGCATTTATTATTTTTGTCCAAAGGAGCCTGGAAAGCATTCCACCAGTGATCAGTAGATCGCTGCTGCCATGCAGGTCTCCTGCAGACCTGTCAGAATATCTGCTTACCGTACAGGGATGTACTGTCAAGCAGATATACTGGCAGGAAGCTTCAATAAACTACCATGGTACTCCACAGTGCCATGGTAAAAACGGGTGGAACATGTAACATGTTCCAAAGGTGAACTTATCCTTTGAAAGTGCATAAGCATGAAGGTAAAACAATTTAATTCTCAAATGAGACAAAAGTGAAAGTTCATCTTTTGTATTATGACTATTGTTACATTTTTGGTTAAAAAAATTTAACAATGGTTTTATGCATGCATTTCACATTTAAAAGAGAAGCATGGGAATTTAGAAAAACAAACACACATACTCACCTAGGTGGATGCCATATCAGTCCAATGCTGCATCTGTCGCCCACCGCATCTATGATTGAGAACCCAGCATTCAAAAACTGCTGATCACTTGGTTTCCAGTCTTTAGTGAGCAGAAAGCTGCATGAGACTGTTACAATAAATATACTAACTATTACTTCCTCATCTTGCTCTGGTTTTGAGCTTTGCATTGTAAAGCTGTCTGAATTACTGCTGCCCCTAGTGGTGGAGCAAGTACTGCCAGGTTGCTGGAGGACAAGCTGGAGCTGACATTTGAAGGGGAGCATATCCACATAGCATACTATAGGATTATACGCTACATACCAGTGGGTAGCAAACCCTTCTGGTGAGTGCATAGTGCTGTTGATGGTTGGGTGACAGCCAGAAGTTTTTTTTTCATCACTGGATACAGCTGGAGATAGAGTTTATACTCATCTATTTATTCATATATTCATTTTTATGCACATTCAGTATATACTGCATATGAACTGGATGGACTGGCTGTAGTTTTGTTTAATATTTCATTTCATATTTTTTCATGTATCAATTTTTATGCACATATATTCATTTTATTTTATTTATATGAATTGGTTGAAACACTTATAAAATGGTGACAATGATATGGATTTATTTAAATTGTTCATATTTGGATGAATTGTATTTTTTATTTAATTGATCAGTTCAGTACGCTTCACAGTTATTGGTAGTGTTGAATAATTTTTGGCGCTGCACTTACTTTATATTATTTCATGAGGGTTTTTGTATAAAGACCTTGTTGTGCTAAATGCCTCTTTTAACTTTACTTCAGAGCACTGATTTTTTCTTTGCAAGCTCTATATCATTTATGAGCAAGTTAAACAGAATTGGTCTCAGGACAGTCTAGGAAATTCAGAAAATATGCCATTATTCACCACCCTCTGGGCCCACTCCTGTAACCAGTTTTTTATCCAGATACATATGATCTCATCAGTTTAAAACAAAACCTTAATTTGTAAATAAAGCAATTGTGGGCTACTGTATCAAATGTACTAACAAAATCCAGATACACAGGGGTTTATTTACTAAAGCTGGAGAGTGCAAAATCAGACTCACTTCTGCATAGAAACCAATCAGCTTCCAGGTTTCATTGCCAAAGCTTCATTGAACAAGCTGAGGTTAGAAGCTGATTGGTTTCTATGCAGAAGGGAGTCTGATTTTGGACTCTCCATCTTTAGTAAATAAACCCCACAATCTCCACAGGTCTTCCTCTGTCCAACTTACAGCTCACCTTCCCATAGAATGCTAAAATGTTGGTCTTGCAAGAATGGTTCATTATAAAACCATGTTGGTTGATACAAATGATACTATTCTCCTCAGCATATTATTTGGTATGGTCCCTTATCGTTCCTTCCAATAATTTACATAATATTGATGTTAGGTTGACTGATTTGTAGTTTCCAGGTATGTATCTCAACCCTTTTTTGAATATTGGTACCATGTTTTCTTTATGCCAATCAGTTGGTAACGTTTAAGATAAGTTTTCCTTAAAAAAAAAGGAACAATGGTCAGGCTATAACATGACTAAGTTCTTTGAGGACCCTTGGGTGTAAGCCATCTGGTCCCAATGCATTATTCACATTATGTTTTTCTAGTCTTTTTTGAACACTGGTCTCTGTAAGCCAGAAGGGTATACTCAATATAATGTTATTAGTATTACAAATTTGCTTATTATACCCCTCCTTTCATTTATACAAAACAAAGCCTATGGGCATACCCTGGTTTAAGGTGTACAATGGAAAATGACAAATTATACATCCTATGTAAGCAATAACACATAAAGTTACCAATACATGCTCAGGTCTACAGAATATATAAGTACCTGAAGGAGATAGACATGCTATAAAGTAAAGATCATACATGATGGAACAAATCCAACTAAACAGACATCACCCCCACAGTCTTGCAGGATACGAATTAATTATAAGGCATTAGTCATTGTACTCTCCCTTGAGAAATCCACTATGTCAAGAGGAATTTGCTTAGGTGAAGGTAGGAACTGTGTGGATCACATTTGTAGAGGCAGAGTTGGTCTATCTATTATTAAATTATTTTAAACAGCCACTAGAGAGATAAGTCACTTTATAAAGAGGACTACAGAATTTATCAGAATTTTTTAAAATTCCACAATAGGTGCCCTGTCAGATCTCCATTTTAACACTATAGCCTTTCTAGCATAAAAGAGCAGTAATCCACAAACGGCCTTTGTTGCTTGAGTAAATGCCAAGGGGTCCACCAGCCCCAGCAGACACACTACCACAGTCATCAGGATGGGAATAATAGTCAGAGCATATATAAATTATGTATTTGTATACCCGTATACAGAACATGCGTTGAGTTACTTGTGCATCTCCAGCATTAGGGAGGAACCCCAGGATAAATTTTATGCAACTGTTGCTGTGTTACATAGGCCCTGTGAAGTATTTTGAACTTGATTTATATGTCTCTAGAGGCAACTAATTGGAGGAAAGGATAGTCCTAAACGTCTTCCCAAACCTCTCCATCTAGATTCGCCACCTATGCCCACCATTTAGAATGAAGATGTTCCAGACTGTCATGAACAGAAGGCATGAAGGCGTTATAGATTTCAGATAATGGTTTACATAAGGAAGTGCCTCTCAGTAACGGTTCTAGGTCAACTGGAATTAAATGTAATGTAGAAGCACCAAATTAAGAGTAACAGGCATGATGGAGTTGCAGATATCTGAAGAAGAGGGAGCTAGTGAGTCCAAATTGTTGTTTTAACCTGTGGATAGTTGCCAAAGTTCCTCTTTCTCAGATGTGATCAAGATTCTTGATGCCCTTAGAGGCCCATAGAAAGGGGTCTGGAACTAGAGACCAGTAGTTAGAAGTGGTCAATTGTTTGGGCATAGTTAGGTGCTAGGCTTTAATTACTACTTTCATAGATGTTTTGAGGGGGGGAAGGGGGCATGTAAGCCTTGGTAGAAGATTCTGTACTATTTCATATTGGCCCAAGTACGCAGCCTCAAACACTACAGAGGCATTGGAATCATCTGATATTATAAAGTTATATTCATATGTAAGTTGGACTGGCAAAAATATGTATAAATATCTGGACAAGCAAAGCCCCCCTTGGGTCCAAGACCTACAGAGAATCATCCTACTGAATCTGGGGGATGAGATCTCCAAACAAATGATGATACTATACAGTTGAATTGTTTAAAGAATGTCTGTGCCTGTGTGGGTTTGGCTCCTGTCTAAATTGGCCCTAGTATGTATATGTATGAATGTGAGTTAAGAACCTTAGAACGCTTCTTGTTGAGGGTCAGGGACTGATGTGAATGTACAATACATATACAGTTATGTCCATATACAGTATATTTGAACACAGGCACAATTTTCATACTTTTGGCTCTGTATGCCACTAGAATAAATTAAAACAAAATGATCCAAATGAATTTGAAGTGCAGACTTTCAGCTTTAATTCAAGGGGTTGAACATAAATATCAAGTACAAATTTTAGGAACTGCAACCATTTTATACACAGTCCCTCCATTTTCAGGGGCTCAAATGTAATTGGACAAATGAACATAATCATAAATAAAATGTTAATTTTTAATATTTTGTTGAGAATCCTTTACTGGCAATGACTGCCTGAAGTCTGGAACCCATGGACATTACCAAAGACTGGGTTTCCCCATTTCTGATGCTTTGCCAGGCTCTAACTGCAACTGTCTTCAGTTGTTCTTTGATTGGGGGTCTTTCTACCTTTAGTTTTGCCTTCAGCAAGTGAAATGCATGCTCAATTGGGTTGAGATCAGGTGACTGACTTGGCCATTGCAGAATATTCCACTTCTTTTCCTTCATAAGCTCCTAGGTTGCTTTTGCAGTGTGTTTTGGATCATTGTCCATCTGTACTGTGAAGTCCCGTCCAATCAACTTTGCTGCATTTGGCTGAATCTAGGCTGACAATATATCTCTATACACTGCAGAATTAATCGGCTGCTCCTGTCTTCTGTCACATCATCAATAAACACCAATGACCCAGTGCCAGTGGAAGCCTTGCATGCCCATGCCATCATACTGCCTCCACCATGTTTTACAGATGACATTGTGTGCTTTGAATCCTCCGTCCAAAGAATGCTTTTCCAGAATTGGTCTGGCTTTTTTAGATTTTTTTGGCAAAGTGTAATCTGGCTTTTCTATTCTTCAGGCTTATGGATGGTTTGCACCTTGTGGTGAACCCTCTGTATTTGCTTTCGTGAAGTCTTCTCTTGATTGTAGACTTTGACAATGATACCCCCACCTCCTGGAGAGTGTCCTTAACTTGTCTGGATATTGTGAATGGGTTTTTATTTCCCATAGAGAGGATCCTGCAATCATCCACCACTGTTGTCTTCTGTGGACATCCATGCCTTTTTATGTTGCTGAGCTCAGTGCGTTCTTTCCTCAGGATGTACCAAACTGTTGATTTGGCCACTCCTAATGTTGCTGCTATCTCCCTGATGGATTTGTTTTGTTTTTGAAGCCTTACAATGGTCTGGTTCACTTGCATGGACAGCTCCGTTGAACGCATGATGTAGGTTCACAGCAATGGATTCCAAATGCAAATACCATACTTGGAATCAACTCCAGAACTTTTACCTGCTTAATTGATGAAGAAATAATGAAGGAGTAGCCCAAACCTGGCCATGAAAAAACTTTTGATTCAATTGTCCAATTACTTTTGTTCCCTTGAAAAAAGGCGGGATGGCTGCTCTTAAGATCTGTAATTCCTAAACCCTTCCTCCAATTTGGATGTACATACCCTCAAATTAAACCTGCGAATGTGCACTTTCGGCCCATATCCATTATATAACTATAGCTTGAATATGTTAAATGGTAAATACCTGAACAAAATTAAAATTGTGTCCGAACTGTAGGTAAGTTATCCCATGCTTTCAGTCTCTGTCTTATAAAATGCAGCGTAGGATGTAAATCCAATTTGCAAAAATCAGTGATGGCAGGAGAAATGGTGATACCAATGTAGTGCTACCCCCTCAGGGGCCACTTGATAATGCTTGTCCCCAGTGATTGCCCTGACCTTGCAAGCCTCCTGACACCTCTGACTTATCAGCTCCCTCCATGCCACCTGCACTGCAAGGGGGCATGCAGAGAATTATGCAAATGTGTACTCTGGCATAAATAGATACAAGTACCCTAAGGTGAATAACAATGGCTTTAGAAGGGAAAATGTTTCTTTAACTAGAGGCTGCAACTTGAGTGCTGTTTTAAAGTTCCTGATATGGTGGTATCTGCTATTTTCTGCTAGCAATGGTGGGGCCCATAAGCATTAGTAGATACTGGTAATTCAATGAAGTTAAACAGATAAGATTTAAGTTAAACAGATAAGATGTGGTACTGCTCGAGGTGCAACTTGAGGTGTAAAGGTGTCTGCATGCAATGTCTCCAGAGTGATGATAGAGGACACTGGGCACCAAGGATAAAAAGATAAATCATAGTCTCATCTGTAAATGTCCTTGAATTGCATAATTATATAGCCGGCATCTGGCTACACCAAGGTAGCTCAAAGAATTTGTCTAAATCAGAGGAAGGATTGGGTCTGCTATCCCGGGTTAATGGGCATAATTAGGGATTCTTTCCAATTTGATCATAGGCCTGAGAATGTTGCAAAGTGGGAAAGGTTTCTAACAGCCTTAGTAACCGATGGCCCAGGTTTATGAAGAAATAGAATTATGTTGTCAATGTATAATGCTAGTTTTTCTATTTCCAAGCCTACTCGGATCACAACTACCTTATCTGACTGTCTAAATGCTACTGCCAAGGGTTCCATAACTAGTTTACCCCATTGTATGAGGAAAGGGAGGAAAGTTCTCCTCCAAATTTAATTTATGTGGAGAAGAATGTATTTGTCAGGAATGGACTGGCCAGCAATGGTGGGACTCACCTGCCTTATGGGCTGCAGTACCAGGGCTGGCCAGCGGGTGCTCCCAGCAATCAGAGACTCAACCTTGCAGCCAGCCAAACACCTGGAACTGATTATACTGGTGTATTTAAGGGATGGCCAGACCTGCAGACTCTGCCTTGGTGTGTGTTTCTCCTGGGCCCTGTATCCTGTTCCTGCTCCCTGTTCCTGTATTATTCGTTGCTGACCCTGCTCTGATCCCTGGCTTTGTCTGACCATTCTCCTGCTCCTGATCCCTGGCTTTGTCTGACCATTCTCCTGCTCCTGATCCCTGGCTTTGTCTGACCATTCTCCTGCTCCTGATCCCTGGCTTTGTCTGACCATTCTCCTGCTCCTGATCCCTGGCTTTGTCTGACCATTCTCCTGCTCCTGATCCCTGGCTTTGTCTGACCATTCTCCTGCTCCTGATCCCTGGCTTTGTCTGACCATTCTCCTGCTTTACCCCATACGTTCTGACCTCCTGTTGATAATCCCGGCCTGCCTGGCGACGCTTGCATTGTATGTACTGTTATCTGTGGGTGGTTTGGTTTGGTTCGTTTGCACTGTGTATGTTTTAGTATTGCACTGCGTTTATGTATTGTTAGTGTTAATAAATTATATTTATAACATATCTGAAGCCTGCGTTTCCCTGCGTCAGTCACATACCTCTGGTCATACCCTGGAGCCCTGACATTACACCAAGGCCAATCCTGACCAGAAGTGGCTGCACAGGGAAGCCATCTTGGCTTGTTGATGGGAAGGATGGATCTTGATGAGGTTGTGTATTTATATCTGCTAGTGTTTGATGACAGAGAGTATGCTTATCAAACTCTGAAGGAGTATCCCCAGGATGAACTGCTAGAATGTATACGGCTCGCTCATGTTCTAGTAGATCAGGGCACAGAATTCTCTGAGGTGCAGCCATTGATTCAGATTTGTGCGGAGTTGGTTTCATCTGGTACCCCCGAATGCAGGGATGAATTTTTGCCGCCATTTAGTGCCGACCAGGTAGAGTCCCTGGTATGGTTATTAGAGGATGATGTGGATTGCTTCTTGGAGCATTATGCTGCATGTTCACCACAGATACTAAGAGATTGTATAAACGCAGTGCAGTCTTTGGTCAGACAGGCTTTGTGTAAGCTCAGCTTTGCTCAACCCATACTGCAGACATGGACAGATTTGTTGCACCCAGCCTCAGTCAGCCTACAAAAACCCAGTCCTGCTTCTAATCTATTTCCTCAAAGCTCTATTCCTGCATTCCCAACAGCTCCTCCTGCCCTGCTATCTACCGCATGTCAGTACCCTGTTCCCACTCGCTGCACCTATCCTGCCTTTAACCCTGTAAAAAAGCCCTCTGTAGCAACTGTTCCCTCCCCTGTTCCATCCTCCAGCTCTTCTCTGTCTCCAGCTGCTCCATTCGTTTGCAGACCTGCGTTTACTTGCAGTGCTCCAGTAGTTAAAACCAGAAAAAAGCGAAAATTCTTTCCAACCAATACCATCCTGCCAGTATCCAAACCGGTGAGCCTGCCGTCTGAGAACCTGCCTTCCGTGGTTCAGCCTGGTGCCTCGTCACCCGCACTTCAGCCTGAGGTCTGTACCCAGCCTGATGCCTGTACCCAGCCTGATGCCTGTACCCAGCCTGATGCCTGTACCCAGCCTGATGCTTCTATTCAGCCTGATGCCTCTCTTCAGCCTGATGCCTCTCTTCAGCCTGATGCCTCTACTCAGCCTGATGCCTCCACTCAGCCTGATGCCTCTACCCAGCATGATGAACTGATCCAGCCTGATGATCCTATTAGGCCAGTTGACTTGATGCCCGCTGTTGATCCAGATGATCCGGTACCTGATCCGGTGCCCGCTGTCGTGCCAATTGACTCAGAGCCCGCTGTCGTACCTGGTGACTCGGTGCCCACTGCCTTGCCAGATGACGCGGTGCCCGCTGGCAAGCCAAATGACCTGATGCCTGGTGATCCAGTGCCCGCTGTCATACCTGGTGACCCGATGCCCGCTGTCGAGCCAGACGATCCAATGCCTGGTGACCCGGTGCCCACTGCCTTGCCAGATGACGCGGTGCCCGCTGGCAAGCCAAATGACCCGATGCCTGGTGACCCAGTGCCCGCTGTCATACCTGGTGACCCGATGCCCGCTGTCGAGCCAGACAATCCGGTACCTGATGACCCGGTGCCCGCTGTCGTGCCAATTGACTCAGAGCCCACTGTCGTGCCTGGTGACTTGGTGCCCACTGTCTTGCCAGATGACGCGGTGCCCGCTGTCGAGCCAAATGACCTGATTCCTGGTGACCCGATGCCCGCTGTTCAGCCAGATGATCCAATGTCTGACCCAGTGCCAGCGGTCATGCCAGTTGACTCGGAGCCCACTGTCGTGCCTGGTGACTTGGTGCCTGCCGCCCCGCCTGGGGGCCCGGTGCCTGTCGCCCCGCCTGAGGGCCCGGTGCCTGTCGCCCCGCCTGGGGGCCCGGTGCCTGTCGCCCCGCCTGGTGCCCGGTGCCTGCTGCTCCGCCTGGTGGCCCGGTGCCTGCCGCTCCGCTTGGTGGCCCGGTGCCTGCTGCTCCGCCCGATGTGCCTCTGCCCGGAGTCCAGCCCGATGTGCCTCTGCTCGGAGTCCAGCCCGATGTGCCTCTGCTCGGAGTCCAGCCCGATGTGCCTCTGCCCGGAGTCCAGCCCGATGTGCCTCTGCCCGGAGTCCAGCCCGATGTGCCTCTGCCCGGAGTCCAGCCCGATGTGCCTCTGCCCGAAGTCCAGCCCGATGTGCCTCTGCCCAGAGTGCCTCTGCCCAGTGTGCCTCTGCCCGGTGTGCCTCTGCCCGATGTGCCTCTGCCCAGTGTGCCCCTGCCCGGTGTGCCGCTGCCCGGAGTCCTGCCCAATGTGCCTCTGCCCAGAGTCCAGCCCGATGTGCCTCTGCCCGGAGTCCAGCCCGATGTGCCTCTGCCCGGTGTGCCTCTGCCCGATGTGCCTCTGCCCGGTGTGCCGCTGCCCGGAGTCCTGCCCGGTGTGCCGCTGCCCGGAGTCCTGCCCGGTGTGCCAGTCTTTGATATCCCGCCAGTTACCAGACCCGGGCAGTGGAACATTTTGCCCAGCTAGGACTGTTTGGAGCGTCCTTAGGCCGCTCCTTGAGGGGGGGTACTGTCAGGAATGGACTGGCTAGCAATGGTGGGACTCACCTGCCTTATGGGCTGCAGTACCAGGGCTGGCCAGCGGGTGCTCCCAGCAATCAGAGACTCAACCTTGCAGCCAGCCAAACACCTGGAACTGATTATACTGGTGTATTTAAGGGATGGCCAGACCTGCAGACTCTGCCTTGGTGTGTGTTTCTCCTGGGCCCTGTATCCTGTTCCTGCTCCCTGTTCCTGTATTATTCGTTGCTGACCCTGCTCTGATCCCTGGCTTTGTCTGACCATTCTCCTGCTCCTGATCCCTGGCTTTGTCTGACCATTCTCCTGCTCCTGATCCCTGGCTTTGTCTGACCATTCTCCTGCTCCTGATCCCTGGCTTTGTCTGACCATTCTCCTGCTCCTGATCCCTGGCTTTGTCTGACCATTCTCCTGCTTTACCCCATACGTTCTGACCTCCTGTTGATAATCCCGGCCTGCCTGACGACGCTTGCATTGTATGTACTGTTATCTGTGGGTGGTTTGGTTCGTTTGCACTGTGTATGTTTTAGTATTGCACTGCGTTTATGTATTGTTAGTGTTAATAAATTATATTTATAACATATCTGAAGCCTGCGTTTCCCTGCGTCAGTCACATACCTCTGGTCATACCCTGGAGCCCTGACAGTATTTATTATAGTTGCCTTTCTGTTATTACTGACCAACTTCCCCTGGTTATCTTTTATGGGGCCAATATGTTTTGACGTTGCCTTTTACTATTGATATATTTGAAAAACTTTTTTGGTATTTTTTTTTACTTTCCTCAGCAATGTGTCTCTCATAATCCATTTAGCTGTCCTGATCACTCTCTTGCATTTCTTATCGCAACCTTCATAGTTTTGGAATGCTGATGCTGACCCTTCGATCCTATATTTGTTAAAGGACATTTTTTTTTCTTATGCCTTATTACATTAGCATTTAGCTTCCCAGGATTGACATTTGGTCTTTTATATCTGTTGCCCATTGGAATGCACCAACAAATGTCATTGTTTAATATGTCCTTAAAACACTCACACCTCTTTTCAGTGCACTTTGTTTCAAGAATGTTATCCCATTTAGTGTTATGTAGTATGGAGCACAGTTTAGTAAAGGTAGCTCTTTAGAAATGTATTGTTGTTATCCTTCGCCCATGTCTCATTTTCCTATAATTTAAGAGAAATGTAATTACTCCATGATCACTTTTTCTTAAAGTGTTAGTAAACCCACAACAGTAAAATCAGTCTGTATATGCAGTAAAGCATGCTTGTTATACTCACTGTAGAACTTACGGGATTAATCCTCTGCATTGTGTAAAAAAAATTTTTGATCCTGTCTTCTCTGATCCTTCCTTTCTTCCACGTTCCCCATTTCATCTTCTGATAAAACAGAGCCTCAGGGAAACTCTGCATAGGCTCACTTTGGTGTGTACTGCTAGAGAGTTTTTTCTTTTTCTTGGGAGGGTGCATGTGATCAGCACAGGGCCAATCAGCCCTTTCTGATCAGAGGGTCAAGGGTTATGCAATCTCATACTGCAGTGAGAGGAGAATGAAAATTCCTCCTACAAGCTTTAGGTAGTGCCGGGTTGGACACTGATAGAAGTCACAAGACTGCTCTAACTGCTGATGAAAAAAAGTATTTAGCAGTTTATATTTACTAAAATAATTGCATTTCCATGTTCTGTGTACTGTGGGAGACCAGATATAGTGGATGCAGGGTCCTGAGTTTAGTAATATTTGAAGTTCTCCTTTACCTCCACATCTGCAATCAGCTCTGTGTTTGAAATGAATAGGTCCAGCAGGACATTTTTTCTAGTTGAGGCTTCTTCCAATTGCATCATGTTCATGAAACAATATGCCTTAGATGAGTGTGTAGTTCTATCCGCCCAATCAATATCAGGTTTAGTGTTGGGCTTGATGTTCAAGTCGAACGTAAGTTCAACTCGAACATCGGCTGTTTGCATGTTCGTAGAACACACGAACAGTACAGGCGCTCGGCGGGCTGTTAGCCTGCCGTGCCCCACAATGCACTGTGCACTGCCTCTGCATTGTGATTGGCCAAAGCAATGCACCTGACCACAGGTCAGGTGAAATGCTTTCGCCAATCACAGCACATGATGATGTCACAAGGGACACCCCCTTGTGATGTCATCACAGTATTTAAGAACTGTCATCCTGGTGCAGCTTTCAAACGGTGGGAGCAAGCATTAAGAGCGGAGCATTTTGGTTTTTGTTTTTTTTCTCGGGTCAGCGGTGGCGGCGTGCATCGTGATTGATGTTGGATCTACTTCGGGGGACTTTTTTTTATTTATGTTTTTAATAAAGGACTGTCTTCTGTCATTTTTTACACCACACTTTATTTTTGTAAATGAGTGGCGGTGCAATGTACCCCATACTCATTCACATACGGGGGGCCGGGATCTGGGGGCTTCCTTGTAAAAGGGGGCTTCCAAATTCCAATAAGCCCCCTGCCCACAGGCCCCCACAATCACCGGCCACGGTTGTGGCGAAGAGGTCCTTGTCCCCATCAACATGGGGACAAGGTGCTTTGGAGGGGAGAGGCTGCCCCAAATCATACCCCATGTTGAAGGCATGTGGCTTAGTATGGTTCAGGGGAGGCTCTTGCTCGCCTCCCCCTTTTCCTGACCTGCCAGGCTGCATGCTCAGATAAGGGTCTGGTATGGATCTTTTTTTTTTTATTTTGGGCTTGGTATGGAGGGGGGGGGCACTTGTTTTTTTTTCTTTTCCCAGGCAATGTCGGCAATTCTTTTCACATTCAGCTGTCAGTGGGGAACCCCGCTGACAGCCGAAACATTTAGAATGTTTTCACTACTAAAATACTGCATGACTTAATAATATAACTCATGTTGTATTTTAGTAGCTGTGTGATATCTTACCGCATACTCAGATGCAGTAAGATACTGCTTAGTGAATTGTCCCCTCGCATTTGAAATTTCGTTAGGTTCGAATGTACGACTGCGAACCGAACAGGGGTGTTCGGCCCATCACTAATCAGAATAATTGAAGTCTGCCATGATTATAACATTTCCCTGCTTTCCCACCATCTCTAACTATGAAGAAAGATGGGTATCCTCCTTATGCTTAACCACTTCCCGTCTGGCCCATGTACATAAACGGCGGGACGGGAGCACTGCCAATGTGGGTGAATGTTTCTAAACGTTCCCCCACATCCATTGCCTGTGCATGCCACCTGGGAGTGCACGGCACCACGATCGGTGCCTGCTGTGTCCTCCGTCCACCGATCGCTGTACAGGACCTCTGTGTGAGGTCCCGATCATGTGATCACTGATTGGCCAATCAGTGATCACATGAATAGTAGTAAGCAAGATGTCACTTCCTGACATCATTGCTTACTATGTGTGAAATCTGTGAATGAGCACAGAGGTCACATGGTACAAGGCTATTCACAGCAGCCTTGTACCATGTGACAAGCTGTGACCAATCACAGCTCTCACAGTATTTCTCAATGGCTGCAAGAATGCAGCCATAGAGAAGGAAAAATTATTGCTTTTACAGCCTTTATGGGTGTAAGGTTGGGGGGCCAATAGCATAACTGCACAATTATTTTACCATTTTCTTTGAAGCTCCAGCCACAAGCTCTCCACCTCTTCACTAGCTCCACTTGCAATGTCATCCCTCATAGTCAACATCAAATCGCTCTTGAAATTCAGGCACAACCCTCCCCCTCTTCTACCTACCTTGCCTCTACCATCTAGGAAGTACACCTGGACAGTTGCAAGGCAATCATGTTAGCTGTCAAACCAGGTTTCTTACATTCACACAAAGTCAAAATCCTTAACATGCAGCAGAAGTTCTAGTTCTTCCATTTAATTAACCAGACTTCTGGCATTTGTGTATGACTTTTAATTTTGTGCCAGTGAAGTGTTTTTTCACTACAGGTCCAGTGTACCACTTCAAAAGACACTAGTAATGTGGGAAATATGTGTCAAATCATAATTAAATTATTCATCAAATATTCTAAGGACTGTATAATTTATACAATGATTGGCAAGGCAGTGAAGTGTTTTTCACTACAGGTCCAGTGTACCACTTCAAAAGACACTAGTAATGTGGGAAATATGCTTCAAATCATATTAAAATATTCAGAAAATATTCTAAGGACTAAGTAATCTAAACAATGATTTTCCCAAGGTGTACTTTCTTATTTCTTCTAGAAATAACCAGATTGCCTAAAGAGTTCTATTCATTGCACAATTCCATGATAACTGCTCAGCAGTTTCATGAGACCAGCTAATAGCTACGATCTGATAGCTCATTTATTTTTATTTTATTACAGGTACTTACTTATATAGCGCTCTCAATTTACGCAGCACTTTACTTACATACAGTATATTGTACATTCACATCAGTCACTGCCCTCCAGGAGCTTACAATGTAAGGTCCCTAACTTACATTCATACATATACATACTAGGGCCAATTTAGACAGGAGCCAATTAACCTGCCAGCATGTCATTGGAGAGTAGGACATGCTGGCAGAGGTGCTAACCACTTAGCCACTGTGCTCATATAGAAAGCTTGAGATATCATTTCTTCCTTCTTCCTGTAGAATAAAAGAATCTGTAGCAAATGCTAGTAAATCACAAAGCTTACAGGTCACATGAAGAAAACATTGACTTTGTCTTTAAGCGGTGAAGGAATATAAAGGTAACTTTAACCACTAGGGGACCGCCCGCAGTACATATACTGCTACAAGGCGGCCCCTGTGCGTATATAAACGTGATCCTGCATTCCAGGGTAGGGGGCACGCGCGAGGCACGCTACCGCCCTACCCGTGGTGCCGATCGTGGCCATGGGTGTCAATCACTGGGTCCCGGCCGGTGATTACCTGCCGGAGCCCGGCTAGCCGGCAATCACTGACAGAGAGGAAGGTTGCATTGTTTTCAATGGAGCTTTCCTCCGTCAGCTTTCAGGACACTGTTCCGGGATCACAGGACACAGCCTTCCGGGACAGTGTGTAACAGAGAGATACACACCCCAACCCCCTAGTAAAACACTCCCCTCACATAGTTAACCCTTTGATTGTCTCCAAAAGTTAACCCCTTCCTCCCCAGTGCCATTAGTACAGTGTCAGTGTTTTTTTTGCACTGATCACTGTATTGGTGTCACTGAGGAAGTCAGTGACCCCAAGTCAGTTCCCCCCCAGTGTCAGAATGTCTGCCGCAGTCCCACCATAAGTCGCTGATTGCCGCCATAAGTCGCTGATTGCTACTATTATTAGTATAAAAAAAATCCAATATCTATACCGCCTTTGTAAACACTATAACTTTCCGTAAACCAATTAATGTACACGTATTGGGATTTTTTTTAGCAAAGACATGTCGCAGAATACATTTTGGCAGAAATTTATGATGAAATTTGATTTTTACATTTTTTTACTGGACATATTATATAGCAAAAAGTCCAAAAAATGGTCACACAGGCGATCAAATAACACCAAGAGAAAGCCCAATTCGTGGGGGAAAAAAGATGTTAATTTAATTTTGGTGCAACCTTGCATGACTGCGCAATTGTCAGTTAATGTAACGTAGCGCTGTAAC
Organism: Staurois parvus; assembly: GCF_062004578.1. NCBI lineage: Eukaryota > Metazoa > Chordata > Amphibia > Anura > Ranidae > Staurois > Staurois parvus. The sequence goes on along the minus strand of NW_028318430.1, from coordinate 6,821,574 downwards.
ACAAACGCTTCATGACCGCCCTATAGCAGAAATACTGCTACAGGGCAGCACAGGTGCACAAAATCACATATATATACGTGATTCGCGCTCCCGTGGTTTTCACGCCCCTCCCAGATAGCGTCAGATTGCCCCTTAGTACACCAGTAATAACATTTAACTCCTTGATTGCCAGGAAGACGCTCATACACAATAAACCTCCATTGCTAGTATAGTGTCTGAACAGATCAATATCTTTGATCAGATCAGCACTATACCAGCATTTACATTAGTATAGCGTCCCTAAAAATGCAGCGTTAGCAGGACCAGCCCCGACACCTGCCAGCACCTGCGTTTAGCCCCTATGCTTACCCCCCCCTTCTCCCCCAGCAAGTGCAGTGTCAGTAGGTCACTGTCACTTCATACATTGCACACAAAACTGCAGTGTTCGCAGAATCAGGCATGATCTCTGTTAGCACTTGCAGGTAAATTTTGATGACTCTCATATGCAGCAGAATGCCAGTGCTAGTGCCGTGCTACCTTTTGGTGAACTGGCGAGCACCAGCGGCCTAGTACAGCCTGGTCTTTCACATACCTGTTAGGTTGTAAGCTCCAAGGGGCAGGGCCCTCCTAACCCTCTTGTATTGAACTGTATTGTTGCTGTATTGTCTCCCGTTATATTATACAGTGCTGAGCAAACTGTTGGCGCTATATAAATTCTGTATAATAATAATACCAGCACTGCAGTATGACTTGGTGATGTGGCGAGTCCCATAAGTGCAGTACAAGCTGGTGTGGTGGCGAGCACAAGTACTGTCCCGCAACCACCAAGAATTCGCACACAGGCCCGTAGAGCCCTTAATATCCTTCCGGATGTGCTTGCAAATCCCGATTGGCAGCCCACAAATTTTGCAGCACCAGTACTTCCCCCATTCACTGCCCAACTTGGAATTCAGGTGGAAACAGCAAATTTAACTACTCCCTTGATTTTTTGGAGCTGTTTTTCATGGAAGATCTGTATGCACTGATTGTGGATCAAAGCATTTTATATGCACAACAATTTATCGCCACAAACCCAAATTCAAACCTTGTCAGACTATTCGCATGGAAACCCATTACGGTTTTCGAATTATAACCCTCAACATGGGCATTGCTAAAAAAAATGAATTCCGGTTGTATTGGTCCACAGACTCGATTCATCAAATGCCCGTGTTCTCTGCTGCCATAGCCAGGCATAGATATGAGAGTATAACGTGTTTTATGCATTTTAATAACAATACACTCTGTCATCCTTGAGGTGACCCTGAATTTGACCTGCTCCACAAAATTCAGCCCCTCGTAAATCACTTTAACCAAAAATTTGCAGATGTCTATACTCCCCAGCAAAAAATCTGCGTTGATGAGTCCCTCATTAATTTTTCTGGCCGCCTTGCATTTAAACAAATTCTCCCCAGCATGAGTGCCAGATATGGGGACATGATGAAGAAGACCTGTGAGAGGACAACAGGCTATACTTATAAGTTTCGGATTTACAAGGGAACAGATAGTCATGTGGAGCCCCCCGGATGCCCAGACTACATGGGGAGTAGTGGCAAGATAGTTTGGGACTTGGTGTCATCCTTTTTCCATATGGGATACCACTTATATGTGGACAATTTCTATTCAAGCATGCCACTATTTAAACATTTGTACAATCTTGGAACTGGCACTTGTGGCCTAATGTGTGCCCACCATTAGAAGTGGGTGGATGCAGGGCGGTATATTTTAATGGTGGGCATACCACACATTTTTTTGGGGGGCAGAGATTTCTTCTCTTTTTTTCATTCAGTCCACAGGCTGCATACAAAAAAAAAAAGAACATAGCATATATACCCAACAAGGACCAGCGACGTACTGGTACATCACTGGACTTTGAATGGTTATACCAGGATGATGCCTACAGCTGCAGGCATCATCCTGGTATCATTTTCTTCAGCTAGCAATCGGCTTTCATGTAAAAGCAATCCTAGTGGATAATTAGCTGCAGTATTGGTTTTACAAGCAGCGGGAGACAGTGCCCCCTCCCCCGCTGCCATCCACGGCCTTCACGGGTAGTCCCGTAACCTCGGGGCAACCAGAGAATGCAGCCGGTGTTTCTGCCAGCTGACCATAGAGCTGATTGGAGACCAGAATGGTGGCAATCATTTCTATAGCCTAAGAAATCAGAATCAGTTTTGCAGGATATAAACAGCGCCATTTGTAAATTGGGAAAGCATCTGATCACACCGATCTTGGTTTGATTAGATAATGTAAGGGCAGAGGAGATATCTAATGTCTGATAGAACCCAGATTTCTGAAAAACAAATATATGACAATGCCCATTGAAGTTATAGGGGACATTTGCATTCCCTGTGAAAGCATTAAGAGTGATAAAAAAAAAATTAAAGGGACAGTGCAAAAATAATTTAAAAAATCAAAATAACTTAAATTTAAAAAAAAAAAAAAGTACCCTCAACCACCCCCAAACCCCCCGCCAACCCTGGGCGCACGCGCACACCTGCGTTCGTGAGCCTTGACCCTGTGCCAGTATGGAAACAGCAGTTGCACCATGCATGTGAGGTATCGCCACAAACATCAGATCAAGATCAGTAAACACTAGACCTCCTCTGTAAATCTAAAATGGTAGCTTGTAAAGGCTTTTAAAACATTGCCTATGGATATTAAAAAAGTATGCAGTTTGTCGCCATTGCACGGCGCATGCACAGTTTTAAAGCTTGTCATGTTTGGTATCTATTTACTCAGCATACCATCATCTTTTATATTTTACCAAATAATTGGCCAATATATTTTTTTTGTGCATTAAAAGTAAAAAAGTGTATTTTTTTTTTTAATTTGCTTTTGAAAAATCGCTGCGCGAGTACTATGTGACATAAACAATTGCTGCACCCACCATTTTATTCACTACGGTGTTTGCTTTAAAAAATATATAATGTTTGGGGTTTAACTTAACTTTCTAGGAAAAAATACAGATTTTTTTTCATGTGAACAAAAAGTGTCAGAAAAGGCTTGGTCTTTAGGTGGTTTGAAGAGTGAATGATGTATGGCATAAACTTCTAATGCTGGGTAAAAAATGCTCCCACCCCCCAAAATGACCCCTTTTTGGAAAGTAGACACCCCAAACTATTTGCTGAGAGGCATGTTGAATCAATAGAAGAATTTATTTTTAAGTTTTTGGAAAATGAAAAAACATTTTTTTTTTTTACACAAAATTGTCACTTGAATGATTTACTGCTCACACATGCCATGGGTATATGTGGAATGACTCCCCAAAATACATTCTGCTACTTCTCCCGAATATGGGGGTACCACATGTGAGAGACGTTTTGGCAGTCTAGCCAAGTACAGGACCCCAAAATCCAATAAGCACCTTCAGGTTTTTAAAGGGCTTTATTTCCTCATTATACTTCCTGACTACCTATCACAGATTCGGAGGCCCTGAAATGCCAGGATAGCATGGTGAGTATTTTGGAAAATGAAGAAAAAAAACAAAAACATTTTTTCTTTTTGTTTTTTATATTTCAAAACCTTGTGAGAAAAAATGAGATCTAAAAAATACTCACCATGCCTTTTTTTAAATTCCTTGGGGTGTCTACTTTCCAAAAAGGGGTCATTTGGGGGGGTTTGGTGCTATCCTGGCATGTCAGGGCCTTCGAAACTGTGATAGGTAGTGAGGAAGTGAAATGAGGAAGTTACGCAACTTCAGGCTTTCAAAGTGGTCATTGGATTTCAGGCTCCTGTATGTGGCTAGGCTCCCAAAAAGTCTCACACATGTGGTATCCCCATACTTGGTAGAAGTAGCAGAATGTATTTTGGGGTGTAATTCCACATATACTTATGGCTTGTGCAAGAAATATATCATTTAAATGACAACTTTGTGTAAAAAAAAAAAAGTTTTTGTCATTTTCCAGAAACTTGTGGAAAAAAAATAAATCTTCCATGGACTCAATATACCTCTCAGCAGATAGCTTAGGGTGTCTACTTTCCGAAAAGCGGTCATTTGAGGGTATTTGTACTATCCTGGTATTTTAGCACCTCAAGAGATGTGATGGGCAGTCAGAAAGTAAAAGCTGTGTAAATTCCATTATCTATACCATAGTTTGTAGATGCTATAACTTTCACACAAAGCAATCAATATACACTTATTGGGATTTTTATAACCAAAAACATGTAGCAGAATACATTTTGGCCTAAATTTATGATGACATTTTAGTTTTTTCGGATTTTTTTAATGACAGAAATGATAAAATATTGTTGTTGTTTTTTAAAAAAAACAATTTTTTCAAAATTTTTTTGTTTATAGCGCCAAAAATAAAAAGCGCACAGGTGATCAAATACCACCAAAAGAAAGCTCTATTTGTGTAAAAAAGGACATAAATTTCAATTATGTACCATATTTCGATCCCCTCATGTTTTGCATTGTATTGGTATTGTTCTGTCACATGTTCTGTCCCCTTTGTAATGTACAGCGCTGAGCGAACTATTGGCGCTTTATAAATACTGTATAATAATAATAATATTGCATGACTGCGCAATTGTCAGTTAAACTAGTGCAGCGCTGTATAGCAAAAAAATGGAGTAAATTGCAGTATCTATACCATAGTTTGTAGACGCTATAACTTTCACACAAAGCAATCAATATACACTTATTAGGATTTTGTTTACCAAAAACATGTAGCAGAACACATTTTGGTCTAAATTTATAACTAACTTTGAGTTTACTATATATTTTTTATAGCCGAAAGTAAAAAATATTGTTTATCTGCCAAATTTTTGGCATTTTTTTGTTTATAGCATGAAAAATAAAAAGCGCACAGGTGATCAAATACCACCAAAAGAAACCTCTATTTGTGTTAAAAAAAGGATGTAAATTTATTTGGGTACAGCATTGCATGACCGCGCAATTATCAGTTGAATTAGTGCAGCACCAAGTAGCAAAAAGAGGCCTGGTCATTAAGGGGGGTAAATCCTCTAGAGGGCAAGTGGTTAATATTAGGCTGAGGGAGATGAGGGAGTTTTCTGGCATCTACAAATTGCTTTTGTACTACTAAAAGCTTGTGGTAACTTTATTCTTTAATTTGCATTATTCTGAAAAGTACAGTAGAAAAAAAATCAAGTGTGGTTATATTGCAACAAATGAACAAGGGATGATTATCTTACAAGCTACCTATTGGATTTATTATCTACCTTAGCAAGAATGGATATATGGTGATCAAGCAAGAGAATAATTTCCCATAATTTCCACCATAAATACAAAATATCAAACAGTATAATCTAACAAATTCTTTACTTAAATATTGAATTTAAGACATGTAATAATTGCAAAAAGAGAGCAAAAAAAACAATAAAAATAAATATGTGTTCCAACAGATCACAGCACTTTCCATCAAAGTAATAGGCTCCCATACTAGGGTATGTTTGGTTCTCCTTGAGGTATTAGATCTAAGTATGTATGTTAAAATGTCCTTACAGTCTCTACATATACATATTATAAATATAAAAATTCAATGGCCCTAAATATAAAGCTAGGCTGAAAAAAAGTATGTCTGTTCTTTGAGGTCAACCATGATAATAAAGATCCCATTGTATCCTCAAAACCCTAAGAAGATGAAAACCCCTTATAAAGCATGTTCAGTTTCCTCTCTTTCTGAAAGACAATCAGATACTCCTTGGATCAATGTTCTACATTATTTTTCCTATAGACATTATGGTCAACATATATGGTCAAAATGTAAAATCATATATTTCTGATTTACAGAGGTGCTAAGAGAAGGAGTTTCAGGAAGTGGAGTCAGGACAGGAATCACTGCTTGCAGGCAGCATGGTACCATGGGATATTTAGTCATTGGAAATTGAAAGTAAACAGCAGCAGAGAATCTGCAAAGCATGCAGAGAGTCCAGAGAGAGATGACCAATAGATATTACTCAGAACACGAAGGATGCATTCACACTTGAGCATAGCGAATCTGAGCATTTTTTGTGCATTTTTGTATGCAAATTTTGCACAATTGTTTTGTGCGATTTTGCACGTTTTCATACAGCAATTTAGGCATTTTGAGCTTTGGTTTCTTTTATTAGCCAATAGAGAAAAATTTCATCTGTTGCACCGTTTGTTGCTAGGTTTTCATTTTTTTTAGCTTTTCCATAACCTTTTATTTCTTTTATTATTATTGTTATTATTATTATAATTTTTATTCATTTATTATTATTATTTTTTGTTAGGGTAAGGGGTTAGAGTTAAAGTTAGGTTAGGATTAAGGATTGGGGTTAAAATTGTATTTATTGTCATCTTATTATTTATTTATTCTTAATTTTTTTAGGGTTAGGTAGGGTTAGAGTATTAATACTAATAATATTAAATGAATAAATAAATGTAAAATAAATACACAAATAAATAAACATAATCATAAATAAATACAATAAATAAATAATATGTAATAATAAATAAATAATAATAAACCCCTAACCTTAACCCCCAAACCCTTAAAAATCTATTTATTATTATTATGACTATTATTATTATTATTATTATTATAACACCCTAACACCAAATAAATAAATAAATAATAAGAAGAACTATTATTATTAATTTGTGATGGGGTAATTTGTTGTAGTTATTATTATTATTATGTAGTAGTAGTAGTAGTAGTAGTATTGTTATTATATATATTTTGTTTATTTTTTTTAGGATTAGGGGTTAAGGTTAGGAGTTAATATTTATTTGTTTATTTGTTTACAGTTGCCTGAAACTAGCTCCTGTGGAAGGCTAATCCAATTTTTCCCAATTTGCTGTGACCTTAAAAAGATACTAAAGGTTCAGATTTTTTTTAAATAACAAACATGTTATCAATAGTGCAGCCAATTATATTAGTCACTAGCTGTGCTGTGATATAACCATAAAATAATAGAAAAATACACACAAAAAAGCAATCCTCCTAACCACTGTGAATTAAATCTTGTTTGGTACAATATTATAAGCAACCACTGTCTAAAAGTCAAACATAAGTGTCTTCTTCCGCCAAACCAGCTGTGATTTCAAATGTGCAAAAAGAACACAGCAGGGCGCCAGATTAGTGTGGATAAAAACAATGAGACTTTAATACAAAAGCACTTACATCTAAATCTCCCATAATCAGCATCCAGGATACGTGTGGAGTGCAGGAACAGTGGAGCTTCACTAGGATAGTGGAGCCGTTGATCACGGCATTGCATGGGGAGAGACCCGCTATGATGGACTCTACAGCGTCTTTCCATACAATCCCGCCGTGTGATTGGGAGATGTGACAGGTGCTGCGAATGGCAAATACATTGGCACGTCCCTCGGGCCATCCAAAAATGACCCGTGAGGAGCACCAAACTGGGTTGTCAGGGAAGGCCTGCCCATAGTGCAGGTGAAATTGGTGCATGCACAGAGTCCTTACCAGTCAAACAGATGTGCAGGTACTTGGACATTGAGGCGCACACGCGCATGCGCACTTGCACATGTGGGCATGCACCTGTCGCTAATGCTGGCGCCAAAAGGGCTATTTAAACTGGCTGCAGTAGTTGTCCCATTGCCGTATGGTCTTTTCCCTACTCGTGTTCCCTGATTCCTGTGATTGACTCCTGATACCGAACCAGCCTGTTCCTGATCTCCACTTGATTGCTTCCTGCCCTGACCTCTGGCTTGTCTTGGATTATTCTTCTGTCTCTGCTCCTGTCTGATTGATCTTCCGTTTCTGACCTGGCCTGTGACCTGACTACTCTTCCTCCTGCCGCTGTAAGCCTGATCTGCCTGACCGATACCGAACCCGGCTCGTCTGACCCTGCATCCTCAGCACGCTGCGCTTGAGTATCCATCCATCCCACACGGCTACATCAGAACCCTGCTCCTTGCCTGCAACTCATCAGCTCACCTGCTATTACCAGACTGATCTCAGGCACTCATACCCCACCGTGCCCCTGCGACCGTTGTCTCACCATCAGCAGTCCTTGAGCCGGAGTTGTACGGGAAGCCTGCCTCTTCACGTCAAGCTCACTAAGCAGGTACATGACATGGGCTATCCCGACAGAAGGAGACGCTGCAGACCACTAATCATGAGCACCCAAGTCAACGATGGAGCCATGGAGTGTATCACAGCGGGTCTCTCCCCATGCTATGCCGTGATGAACGGCTCCACTATCCTAGTGATCTTTGGCTCCACTTTCCCTGCACTCTGCACGTAACCTGGATGCTGATTGTGGGAGATTTATAGGTAAGTGCTTTTGTATTAAAGTCTCATTGTTTTTATCCAATCTGATCTGGTGCCCTGCTGTGTTCTTTTTGCATGCTTCTGAGGGATTCCCCACATCCTTGGCAAGGTGCTGCCGGTATCATGTGTGCTTCAGTCCCCATTGTCCATTCCTTCCCCACTCTGCATACCACTTGGATGAACTGACTGCTTGAAATATTCCTGTCACACCGCTATTTGGGTCAAATTCAGTGTACAATTGTTGTTATTATCTCACTAATTCTTGTGGACTGATACACTATTTATATTTTATTGCACCTTTCTGTGAGCGCTGGATATGCTTGTCATTTGTACAAGGTGATTGTAAATACTATCGTGATTTCAAATGTCTAGACTCCTAATTCAAATAAAACTCACCAGAAAACTATTTCAGATAGGCAATAAAAGCTCGAAGCAGAAATCTACTTGCTCTCACTTCTTCCCAATATGCTCCACTCCACCTCCAATCAGCTCTGTAGCAGAGGTAAATGATCATAAATCATATTAAAAGAGAAACACTCCACATAATGCAGCAAAATCCAAATAAAAACATTATTCCTTAAGAAAATATCTCTGCAAACACTCTGTATGACATCACTTCTGGTGTTGTCACTTCGCCAACAAAAGTTCCTGATTATGCCATGTCACAACCCAGGGCTTTTTTATGTTATACATATTTTACAACACTTTTTGGTCCAGTAGAGCGGAGTAGGGGTTCTTAGAGGTTTTGGTTGAACAAACATGTTCTACCTTTATGTTTCTTATTCCCCTTCTCTGCCCTCTACTGCTAACCTCCATTTTATCTTTTCTATCTGTACCCCTCTGCACATTCACCATATTTAACTCAATTCTATTTCCTCTTCCCTCCACACTATCTTATTAATCATCAGTCTACCGAGAGATCAATACTCCCTTCAAACTAATCACAGGTAATGCACATGCTCATCAGTCTACACATAGACCAGGACACATATCCACTTGTCCATTTATAACTCAGATAATTATAAATAAGTTGGCATTTGAATACACGTTCTTCAAGACAGTGTTGTATTCAATATTCATGTCTAAGGGCCAGTTCACACCACAAAAACGCACTCCTGTGGCATTCCAGATACATTTTTGCTTGCAGTTCACACCCCACACAGTTCCGGTGCAGTTTTGATGCAGTTTGCTATGTTCCAGTATGGTTCTGTGCAGAAAAAAATGCAGCATGTTCTACTTTTTTTTCTGCACCGGAAATTGACTGGAACTGACTACACTGGCGTGAACCAGGGCCATTGGAATACATGGAAACACTGTGCATGCATTTTTGATGCAGAAAAAAACGCACTGGATTGCATCTAGTGTGAACTAGCCCTAAGAGAATTCTGCAGTATGTGGAGCAGCCTTTTATTATGGCCGTGACTCCATATGTTGTTTAAGCCGTTGGTAGCTGGAAGGAAGTTTCTCAGATTCTGCCAGATGCACAGAACAATTATTCTTTCTTTGTTTCATTGTTTCCAAAAACACAAGAAGTTTGGTGCTTGCAATTTGGATATGATGGTCCTCACTTGTAAAATAAGCATGAGCAAATGAATGCTGAAAGTCCTGTGCTGGGCGATGAGTTCCACAATGTCAGTAACCCCACACAGCGTACTTTTGGGAATGTAAGCCTTGCTGCCCTCAACGGACCAGGGAAATCCAAAGAAGCTGTGTGCAAAGAAACAAACAGAAGGCGCATGGGCCTGGTTCATTACCTTCTAAAAATGAGATTTATTGAATAAAAGTAGTATACTCACAAAAGAATAAAATCAAAGACACATCACAAAAAAGACAGCATGGTCCAATCTCCCTAGATGGTGGCTGTTGAGGGACTGTAGGCCTCGACATTGTTGACAGCCACCATCTAGGGAGATTGGACCATGCTGTCTTTTTTGTGATGTGCCTTTGATTTTATTCTTTTGTGAGTATACTACTTTTTATTCAATAGGTCCTCACTTGTGCCTTGTGATTGTATTGGTATTGCTACTTTTCTGTATAAACAGTGTTCAAACTGTTGACCAAATTGATCACATTAAAGACTGTACATGCATTTTACATCTGTGAAATTAGATCATTTCAATACAATACACCTCTTCCACTCTTCTACCCTAATCTTACTCTTTTAATTATTATTATCATTAAAGGTGTGGCCCTTTTGTAAGCGATTTTCAGGCCTCTCACATAGCTGCCAGACATGTCTTAACAGAGAGAGGAAAGTTTGAAACTCAATTTTTCAAATAATGTTTTAATAACCAGAGAATGCTTTAGTCAAGATCTTATTGTCTATTAAAAGACATGGTACATTTCATCTCAACAAAGGCAATTACATGATTTGATTTGTGAAGAGCAAAATGCAATATAGAGTAATAAAAGAGAAACAATACAAAGTAAGAGCCAGGAATATTAAATTACCTAATCGTAACACATATAAGCACAGAAAAATCAAGCTTTATGTCTTATAGTGTAGAGATACCAATCAATAATACAATTTGCTTATACCACCTAACTTTGATAACTCAAATGAAGTTGTTTTCCCATTTTTTACAAATTATATTTTGATGCACACAGAAAAAATACTTTAAGCAGGTTTTATGGAAACCCATCTGTTTTATGTTTTTTTCATGTAATTTTACATTATCGTCATATGGGAGGCTGGTTGGTTGATGTCAATAGTGGATGAAAATGTGTAATACTATATTGGATGCAAACTTCCATAAAGTTCAAAGTCAAAGTCATCATGTTCACAACATATATCTATATAATACTGTACATTTTATATGCATAGCAGCTAAAAGATCCTATGGTATAATACCTACATAAGTTGAGCTTTAAAGCTGAACTCCAGCTTTTGGTACACTTTACATAGTTCATTTGGGCCAAGCTGGCCCAACCGCCTATGTCCCTTACTAAGATGTGAGGCCACTGGATGTGATGTATGAACTGTTTGTAGCTAAGGCTACAAATGAACTATGTAAAGTGTACCAAAAACTGGAGTTCAGCTTTAAAGTGGAGTGCCACCCAAAAGTGCTTATCTGCCTCCCCCCCCCCCTCCACTGCCACATTTGGCACCTCTTGGGGGGGAGCGGGTACCTGGTTTTGACAGGTACCCGCTTCCACTTCCAGCTCAGTTCGCCATGGTGAACTGAGCTGAAAGTTCGCCCCCCAACCTACAGACCCCCCCTGCAAAGCTTCACTGCTGATTTCCCTTAGTCAAGATGGCGGTACCAGCACCCAACAGCCAACTGAAGAATCGGCTCGGAGCGAGGACACCGCTGGATGCCTGGACAGGTAAGTGCCCTGATATTAAAAGTCAGCAGCTACAGTATTTGTAGCTGCTGACTTTTAATTTTTTTGGGGGGAGGTGGAACTCAACTTTAAGAAAAAATACATTTTAAAGGGAAATGATATTACAGGGTTTGTCTATGATACCATTTTTAAAAGAATATTGGGATTTCAAATAAGGAAATTGGGATTAGAACCAACAACCCTAGTACTACCAGGCGGAAGTGCTAACCATTTAGCCACTGTGCTGCCCATAGAATTATGAAGGTTAACAGCAGTGAATCCCAATAAGGAAAATTACACCACTTGCCTGCCCCTTATTGCCTCCTTCACCATTCATAGTGCCCGTCTTACTGCACTCCCATTATGCATCGAGGTTTGTGAACAGGCAGAGGAGATGATGTCATTCAACTTCTCCTCTTCCATTCACAAAGCTCAATGTACCATGAGAGTGTAGTAAGATGAGTGTAGTAAGATGAGTTGTTTGAATGACAAGTTGTGCAATTTTCCTGATTTGGAACTGCTGCTGTTGACCTTCACAGCATCAGAAGACAGTGGTTCAGTGCAGTATTCGGTGTTTGTGAAGGTGACACAGCATAGAGAATTTCGAGTAGAAGCAGCCACCTGCAAGTAATGGGATACAAACCATTATATATACCTAATGCGTATGGTTCTGTATCTTAATAAAAAAAACTAAAATTCAACATTAATACAACGTATGTTAATATATGATGTTACAGTGTGATAATGTGAGTGCATTTAATGCACCACAGTGGACAAGACGGATGTGAATGGTCCTTTGGACACCCAACATACAGAACAAGAGGCATGCTACTGTGCAGCATCCATTCATACTGAAAATTACACCCAATATAATGAATAAGACGTGTTGTGGTGTAGTTTCCATACCTCCAAAATAAAAGAAGAAACTGAGAACTGCATCCAGCATACAGGAAAAAGAAAGGGTATTGTAGCACATCAATGTATACTGTGACGGTCGTGGCGTCAGACCCCAGCCCTGCTCACCAAACTCGTGACCGAAAGACTAGCCAATCTAAAACTGCGCTGTCACGTGCGTGTACCCTGCACAAAGATTTTCCAGCTAATGGACCACAATCTGTGTACCTGCAGCATGGGAGCTATTGTTACTGGGTCAGGTAAATTACCCTTCACACTGCCACCATCTCCTTTTTGTACAGAGAAAGAGGAAACTCGGCAATATTAGCAATAACACTATGATGTTTGAATAATCATTTGTATACACAATGTCACTGCAGACAAATGTATGCAGACGTTTTAAACACACAGTAGCGCACTTCAGAGACAGGGATTCTTAGTTTGCATTAAAGAACTTTAGTTCAACACTTTCAGAAAGTAAGATTTATTACTAAAAGGTCAAAAGGGTGCAATAAAAATATTTACAGAAAAATATGTAGCCAATATATATATATATATATATATATATACAGAAAAAGATGTAGCCAATATCTATATATATATATAAATATACAGAGAGCAATAACACAGCAAATAGATAACAGAAAGATGTTTAGAGAGATAGAGTACTTGGCAAAAGTTCTGGGTTAAGCAGATCAAGTTTCCTGAGCCAAAAGGGAGCCTTATCTCCCAAAGTTGGTTCCCATGTTAAAAAGGGAGGATTCTTCAACGTCAACACGACCTACTCAACTTAACTTAACTTTCTGCTCCAAGCATAACAGCCTTTCTAGGAACTCAGCAGGGTGTCTCCTTGAAGCAGAGAACCAATCGCCTCATTTGGGGAGGGTGTTGCAGGTGGAGACCCAGGCTAGAACCAAAATCCCTCCCAGTTTATATCATGATCCATAACTTACCCTCGGTGCATGTAGCAGCCTTGCCACTAATAGATTAATATGCATAAGCAACTGCTGAACGTCTAGATATAAAATATGACATACCTGCTTGGGACGGTTAAGGAGATATTATTTTCTGCTCTCCTATAGATTTCAGCTAGGGGGTGTAATATATCAGCCAACTTGTATTATGTATCTGAATATATGCCTGGTTTCCTTGTATTTCTTCCATATCTCCAAATATAAAATTATATGGAAAGGGGGATTTTTAAATGTGAGTCTGTTTTACAGCTAGCTGAAATATCTTTGAAGTTCAGTGAAGGACTGGTTTATGGTTTATGGTTTTACGATATCTCAGATTGAGACACTAACAGACACCCAGGCACCAGCTAGTTTGGGATTTATAACCATAGAGCTCTCCCACTGTGCCTGTGATCTCTGGCATCATACAGACCACATTCCTGAGGGAGGGGGGAAATTGGAGGGAAGCTGATTTGGGAGTAGAAATGATACAAGATGGAGGATCCTTAGCAAGATGGATGACTGCGTCCATCTCTGTATGCTCACTTGCTACATATACAGATTTAGAACAAATAGTGAACATTACAGATAGAATACAGAAGATGTAAAGCATTACAAATCTGCATTTTGCACATATGAACATAGGAGAACTGCCATGCCAAAACACAGGATGCCTGGCAACTATGCAGAGCAAAGGGCTGGGTAAGGTCTCTGGTGGATGAGGGGAATAAAGGGGCATTTGTATGGTTTGCAAAACGACTTGATGAGAAAAGGGTGACAGGAAATTGACATAACTGCTACTGCAATATCTTGTGACACTCAAAAAACCCCATAAAGTGTTTATTAATTTCCTATATTACAAACATATAGTGCTTTTTTTGCTATAAACAGTAGAAGTGAACCATTTAAAAGTTTAGACAACAATAACTGTCCCACACTGAGGCAGGTGCCAAAGCTGCAAAACGTATCTTCACTGTGGACACAACACCAGAGCAGAGCTGTGGGAAGATAACATTTCAATGCAGAGAGCTAGTACACAGAAGACTGGTATGCTGTGCAAATGACATATGTTTTAATGTGTATTTACTGTGAATGTATATGTACTGTATATATTGCATATGTATTTATCTAATATGCTTGAATATAACCAATTCAATATATAGTACAAAAAATTTTATTTGACACCCTCCTAGCATAGGATGCTAAGTAAATTTAGTTTTTGGCTCCTTCTATAATCAATGAAGCAGTTATTGTTTGTTCCTGGTTGTTCAGTATTTCATGGGCAGGTTGGATGATTGATTGCTTCCCCCTGCCTCAGGAAGAAGCTTCCAGAGCTTAGGGTGGGAGATTCAAACAACCAGTCTGAATATTTAACATGGCCCAGCCATTCCCTGGAGGGGAGTTTCAAAAAGGGGGCTGGAAGGGTGATAAATAGTCTGAGGAACTAAAGAGCTGTGTTCCTTCTCCCAAGGAGGGCACAGAACCTGAGGGGCTGCTGCCCTCAGGCAGCCCATGAACTGTGCAGTTGTTCTAGAGGCCTCGCACAGTATCAGGGCTGAGGGCCTATATGGATCCGGTTAGAAGCTGATTGCAGGACCTCACCACAAGGGACCTGGTCTGAAGAAGGACTGTCTCACTCACTGGACTGTGTCCAGAGGCATCTGGAAGGGGGCAGCTGTCCTGGGGAGTTGTGAGTAAAGACCCTAAATTCATCCTTGTTACTGTTCTGGAAGTTCAACTAGGTACCAGTAGTTGTGCACTGGCATGAAGTAACCAGATGCCAAAGAGATTTGCCTCATGTTCTACAGCTGTGAGGGTTAGACTGCTCAGAAACTTGCCTCATGTTCCCCAGCTGTGGGACCTTAGCCTGTTCAGAAAAGTTACCTCATGGTCTTCAGCTGTGTTTAGAGTTGAGTTTAGACTGTCCAACATTCACATTTACATAAGGAGAAGATTGTCCCCTAATTGCTATGTGCTAATTGTTTTAGAGTATCCCATGAGCTAACTTCTCACCTGTTTTAAGTTCTGCAAGCAATACATTTCAAAAAGACATCCCCTAGACTTTGTTATTGGAGCCGGAGTGAATGGACTGGTGCTTGCTGTGGTGGGCAGCCTCTGTACTATTAGGGAAGAACCAGTTAATACCAATGGGTAGCGCTACATGTAGATTGAGTGCCCTGCTAAATTCTCAGAGCAATCTAATCCTATGACCTGGCTATGCTTTGCATTTCTCTTTTTGTACTGTAAGTGTAGTTCTAAATACATGTTGCTATCTTGAATGTATTGCGTGAAATCACTTCTCTTTTTTTCATTTTGTATACAGAGTATATTTCTTATTTTCTATGTATGTGCACTGCTCTTGTTCTGTATGCTAGATACAATTCTCAGTAACTGTTTTTGGTTTGGTTTTTATTTCGGTTTCTATGTATGGACAGTGCACAGTACCATTGCTGTTGTTCTGTATGCTGCATGTATATCTGAGAATCTAGTCTTATCATAGTATATACTGTACATATCATACTACACATACTAGATTGCTCTGAGAAGGTTGTTAATAGCCTATAAAATCCAAGAAGAATATCACCAACAGTACCTATGACAGAGTTTGTCAAAAAATGTCTGGAGTTTGTTTCTTCTCAAGAGTTTTCCCCCAGTTAACCTCAAATCTAAAGTTTTTTTTTATTTTCCTTAAGGTAGACATGGGTCTCAACCTAAGCACACTGAAAGGACACATTTCAGCACATTACCAAAACCTAAAGGTCTTCTAATGATCCAATTGTACAGTTCTTAGCTGAGAATACCAAGAAAACTATTCTTCCAACAGTTTGATTTACCATTAGTCCTAGTCTTGACTTTGATAATATTGAATAGGACATAAAGTATCTCTTTGGAATCTCAGTAAAAAAAATGATTTTTAATGTCGGGCACTTCTGCTAGAGGAGTCTGAATTTGCAACATTTGATTTTAAAGAACCCTTTGCTACCTTCTTCACGAACAGGGAGGTACTAATATCTATGTTGAGTTTCACCCCTAAAGTTACTACAAAATTTCATCTGAAGCAAGAAATACTGCTTCCATCTTTCCTTTTAGCAGAAGATCAACAGGTGAACCAGCTAAAAGCTGACAGAACTTTACAATCCTATATTGGGGCTATAACTTCTATTGGTGCTTCAGACCATCTTTTTGTTACTGTCTCCTGGATGCAGCTTTGGCTTATAAAGATAAGGGATTGGTGTTGCCAAAATATGTGATTGTGCACTCCACAAATAGTGTTTCAGCTGCATGGGCAGCAGCAGGTCATATTCCTCCTTACAATCTGTAAAGTGGCTAACTGATCCTCAGTCCACACTTTTCAATGCATTATTGTATCAAATGAGCTGCTCTAGGTAATGTCAGTTTTGGAAAGAAAGTGATCTCCACTCTTTCTACCAGTAATTAAAATATTTTCAGCATTCCCTTCCTGTGTATTTGAGTTTCCTATGTGCTAACATGAAGCTGTCAGGAATATTGGAAAATTGCCTTTGATGTCATAATTTTTCCTTCATGACAAGCTTCATGTCAGCATATTATCCCACCCGGTCAGAGTCTTGTTAGTCACAGAACACCAGGACTGAGACAGTTCTCAATTTTATGAATTAAGGGTCTTATCAGAATAGAGAGGGAGCAGAGCCCACTCATATACATGCTGCCATAGAGGTTGTCAGGATAGAAAAAAATCTGGTCAGTATCGACAGTTTCCTGAATTTTCTTCAATAGTTTACAGTATCCAAGAAACAAATAATCAAAAGGGGATCAAATAAGAATTGTTTATATGAGGATTTTTTATTTTATTTTTTTTCTTTGTTTTGTTTCTTTTTTAGTGGCAAATTTAAAAAAAATTACAGCCAAATATGATTGAAATGCGTGTGGCAGGGTTTTCAGTTCAGTATGTTAAACTGTGCAAAGAAGCCCAAAGTCAGCAGGCTAGAAACCAACTAATGGATTAACACAAAGCCTGCTGCTGCATATGTATCTTCAGAAGGTTGGAGAGCATGAATCAAGAAGTAACTATTGTCCTAACTAATAAAATGGCAGTTCTAAACAGTAGTTCTGCATTATTAATGCTAACAATGTTCACATTTGTACTTTACATCTGGGATACAGAAATGCCTCAGTTATATCATTCATATAATCCTTTACTTTTCATTTGCCAGGTCCACTTTTAAAGATAGGATCAGTAACAAGGCCAAACAGTCTTGAAACAAAATGCCAATATATTTGTCATAATATTTTATTTTGAAGAGAAAAGCAACTTTGCCTGGTCAGTCTTTTGAGTTTTAGAAATTTTTAACCTGCAAGCGCTGTTGAACAAGCATCTCTATCGCATACATTAAGTGGCCATATTTCAGTTGAAGTACTTAATGCAATAGCTGACAATGAAACCCTTTCCTGCCATAAATGCAAATGCACTGTAAGATTTAAAGTTGTATTCAAATGAAACACACAGGAATTTTGCATTCTATGCACTTTACGATTCCTATTGTTCCCTTCTTTGAAGTATCAGTTTAATGCCTAGATATTTATAAGCAGCTATTTCATCTGCTTAAATAATTCTTGCTTTTGGCTACAATCCCACCTTAGGTCGTATTTCACCTACTTTTATGTCAGTTAGAAAACATTTTATACAATACATTAGCCACTTCTGATATTATCTCTATTCTTAAAATATTACTTTTTTTATACAAAAATAATTTTATATAGTTTCATACAATGTATGTACAGACTGAAATCTGTCTATAATATTTTTTACCAGACAGCTGGTATAATATATCACATTGCTATACTCAATTGATAACAATTTTCACTAAATGTATTTGACAAAGTTAATATAGGAATCAAATTAGTCTGAATGCAGTTTGCCAAATCATAAAATAACTGGGTGTTAGAAACAACACTTAACTTATGAGATAAGAAATTTGCTGCATCTGCTGAGATTTTATCGACTCATCCTAAAATATATAATAAAAAAAATGACAATAATAAAGTTCATTATGCATTGCAACCAATAATATTTAACGTTTGCATACTGTAGTCAGATCAGTAAGAGATCTGATTTCTGGTTGCCATAGATTACTGCACATTAAATTATCTGTCTTATTATAGGGAAATGTCCTGACACCAGGTAAATTTATGAGCTGCAGCATTTTAATTCACAAACTCCTAATCTAAGCTTTATACAACCCACTCTTGTAATTTCAAGCTCTCACATGCTGTAAATAGGAATGCAACTTCCTTCATATGATTCTGTCCAGTGCAATTCCCTTCCCACTAAGAAAAAGCAATAAGTCACTTATGGGCAGTGTTTTTAAAGTGACTGTAAACGTTCTTTTTTTAAAATAACATGTTGTACTTACCTGCTCTGTGTAATAGTTTTGCACAGAGCAGCTTCAATCCTCCTCTTCTGGGGTCCCCTGCCTGTAGTCTTGGCTCCTCCCTTATCTCCGAGTGCCACAATAGCATGCTGGGTTGTGTCTATTGACACACACAGTGCATCTTAGCCCCGCCCTCACTTCCTAGTCCCTGGATTTGATTGACACCACTCTATCATCTGTCCTACCTGTTGTCAGCTGATGCCCCTGGTAACACAGTGGTTCTGTTGAACTCCAAGACATTATGATCAGACTCAGGCTAAAGTTAGGGATCTCAGTTTAAGTCCATTACAAGATCAAGTGTGCATAGCGGAGACCTGAGCTGTAGTGCTAAGTAATGACCAGCAGATGGTGGAAGTTCAAGGCATATTATTAAAATGATGATGAAAAAAGTGGTGGTTCGCCAAATCTACAGGGAAAAGCCACCTATATGCAAGTAGCTACTATGCCTAATGATAAATATGGCCTGAGTATTAATATAGAGCTGATATGTCCAGTGTTTTTGCAAAGCAGACAGACCTATTCACGTCAGACCCTGTTACTTAATGGAACTGACTACCTAATGTTCCTATCACACTCATACACATTAATTTGAGAACTAAATAGGGAAGTAATTACCATAACAGTGTGTTTTTAATTATTGGAGTAAACCACATGACCTGGAAAAAACCCACACAGAGGAGAAAACATATTCCTTATTTAATTTTGAGTGGAGTGTACCTTTCAAAACCCCAACTTATTCAATAGATACATTTTTGTATGAAACCTGCATGTACTTGGGAAAAATTGGAATAATATGAAATGAGTCAATT
Organism: Staurois parvus; assembly: GCF_062004578.1. Classification (NCBI taxonomy): domain Eukaryota; kingdom Metazoa; phylum Chordata; class Amphibia; order Anura; family Ranidae; genus Staurois; species Staurois parvus. The sequence goes on along the minus strand of NW_028318430.1, from coordinate 6,801,940 downwards.
ACGAAGGAGTTCACATCAAACCAGGACTTTTAATTTTACAGGTATAAAAAAGAATGTTAGCAAGGCGGTACTACAAGCAGTAATAAGTGGCAAGTGGGTTATATTACTGATAGGTGGAGCACATTTCGTGAGTCAGTCCAGAGGCTGTTAATCAAAATGGCAGACAGCAGTGTTAGTGTGTGCATGGAACAGCGTGTGGTGATGACGTTTCTTGTGAACAAAGGCATAAAACCTGTGGATATCTACAGAAGATTTCAAGCACAGTACGGTGATGAGACACTCATCTGCAGTAAGACATTTTAAAGAAGGCCATACATCCATCATTGATGATTCCACCTATGGTGGTTCCTAGCTCCCAGCAGTCATTCCTGTGAACACTCAGCACGTGGAATGCCTGATCCTGGATAATCAACGCATAACCTGTCATGAAATTGCACAAGAGACTAATCTTTCTGTGGAAACAGTGAACACAACCATTCACAAACATATGCATTTTCAAAGAGTTAGTGCACACTGGTGCCACTATCAACAGTGAATATTACTGTCATGTTCTGATTGATGTGCATACACTTCCATGGAAAAAATGGCCTGGATGATCACTGTTTCTCCAGAACAATGCACATGCTCATACTGCTCACCGGACTATGTGCACATTACAGCAACTCGGCTGGAACACATCCACATCCCCCTTACAGCCAGGACTTCACTCTAAGTGATATCCACTTGTTTGGACCACTAAAAGAATTCCTTGGAGGTCAGCATTTCAGCACTGATGATGAAGTGAAACAGACCTAGGATGGTTCAGGCGTACTTACAAATCTTTCTATGCTGAAGCTTTCCAGACATTAGTTAAACGCTGTCATAAGTGTATAAATGTAGCAGGGGAGTATGTCGTAAATAAATGTAGTTTCCAGTCCTTGAAATTTGTTCTTTTATTACATAAACTCAAAAGTTCGGGTTTGACTTGAACGCCCCTCATGGCAACTGTTTTTTACAAATATTCGGAATTTGTAATAATATCTTTGGGTAAATTGTAAACACATTCTCTAATTTAATGCATCCATGAAATCTACATTCAAATAACTACAAATCCAATGAACACTTCATGAGTGTCATCACAAACTTTGAGCTCAAAAATGGAACATAGAGCTGGGCTTATCTTTTAAAAACGACAAAAAAACATTGCTGCACTGTGACCCACATCTACCAACCAATCAAAAACTGAAGCCAACACAACCATCTTCTTCCTACCATGTCACCTAACCTTATATCAGTTGAAATTATTCCAAAGACCACATGGAGCGGACATAATTCACCATGCAATTCTATGTCTTTCCTGACATAATATAATATTACATGGTATATATTGCAGTAAGGTTTCTTTTATTTCAAACACTTTCGGGTAGATTTACTAAAACTGGTGTACTCAGAATCTGGGGCCGCTGTGCATGGTAGCCAATCAGCTTCTAACTTCAGCTTGTTCAATTAAGCTTTTGCAATAAAACTCGGAAGCTGATTAATTTCTATGCAGAAGAAAAAAGACAGGTATGGTTGATTTCCAGCCTGCGTGGCAGTAATGGCACACTCCATGGATACAGTAGGGAAGTGAGGATAGCCACCCAGGAACAGGAAGTGAGTTATTCACGGGAATACCGGGTGGGGGGGAATGGGGGAAGCCTTTCTCATGTACCTTATCTAACAACTGATAAGTCGCAATATATTACATGTTTGTTTTTGAGCTTAGATATGCTTTAATAGGGAGCACATTTACTAATAGATACCGCTTTAATGCAGTGCTATCTGATATTAAGTAAGTTTTTGTATTGCTTATAGTTGTTTATTAGTGTCACCATATGTAAAATGATGAATAGATGTAAGTGTAACATACTATGGTATACACTAGTGCCACTATAACAGGTTTGTTTGCGTAATGTTAATTTGTTCCTTGTTGGTTAGAGGTGTGGCAGAAGCCCTCTTAGTTATTTTAAATATTGAATTTACAGTTTTGATGCTTCAGGCATGTCTCCCATTTCTAGATGGCAAGGACAAAAATACTACAAGGAATATTACACCAAGGCTTACTTCGCTTACTTACTGTTATTATTTTTTATCATACTGTGTTAAAATCATAGATCAGCAAAGCAACTCAGTAGTGACTTTTTCAGTGTTATGGTCATGTAAACTACACATTTCACAAGTTTGAGGAAAAGAATAGAGAGCTGTTTATTCATAGTCTCTAGAGAGATGAAGACTGCTATGAAAATAGTGATTTTCAGTATGTTGTGTCAATTTCTGACAATATTCTTAATTAAATAGTACATCTTTTTTAGTTCTTTTTGATCGCAGAATTCGTTTACCTGAACCCATTATCAAAAGTGAAAAGCACAAATCAATATGACTATTTATAGCTATACCAAGGGACTATCAGAAAGCACATGGGGCATGAGTATCACAAGCTTAGTACTGTCTTTCTATAATGAAATGAAATGTTTTTTTTAGTCTTCTTGAAATAAAAAGTTACTGGATATGCAGACATTTCTATGCTACTTTTCAGGTTTTTGGTTGCCACTTGTTTAGAAAAATGAAAGTTGAGTTGAAATGTGCACCTTTTCCATTTTCATCTCTAATTGAATTCTCCAGTGACCCCCTGATTCCCCATGGCTGTATTTCAGGTTTTGATGATGAGAAATAGAATTTTGTATTTGGATAATACAATTTTCTCACTTGCCGTAAGCGACCTTCAGCTCAATTTCCATTCCCTTGAGACGCCATAT